>NC_030828.1:38406229-39153729 GCF_001704415.2 Capra hircus | reverse complement strand
CAGGAGTGCACTGACAATCCATGAGAGGAAGACACTCCTCTGTGCATTATCTCTCGGCTTGTTGCATGTCTCTTCAACTGTATCAGTCGAAGTCTTTGGTTAGTACTTGGAGCCCATGGCATTGCTCAGCTATTTTAAAGTATTTTACTTTGGAACTACAGGATTTATCTCACATCTCACCAACATTTCATGCATGGAAAACTTTTTTTTTTTTTTTCGATTTGCCCAATGACTTGATGAGATGATTGAGAAGGGAAGGGTGGAGCTGGTGGGAACACTAAAGCCTTTAAGCTTTTTAAGAGATGCTGGGCTAGAAGACTCCTGGGATCTGTATCAGTCCCAGGATACTGTAGGAGGAGAGCCTAGGATATGGTGACTGTAACTGTTTCAGAGATGTAGCAGGTGATAATTCAAGATACAAATATCAGTCCAGACCAGAGAGTCTTTGAAGAATGGGGTCTGAGAATGGGAATAGGCTAAGGAAACACATTTTTTTGCAGGCAGGTAGAATCTATTGCCTCAAGAACAAACCTAAAAACAGGGCCTATAGATATCACCCTCTGAATAGTGGTCACGCTCTTGAATGCTCCTTTTGAAGTATTAAGTTCTCATTTTTGGTAGAGGGGACTGGAGGACATCAATTAAGGATGACCAGATTTCTTCACTGATTAAAGAGACTTCCATAATAGAAACACTGTCTACAATAGAAATCTTCTGTTGTTCTCTAGACCAAAGGCTCTTTGACTTTATTTCATAAAACTCATGGATAAAGAATTTTCCATGAAAATCACATTCCCAGAGTGAATAATCCCACTGGGTTTGTGTAATTTCTAGCTTAAGCCCCTGTTCAGGTAAGCATGCTTGAATGAAAGTGAAAATGCTCTTTTTATGTGTATAATATTGTTATGGATAAATATATTTTATTAATGAAAATGTAAAAAGAAAATTTATGGAGAAATTAGAACAGAATCACATATTCAGGGAAATAAAAGAATAAAATTGTATATACTTAAGTTCTTATTGATATATGTAATACATTGTGAAATGATTACCACAGTCAAACTAATTAACATATCCATCATCTAACTTGGTTACTTTGTGTGTGTGGTGAGAATTGAGATTTATTAAGAAATTTTCAATTATACAATATATGATGATGATAATGATGAATTTATTTTTCCAGATTTATATAAAAATGTTTGTTTAAAGTATCCAAAGTGGTAATTTGATACACACATATTACCACAATAACATTAACATTATACTCATCACTATATATATTAGGTCTTCAGCAGAATATTCATCTTATAACTAGAATCTTGAAGCCTTTGATTAGTAGTTCCACTCCCCGCTCCCCTCACTTATCAACCTCTGGTAATCACCCTTCTACTTTCAAATGCTGTTCTTAAAGAACTAACTTTAAATCATCTCTATTGTCATTAAATTATTCGCAAATGAATCATGGATAGAGTTTGAACTTCTGGCTCCTCCGTTTTTAGCTGAGACTTTGAGCAGGGTATTTAACCACTCCCCAGGCCTCAATTTCTTCATCTGTGAAAATGGGATAATGAAAGTATTATCTCATAAGGCTGTTTTGAGGATAAAAAGAGTTATCTCACACAAAGAACCTGGTATGTAAGTGCTAAAAAAATCTTCACTGTTGGCTTTACTAGTAGCATTCATCCACCTCATTTTCTTTTGGTTTAGGATACATCCGCATGTTGAATAAGATACAGAGACTGAGAACCACTGGCCCCAGAGTCCAGAATTATCTAACATTTGACATTCTGCCTATGTCACAAAATCATACGAATTATATAAGGTAGACGAAAAAGTTATCTAACAAGTTGTCTCTGCTGGAATAGAGATCTTCTGTTACAATTTGGGGATCTTTTTCCAGACTTTCACTATTTCAAACAAGGCTTCGCATACAATCCCTAGAGCTAGTCTGGATGTGGGGACAATTGGCATCAGTTTAAGGCTCTGGAAGGCCTGGATGTTTCATAGCAATCCATGCTGACCTTTGGCATGATAGATGCTGATACTGTAGCTGAGTCCATTAGTCAGTGATTCACAATCTTTAAAATGAATCAAATCAAACTGGAGTTATATCAGTAAATATGCTTATGGCCCAAACATGAATTTATTTCTCTTTCTTTCTCTCTCCTCCTTCTCTTTGTCTTTCTTCCCCTCACTCTTCTCTCTCTTTCGCTTTTCTTTTCTTCCATATTTCTAGTCATTCTTTCAAACTAAAACTCTCTTTTTTAAAATCTGCACATTTCAAATGTCTGCAGTGTGTTATTTAGTCCAGTATTTTCCTTAACCAGATTAACATCTTTAGTTATTCATCCTAATCTGATCATTCTTGTCCCTTAATATGTGGTGCAGTAATGTTAAGTATTCTCCCAGAATTATATAAGTTTGAATACTCATCTTCCAATGAATTATTTTGTTTTGGGATGCTTAAGCACCTATAAATAAGAAAAATACTCTCATTGAAACATCCCTAATCTTTGCCCCATGGCTATAAAGACAACAGCTTCTCTATTCAACATCAGTGTGCCTTTCTGTATGCAGTTTGAAATAGCTTTGACCTTTCTGGCTATGCTATCACACTGTAAACTTGTGTAATAATATTGAGCTTGGATCTAGCACTCCATGTTTTCATAGCATTTTATGATTATTGATTGGTTATTTCACACAATATCCAAGCAGAGCAGTCTGGATAGATCTGGACAATACTAATTTTATTGATGAGGAAACGGAGAGAAACACTATCATTTTACCCAGCCATCAGCACTTGGTGGCAGGGAGCAGAGTGACACACCAAGTGGTGCTTCAATTCACTGGCTGAGTTACTTACAAAAGACACCATGCAGACCTTTTGTGCGTGAAGAAGACAGATGAGGGACTTCCCTGGTAGTCCAGCAATTAAGAACCTGCTTGCCAGTGCAAGGCACGCAGATTTGATTCCTAGGCGGGGAAGATTTCACGTGCCCTGGAGCAACCAAGCCCGCAGGCCACAACTACTGAGCCCTCGTGTCCTACAGCCTGTGCTCCACAGCAAGAGAAGCTTCTGCACTGAGAAGCCCATGCACTGCAAGGGAAATAGCCCCTCTTGCTGCAACTAGAAGAATCCTGGGCTCACAGCAATGAAGACCCAGTGAAGCTATACATAAATAAATAATTTTAGAAAAAGAAAGATGAAATGTGCAGAGCCAGCTGACTAAAGTTCAGACCGTGGCTTCCACATTTCCTAATTGGGTCACCTGGTACAAGTCAATTGATATCTCCATATATCAGTTTCCTAATCTGTAAAATGAAGGTAGCCTTTAGCACACACCTCATATGATTGTTGTGAGAATTAACAGTGGTGGTGCCCTCAGCTGGCAAAGAAGCACATGTTTTAAAATGCTTGTTATTTTTCTGTGTTGCATATTTCTTTAATTTTACTTTCTCTTTGATCTCTTCTGCAGCCTGATACTAATGTCTGGTGCCTTTCTGAATTTATATTTATTTGCATCTCCCCTGAACGAAAACCCAATATTCTCAGTCCTCTGTATCTATGAGTTCCACACCTTTGGATTCAACCAACCATGGAGAGAATATATTGAAGAAAATAAATTCTGGAAAGTTCCAGAAAGCCAAACTTGAATTTGTCTTACAGGCAAGTATTTACATACATAACATTTACATTGTATTTACAACTATTTACATAGCATTTACATTGTATTAGGTATTATAGATAATGAAGCAACAGTTAGAACTGGACATGGAACAACAGACTGGTTCCAAATAGGAAATAGGAGTATGTCAAGGCTGTATATTGTCACCCTGCTTATTTAACTTCTATGCAGAGTACATCATGAGAAATGCTGGACTGGAAGAAACACAAGCTGGAATCAAAATTGCCGGGAGAAATATCAATAACCTCAGATATGCAGATGACCACCCTTATGGCAGAAAGTGAAGAGGAGCTAAAAAGCCTCTTGATGAAAGTGAAAGAGGAGAGTGAAAAAGTTGGCTTAAAGCTCAACATTCAGAAAACGAAGATCATGGCATCCGGTCCCATCACTTCATGGGAAATAGATGGGGAAACAGTGGAAACAGTGTCAGACTTTATTTTTGGGGGCTCCAAAATCACTGCAGATGGTGACTGCAGCCATGAAATTAAAAGATGCTTACTCCTTGGCAGGAACGTTATGACCAACCTAGACAGCATATTCAAAAGCAGAGACATTACTTTGCCAACAAAGGTTCATCTAGTCAAGGCTATGGTTTTTCCAGTGGTCATGTATGGATGTAAGAGTGGGACTGTGAAGAAGGCTGAGTGCTGAAGAATTGATGCTTTTGAACTGTGGTGTTGGAGAAGACTCTTGAAAGTCCCTTGGACTGCAAGGAGATCCAACCAGTCCATTCTGAAGGAGATCAACCCTGGGATTTCTTTGGAAGGAATGATGCTAATGCTGAAGCTCCAGTACTTTGGCCACCTCATGCGAAGAGTTGACTCATTGGAAAAGACTCTGATGCTGGGAGGGATTGGGGGCAGGAGCTGAAGGGGATGACAGAGGATGAGATGGCTGGATGGCCTCACTGAGTCGATGGACATGAGTCTGAGTGAACTCCGGGAGGTGGTGATGGACAGAGAGGCCTGGCATACTGCGATTCATGGGGTCGCAAAGAGTCGGACACGACTGAGCGATTGAACTGAACTGAACTGAACTGAACTGAAGAGATGATTTAAAGTCTACAGGAAAATGTGAGTAGATTGCATACAAATACTACACCATTTTATATAAGGGACTAGAGCATCCCTGGGTTTCGAGTCAAGAGGGGGTTTCCTGGAACCAATCCCCTGGGGTTACCAAGGCATGACTATATTATGTTTTCCCCTAACTTCTCCCCTACTGTTTAAAAGCACTTAGCCAACATTCTCTGTTCCTGGTGACACTTAAAACTAACTTCTGTTGTGATTGTTCTTGTATGACTAGGGAACCTGCCTGGATGCTGCCCACCTCCTACCAACAATTCTTTCATGAAAAGAACAATACATTATTACATAATGAGCCTCTTTCAGGATCAAGAGCTACAAGGGATACAGCATTGCCCAGGACAGACAAAATGCCCATTTCTTGGGTTTTTTTTTTTTCTATTGGAATGCTATCATTTTTTTATATATATATATATATAATGCCAAAGAGCATGTGAGAGACTTACTGCTACCTCCAAAGTTTCTTATCTCAGGCTCTTGAAACACATGGTTGGAAAAAATGCTTGTGTTTCGTGAGATTTCTGTCTGAAATGCTAGGGAGTATTCTAGGCTTAGACAATAATTGACCTAGATACTAGAACTATACCTATTTTCCTTAGGCATATTATCCAAATTGGTCTTCCCAGATGGTGCTAGAGGTAAACTCTCCTGCCAATGCCGGAGATGTAAGAGATGTGAGTTTGATCTCTGGGTTGGGAAGATCCCTTGGAAGAAGGCATGGAAGCCCACTCTAGTATTCTTGCCTGAAGAATCCCATGGGTAGAGGAACCTGGCAGGCTATATAGTCCATGGGGTCAAAGAGTTACACACAACTGAAGCAACTCAGTATGCATACATTACCCAAATTAGTTAAGGCTAATCAATGAGCATATATTGTATCATAAAGTGATACTTGTGCAATGAAAAGGGCATTAGATTGATCACAGGTGCAAATAATTCATAAGATGATTTGATTATTAATAATACTGATTTCTCATAAGCAAAATTGTATATATTTTGTCCTCATTAACATATATTTTATATAATATTTTGTGTAAATTCTACTTCAGTGTACATTTCTCTCTTTATCACACACACATATGCAGCATTTTTACTAGTTTCTTAAAAAATTCTAATCTTCGCAATTGTCCCCAAGCTTTGTCATTAAAAAAGGCACATTTCTCTAGATCAAAATCAAAAGACTTTTCAGAGAGCTCATCATGAAATCTTGGAAGCCTTTAACTTCTTTCTTGTTTTGGTCTGGGAGTGACTAGAAGTTTGTGTAATAAGTCATGCATCATCATTGAGAGTATGAGTATGTAGGATGATTTAGTCTATCCAGAAATATTTTTATTATTTTCTTATGATGGTTAGTAAATGAGACTATTAGTTGCTTATTTGAGTTCCTATTATATCAACTACTATCATCAACATTTTATATGATCTTCTTTCTTTTCCCAGTAACACACAATCTCATTTTATGAAGGAGGAAGCTGAGGTCACACACCTGTTGGTGGGATGATTATTTGACTCCAGATCTGTTTAACATTATAGTCTCTACATTTAACCACAATACCAGACAGCCTTTCAACTGATATCTATTTAGAAAAATAACTGATTTTTTTGTTCATAGCAATGTATTACAACAATAGCATCAAGATGCCTCTGGGTCATTAAGAAAGGCTGTTTGTTTTATATACAGCAGAGGCAAGATTGGAATTTATGATTTCTATATAACTTGCAAGCAGCTCTATATATATGACATGGGCAGCAGTTGTATGAATTGGACTGAAGTCCATAACTAGCTAATTTTAACTGAACTATGTACTTCAGTCAAAATTCCTATAATGGAAACTTATGAGAAAAATTATGTTTCCAGTTACTTCTGAAACAGGAGGGAAGGAGGCAGGGCACAACTTTTGAAAGAATGACATAGTCCGAGGACACAATATAAATCAATTAGAATCAAATGGGTCCAGGATGGCAGACAAGTCAACTTCAACTAGACCTTGATCCTCAATCAGTAAGCTAAATGACACACCCAGAGGCACCATGACAATTCCAAGGTCAACTATCAAAAGACCAAAAAGTTAGGTGGTGGGCCCAACTCCTGCAAATCTCCATCCCATCCCCAAAATAGTTGGAATATTTCTCCCACTCATTAGCTTATGAAATTACTCAGTCCATGAAAGCTAACCATGCCACATTTTGAGGTCACCGCAATCACCCTCTGTGAGGGCCATCTGTAGAGTGTGTTTCTCCCTGAATAAATCCACTTCTTACCTATCACTTTGTCTCTCACTGAATACTTTCTGAGATGAGACATGAAGAACCTGGGCTTTATTACTGTGAGTTTTGACAATTCCCAGCCATGTGGGTTCAAGTCCCAGTCAGAGGAAAAATGGTTTCACTTCCTTTAGTTATCTGATTTGAATAATGGCTAAAACAAAAGTGGGGTACTTTCATTTCTTAAACTGTGCAACTCTTGGCTAGTCTTCACTTAAAGCAGATAAAATGAAAGATGGAGAATTCTATCAGTTGATCACACGTCAAAGATCTTGCAAGTAAGATAATTTCACCAGCCTAGAACTTTACTGTGGAAATAAACAATACTGGAAATGCTCTGTGAAAATGGCAGATAAGATTTACTACATGATACTCCATACTTGCTATAATCTAGCACATTAAATAAGGCAAAGGTTGATTATTTTAGCATTAAATACTTGAAAACAGTTATTTGCATTTATAATTTAAATGCTGCTATACCTAAGGTACCTAGGGAACAATGAAATATCCAAGGTTGTTTTATCTTCACCTCATCTCCTACTTCACTCATGCGGAAATAACTTCAGAGTTACAATTTCTCATTTCTTGTCCCAAAGCTATGTCTACTCTACTGCTGTTGTGCATCTTGAATGTTCCCTTCATTTCAGTTCAGTTCAGTCGCTCAGTCGTGTCCGACTCTTTGCAACCCCATGAATCGCAGCATGCCAGGCCTCTCTGTCCATCACCAACTCCCGGAGTTCATTCAGACTCATGTCCATCGTCTCAGTCAGGCCATCCAGCCATCTCATCCTCGGTCGTCCCCTTCAGCTCCTGCGCCCAATCCCTCCCAGCATCAGAGTCTTTTCCAATGAGTCAACTCTTCGCATGAGGTGGCCAAAGTACTGGAGTTTCAGCTTTAGCATCATTCCTACCAAAGAAATCCCAGGGCTGATCTCCTTCAGAATGGACTGGCTGGATCTCCTTGCAGTCCAAGGGACTCTCAAGAGTCTTCTCCAACACCACAGTTCAAAAGCATCAATTCTTCAGCACTCAGCCTTCTTCACAGTCCCACTCTTACATCCATACATGACTACTGGAAAAACCATAGCCTTGACTAGACAGACCTTTGTTGGCAAATTAATGTCTCTGCTTTTGAATATGCTGTCTAGGTTGGTCATAACTTTTCTTCCAAGGAGTAAGCGTCTTTTAATTTCATGGCTGCAGTCACCATCTGCAGTGATTTGGGAGCCCCCAAAAATAAAGTCTGACACTGTTTCCACTGTTTCCCCATCTATTTCCCATGAAATGATGGGACCAGATGCCATGATCTTCGTTTTCTGAATGTTGAGCTTTAAGCCAACTTTTTCACTCTCCACTTTCACTTTCATCAAGGGGCTTTTTAGTTCCTCTTCACTTTCTGCCATAAGGGTGTTGTCATCTGCATATCTGAGGTTATTGATATTTCTCCTGGCAATCTTGATTCCAGCTTGTGTTTCTTCCAGTCCAGCATTTCTCATGATGTACTCTGCATAGAAGTTAAATAAGCAGGGTGACAATATACAGCCTTGACATACTCCTTTTCCTATTTGGAACCAGTCTGTTCCATGTCAAGTTCTAACTGTTGCTTTCTGGCCTGCATACAGATTTCTCAAGAGGCAGGTCAGGTGGTCTGGTATTCCCATCTCTTTCAGAATTTTCCACAGTTTATTGTGATCCACACAGTCAAAGGCTTTGGCATAGTCAATAAAGCAGAAATAGATGTTTTTCTGGTACTCTCTTGCTTTTTCCATGATCCAGCGGATGTTGGCAATTTGATCTCCGGTTCCTCTGCCTTTTCTAAAACCAGCTTGAACATCTGGAAGTTTGCGGTTCACGTATTGCTGAACCTGGCTTGGAGAATTTTGAGCATTACTTTACTAGCATGCGAGATGAGTGCAATTGTGCTGTAGTTTGAGCATTCTTTGGCATTGCGTTTCTTTGGGATTGGAATGAAAACTGACCTTTTCCAGTCCTGTGGCCACTGCTGAGTTTTCCAAATTTGTTGGCATATTGAGTGCAGCACTTTTACAGCATCATCTTTCAGGATTTGAAATAGCTCTACAGGAATTTCATCACCTCCACTAGCTTTGTCCGTAGTGATGCTTTCTAAGGCCCACTTGACTTCACATTCCAGGATGTCTGGCTCTAGATGAGTGATCACACCATCGTGATTATCCAAGTCATGAAGATCTTTTTTGTACAGTTCTTCTGTGTATTCTTGCCATCTCTTCGTAATATTTTCTGCTTCTGTTAGGTCTATACTGTTTCTGTCCTTTATCGAGCCTATCTTTGCATGAAATGTTCCCTTGGCATCTCTAATTTTCTTGAAGAGATCTCTAGTCTTTCCCATTCTGTTCTTTTCCTCTATTTCTTTGCATTGATCGCTGAAGAAGGCTTTCTTATCTCTTTTTGCTATTTTTTGGAACTCTGCATTCAGATGCTTATATCATTCCTTTTCTCCTTGGCTTTTCGCTTCTCTTATTTTCACAACTATTTGTAAGGCCTCCCCAGACAGCCATTTTGCTTTTTTGCATTTATTTTCTATGGGGATGGTCTTGATCCCTGTCTCCTGTACAATGTCACGAACCTCATTCCTTAGTTCATCAGGCACTCTATCTATCAGATCTAGGCCCTTAAATCTATTTCTCACTTCCACTGTATAATCATAAGGGATTTGATTTAGGTCATACCTGAATGGTCTAGCGGTTTTCCCTACTTTCTTCAATTTAAGTCTGAATTTGGTAATAAGGAGTTCATGATCTGAGCCACAGTCAGGTCCTGGTCTTGTTTTTGTTGACTATATAGAGCTTCTCCATCTTTGGCTGCAAAGAATATGATCAGTCTGATTTTGGTGTTGACCATCTGGTGACGTCCATGTGTAGAGTCTTCTCTCGTGTTGTTGGAAGAGGGTGTTTGCTATGACCAGTGCATCTTCTTGGCAAAACTCTATTAGTCTTTGCCCTGGTTCATTCCACATTCCAAGGCCAAATTTGCCTGTTACTCCAGGTGTTTCTTGACTTCCTACTTTTGCATTTCAGTCCCCTATAATGAAAAGGACATCTTTTTTGGGTGTTAGTTCTAAAAAGTCTTGTAGGTCTTCTTAGAACCATTCAACTTCAGCTTCTTCAGCATTACTGGTTGGGGCATAGACTTGGATTACTGTGATATTGAATGGTTTGCCTTGGAAACGAACAGAGATCATTCTCTCGTTTTTGAGATTGCATCCAAATACTGCATTTCGGACTCTTTTGTTGACCATGATGGCTACTCCATTTCTTCTAAGGGATTCCTGCCCACAGTAGTAGATATAATGGTCATCTGAGTTAAATTCACCCATTCTAGTCCATTTTAGTTCACTGATTCCTAGAATGTTGACGTTCACTCTTGCCATCTCCTGTTTGACCACTTCCAATTTGCCTTGATTCATGGACCTGACATTCCAGGTTCCTATGCAATATTGCTCTTTATAGCATCGGACCTTGCTTCTATCACCAGTCACATCCACAACTGCGTATTGTTTTTGCTTTGGCTCCATCCCTTCATATTTTCTGGAGTTATTTCTCCACTGACCTCCAGTAGCATATTGGGCACCTAATGACCTGGGGAGTACCTCTTTCAGTATCCTACCATTTTGCCTTTTCATTCTGTTCATGGGATTCTCAAGGCAAGAATACTGAAGTGGTTTGCCATTCCCTTCTCCAGTGGACCACACTGTGTCAGACCTCTCCACCATGACCCGCCCGTCTTGGGTTGCCCCACAGGCATGGCTTAGTTTCATTGAGTTAGACAAGGCTGTGGTCCTAGTGTGATTAGATTGACTAGTTTTCTGTGAGTATGGTTTCAGTGTGTCTGCCCTCTGATGCCCTCTTGCAACACCTACCATCTTACTTGGGTTGTTTCTCTTACCTTGGGCGTGGGGTATCTCTTCACGGCTGCTCCAGCAAAGCACAGCTGCTGCTCCTTACCTTGGATGAGGGGTATCTCTGGCACACTAAGCACAGGCCTTACTGATGCCTTTTATCTTCTAGCATACAAGCAAGGTTAAGCATCTCCTTCTAGAAGTTAAAACAAACAAACAAACAACTCTTAGTCCCATTGTAACCACAGCCCCGTCTCTCTCTTTCCTTTACTAACTAGGGTTTCAAACATTCTAGCCTTTCTCTTTTCAGCTCCTCAATCATAATTGCTGTACAACTTTCTTCACCAGGTTTCTTTCCTCAGCATCCTACAGTTAGTAATCTTCCTAAGAAGATTCACTTTGCTGCCAAATTCAATGAATAATTTTCAGTCCTCATCTGTCCAACCTCTATAAGGCATTCAGCACTAGTCATCACTCTCTCCTTTAGCTTTTCTTCCTTTAGGGTGTTCGGACCCCCAGCTCTCCTGATTCTTCATGATGTCTATCGTTTGCAAAATCTTTCCCTAATTACTTTCTGATGATCTTTTTGTAGTTCTCCAACTTCTCCTTTTTTATTTAAAATACTTTCTGGGTAATATCTTGGGTTGAAATGGCTTTATGATCACTTATATCCCGAAGTCCTAAACTTTTTCTGGCCTCCAGAATTCTCTCCAAAATTCAGGTCCCACTTCAAACTAATACAGCCTGAGACTGTATTACCCATCACTTCCCCATTTGGCTCAGGTTAGTCATGAAGGGGTTACTTTAATTATCCCCTGTCCCTTCACCCCACATTCAAATGAATAGTCAAGTCTTATGTTTCTCTGCCTTCTAAATATTTCTAAGATATGTTCTCTCCTGCTTATTTTGATTGTTATGGAGTAGTTCATACCCTTTCCAACTTTCACTGGAAATTTTGTCTTGTTCTACTCAACTTTATCATCATCCCTTCAAAACCATCATTTTCATTGCTTCCAAAATTGTGCCACTTCTCTGCCAAAATCCTTTCACTAACTCCCTGCTATGAAAAGAATAAAACTGAAGTTCATTTGTTTTTATTTTTAAAAAATTAAAAAAATTTTTTTTTACTTTACAATATTGTATTTGTTTTGCCATACATCAACATGAATCCACAACGGGTACACACATGTTCCCAATCCTGAACCCCCCTCCCTCTTCCCTCCCCATACCATCTCTCTGGGTCATCCCAGTGCACCAGCCCCAAGCATCCTGTATCCTGCATCGAACCTAGACTGGTGATTCGTTTCTTATATGATATCATACATGTTTCAATGCCATTCTCCCAAATCATCCCACCCTCTCCCTCTCCCACAGAGTCCAAAAGACTGTTCTATACATCTGTGTCTCTTTTTCTGTCTTGCATACAGGGTTATTGTTACCATCTTTCTAAATTCCATATATATGCGTTCGTATACTGTATTGGTGTTTTTCTTTCTGGCTTACTTCACTCTGTATAATTGGCTCCAGTTTTATCCATCTCATTAGAACTGATTCAAATATATTCTTTTTAATGTCTGAGTAATAATCCATTGTGTTTATGTACCACAGCTTTCTTATCCATTCATCTGCTGATGGACATCTAGGTTGCTTCCATGTCCTGGCTATTAAAAACTGAAGTTCTTTAGGGATTGCTTGAGGAAGCCTCTGGAAAATCTAGGACTTGGGGGTCTGTTTGGTGACAGGAGATACCTTGGACTAGCCATCCACAAACTTTAAACATAATGGTGATCTGGACTTCATGAGAGCTGATGGGAATGCAATGGTGGGAGCAAACAAACTCTGTCTGCCAAAGGGAAAAGCACAGGAAACTGAAGATCAGCTTTGGAAAGAAGGGAGCAGGAGAAGTAGCAGGAGTGACTAGCCTCCCGAACGCCTAAACCGAATGGGTAGAGAGGCTTGCTTCTTAGAAGACCCTGTTCATTCAGAAAGGAGCTCATTTGTTTAAATTTGTTTAAGCTCATTTGTTTAAAAATGTAGCTTTCTTTGTTAAGGGCTACCTTGGGATTATTTTCTTTTGAGTTCCATTGTCCAGAAAGAACAAGCAAAACTTCCCTTTAGACCAGAGAGTGTCATATTGAGTAAAGTAAGTCAGAGAGGGAGAAATATCATAAGACATCTCTTACATGTGGAATCTAAAAAGAAATGATGCAAATTAATTTATGTACAAAACAGATATAGACTCACAGACTTATGGTTGTGGGGGGGCCAGAGGAAGAGTTGGGTGAAGGGATAGTTAGGAAGTTCAGGATGGACATGTACACACTGCCATATTTTAAATGGATACCCAACAAGGATCTGTTGTGCAGGACATGGAACTCTGCTTAATGTTATGTGGCAGCCTGGATGGGAGGGGATTTGGGGGAAGAATGGATACGTGTATATGAGCCCTTTCACTGTTCCCCTGAAACTATCACAACATCGTTTATTAACTGGCTATACTCCAAAAGAAAATAAAAAGTTAAAAAAAAAACCTCTCTTTTGAACTTTTAGAGCAGATATCACAGAAATTGAGAGTGAAAGCGATCTATAGGACTCTTATCAGTGTGAACTGGGGCAGTACATGGTCAAAGAAAAAGATGCATGAATGTGAAAAATTGTACTACCCATCAGAAGTCACTTATTTGGCAAGTTAATCAGTTTTATTACACAAATGTTAATGTTAATAATTGATAATAAGCAAAAGGCCTTGAATAGCCATGACATATTTTAAGACAGTACAGTATGATCATGACAGATAACTAATCAGAGTCTCTCAAAGACTGTTTTAACTTATTATATTCCTAATAATTTTATGTCTTGATTATTTATTTTCACAGCTTATAGCATAATAACAGTAAATCAGTAGAGGGAGAAACTCTCTGAGGCAGGTTGCAGCAAGATGTAACATTAGAGAACAAAGGCTAAGACAGAAAACTAATTAGACTTTGGAACACAGACTTCTTAAAATGGGGATGTTAATGTAGAGGCAAACAGCCTCAGTAATAACCCGGGGGCATTGTATCTGCCAGTGGAGAATTTCCAACATGATATAACAGAAAAAGCCATGGAGTAGAGTTAGAAAGATCTCTGTTCTGAGCCTAACTTCATCATTTACTAGCCGTGTGGTCATGAGTCTTGAAATCTCATCTCTCAGCGCTCAATTTTCCCATCTATACAGTGGTAAGAATAGACTACTTTGAACACTTGGTACATTTTAGTTTCATGTTATCTGCATGACATAGTATAAAAAAGCATTTCATAGATAAGCGCAAAAAGTGGCATTTTATTTCATGATCAGAATGTCTCAGGCACCTGATGTATTTTAAATTAAGAGTGCTCAAAGAAGGCTTATCCTTTTCTTATTTTCTATTGCTACTTCCTCTCTAGGTGGTCTCTTTCAGTTCCATGGCTTTAAAAACTAACTGTTGGTAATTGAATCAAAAATTGATATATATTAATCATGTCTTCCCAAATGTTACAATCAACTGCCTACTCAATATCTTCACTTGGTTCAGTTCAGTTCAGTTCAGTCACTCAGTCGTGTCCAACTCTTTGCAACCCTGTGAACTGCAGCATGCCAGGCATCCCTGTCTATCACCAACTCCCGAACTTTACTCAAACTCATGTCCATTGAGGCGGTGATACCATCCAACCATCTCATCCTCTGTCATCCCCTTCTCCTGCTTTCAATCTTTTCCAGCATCAAGGTCTTTTCAAATGATTCAGTTCTTCACATCAGGTGGCCAAAGTATTGGAGTTTCAGCTTCAACATCAGTCCTTCCAATGAATACCCAGGACTGATTTCCTTTAGGATGGACTGGTTGGATCTCCTTGCAGTCCAAGGGAATCTCAAGAGTCTTCTCCAACACCGCAGTTCAAAAGCATCAATTCTTCACCACTCAGCTTTCTTTATAGTCTGACTCTGACATACATACATAACCACTGGGAAAACCATAGCCTTCACTAGACGGACCTTTGTTGGCAAAGTAATGTCTCTGCTTTTGAATACACTGTCTAGGTTGGTTGTAACTTTTCTTCCCAGGAGTAAGTGTCTTTTAATTTCATGGGTGCACTCACAATCTGCAGTGATTTTGGAGCCCCCAAAAATAAAGTCTGCCACAGTTTCCACCGTTTCTCCATCTGTTTGTCATGTAGTGATGGGACCAAATGCCATGATCTTCGTTTTCTGAATGTTGAGCTTTAAGCCAACTTTTTCACTCTCCTCTTTCACTTTCATCAAGAGGCTTTTTAGTTCTTCTTCACTTTCTGTTATAAGGGTGGTGTCATCTGCATATCTGAGGTTATTGATATTTCTCCCAGCAATCTTGATTCCAGCTTGTGCTTCTTCCAGCCTAGCACTTCTCATGATGTACTCTGCATAGAAGTTAAATAAGCAGAGTGACAATATACAGCCTTGTCGTACTCCTTTTCCTGTTTGGAACCAGTCTGTTGTTCCATGTCAAGTTCTAACTGTTTCTTCCTGACCTGCATACAGATTTCTCAAGAGGCAGGTCAGGTGATCTCGTATTCCTATCTCTTTAAAAATTTTCTACAGTTTGTGGTGATCTACACATTCAGAGGCTTTGGCATAGCCAATAAATCTGAAATAGACATTTTTCTGGAACTCTCTTGCTTTTTTGATGATCCAGCAGATGTTGGCAATGTGATCTCTGGTTCACAGTTCACGTACTGTTGAAGCCTGGTTTAGAGAATTTTGAGCATTACTTTACTAGCATGTGAGATGAGTGCAACTGTGTGGTCGTTTGAGCCTTCTTTGGAATTGCCTTTCTTTGTGATTAGAATGAAAAACCTTTTCCAGTCCTGTGGCCACTCCTGCATTTTCCAAATTTACTGGCATATTGAGTGTAGCACTTTCATAGCATCATCTTTTAGGATTTTAAATAGTTCAACTGGAATTTTTCACTTGGAAATACCTTCAAATTTAATTTGCCTAAAATGGAACTCTTAATTGCAGCCTCAGCACTGTTTTTCCTCCTGCTGCTGCTAAGTCACTTCAGTCGTGTCCGACTCTGTGCGACCCCATAGATGGGAGCCCACCAGGCTCCCCCGTCCCTGGGATTCTCCAGGCAAGAACACTGGAGTGGGTTGCCATTTCCTTCTCCAATGCATGAAAGTGAAAAGTGAAAGGGAAGTCATTCAGTCGTGTCTGACTCTTCGCGACCCCATGGACCGCAGCCCACCAGGCTCCTCTGTCCATGGGATTTTCCAGGCAGGAGTACTGGAGTGGGGTGCCATTGCCTTCTCCAGTTTTTCCTCCTACCTTCCCTATTAGTTTAATAGCAATATTACATTTTATTATTCAAGCTAATAACCTAAAAGTTATCCTTGGTCTCACTCTTAACCACATAGTGTATATCCAATTCACTAGCAGAGTTTCTTAGCTCAGTCTTCAAAAGTTATCTTGAGTCCATCAACTTCTGTCAATTTCCATTGCTACTACTGTAGCCCAATACAGTATCATTTTTTATTAGTACTACTATATTAGCTTACTAAATGCTAGCTTGGCCCCCTCAATCTTTTCTAAATGCTAGCTTGGCCCCTCAACTCACCAGCCAAAATCATAAATTAGATTATGTCACATTCCTACTCACCCCCAAGTTTCCCATTATAATTTGTTGTTATTGTTTATTCGCTAATTTGTATCTGACTGTTTAGTGATCCCATGGACTGTAGCCCTCCAGGCTCTGTTCATGGGATTTTCCAGGCAAGTATACTGGAGTAGGTTGCCATTTCCTTCTCTACCCATTATAATTAGATAAAAATCTAAATACTTCACTCTGCCCCCATAGGGTTTATGTAACCTGACTTTATTGTGCAGATGACACTACCCTTATGGCAAAAAGTGAAGAAGAACTAAAAAGTCTCTCGATGAAAGTGAAAGAGGAGAGTGAAAAAGTTGGCTTAAAGCTCAACATTCAGAAAACTAAGATCATGGCATCTGGTCCCATCACTTCATGGGAAATAGATGGGGAAACAGTGGAAACAGTGTCAGACTTTATTTTTGGGGGCTCCAAAATCACTGCAGATGGTGACTGCAGCCATGAAATTAAAAGATGCTTACTCCTTGGCAGGAAGGTTATGACCAACCTAGACAGCATATTCAAAAGCAGAGACATTACTTTGCCAACAAAGGTCCGTATAGTCAGGGCTATGGTTTTTCCAGTAGTCATGTATGTATGTCAGAGTTGGACTATAAAGAAAGCTGAACAGTGAGGCACTGATGCTTTTGAACTGTGGTGTTGGAGAAGACTCTTGAGAGTCCCTTGGACTGCAAGGAGATCCAATCAGTCCAATCTAAAGGAGATCAGTCCTGGGTGTTCATTGGAAGGAATGATGCTGAAGCTGAAACTCCAGTACTTTGGCCACCTCATGCGAAGAGTTGACTCATTGGAAAAGACTCCGATGTTGGGAGGGATTGGGGGCAGGAGGAGAAGGGAACGACAGAGGATGAGATGGCTGGATGGCATCACCAACTCAATGGACATGAGTTTGGGTGAACTCCGGGAGTTGGTAATAGACAGGGAGGCCTGGTGTTCTGTGATTCATGGGGTCGCAGAGTCAGACACGACCGAGCTGAACTGAACGTGACTTTAATCTACTTCTTCAACCCCATTTCCTATAACCTCACCTCTGATTATGTTCTGTTCTTACTGGTCTTTTTTTCTCTTTCTTAAACACGTGTGACCCATGAATTATTCTGATTGGCCAACCTAAGTGACATATGGAGGGGGAATGAGGTCAAGTGATTGACAAAGCTACCACAATCAAGTGGAATGAGAGAAACATTATTAAAAACAAGGAATGTAACTCACATACTCAAAAAACCAAATGTCTATTCTAGTACTAACCTACTAGAAATCTCATATCAATGTAACTTGTACCACCAAATGCTACTAAGATTTCAAACGGAATGGAACCAGTAAAAAAAATTACATGGTTAAAATTACATTTTGATTCAAAATCAATAGATACAGGCACAGCCAACATAAGCTTCTAATTAGGTGCTTAAGTGCACTAATACATTACTGTGGAATTAGAGTACTTAGTTATATCCAAGGATCTTCTAATTGTTGTTGACCAGTAAAGCATGTCTGTTTTCTTTTAGGTTAATTTTTGTGAAAAGTTACCACAATCACAGTGCTATAGTTTTGAAACACAGAGAGAAGTGTCAGGGTTGTTTATAGCACTTGAGCTTTCAAAATCCTTTTCATGGCTATTTCAAGGGACCTAACTACTTGTTCCTTGACTTTTATTGTTTGATTATTAATCTTTTTATGATTCATATGACTGGCTCTAAGAATTAGATATCCCTAAATTTACCAACAAAATTATCTTCTTTAAATGAAAATTGCAACAAATCTTTCTTTTCATAAAATGCTATGTTCACATCTTGAATTTCAAACATTTGAAATCCAACTAAGTAATAAATAGGAAAAGCTACTAATGACAAGTGTTATTTTTAAATGAGAAATTCAAAGATCAAAATAAAATGATTATTCATTGTACTATACAAATAGTCCATCTTTGTGCCAAAAAACCCTTTCATCTTCACAACTAAATTGACTAAGAGGCATGGTTTCCTAGCAACATTCATTGTGTTTATGACCTTTCCTCCAATCTGAACACACATATGTAGTTCTGAAGCTAATAAGTATACATCACCTGACCTAGACTATTCCTATTTCCCTAGGAACAGGTTGAGAGAAATACCTAACCAAAGATGAGTACTAAGAAAATAAACGTGTTCAAAATAGGTTTGAACATTTTGATATGAATATGTTTGAGTGAGTGAAAGTCACTCAGTCATGTCTGACTCTTTGCGACCCCATGGACTATACAGTCCATGGAATTCTCCTGGCCAGTATGTTTAACTAAGGTTAATAAATGAAAGTATAATCAAGTAGTATTTTGTTGCAGCATTCCAGCATACAATTGGAAAATGACAAGTTTAGAAGAAAGTTAGGATATATGGAAAGGTTTTGCTGACATCAGAAAAAAAATATATATCTATACTTCATTCACAATAGGCACATTGTGATATATGCAATATATATGCATCTATATTTTGGGACTATATTTGCAGTGTTTTGAGAATCTTGGTGTTTGAACACCACTAGAATTTGGAAAATGCTTGAGAAAACAATATGTTAAATGTGTCTTAAGCATTCTTCCGTGACAGCTGTACCAAAAGAAAGCCCACACTGTAAAGTAGAAAAAATTTAAGGTAGTAACTCTTATCTATGTACCTGAAACCTGTATCTTTTTAGTACCTTTTTCTTTAGAAAATCAGAGATAGCAAGTACAACAAGAAAAAAGCACTCTCATCATTGTAACTTTTCTATGTGTCAATTTCTATGTATTAAACAGCCCAGTAGAACTACATTAGAAAAAAGGTGAGAAGCAGTATATAATAATCTGTATAATCTTTTGAAGAGAAAAGGCCTTCACTGCTGGCTAATTCACCAAAAGTGCAGGAGTTAAATGGCATCGAGCCATTGGTGGATTTTCTTTGATATTATCTAATGAATCCCTCCAAATTTCTATGTTTTGTATATCACCACCACAGATGCAGGGTATAGTGAGTTTTGCTTATGCAAAATGAAAATAATTGCAGGGAAGCTTTTAAGCCAGATGTTAGAAATCGCTAGAGACGTGTTTGGGTCAGCATGTTTGACAGAGTTTACACAAGTGGCTACTCTAACTGGCAATTGACTGCCCAGTGGACAATTAGTAATATATCTTCCTTGTTTGTTAAGTATATATTTATTTCATTTTAAATAATTGTGTCTGAGGTCAAAATGGCAATAAGAGTGATAAATTTTCTACCTTAAATCTCTTAATAGGTATGATGAGTATAGCTTAGCCAAAACAGTAAATGTTTAAAAAAGAAATACTTTATTTATTCTGACATCCATATAAGATTTGTTTTGTTTACACGTCAAAGGATGATTTTTCTAACTGCCAAATCTTTGATCTTAACTTAAGAGTTAAAATTCCAGCTGTGTTCTTTATGACTCTCATTTTCATTGTCAACAGTAATGAAAAGCCTACAGTTAGGACACAGCCGAGGGTTGTTTTCTTTTCTTCCCTTTTTTCCTTCCTCTGTCCTTCCTTTCTTCATTCCTTTCTTCCTTTCCTCCTTCCTTCCTTTTCTCCCTGCCTCCCTTTCTTTCTTCCTTTTATTTTTGTTATGATCACTTTAGAGTCAGCTCAATTTCTCTTTGATGAGAAAGCCCTTGGTTAATAGGTGTATAAAATATTCTTAGGCCTATTAGTAGTTGTATTATCAAAGTCATAGAACTAAAGGTTATAATTTTAAGAACATACTTAAGCAATTGACCTTTCTGGGTTATTATATTGGTCACTTAAATATCAACTTCTTAATGAATGTTGCTGTTACTAATGAAAATCTCTTTGATACTTTTCAGGCTTCAAACATCCTGTGGAATCTCAACCATCAAAATTGGAAAGGTTAGCTAGAAAACTAGAAGAGTGAGTACCTGGCTGCCTAATTTCTCAGTTCAATGTTCATCGTACTCTACTGTCTTACACACTATTGTCCCTTTCCCTCATCTTTTTGAGTTTACTTCTCCACTCCAACTGTGGCCCTATGTTACTTACCCAAAAGGCAGAAGTGTGGTTTCAGTAAAGCTCTCTTAAAGATTTTAAAATTTAAAAAATAAATAAATAAATAAAATTAAAAAAAAAAAAAGAAAAAGTCTTAATTTCAGGCTAATTTAATTATTGACCTGGACTTCCATCTTCTTACTTAAAAATCTGACGAGTGGAACTGTATAATTTTCTAAATCCTTTCTATTTCAAAAATACTACAGTTCTTAGAATGGTTTCATCTTCCAAATGATGAATAATTTACCATCTTAGTAAACGTTACGACCTGAGATATCTTCTTAAGCTTAATTTCTTCTCTTCTTACCTCTTCATGTAAAAGCCTTCACACCCTAGCTTGGGCCTCTCCAGTTTCACCAACTCCCATGACCACAATGCCCATGAAGTTTATACTCCTGACACATTTCACTTTTCATGCATCTAGGGTATGTCAGAGTCATGATCATGCAGTAGAAGGAGCATGTGTTTTTGAAGAAAAACAAAACAAAAATAACCAAAATCCAGTTCTTTCATTTGTATCTCTGAAAACTTGGCTAAATGACGTAACCTCTTAGAACCTCAGATTCTACATCCATAAAACTGAGATACTTGGTGCATATGAGTGTTGGGATTTCTTTGGAAGGAATGATGCTAAAGCTGAAGCTCCAGTACTTTGGACACCTCATGCGAAGAGTTGACTCATCGGAAAAGACTCTGATGCTGGGAGGGATTGGGGGCAGGAGGAGAAGGGGACGACCCAGGATGAGATGGCTGGATGGCATCACTGACTCGATGGATGTGAGTGTGAGTGAACTCTGGGAGTTGGTGATGGACAGGGAGGCCTGGCGTGCTGCGATTCATGGGGTCGCAAAGAGTCGGACACGACTGAGTGACTGAGCTGAACTGATGAGTGTTTTGTTTAGATTAAAGATGACGCCTAAAACTCCAAGTGACAATTACTAATATTGTCTAAGTGGTAGATTTCATTATTCCATGTTTTATATTACTGCTTATTTCCCCCCAATATCATCAACTAGAAAAAATAAAATCAACCTTAAGATTAATTTCAAATGCTACCTGCTCAGGGATGTTGCTTGACTTTTCCCAAGTTAGTGGAATTCCTGTATTCCCATAGCATTTTTTTTTCTTAAATAAAAATCTGATATATTATTTTTTCATACAGTTTAGGTTTATCTCTCTGCCTCAGAACTATGCCTTAGATCTTCTGATTTTAGTCTGATACCTTAGCATTTTTGTATCCTGCTTAGCTCAGAGTTCTGTATGTAGGGAAGGCTCAACAAATATATACATGTTTGATCAAATAAATCATCAATGAATAAAGCACAAAATGAGCTCTTTATATTTTCCTCTACATACCCCCTTCTAGAGCAACTTAACTTCTATTAAAAAAAAAAAACCAACCCCAAACCACAAATCTACTCTGAAATATGGAGTCAATATTGTCCCCCAGTCAGTGAAGAGTAAAGTTCAGAATATCTGAATCAGGTCCACTTTGCTATTGTTTCCCTTTAATGATGTTTATTGGTTCTAGTTTCCCCTTAGTCCCATGACCAAGTACCTACCTTAAACTTTAGTTATCAAAATGAAGTACCTACACTGCTTCAGCTAAATGTGTCCTAAAATCTTGTATTGATAACCTGCATTATACTGCAGTTCTTCTATGTTGGGAATTCTAGCTAATTATTTCTATCGTGACTAGGAATGGAGTCCTAGCAACCCTGAAATCCAAATATCTAGGTCCTATCAGCTTATAAGCATTTTTGTATGCTACCAAGGCTTGAATCCCTGCCCCTGGACTCTCTCAGTCTGGCAGAACACTACTGTAAATGTGGCTGCTTAACTAGATTGCAAGATATTATATATCCAGACTTCTTACCAGCTTCTAGAATTCCCTTTGTTTCCAACTGCCTGTTTCATTCCAGTGACTATGTCTGACTTCCAGTCCAGAGTTCCTGGACTGGTTCTTGCAGATTATTTCTTTTGCCTTCCCTAATTCTACTTTTGGAAATATCTTTCTCCACCATATCCACACATTCTCTCTTTCCTTATTCCTTTTTTTTTTTTTCTTCCGAACTAAAGCTACTTAGTTCAGGAAAAGCTCCTTTTCCTTCTTCCCCCCTCTTTTATATATGAGTCAAGACAGATGGTAATTCTATTGCAACATTTGTAATAACATTATACATATAGATGAGTCACTTCACTGTTATCTATTTAAATGTTCTTGGAAGTGCCAAGGAGTCTCTTTTAGAAAGCAGAGATAGCCATCTTCACAGTTAAAATTTTCAGTTTAACCCAGTTTTCATCAAGAAATTAGATGGAGACTCTTTACAGATGAAGGAAACAAACCTATGGTTTCCAGGGGGTGAAGAGGGATAAACTCTTAGGGGGTGGGAGGGATAACCTGGGAGATTGGGACTGACATATACACACACTACTATATATAAAATAGATAATAAGAACCTGCTGTATAGCGCAGGGAACTCTACTCAATACTTAGTAAATGGGAAAAGAATCTGAAAAAGAGTAGATATATGTATACGTATAACTGATTTACTCTGCTATACAGCTGAAATTAACACAACACTGTAAATTACCTATACTCCAATAAAAATGAAAACGAAAAAGAAATCAGAAGGAGACCCTTATCTAAATTTTGATCGTGTTCCTACTCACCTCAAAAACTTTAAAACAGATAAAGTGAATAGTCTGTTGTAACGTTTGCTCAGGGATATCTCAGTCCTTCGGTCTCTACATGCAACACTGAGATCTCATGAGTAACTCTTGGGAAGATTATGCAAACGTCTTTTGCCTTCTTTCCCTAGGGGAGGAGGAGCCAGTGGAAGTTATTTTCTTCTAATCTCTCATTCACTTTTGGATAAAAACCAAACAGCAACAACACAGGTGTGACCAAATTATTAAGTAAATATAGATTCACATGGTTAAAAAGCAGATGCAGAAAATGAAGAGTACACTACAAGTAACTAGATCAAATGACCAGGGTGGGAAAAGACATTTTCTCCCAGAAAAGCTAGCGCAACAGCTTAGAGATGAGAGGATGGCTGCCTTGGACTATGTGTCTCGCTCACATTCACATGACCTATTTTAAAGAGGCCAGAAGAGCAACAATCAACTGGTTTTGTTGAAACGTTGAGAAAGAAAGTGAAGTCGCTCAGTCATGTCCAACTCTTTGCGACCCCGTGGACTGTAGCCTACCAGACTCCTCCGTCCATGGGATTCTCCAGGCAAGAATACTGGAGTGGGTTGCCATTTCCTTCTCCAGGGGATCTTCCTGACCCAGGGATCAAACTTGGGTCTTTCATGTTGCAGGCAGAGGCTTTACCCTCTGAGCCACCAGGGATAGCCATACCATAAAGAATTCCTGCCTAACAAATGTTTTTACAATTTGGGGACAAAATTTCAATTCATCATGCAATGGGATAATATTTATTTTTCATATTAATATATATTTAATGCAGCACCCTATATAGTTTTTGAGGCTCTGCAAAATGACAATGTAGATTATTTAAATATATTTTAAAAATTTATTTGATTCTGCAAAATCAGATCCTTTAATGACTTCTGTTTGACATATTTAGTCCTATTGAGTCTGGAAGAATTAGCTTTGCAATTGGCTTTATAACAAACTCAAAAATTTATAGTTTGATCCTAGTCTCCCACCCCACCCCCACTTCCTGAAACTAATTTGTTTTGTTCTTTAAGTAAATTATGGTAGGTTCACAGGGTTTAGGGTTGGGCTATTCTGTCATTTTACTTCTTAGTGCTAAGCAAGAAATTGCTCAAGAGAAAAGATATTTGACACAAACTATGACATTAAATAAAGATAAAAATTAGAAAGTTTTCATTCTCCAGGGTTAGATGTAGCCAACCACAATTTAAGATATATGTTTATTAAGTTAGATGAACTATAAGCATCTTATGTAGAAATGATTCAACCTATTAAAATTTATGTCATTGTCAATAAAAATCCAGTTAAAAGACATTAGATTGAAATGACAGCTGACAGGAGCAAACTAGACCAATCCCTCAATGCTTGATTTGTGACAATAATAGATGGGATATGATGATACCAGTAATACTGAATTCTACATCTCAGTTTTAAATCTGAGTTAATTCTAAATAAAAGTTTAAGAAACAATGGAACTTGATTATAGTAGAAGCCACTAACAGAAAAAAGTGTGGTTAGGAAGTGTGATTAAATATTATTTTGTTTGCAAACAAGGCTGAAACAAAGTAACATATACTCTTTAAAAATCCATTTAAATAATCCATATTTTCTATAACAGAGATTTTTTAAATTAACTTTTATAAGTACTAGGGATGCAATGAACAACATGATTAATACAACTAATACTGCTCTATGTTATATATGAAAATAGTTAAGAGTAAATTCTAAGAGTTCTCATCACAAAGAAAACTATTTTTCTTTTTCTTTTATTTTGTACCTATATGAGATGATGGATGTTTACTAAACTATTATGATAATCATTTCATAATGTATATAAATCAAATCACTATGCTGTACTCCTTAGGCTTACACAGTGTTGTATGTCAATTATACCTCAATAAAATTGGAAGAAAAAAGACAAAAAATAAAGTTCTAATATTAATTAACTTTTATTAAGTGGTTGATTCCATTGTCCTATACACAAAAAATGTCTGTTCTTATTGACCATTCAGCCACTATATAGTGGAGATTTCTTTTAACAAGATAAAAACAGCATCTAGAATTAACCAAAGTAATTCTGGAAAATGTCAACAGAATACACAGAAGAACTGTACAAAAAAGATCTTCATGACCCAGATAATCATGATGGTGTGATCACTCACCTAGAGCCAGACATCCTGGAATGTGAAGTCAAGTGGGCCTTAAGAAGCATCACTACAAATGAAGCTAGTGGAGGTGATGGAGTTCCAGTTGAGCTGTTTCAAATCCTAAAAGATGATGCTGTGAAAGTGCTGCACTCAATATGCCAGCAAATTTGGAAAACTCAGCTGTGGCCATGGACTGGAAAAGGTCAGTTTTCATTCCAATCCCAAAGAAACGCAATGCCAAAGAATGCTCAAACTACTGCAAAATTGCACTAATCTCATACGCTAGTAAAGCAATGCTTAAAATTCTCCAAGCCAGGCTTCAGCAATATGTGAACCGTGAACTTCCAGATGTTCAAGCTGGTTTTAGAAAAGGCAGAGGAACCAGAGATCAAATTGCCAACATCTGCTGGATCATGGAAAAAGCAAGAGAGTACCAGAAAAACATCTATTTCTGCTTTATTGACTATGCCAAAGCCTTTGACTGTATGGATCACAAGAAACTGTGGAGAATCCTGACAGAGATGGGAATACCAGACCACCTGACCTGCCTCTTGAGAAACCTGTATGCAGGCCAGGAAGCAACAGTTGGAACTGGACATGGAACAACAGACTGGTTCCAAATAGGAAAAGGAGTACGTCAAAGCTGTATATTGTCACCCTGCTTATTTAACTTATATTCAGAGTACATCATGAGAAATGCTGGGCTGGAGGAAGCACAAGCTGGAATCAAGATTGCGGGGAGAAATATCAATAACCTCAGATATGCAGATGATACCACCCTTATGGCAGAAAGTGAAGAGGAACTAAAGAGCCTCTTGATGAAAGTGAAAGAGGAGAGTGAAAAAGTTGGCTTAAAGCTAAAATTTAAAAAATAAAAAAATTAAAAAATTAAAAAAAATAATAAAGTGGCTTGATCTCAAAAAAAAAAAAAAAAAAAAGAAAAGAAAACTAAGATCATGGCATCTGGTCCCATCACTTCATGGGAAATAGATGGGGGAACAGTGGAAACAGTTTCAGACTTTATTTTGGGGGGCTCCAAAATCACTGCAGATGGTGATTGCAGCCATGAAATTAAAAGACACTTACTCCTTGGAAGGAAAGTTGTGACCAGCCTGGACAGCGTATTAAAAAGCAGAGACATTACTTTGTCAACAAAGGTCCATCTAGTCAAGGCTATGGTTTTTCCAGTAGTCATGTATGGACGTGAGATTTGGGACTATAAAGAAAGCTGGGCACAAAAGAATTGATGCTTTTGAACTGTGGTGATGGAGAAGACTCTCTAGAGTCCCTTGGACTGCTAGGAAATCCAACCAGTCCATCCTAAAAGAGATCAGTTCTGGGTGTTCTTTGGAAGGACTGATGTTAAAGCTGAAACTCCAGTACTTTGGCCACCTGATGCAAAGAGCTGACTCATTGGAAAGGACCCTGATGCTGGGAAAAATTGAGGGCAGGAGGAGAAGGGGATGACAGAGGATGTGATGATGGGATGGCATCACCGGCTGGATGGACATGGGTTTGGGTGGACTCCGGGAGTTGGTGATGGACAGGGAGGCCTGGCGTGCTATGGTTCATGGGGTCACAAAGAGTCAGACACGACTGAGTGACTGAACTGAAGTGAACTGAACTGATTCATTAGAATGTGTTTTTTGTTTCCTTTTATTCTGGGGAGATTTGCCTATTAACTTTAACTTCAGTTGGGTATTTAGCTCTTTAATTATTAAATATTCAAATATACTAGAATGAAATAGTATTGGTGAATCCTGGGTGAATGCTTAGTATAGGTAAATCACTGCAAAAAGAGTCTATTTAATCTTTAAACATCTTCAGATATCACTATTTCATCACTGCCCATGGTAGCTGATACTAATATTTATGAACAATATATTTAAAGCAACAGAATTACAACTACAGTACCTTTTTTTTTATCATTTCTGTGTATTTTGCTTAACACTGTAGTTCAATTTCATGACTCAGTGATCATTTGTAAGAGGCCTAACTCTAGATAGTTTTATCCTCATTAGTTCCAGATCCTTATTTCCAAATGTCCTTCGAATATCTCCATTTGAATGCCCTACAAACACCTTTAACTCAACACGAATTTGAAGTCACTCAGTCGTGTCTGACTCTTGGCGACTTGTGGACTGTAGCCCACCAAGCTCCTCTGTCCATGCGATTCTCCAGGCAAGAATACTGGAGTGGGTTGCCATTTCCTTCTCCAGGGGATCTTCCTGACCCAGGGATCGAACTCAGGTCTCCCACATTGCAGGCAGACGCTTTAACCTCTGCACCACCAGGGAAGCCCTTAAATACAAGAATACAGTCTCTCAGAAAACCTCCTATAGAGACACAGAACTTCAGATCCAAGTACTAACATCAAAGATTTCAAGGGAGGAAAGGAAGCCAGGTTGAAAGAAGAAGGGGGAGGAAGCGGGAGATGAGGGGCAAAAGGGGTGGCCTTACAGATGTCTCCTGCCACCTACAGATACCCAGGCATTATGGGACTTTTCCCTGGGCCTCCAGAGAAGGGAGGACTGGAACTCAGCCCTACCAGAAATCAGACCAGACCAAAACCAAAATTCGAGTCTTCTGCCAAGAGGAGGTGATCAGTCTCCAACCCTCAGCTCAGACTGAGGGCCCTTCGACCAGATTCCTGCATCCAGGACCAGGGAACTAGAAAAACCGAGAAGGATAGGAAGGGTTAAGGAGAGGAATAAGAGAGGAAAGGCGAGGGAGGTCAACAAAGTCTCTCTTGTTCCTTACCGGTTGGGGCACTCTGGCCAGTTGTCCGTGTCAGGAGGAGACCAAGGACAAAAGAGGCCCAGTTGCGGCCACTGGGTCTAGACCATTGGCAGGCAAGCGGCCCCTGAGTACCCCGAGTGGTAAGGATGTCAGTCTCAGCAAAGAAGAGTCCCCGCCAGAGTCGCCATTTGTTGTAGGAAGGCAGACCCCTTCCAGGGCCCGAAACTGGGCTCTTGTCTAACACTTGGAAATGAATTGTCCGCGGAGACACATGTGCTGACAAAGCAAGAGATTTTATTGGGAAAGGGGACCCGGGTGGAGAGCAGTAGGGTAAGGAAACCCAGGAGAACTGCTCTGCCATGTGGCTCGCAATGTCGGGTTTTGTGGTGATGGAACATGACTAGAACTTAATTCATTATTTTCCATCCCTCAAATTTTCCCTTCTTCTGTTCCCATTTTATGTTGAATCACTTTACTCCAAGATAAAGAAGCACAAAATATAGTATGATCCATCAGGAACCAAATCTCTCTCATAACTAATTCTACCTCTTCCTAGACACTGGTATTGTCTAACATTAAGCCATTACTTCCTCATACAAACACAATTGCGTTTCCCAATCAGTTGATTCAAACCATCTTCTACCCTGTCCTCATAGTAAACTTGCAAAAGCACAGCTCTGGTCATGTCACAATGCTGTTCAAACACCTTCAGAGTCTCTCCAGGGAAGGTAGCATTTGAGATCGACCTTTGAAAATAATGTTTTTTTAGAGAATGTGAAAGCATTCCAGATATTCATGTGAAATGAGCTCTAAAAGAACACGGAGTGTTTCAGGACTAGCACATAGTTTGATATCTCTAAAGGGTAGATGAGTGAGAGAAAGAGCTTGAGCAAGCAGCAAGCTTAGAATTTTCCTCTTGCTAGTTCCTTTACCTCAAATATTTAGTGTCCAAACTAGCTCAAATGCTACATTCTCCAAGACATCTTCTCTGGTGCTGCTAACCGGAAATAATCCTTCTTCAAACATAAGCTTAACCCCGCATACTCTATATAGCATTATAGGTATTTGTGTACAGACTTCATGCTCATGATGGTACAGTAAGCTATCTGTAAGGAAATGTGCATCAGGTTCATTTGGTTCAACCCCCAAATCACATTTTTTTAATGAAAAGTAAATATGCAAACATTGCAAATGGTAGAGTAGATGACAACCATCTTGTAGAAAACAATAAATATGTCTGCCCTGAGGTAAACCTGAGACTTTAAAAAGACTCAAAATATTTTAAGCAAATTGAAAAAATTTACATAAAAACTAAAGAAAAGAAAACTTTGTGGAAATCATACATTTTAGTAATAAACCCATTAGAAACTTTTCAGGTTTCCACTGGTCATCATTTATTACAGGTTGTTGAATGAACTTTTAAGGAATTAAATTCAGATTAGAAAAAAAGAAACATTTCTGAGTACTGAGTTCAATCTAATGTAATAATGATTATCATTATGTACAAGGTATGAAATTTTATCCTTTTGCATTACTTGGCATTTCATTTTTGCATTTGGGTTTGCCCTTTTTGAATTGATTTGTAATAGAATGTGCTTGCTGGGCTAAAATAGTCCTTTCATTACACTGCAGAGTAATTCAATGTCAAAAATCTTGACTGGGAATGTAAAGCTATAACTTATTTTCCATGTATAATCAACCCTCGGTTTTCTCAGAGTGGACTATCCATGTTTCAGGGAATTGCATGTCAATATCTATCAACAGCACTTGCTGTAGATGCTCTGGTGAAAGCACATATCTTGCTTTACTATTTTTTTCTTTTTTGGTTGATTCAGTCTCTCTTCCTATTTTTTCTTTGCCTTCAGTCTATATCACAGTAGGAATACAATATAATGACTTAACTACATGTTCTTGCCATTGGAAAGCTGAGAGAGTAGCTCTGATTTTGAGTGCTACTCTGTTCCATGAAGTGAAAGTGGGCTGGTGCATGGGGATGACCCAGAGAGATGTTGTGGGGAGGGAGGTGGGAGGGGGGTTCATGTTTGGGAACGCATGTAAGAATTAAAGGTTTTAAAATTTAAAAAATAAAATTAAAAAAAAAAAAAAAGAAAGTGTTAGGTTTTCCTTCATGTCTGACTCTTTGGGCCCACATGAACTGTAGCCTGTAGGGCTCCTCCATCCATGGGATATTCCAAGCAAGAATACTGGAGTGGGTTGCCATTTCCTTCTCCAGTGGATCTTCTTGACCCAGGGGTTGAACACCGGTCTCCTGCACCGCAGGCAAATTCTGTATCATCTCAGACACCAGGGAAGCCCAGAGAGTCAGTTTAACGACTCTGCTAAACTGACTCTACTCCAGAGTCAGTTTAACAAAGTGAAGCCTGCCTGAAACAGCTAAAGGAATTCAGGACGGGAAACATGTATGTTGTATATGTATATTGCCTCCTCAAGTGAAATAACATGTACAAAAATACTCCATATGTAAATAACAATCCTAATATATTCCACAAGATTAGCTTAAGCTTCCTCCTGAACTGGATGAAATTCTGGGGTAGTGGAACAAGCCCTTTATTTGAAATTGTAACTGCTAGGTCTGAGGCTGTCTCCTACAATAAAAAGTTCTGTACAGGGCAGTGCAAATTAATCTCCAAAAGCATTATTACTCTCATTGTCTCTTGTTCCTGCTTAATCTCATTTTGACACAACATTCTGACTTTGCTTTGAGGAATCTCTCCCCATCTGAGTCCATGTGTTCAGGGTGGAGCTGACTTCCCTTCCCTTACACAACTCATGGGCTCAGGACCCACACTGGCCAATTAATCTAGGGAATTACTGAAAAAGATGCTAGATGCCCGAAGGGGCTGGTAGGCATGTTTGCTCTTTGTGGAATATATACGAGAACAAACAACAGATAAGGCATGACAGAGAATGTGAGTAACTCAATGCCCTGAAGTTGCTGTTTGATACAGAGATGTAACTAGCAAATGAGTGCCTTGCTGTTTCCAGCACATGAGTGAAGGAATTATATTTTAATTCCTTTTGCTTACTTCAAATTCCCTATTCCATTTTCAAATGTTAAATGAGGTAATAGTGTATTGTAGTGAATCAGCATGTAACATATTATGAAATTTTATGAAAAAAATAAAACAATAAAGAAAAAATTAAAAATAAGCAAAATAGTGTTATTGCAGCATTTGGCTTAAAACTTGGCACATTTTAAAGAAATAAATGGATATATACTAGATGTAAATAAAATATTAGTACAAAAAAATAATACTAGTTTGGATAAATACCTACAGGGTAGATAATTAAGAATTAAAAACTTAGAGAAATCTGTATGCAGGGTAAGAAGCAACAGTTAGAACTGGATATGGAACAACAGACAGGTTCCAAACTGAGAAAGGAGTATGTCAAAGCTAAATATTGTCAGCCTGCTTATTTAACTTAATTTCAGAGTACATCATGCAAAATGCCAAAGCTGAAATCAAGATTGCCGGGAGTAACAGTAATAACCTCAGATATGCAGATAACACCAATCTTATGGCAGAAAGTGAAGAGGAACTGAAGAGCCTCTTGATGAAAGTGAAAGAGGAGAGTGAAAAAGTTGGCTTAAAACTCAACATTAAAAAAATTAAGATCATGGCATCCAGTCCCATCACTTCATGGCAAATAGATAGGGAAAAAATGGAAACAGTGAGAGACTTTATTTTGGGGGGCTCCAAAATCACTGCAGATGCTGATTGCAGCCATGAAATTAAAAGACACTTGCTCCTTGGAAGAAAAGCTATGACTAACCTAGACAGCATATTCAAAAGCAGAGACATTACTTTGCCAACAAAGGTCCATCTAGTCAAAGCTAGTTTGACTAGCTTTGTTTTTTTCCAGTAGTAATGTATGGATGTGAGTGTTGGACTATAAAGAAAGCTGAGCACCAAAGAATTGATGCTTTTGAACTGTGGTGTTGGAGAAGACTCTTGAGAGTCCCTTGGACAGCAAGGAGATCCAACCAGTCAATCCTAAAGGAAATCAGTCCTGAATACTCATTGGCAGGACTGATGCTGAAGCTGAAACTCCAATACTTTGGACACCTGATGTGAAGAGCTGACTCATCTGAAAAGACCCTGATGCTGGGAAAGATTGAAGGTGGGAGGAAAAGGGGACGACAGAGGATGAGACGGTTGGATGGCATCACCGACTCAATGGACATGGGTTTTGAGTAAGTTCTGGGAGTTGGTGATGGACAAGGAAGCCTGGCGTGCTACGCTCCATGGGGTCCCAAAGAGTTGGACATGGCTGAGCGACTGAACTGAACTGAACTGAATAAATAAACTATATCTGTTATAGAACACTTTAAAGTAATAAGAGAACATTTAAATAAATGAATGGATATTTCCTGCTCATGGGTGAAAGAGTCAATATTGTTAAGATTTCAGTTTTTTCAACTCAGTCTACTAATTCAACACAACTCAGTCAAAATCTCCACAAGCTATTTTATAGATATTGACAAAATGATTTTAATTTTATGTGGAAAAGCAAACTGTATAGATTATCCAACTCAGTATGATGAAGGGCAAAGTTGAGGAACTTACTCTTCTCAATTTCAAGAGCTACTATAAAGCTAGAGTAATCAGTACGGCATGGTAATAATGAAGGCATAGATAGTCAGATGAATAGAATAGAGAGCTCCAAAATAGATACACACAAAGGTAGTCAACTGATATTTGACAATGATTCATAGGCAATTCAATGTCGAAAGAATAGTCTTTTCAACAAATGATCCTGGACAATTGGTTGTACATATGTAAAAAAAAAAAAAAAAAAAAAGGAAAAAGACCCTAGACACAGACCTACACACAAAGTAAAAATAAAAATTTTAAATAAATAAATTAATTAATTTAAAAAAAAGAATTAACTAAAAATGGAACACAGACCCATATGTAAAATAGAAAACTATGAAACTTGTAGAATAAAATAGAAAAGGAAATCTACGTGTTGTGGTTGGTGATAAACTTTTAGATAAAGCACCAAAAGCATGATTCATGCAAGAAAAAATTTATAAGTTGCATTTTAGTTAATTAAGAACTTACACTGTTTGAAAAGCACTGTCAAGAGAATGAAAGGATATACCATGAATTGGGAGAAAATATTTGTAAAACATTTATCTGGTAGACGACTTCAACAATAAGAAATTGAACAACCCAACTAAAAGGTTTGAACAGACAGCTCACAAAGATAATATGTAGATGGCAATAAACATACAAAAATATTTTCAACATCATTTTTCATTACAAAAATGCAAATTAAAACAAGATATAATTAAACATGGATTAGAATATCTAAAATCTGAAAAATACTGACATTATCAATTGCTGGCAAAGATGCTGAGCAAAGAAACTCATTTATTACTAGGGGGAATGCAAAGTGGTACATTCACTTTGGAAGACAATTTGGTGGATTCTTACAAAGCTAAATATATTCTTACCATATGATATAGCAATCAATGAATTTGGTTTGAAACTTATGACCACACAAAAAAACAGCCCATAAATGTTCATAGTAACTCTATGGTGTTCATAATAACTTCATAATTACCAAAAACTGGGAGCAACCAAGATGCCCTTTCAAAAAGATGAACAGTTAGACAAACCATGATATATTTGCACAATAGAAAACTATACTGCAATAAAAAGGAATCAGCTATGAAACTACACAAAGATATGAATGAATGATAAATGCATATTGCTAGGTGAAAGAATAGAATCTGTAAAGAACATATGGTACATGATTATATGTATTTGGCCTTCTGAAAAAGGCAAAAAAATAGAGGAAGGAATAGATTAGTGGTTGTCAAAAGTTCAGGGATAGAGGAAGAAGATTGAATATGGAATTATTTAGGGGAGAAATATTTCATATGATAATATAATGGGGGACACATGATATCATGCATTTATCAAAACCAGTGGAACTTTACAACACAAACAATAAACCTTAATGTATGCAGATTTCTAAAAGTTCAGAAGGTCAGGATGAAATGCAAAATATGATGAAAATAATGTAACTATATTGCTAAAGTGGGAAACTATCTTGTTTTAGGGGATGGGTGAAAAGGTGATGACTTATGTAACTCTGGAAATGAATGGACTACGTAAAACTAAAGTAATTGTAATTAAGCACTCTATTTTAGTTTTTTTCCCATGGACCTACAGGTTAAGAATTCTGAAAAATACACATTTACCTGAACTGAACAGTTAAGTAAATGGATAGAGCCAGGTTTTTTACTATTGGATTAGGAAGTTACAGATAAGAAAGGAGAGGAGACAGAATAATACATGTGTTGATGGATTACAATTGGAGATATTGGTATGAATTCATGCTTAGCTTAATGTTGGTACAGAAGGGGACATATATAAATATTTGTAAATTTGAAAATATTTGGAGATTATATATTTATTATATAATATTATATGGTACTTCTATAATAGAATATATGTATTATATATATATATCTTTGCTCTGTTGGTTATTGCTAGAACAAGTAGCAATGAGTATTCCTAGTGCTGAGATCTTGGTTTCTAATATGATTTCCCAACAAAATGAACCAGGACTCTTTGGTGACATGGCTGATTCTTAAATTGGGGCAAGAAATATACAAGATGAGCCTGGTGCATCTTACAGGGCCAGAAAGTAACGAAGTATACCAGGAATCATGAAGACTGGAGTATATCAAAGTGGAATAGTAATTAACTGAAAATATTGCTAAGAGCCAAAGCTGGCACAATTAGATATCAAAATGAATAAAGCAGTATTGGATTATAATTTAAAATATAAGTATCCAGAATATATATATAAGTATCCAGAGTGTATATTGGAGAAGGAAATGGCAACCCACTCCAGTGTTCTTGCCTTGAGAATCCCAGGGACGGAGGAGCCTGTGATGGGCTGCCGTCTACCAGGTTGCACAGAGTCAGACACGACTGAAGCGACTTAGCAGCAGCAGCAGAGTATATATTACTATAACTAAGTGATTGAATAAATAAATAAATGGGGGAATAGACAAATCTCCTATGTGGATGAATTCCAATAATTTTTATAGATACTTTGCCCTCAACAAAATTTAGTATAGCTCCCCACTTCTTAACTAGGCTGTGCACAATGACAACCTCCTAAAGAGTACAGTGTGTAAAAGGGTGTTGGGGGGGGGGATAACTATTCAAAGGAAAAACAGAATCATAAGTATATCAGCCAGGTGATCAAGGCCAATATCAACAATAACAAATTATGCTCAAAGTGTGTGCCCCTGACTAGATGTGATGAAAATGGCACTTTATCTCTGTGATCTTCCTTTAAACTCATTACTCCAGACTAAGTATGAGAAAAGCATCATAAAAATTCCAACAAAGGGACATTTGACAAACTACCTAACCATTATTCCTCAAAAGCAACAAGGTCATCAAAAACGAGGAAAGTCTGGAAATCCATCTCAGGCAAGAGAAGCCTAAGCAGACACGGTGACTAAATGTGCTGTGTTATCCTGGAAGAGCTCCCAGAAGAGAAAATGGACACTTGGTCAAAACTAAGGACATATGAATAAAGCATGAACTTCAGTTAATAATAGTGTATTGTTTGTTTACTTCTGACACTATAAAACACTGCTGCTGCTGCTAAGTCGCTTCAATCGTGTCCGACTCTGTTTGACCCCATAGACGGCATCCCACCAGGCTCCGCTGTCCCTAGGATTCTCCAGGCAAGAATACTGGTGTGGGTTGCCATTTCCTTCTGCATATAAAATACTAAGTTATGTTAATATATTAATAATAGAGAAAACTGAATGTGGTGTATGTTGAACTCTCTGTACCATTGTCACAATTTTTCTATAAGTTTAAAACTATTTGAAATTTTAAAAGTTAATTAAAAGTATGTATGTTTGAAAGGCAAAATTATGAATTTAATAGTGTAAAATGTGAGCAAGTATCTTTGAGACCTAAGGTCAGCAAATGAGAAAAAATAAAACAAAATACAAACCATGCTGTGAGGGAGGAAGAGATGAATTTTATGAAATCAATGTTAAGGCTTTCTATTCAATGAAGGTATTTTGGACAAAGTCAATCTACAGAAGGTAAAACAGGAGAGATGTTTTGCATGTATAACATTTGCAAAAGGTTAATATATAGTATACAAGAAATTCCTACAAATTAACAAGGAATAGAAAATAACAGTCATAGAAAAGTAGGCAAAAACTATGACCAGGCAATTTACATAAAAGGAAATCCCCAAATCAAACACACACACAAGAAGAAATGTTCAAAGTCATGAATAATCAGATAAATACATTTAAATTACAATGTGTTATTTCATAGGTAAAAGGCCAACCAAACCAGAGAGCTGATGATACCACTGTTGTGGCTCATGAACTATAGCATATATTCAGCAGAAACTGCTGACATATTTTAGTCAAATGTATAAGATGAATATCTTGTAGTTATGAATTTTTGCTTCAGATCCCAAAGAAATCACTGGTATGCTTTGCATGCTTAGACAAATAATTGTGCATTTTCATTTATGAAGGTGTCTCAGTGGCATCATTTGCATAATGGGGAGTGGGAGGAGATAACCTGGGTGTTCCTCACTGGGACAGTGACAACACTGGGAGAGAACTGAAGTGGGTGAATGCAGGTAGAACACTGTGTGTATGTGTGTGTGTGTGTTAGTCACTCAGTTGTGTCCAACTCTTTATGACCCCAAGGCCTGTAGGCAGTTTAGAAACACAGTGTCAAGTGGGAAAGAAAAAGAATGAGATATGTAAGTGTATGCTATTTACAAGAATTAAAAGTGCCTAGAGAAAATACCCATTTACCGTGAACCACACAAACCAACTAGAGAAGGAAATGGCAATCCACTCCAGTATTCTTGCGTAGAAAATTCCACGGACAGAGGAGATTGGAAGGCTACAGTCCATGAGGTTGCACAGAGCTGGACACAACTTAGCGACTGAGCATGCACGAGTGAGCACACAAACTGAACAATCAGTAAAAACAAGAGAGAAGGCCTGTATGCACCACAGATAATAAGGCATGATTAACTGAGAAATGTAATAACTCAAAAATAATGTAATATAATAATCAGGAAGGACAGTTCAGTAGGAGCCATTATTTTAAAAGAGGGAAAATCAGTCTGGGACAAGTTAGGTCAAGCATATACTAAGTGAATATATAGTTCATATATTTTTATATTAGAATTTCAATGGAAAGTTTAAGAATGTTAGTCAGCTCCCCTACAACCAGAACTTTCGAATTATTCTTATAAGTCATCCTTACCAATATGAAATATGCTAATTTGTTTATGAGTTTGATTAAGGAGAGAAAAGAGAATTTATTTTTTACTCCTGATGTTTTTAAGGCATACACAGGATCAACAAAATTTCAGGATCGTCCAGGGAATGCAAGCTGCAGATAAATGAAATGAACAAGCAAACAAAAAATACTAAAAAGATTCATTGCTGATGAGAATGCAAAATGGTATAGTAACTATGGAAAATATCTTGGCAATTTCTGACAAATGTAAACATAGTCCTAACTATAGGATCCAGCAATCTATTCTATATATTTATAAAAGATTAACAAAAGGATTTAAAACAAGTAGATGTTCAATAGGCTAATTATACAGTGAACTAACAAAGCAGAGGATTTTATGTGATACTAATATGATGAGCCATCTTCACAAAGATAAAGACACAGGAAATTAATTAGGTGAACGCTTCCTTCTGGTGTTTTCTTTCAAATATTTTTCAAAAATATCATTAGACTTCCAGTTTTAAAAATGACTCATCATTGTAAGTCATCCTTTTGGCAATTATTATTACTTTTTAAATGACCACTTGCCTAGACAAATAATTATTTTTGTTAGATCAGGAACAAAAAAGTTTGATGTGATTTAATCTATTAGCTACTTTTTTAGTTGATGTTTGCTAAATATCAGAACCGCTTCTAATAATTACCTTGGTCTTGCTTGGTGCCCTTTTTTCAACAAAGGAATTTAACATATTCCCATCAGTTGGGGGAGAAAGGAGCACAAAACAACCTTCCATGGCTGTCGTAGCCTTGAAGATAAAGTGCAAACTCCATAGGATCAAGATATTTAAGACCTTTGACAGTCCAGCCAGTGCTTGCCTACTTCTCATCCAGGATTTCTCAACCTTGACACTTGATATTTTGGGCCACATAATACTCTGTTGTGATGGCTGTTTTGTGCATTATAAAATTTTAGTAGCATCCCTGGCCATTACCTCCTAAGTGTTTGTAGCAAACACCACCCCATCTCTCCCCATACTCCATTTGCTGTGATAAAATTCTCTCTAGCTATTGTTGATGCCTCTATAGGACAGTATCCTGCCCTGGTAAGTAAGAATCACTGCTTCTAGGCTCTGTGAGGCTCCTCTGTCCATGGGATTCACCAGGCAAGAATACTGGAGGGGATCTTCTGACCCAGGGATCGAATCCAGAATCCTGGACTACAGGCAGATTCTTTACTGAGCTGAGCCACCACCAGGGGAGCCCCTTTCACCATTACTACTGTATTAGTTTCCTATCACTGTCATAACAAATTACTACAATTTAGCAGGCTAAAACAATACCGATTTATTATTGCACAGTCTCATCAGTTACAAGTTTCACTAGGTTGTTTTCTCTTCTCTTGGATTCACAAGGACAAAAATAAGGTCTTGGCTAGTTGGGCTTTTAGCAGGAGTCTCTGAGAAGAATTGACTTCCAAGCTCACTCAAATTACTGGTTGTATTCAGTTCCTTGTATCTGTAGAACTGAGGTTCTCCTTTACTTGCTGATTTGTGGAGGTCATTTTCAGCTTCTGGAAGCCATCCACACCTGCTGGCTGCTGTCCCTTTTCAAAGCCAGCAATCTCGGGTCAATTCCTTCTCATACCTCAAATCTCTCTTGCTTCCTGTTCTGCCTCATCACTTGGCTGCATCTCTCTGACTCTGGCTAGGAAATTTCCCTGCTCTCAATGGCTCAAGTGATTAGATTTGCTCAGCCCTAAATAATCCAAGAGAATTTCTCCCTTTTCAGGAATGTAATTTTAGTCACATAGACAGAGTTTCTTTGGGTAGCACCTAGATTAGTGCTTGATGAAAAACTTAAGGTCAATCTTGGGAGGATATCATTAGAATACTACCTTCCATAAATCCCCACCTCAAATACTACATCCAGTAAACCAAATGACCTATGATTCTGCAAATGTGTGTTCTTAAGCTTGTGAGTAGTCATGCTTCTGGACCCTATGACCTGTCTTCACTTAACTCTCCCTTTGAGGTGTGCTAGGATTGGGGCTCCAGGGAGCCTCTCTTGACCATATCCTGAGGGCATGATTGTATATACATCCTCAGAATACTGCTCTCATCTGAATCATAGCACCTGACACATTACACTGGACAACCTAATTAGTACAGAGTGAAAATTCAGTGTTGGTTGAATTAATACAAGAAGCTTATCTGTGTCAAGATTTGCCAGAAATGCAGAGCACTTCATGGATGAATTAAAGATAAAATGTTTCTATGCACTTTGTGGAGTATTTCAGTGTTTCTACCTATTATCAAATATTTTCAAGTACTCTTCATCTTCATATAAAATCATTCTTAATATGTGTTTTATCCCTATATGCGGGATCTGAAAAACCTAGAGCTATTTAGAATCTATCTGAACCTCAAGAGTTAGGTCATTAGAATTGGATAATCATTGATAATAAGGGTGAATTAACTGAAATAAGGCTCCTCACTGTATCTACTTCTCTTTGGTCCAACCTGAAATGGAAGCTACAGGCAATACTGTGTTTTTAGTACTTTCTAACATTGCTCAATATTTTGTTTGTATTAAAACTATAATAGAGAAACAGAGAGAAACCTGTATTCCTGCTGAAGTTGTCCTCAAGGAATCAATTTTAAAACATTTTTTGAATACTTATAATTTTAATATGGTAGAGACAATTAAGACTTAACAAAAATCTTCTTCCTGTTTTCTTTTCCTTGCCCCCAAATTTTATTTTCAAAAGTATTAGGTAGGTCCAAGGGTGAAGGGGCCAAGGGTGTCTGGATCAAGAGGGTTGAGGGAGTGACCCTCCGAGAGCAAATCACAGGGTCAAAGCCCAATCAGAGTAGGGAGGGTATCTATACAGGAGATCTGTGCCATCTACAGTATTATAAAAGGAAAAATCAGGTTTAAAATATCTGTGGTGACATAAATAAGTCATAATGCTAGCTTAGTAACCGGAGACAGAGAGCAAAGTAGTCTCACTTGCCTGGTGAATGGAAACGACTTCTAGATGTATTGAAGCCATGGGTCTTCCTAGAACAAAGTACCTACCTATTTTTCTCACTCTCCCTGGTGGCTACTTGTATGAGAAAACACTTAGACCAAGAGTGGGTCTGGAAAAACTGCCTTCATTGGTGATACCCTGGTGAAGACCCTGATTCTAGGTATAATGCAATTTACCTGCCATTAAGAGATGGTGCCAACCTCACCGACAATGAATTTAGAATTTCCTCTGCCTCGAGTATTAACTTGCTACCTGATTTTTCCAACATGCTATCATGCCATGAAAGGGAGAAAAAGGGAGCCAGTGTGTCTGTCCTAGAGAATTCAATAATACATTATTTGTATGCCTTGGGATGTATTTAAGATCCTAACATTTTCTGACCATACTTTAGAATTTAAATCATTTAAGGAAAGTCTTACGACAATATCTCGGTATCACTCAAGGGACCTGTCATGCCCTTTCTTGAGTTTCACCTAGAAAACAAGAACCTATCTTGAATAATTAAACATTTTGATGCACAGAGAATAAGGAAATAAGCAATGGACATTTACCATGGCTGAAACTGAGCCACTATTTTCTGAAGTTGGCCTAAAATACTAAGCTTTACAAAGTAATTTTAGTGTTTATCCTTATGTCTTTATGCAGCTATGCATTCAAGTGCTTCCCAGAATATTTAGACAGTGCTAATGAAGCAGAAGACTCTCAACAAGTGGTCTGACATTAATTGAAATGGACTGAACTGAAGCTTTTTTGTTGTTTTAATTTTCTTATGGAAATGCTGCTATTTAGCTTATAAGGGAAAGAATAATCTTGTATTGATACATCTTGTGAAATGTACATTAATGATTTTGTACTTCAAACAATATTGTGAAAACACAGCCAGTAGTGAAACATCTCTCTTGAGATATATTGTATCATACAGTACAAGGTTCTACAGATCAAACTTATCTTTTATTCTTCTCTTATCTGTTATTAGATTAACACTGATATGAATGATACTATCAGGATTCATACTGTACAAACTAGAGCTTTTGCCTCATTTGAAAGCCAGATTAGTTTGGTGAATAACAACATGCACATAAAAAGTGATTTATGCATCTGAAGAAAATAAAAACTTAGATATTTTAATATCTCAACAGAATTTATAAATATGGCAATTTTTACTGTTCATTATCAGTCAATAGGAACAACAGCAGATTCTGGAAGTGAATTCTACCAAGTGGTATGACAATTACTGTTATATATCTCAGCAATCTTCTAATAAATAATATGAGGCTTGTTTGCATTTATCAGAGTGATCCTTAAGCAAATACCCATGTGAGAAAGAAAGCTTGCATATTTATAAGAGTAAATTTACATATAACTACACATAAAATATTCCATTCCTTTGTAAAATACTTCTTTATAATTTCCATTAAAATCATCATGTAATTATACCAGAGATACAAACCTAACAAAAATTATGCCAAGCATTATTAGAGGGAGTGCTTTTCAATTGCAAGGGCATCTGTTCTGTGAGAATTTACTAGTTTCAATTTCTGTTGCATCAAAAGAGAGAGACAGAGATAAAATAAGGACTTTGTCCCTTGAAAGGACTGTATTCAAAGGTCATCCATCAAAATTATTTTAAAACTATGGTGAAAGTGATTATAATAAAGTATTAGAGTGTGTTATTATAAACAATAAACAGATCTATACAGAAAGAGGGAAGTTCTTTTTCATCCTGTGGATATGAAAAGAACTGTATCATAAACACATACTATTATGGATGTTTCAACAGATAGTCCTTCATTCAGCAGGCCTTTTCACTGAGTACTTGCTGTGTTTCAGCACCTATGTGCTGCACTTGGATTTGGAAGTGAATGCCTGAATCCCCTAGATTCCACTCTAAGAGAAGTACATGGATGAGGCTGAAAAGTAAATAAACAATTGTCTCCCAGTATAGGGTACTTACCTCCGTGACTTAGCCAAATGAAGACCAAGCCTTGAAAGGCTAGGTAAAAGGGTCAGGAAAATAATAGAGAAGAATATTCTAGGGAGAGGAAAAATGTGTTAGATAATGGCTATAGAGAAGAGAATGCTATCAGGGAACTATAGACAGTTGAATGTGTAAGGAAACCTAGGGTCAACCCTGAAGAGATACAAAAGATAAAGATGGAAAAATGTAATCTAGATGTCTTTACAAGGAGCTTGGCTTTTGTTTTGAAAATGTTTAGAAGTAATAGTACTAATGTATTTTAGACAAATGATTGTCATATTAAAATTTATATTTTGAAAAATCATTCCTCTGAGTAATGGTGCTCAGAGCATGGCCATTGGATCACTGGTATCAGCATCACCTGGACACTTAGAAAAGCAAATTCTCAGGTGTCAGCACAGACCTACTGGACCCAACAATCCATGTTGTAGCAAGCCCTTAGGTGATGCTGGTACGTACTAAAATCTGAAAAACATTGGTGCAGAAAATGAAACCATGGAGGCTTTTTCAGTACAAATATTTTCAGCTACAAAATCCTAAAAATCTGATCAACAGTAGCTTAAATAAGAGTTTATATATATTCAATAACAAGAATTACCAGGAAAGACAGTCCGGGGATGGCACAGTATTCAAACAATGCCATCAAGAATACAGGCTCCTATCTTTCCACTTTATCGTTATCAGGATAAGACTTTGGTTGTTTAGGGTTACATGCTGGCTGTTCTACTTCTAGGTTCTATGACTGGCATCCCCACAGAAAGGCAGCTGGGTGATGCAAGAGCAAATGTTTATCCTCTTGTGCTTTGTTTTACTTTTATGGCAAAGAAGCAAAAATGAAAACATCTTAAGGCTCTTCTGCCCAGATCTTGTTGGTGAGGACCATGTCAAGGGCCTTCTGATTAATAGCTCCAAACCTGCTAAATGGGAGATGGCTGTCTTGAAAAGTAAGTTCTTCTCCCCACAAGTTCTCATTTATTGGGTACATATTTTTTCTCTGCTAAATATCTCTATGAAATACACATATTTTAAGTGTCTTTTGCCGTGGAGGTGCAGACATAAGGAACAGACTTGTGGACACAGTGGGGGAAAGAGGATAGGATGAACTGAGAGAGTAACATTGAAACATACACATTATCATATACAAAATAGAGAGCCAGTGGGGATTTGCTGTAAGATGCAGGGAGCTCAAATTGGTGCTCTGTGACAAACTAGAGAGGTGGGATAGGATGGGAGGTGGGAGGGAGGTTCAAAAGGCAGGGGACATATGTCCACCTATGTGAAAGTCGCTCAGTCATGTATGACTCTTTGTGACCCCATGAACTATACAGTCCATGGAATTCTCCACACCAGAATACTGGAGTGGGTAGCTGTTCCCTTCTCCAGGGGACCTTCCCAACCCAGGTATCGAACCCAGGTTTCCCACACTGCAGGTGTATATTTTACTGCTGAGCCACCAGGGAAGCCCCATGTATACCTATGACTGATTTATATTGATGTATGGCAGAAAGGCAAACACAGTATTGTAAAGCAATTATCATCCAATTAAAAATAAATAATTTTTTTAAAAGTGTCTTCTGTACTAAGAGGAAAAAAATACCTGGATAGTGAAGCCCTAGTTTCCTTGCTGGATACTCAGTGATTCTCAAATATTGGCCACCTATTAATTCCAGGATTCTCTTCTTAGGTCCCTTGAAGGCATATTATAATTTTTCTAAATATGTGTATTACATTTCTTTAGAACAGTGTAGACTGTATGAAATAATTCTCAGAAACTTGAAACTACATCCTAGAATTACTTTCAATTATTCAAGCAACCATCTGGGGTAATTCATGCAGAAATACCTGGTGTGGAAATTCTCCCTTGGTATCACCTTTGGGGCTCACTGAATCTGGAAATTTCCCCTGGATCAAGGCTGGATATCCTACTTTTGTCCTGAGGGTTGACAAATGCACACAAAGACAAACACATACTTGAGTCAACCATCTTTCTCACCTGCTTCTCTGTAGCCTTTTTGCATGACCTTCAGTATTGGTTTCAAGTATGAGACAAGTACAATTATCGTCATTTATCAGCTAGAAAAGCTGTTGTGATGAAACTGAAAAGCATTTACTCTTAGAATCTGACATTTGTAAACTGCTAAGCAATTTGCATATTGGTGGAAAGCAAGAATCCTAATTCTTTATTTCCATATTTCCTCTAAAATACAATATAAGCAAAAAAATTTGTTTTTTAATATTTGTTGAGGACTATCAGGAAAAAAATCCCAGTGTCCTGTGGGTCCATTCTCATCTATCACAGGCTATGATGATAAGTGATCCTAGCTTAGGAATTAGGAACAGAGGCTATAGGCGACCCTGAGGAGTAAACACTATTTAATCAAGAAAACAAGCAGCATCATGAATAGTCACTGCTGAATAAATGCAAATACCTTAAGAAATATGTTCTTCTGGACACAATTCAAAAACATTTGGGAGACTGAAACCTTACATGTTATAATTACACGCAGACACTGAGAGGAGGGATGAACATAAACAATAGCACTAACCATTGCTTTTTAGTTGAAATAAAGACAATTTAAAAACTTCAGATCACTGAGCAAAAGGCAAGAGTACCAACTTCAATTTCAAAATCATTATCAATAGTGTATAACACATTGTCAAACAAACGCACTTCTCTTGCTGTGCAGTCTGCTCCTATTGGCATTTGGCAGTCTTAACACACAGTCATGCAATCTAATGCTCATATTTTCCAAACATAACAAAAGGAGAGCAAAACTCTGCAGATTACCAGAAAATATTAGCAAGCATATATATTAATGGATCTGTTTTAGTGGATTTAGATAAAGGACAAACTCTAGATCTACTTACCTCTGTAATCATAATTTTTATATATGTATATCTAAAGAGGTATATACTCTTATGAGATATTATAGTTAATGGCAAGATATGGAGTTTTTTGAAAGAATATTTTATATACCAATTAATTTGAGAAGAAAAGAAAGGACCAAGGAAGAAAGGAGAAAAATACTATAGATTTTTATCTAATCATGTTTGAGCCTCTGCTTATTATTAGAAACAATATAGGTTTGCTGATGTTGACTATTTGGAGACTCCAAAATAATGATCATTTTTTCAAGGCTCAAGTTAGTACTAGATGCATTCACATTTGCTAGTTTACTAACAGAAATCTATATTACTATTTCTAATAATAGATGTGGATAAGGATGCTAAACTTGGCCAGAGCCATAGTATTTGTATGCAGGAATGCCAGATTTAAATTATGGACTATTAAATCTACAGCCCCTTCTTTTTCCACTTTAGTGGACTTCTCACAAAGGACCTAAACCTGTCTCAAGCAATTCTCAGAAAGAAAATTATGAACTATCTACCCTTTCCACAGGCACACTCTTGGTTATTCCCTGAGAGCTATAAGGGACCTCTAATACTGGTCAGACACCAATTAATGTGCAACATTTTGTCTTGACAAGTTAGAAGCAATAATAGATTTCCCCTCAGCATTCAGATGAGGTTAGAAAGAAGGAAAAATGGATATTCCAGCATTAGACAGAAAGCATCTCTTAGATGAGTTCAAAACCAAAAGAACCCAGGGGTCCAAAGCCTAAGCACAGAAGTTAAGAAAATCATTCCTAAAAGAAAATAAAACAAGAAGCTGAGATGTTGCTCAGCTTATACTACTTTTCATGAATCTAAATTGAGAATTCCTATAATCTCAATCAATATTTTGAGCAAACTAATCAATATTTTGAGCTACTAATCAATATTTTGAGCAAACAGTTATACCCTCTGGAAGACAGGGAGGATGGGAAAGCAAAGTAAGGGAGTAGGAAAATGAAGCCACACAAAAAACCCTGAAACACTTTTCATCTAGTGCTGGTCTGCTTATGGACATTAGCAGAAAGCACTTTTAGAAATCTGTGTAGTGCTGATCTGGGAATTAGAGAGACATACGGATTCCTCTGGACTGGGTCACACTTGGTAACAATTAAGTCCTGGTATGTGAATGTTTGAATGATTCAATCTTGATATTAATCTACTGACAAAAAAGGTTTTTGTTTGCTCTTGTTACTATTTCACATTTAAGCGGCTTATTGTACTTACATATTTCTCCATAGAAGCCTTATAGAAAGATAGCAGCCCTCTTTTTTTCTTCATGACAGAATAAGGTATAAAAGCTTTCCCTTTCCTGGTGGCTTAGTTGGTAAAGAATCTACCTGTAATGCGAGAAACCTGGGTTCTATCCCTGGGTTGGGAAGATCCCCTGGAATAGGAAATGGCAACCCACTCCAGTACTTTTGTCTGGAGAATTCTGTAGACAGAGGAGCCAGGTGGGCTAAGGTCCATGGGGTCGCAAAGAGGTGGATACGACTGAGCAGCTAACACATCAGTTGAAAAGCCCAAGTCTTTTACCCGATTATTAGCTAGGAAGTTAGGCATGAGCAGTGAGGGGTGGCCTAGCCAAAATATGGGTGGCCAAGCTGATCACTTCCTTGGAAGAAAAGTTATGACCAACCTAGACAGCATATTCAAAAGCAGAGACACTACTTTGCCGACGAAAGTCCATCTAGTCAAGACTATGGTTTTTCCTGCGGTCATGTATGGATGTGAGAGTTGGACTGTGAAGAAGGCTGAGCATCGAAGAATTGATGCTTTTGAACTGTGGTGTTGGAGAAGACTCTTGAGAGTCCCTTAGACTGCAAGGACATCCAACCAGTCCATTCTGAAGGAGATCAACCCTGGGATTGCTTTGGAAGGAATGATACTAAAGCTGAAACCCCAGTACTTTGGCCACCTCATGAGAAGAGTTGACTCATTGGAAAAGACTTTGATGCTGGGAGGGATTGGGGGCAGGAGGAAAAGGGGACGACTGAGGATGAGATGGCTGGATGGCATCACTGACTCGATGGACGTGAGTCTGAGTGAACTCCAGGAGATGGTGATGGACAGGGAGGCCTGGCATGCTGTGATTCATGGGGTCGCAAAGAGTCGGACACGACTGAGCGACTGAACTGAACTGAACTGGAGCTGATCACTAAACCCACCCCAGACATGCCCAAGTGTAGTCCAGGAGAGCTCAGAGATATGCTACAAAATAAATAGAGACTTTTCTTCAACTCCAGTCCATGTGCCCTAGGCACACAGTGGATACAAACTAACCACAGGGGCCTCTCTCACTCATGCCCAGAGATGCACAGCTGTTTCCTCGAGTGACCTTAGGCAGCCAGGAGCCTATTAAGAGTTCATAAATATTCCATACATACATACATCTGATTATATCAGAATGAATTATGGGAAAGCCATGACCAATGGAGCTTGTTGTTATGCGAGTTGCAACTGACAATCAAAGCTGTCAGTCCATGCCCACCTAGATGAATATGTAAAAGCCCTGTCTTGAAAACCACCCCCCACCTTGTACCTCATCATTCCAATGCCAGTACCCCTCTTGAGGTGTTCGTTCTGTTCTTTCCTTAATGAACTTGTTTTTGCTACGGGTAAGACCTCAGATTCTTCTCTGTGTCCTTACCAAGAACCAAGGCCCACGAGGTAGGGTCCTCTTTTACCCTCCCTACCCCGTAATACAACCACATTTAGCATTTTCAGAGATTGTCATGTATTCCATTTTCTATTTTAGTAGCAAGCCAGAAGGACTAGTTCATTCAACTCAGCTCTTAAACCTCAAGCTCTTGAAGGCTATGCATTTCTTTACTAACTATGCAATGCCTTGTCATCACCCCACATCTTTCTTTAGTGCTTTGTGGTTTATAGATAAGGGAAAGGGGAAGAAATAAATTTTAGAGTGGTTATTTTCCAATTATTGGTCAAAAACCCCTCCTAGGGTTGACAGATATTTGTTTCAGGAGGGCATTTATAATTCTTGCTTCCATATGCTCCCAGATTTGGATAGATAGTCCCTAACAAGCCAATATTATATTTATCCATGTAAAAAAGTGAAAAATCTCTCCTGCTGTCAAACTTTTTATCTTCTAATCTCTGAGAACTCCTCTGTCATGTCATTTTCTTTATTTTTTTCCTATACATAAACTTCATTTCAATGTTTCTAATCTGTTAAGAACCCTTCACTTTGCCCTTTTGGCTATAATATCAGAATCTAATTCAATTATAATTAGCTTGGCATAGGTTCCATATTTCAATTTCTATTTCAGTTTGAGATGTGGGATTAACCATCCAGAGTGGGCATTCAAGGTCCTGCTCTGAGGTTGGTATGTAAGATTTGCCCTCATAGGATAAAGCAGAAGTGTACAGAGATTTCTAGAGAGCTCTTTGCTTTCACCCCTTCAAACCTTTCTTCTGTATTTTGCTTTTAGCCAGAGAGAGAGAGCATCAAAGGATTTTGTCAGTCATGGAGAGAAAACCTCTATACCAACAAAAAGGCTTTGGACTTTTGTCATAATGCTAACAATAAATTGATCATTTCATTAAAAGAAACACCACAAACACAAGAATTTTAATAAACAGATTCCTTAGTCCCTAGGAAACCTCTTCTTAACGGAGCAATGTGTAAAACAGCACAGTATGCCTATCAGAACAATTTGTCCTTGACAATCATATAAATAGTTTAGGGAACATAGCCCTACAAATAAATTGTTGGTAGCGATTTGGGGGAGCAAGACTAAAAGAGTAACTCTTTTGATGAAGGAATCTGGCAGGCTTTCTATTCTAATGATAGTGAGTTATGTGACTTGTTAGAATTTCATCAATTTCTAAATAAATGTCAGTAGAGTTTATTGCAAAAAAAAAAAATGTTTTCAGTATGCCATCTTGGGTGTCCTGGAAGGATTTCTACTTATTTGTTAGCTTCAGAAAACATTTTTACTAAACTTCCCTTTTTGAAAGAGGGAGGATAATACAAAATATGCAAAAATCTATGAAGAAATTACTACATACAAGGACAATTCAACAACATATTTTATTATGGATTTCATTTTCTTGTTAACCTACCCTGAATGGCTGATACAGTCTCCCTAAAGCTGGCATATTTGTTTAATTATACCTTAAAAAGAAAACTGTAGCCCAGCTAATGTGTGGAGAAAATGTGAAAATTTCAAGTATGCTTCTTGGCCTCTTCCTCTAGAAAATAGAAAAAATATTTTAAACTCTAGTTTTAATGTTTTGTAGTTAATAATTTTTGACCTTACAGTATGACATACTGTTTTTACTGCTGAAGAGAAAAATCACAGATGTAGAATTTATCAATTTACTATATCTATCTGATTCACATTCTGATTTTGAGAAATGAAACATTATATTATGGTGTCAAAATGGAAGGAAATAAAAAGGCAGCCTTAAGAGCATTTGGATAACTTAACTATATAAGTCGCTAGAGTCAAAGCTGCTAAGATTTAGTAATTTTTTTAAAGTTGGTAGATTTTTTTTTTGCACTTTACTATCTTTTCTAGTTTCACATAAGTACATAAGTGAGAAAAAGAACTATCCATTACAGAACCTCTCAAAAAATCATGTTTTGTTCATCTGCCAGACTCTTTCAGCAAATGTGTCGATGATGAATTTCTCTCTCCCATCCCTCTCTTTTATTCCATCTCTATTTGAGAAAATACAGTTGCAGGATTGGCCTTAAAGAATTTTTTTTTTTTTTGGATGCACTGAGAGATTTGGAAGGCCAGATGAAATATACTTATTATTACTTAAAGTGTTGTAGGAAGAGGAAAACTCAGGAGAAGATGACATTTATTAAGACCAAACAGCAAATTCCCTTCTGTTACTTTTGGACTCATTCTGTGTAATGAACAGTTTATTTTCCAAATTCCTTTCTTAGGTGTGCGTAGGTGTATGTTGATATATATGATAGGTTTCTGTATAGTCCTATGGAAATACTAATTATAAAACTAAATTTTGTAAGGCCAGAAAATATACTCTTAGATTAAAACCTCTAATTTTTCCATTTTCCCATCCATTAATCCAAGGAGACTTTCTCTTCACCATCCTAGAGACCTTGTCATAAACCTTCCATATTCTTTTTATTTAATAAGTCTTCTCACTTTAATTTCCCCCTTACTGTCACAAACTGAAATAACACTATTCAGCCTTCCTCTGCAATGCAGGCATACTAAGTCCCTTCAATTGTGTCCAACTCTGCGTGACCCCATGGACTGTAGCCCGCTGGGCTCCTCTGTCTGTGGGATCTTTTCAGGCAAGAATATCGGACTGGGTTGCTATTTCCTTCTCCATTCCTGTACAATGTTAGCTTCTAAACCTTGTATTCTTCATTCTATTAATCATTTTAATCCCCAGCTCTGCATCAGTCCAAACTCTTTCTTTCTTTTTTCTTTTTTGTGGTTACTGTACAAGGATCAAAGAACCAGGTATAAGTAAGATAATTCATACTGCTGCAAATGTTCCTTGGAAGGAAAGCTATGACAAACCTAGATAGCATATTATAAAGCAGAGATATCACTCTGCTTCAAAGGTCCATATAATCAAAGCTTTGGTTTTTCTAGTAATCATATACGGATGTGAGAGTTGGACTATAAAAAAGGCTGAGCACTAAAGAATAGATGCTTTCAAATTGTGGTGATGGAGAAGACTCTTGAGAGTGCCTTGGACAGAAAAGAGATCTAACCAGTCTGGTGCTAAAGCTGAAACTCCAATACTTTGGCCACCTGATGCAAAGAACTGACCCATTGGAAAAGACCCTGATGCTGGAAAAGATTTAGGGCAGGAAGAACAGGGCAGCCGAGGATGAAAGAGTAGGACGGCATCTCCAACTCAATGGACCTGAATATGTGCAAACTCTGGAAGACAGTCAAGGACAGTGAAGCCTGGGGTGCTGCAGTCCATGGGGTGGCAAAGAGTTGGACACGATTTAGCAGCTCAACAATAACAACAGTAAATGTATCATTACCAAAGTCGTTTGTCTTTTTAGTTACCTCCTCAAACTTATGCTTTACCTAATCAGAAAAAGTAGTCTCCAAATATTAATCTGACATATTTATCTGAGTTCTCAGATGATTACAAAATCAAAATGACCTAAGTACACTTATACCTACCGCAAATTAAAAAAAAATGATGTCCACTGTATTTCCTCTCACATTCTCATCTCTGATGGTGCCTTCACTGTCATCAATTTCTCATCAGAGTCAGCCTAAGTTTCTTCCTCATCCATCAGTCTCCAAGATAACTTAAACTCTGGGTCTGCCTTTACACAGAGAGAATTGCATACTATCAATTAAAATATGAGGCAGAAAGAACAATGAGCACGTCTAAAGTGGAAACTTTAGGGTTAATCCCTAATATCTTTTTCTTGCTCAGTTTCCAAATCTAATCTGTCACCCAAGAAGTCTTGATGAGTCACCTTCAAAAATGTGTCTTGAATTGATCTCCTTATTTCATCTCTAATGACAACACCTTGAAGCATATCCTTTTCATTTCCTGCATGGAATACTGCAATAGACCCCTGTTCTCCACACCTCCACATCTTCTTTGTTCTCATGCTTCGCCACCAGACTTTTTTTTTTTTTTTTGTAACACATCCACCTAAGTTTCTGAAGACTTCTTATTTTCTAAATCAAGGGTCTAGAAAATTTTCACTGTGTAACCCACTAATAAAAAAGGTTGAACAGGCACTACAAATGCATGTATCAGTCAGTTCAGTTCACATCAGTCGTTCAGTCATGTCTAACTCTTTGTGACCCCATGAATTGGAGCACGCCAGGACTCCCTGTCCATCACCAACTCCCAGAGTTCACCCAGACTCATGTGCATCGAGTTGGTGATGCCATCAAGCCATCTCATTCTCTGTTGTCCCCTTCTCCTCCAACCCCCAATCACTCCCAGCATCACAGTCTTTTCCAATGAGTCAACTCTTCGCATGAGGTGGCCAAAGTATTGGAGTTTCAGCTTCAGCAACATTCCTTCCAAAGAAATCCCAGGGCTGATGTCCTTTAGAATGGACTGGTTGGATCTCCTTGCAGTCCAAGGGACTCTCAAGAGTCTTCTCCAACACCACAGTTCAAAAGCATCAATTCTTCGGCACTCAGCCTTCTTCACAGTCCAACTCTCACATCCATACATGACTACTGGAAAAACCATAGCCTTGACTAGATGGACCTTAGTCGGCAAAGTAATGTCTCTGCTTTTGAATATGATATCTAGGTTGGTCATAACTTTTCTTCCAAGGAGTAAACGTCTTTTAATTTCATGGCTGCAGTCACCATCTGCAGTGGTTTTGGAGCGCCCCAAAAAATAAAGTCTGACACTGTTTTCAGTGTTTTCCCATCTATCTCCCATGAAGTGATGAGACTAGATGCCATGGTCTTCATTTTCTGAATGTTGAGCTTCAAGTCAACTTTTTCACTCTCCTCTTTCACTTTCATCAAAAGGCTTTTTAGTTCCTCTTCACTTTCTGCCATAAGGGTGGTGTCAACTGCCTATCTGAGGTGATTGATATTTCTCCCAGTGATTGATATTTCTCCCAGTAATCTTGATTCCAGCTTGTGCTTCCTCCAGCCCAGCGTTTCTCATGATGTACTCTGAATATGTTAAATAAGCAGGGTGACAATATACAGCCTTGACGTACTCGTTTTCCTATTTGGAACCAGTCTGTTGCTCCATGTCCATTTCTAACTGTTGCTTCCTGACCTGCATACAGGTTTCTCCAGAGGCAGGTCAGGTGGTCTGGTATTCCCATCTCTTTCAGAATTTTCCACAATTTATTGTGATCCACACAGTCAAAGGCTGTGGCATATTCAATGAAGCAGAACTAGATGTTTTTCTGGAAGTCTCTTGCTTTTTCCATGATCCAGAGGATGTTGGCAATTTGATCTCTGGTTCTTCTGCCTTTTCTAAAACCAGCTTGAACATCTGGTAGTTCACAGTTCACGTATTGCTGAAGCCTGGCTTGGAGAATTTTGAGCATTACTTTGCATGCAATAGATACTTACATGTACAGATACTTACAAATTGCATACATGTACTAAAGATATGTACTTTGTGTGCTACAAAGATACTTTCAAAAACAGTTTTTTTGGAAATGAGATAATACAACTATGAAATTTTAATATTTTCATACTGCACCTTAAAGTGCCATCTTTTATCACTCATTAGCTTCAAACATCCCATTTCGGAGACCATTAGTACAGTTCAGGCTCTCTCATTCTTGGACTACTGATATTTGGGCTAAAAAAATTTCAGGGGTTCATGCAGCATGCCATCCTGCTCATCATAGGGTACTTAGCAGCATCTTTGTTGTTTCCAGACATTGCCAAATGTCCTTTGAGTGACAGAAATTGCCTCTGGTTGAGAAATGCTAGTCTACATGGAGATAAATTAGAAAGAAATAAGCCCAATTTATAAACCCATCTGTGGTCTCCAGCTTTGTCTCACTCATACCACTCCATCTTTATTCATGGTATCAGCTCCATGCAGAACCCATTCCTACCCCTCTTTCTTTGAACAAGAATCAGTTCAAATTTCTCTGTGGAAGAGGTTACCTCTATCGCACTTGTACATTTGCTGTTCCCTCCTTGTATCTACGTGGGCTTCCTTGGTGGCTCAGGTGGTTAAGAATCCACCTGTAATTCAGTAGACCTGGGTCCAATCCCTGGGTTGGGAAGATCCTCTGGAGAAGGAAATGCCAACCCACTCAAGTATTCCTGCCTAAAGAATCCCATGGACAGAGGAGCCTGGTGGGCTACAGTCCGTGGGGCCACAGAGAGTGTGACACAGCTGAGCGACTAAGCATGCATGCATGCTCTGCATCTGCATATCTCTGTCTATTATCTCTATCTTAATCTATCACAGTGTTTATTTCTAACTAGGTCGTGAGTTCTTGCAGGTTAGCATTTGCATGTATCAGCCAGAATGTGCTCATCAGTGGTGTTTTGGATTAATAAATCCTGGAATGACCCACATAACTCTTCCAAAACTATGCCATTGCTCTCAATTACATAAAGGTACTTTTTTTTTCCTGAGCTATTCTCTCTCTGTTTGTCTCTGTCTGTCTGTCTTTCCTGCTATCTCTCTGCTCTCTCTCTCTCAGTTTTTCCTGTGCCAAGTACACAACTATGGCAATTAGCTCCTTAATTTTACCTAAAGAACCAGTATCTTTAAACACAACATTTTATTCCTGAATTATTTAGTTTAGATGAGTAAATAACTATCAACACTTCCCTTCGTTTTATATGATACAAACTTGGGTTTTTTTCAGAGCCTCACAACTTCACTGCACATGATCTTACATTCCACTCTATTCTTCAGAGTGAAGGAAATGAATTGGACAGGGCCAGTCTCCTTCATATAGGCAGAGTTGATAACTAGCTACGGTGTATTTTACGAGCATGATATAGTTGCTCTATTGCAGCTTGTTGATGTTTTATGTTTATTAACATTTACCATATGAAATAGTATGAAATTTAAGGACATACAGAAAAAGATTAAGTGAATTAAAAAATAAAGCAGAAAATGGGAGGGAAGTGCAAGAGGGAAGGGGTATATGTGTGTGTGTGTGTATATATATATATATATATATATATATATATAGCTGATTCATGCTGTTGTATAGCAGAAGCTAACATAATCTTGTGAAGCAAGTATATTCCAGTGAAAAAATAATTTAAAAAATTAAAGGAGATTATGTGCAGTGTTTATACAGGTCATTTTCTTTCCTTCAGCAAATATTCATGAATTATCTATTTGTCAGGGACCACATTAGTCAAAACGTATATGGCAATCACAAGCCTTGCTCTTGCCAGTTTCTCAGATTCCCTCTGGATAGGCTAATTTGAGTAATTTGCTGGAGTCCAAGTGGTGCTAGTGGTAAAGAACCCACCTGCCAATGCAGGAGTCAAAAGAGATATGGGTTCAATCCCTGAGTCGAGAAGATCTCCTGGAGTAGGAAATGGCAACTCACTCCAGTACTCTTGCCTGAAGAATCTGATGGACAGAGGAGCCTGGTAGGCTATAGTCCACAGGATTGCAAAAAGTCATATATGACTGAAGTGACTTAGCATAGGGCATAAGAGCCATCCCTGGTTATCTGGTACTTGACTGGGGGTTGATTTGGGTGGGTGCATAGTGATTCCAAAGTGGTTGTGGTAGGGACTTAATCAGCTACTTGAGATGAACTGATTATCCTCTAGAAAGGGCTTTAAACATGGGTTAAGGTAGCACTTTAAAAAAAACCGAAAAAACAAAAGCCACCAAACTGTATTACAAGGTACTGATGACTTAAAGTCTCAACAAACTATAGATACAAGTATGTTGCTACTGAAAGGAAAGTATACTTTGAAAACTTTATTGTGATTAGGAAAAGAGAAAAACAGTACCATTGTTATGAAAATATACAAAGTGAGGAGGTGAAAGAACCAAGAAAATTTTTGCTTTCTCCTGTTTTGCCTAGAGTAAACTAAAATCACACTTTTTAAAATCAATGAATGAAATACTACTTAAAATATTAAACTGAAATTTCAATGATTTCTGACTCATGCTTGTCATCTATTATTCTGAAAAAGATTATTGCTATTGAAAAATAAGAATAATCTTTAAATTTTATCAAATATTTACTACATACCAAGCAATGTGCTAAGCCCTTTGCATGAGTTATCCTTTTTAATCCTCATAACATTCCTAATGAAATAAATATTTTCCTTGCCTGATTTAGACTGATAAGCCAATTAGGCTTAGAGAGGTTAAGTGATTTAACTAAGGCCATTCAGCTAATAACAGGCTGACCCTGCCTTCAAATCCAGGTTTAACTGAATCCAAAGCCCATATTCTTAATCACTGTATCATGGGTTATAGATGATAAACAGATGATAGATGGATGGTTACTAGATTGGTGGATATATTAGTAATTAACAGATTGACAGATACAGGAAACACATTATATAATTTTGTATTCCATTTCACCCAACCATTCAATGCTGAGAGGGGAGTGGTAGGCAAATACTTCTCTCTCAGCTTCTGTGAACATTCAGGAAAAGAAAAAAAGAAACATTTATGATTTAAAATAAATTCCTAAAAATCATCTGCATGTGTTATATTTGGTTCATCAACAGGGGAAAAAATAGACACACGCATTGAAAATGAAATATCTATGCTAAATGTCTTTGATATCCTGCCAGATTTACCCACAGAAGGTCTTGACTATAAACAAACAGCTACTTACACATGTATGACCCTGGAAGGAAGACTGAGTGGGCACAAAATGGTGTCTGTTTTATCTTGGGTTTTTGATTCATTTTGAGCTGTCAGATTTTCACCTCCTTTCAAGGAAAAGAAAAACAGGAACTGCGATTCTGCATTTAGCATTGGAGGAAAGAACTGTGTAACCATTTCCAAGTAGCTGACTTATACCTTTGCTAATGGAGAGGATTGTTTTCAAGGGTGAAACAGCATTTTGTGGCAGAAATGGCACGGTGACAACTACCACTCCAATGAATAGAGACACTTCCTACACTTGGTTTTAATCACATCTCAGTCAGATCATAATATTTATTAACTATTCAGAACACGTCCTAAATCTTATGGTTCTCTAACTCTTTTTGGTTTCTCCTTTACCTTAAGAGGGACTGTGTTTTTTTGAAAACAGGTTTAAAGACTTGAGTAATAGTTTACAAAGGATGCAAAAAGAAACCTAGATTTTAATTTCCTTAAACGCAGATCCCATGCCCTTTACTTCTTCAACATCTCTTCATTCACAAACCAAAAAGGCACTAACTCAATAGTAAGACTATAACAGATGGTCAATAAATATTGATTGATAACACTCAAAATGAATTGTTTCCCAAGCTAAGATTTAGATCTTTCAATTATAATGACACAAATATCCACCTACAACAGTGTTAGTTAACACTCTACAATCTATTTAGAGCAGAAGCACTTTCATTTGCACTATTTTGCATGAAAATTTAAAAATGAAAAAGCTGCTTATGTTTTTTAAAGAATATTTAAAGTTTTTCCTAAGTCCAAATGATTGTTTTATTTGAACACATTTTTTTGATTGCTCAGAAATACTTACATAGAATTTACTTCAGAGAAACTGGAAATTGAAACTGTTAAATATTCAAATACTACTTGCTTTGCTTTTTGGGGGGTGTTGTTTATGTAGTATTCTGTGATTTAAATACAGAGTCTTTTTTTCATCAGTGTAATTGATTTTTACTTTTATAAGCTTAATGAAGAAACAGGGACAAGGAAGGAATTAAGACAGGCATTTTAACATATACTTCAGAATTTATTATATTTTATATTGACATCATATTTCATAATAAGCCCTATTTTATTTAAGCAAAAGCAAAGTGTTTAAAAAGTTAATCTTTTAGTTTGTAAAAAAATTTTTCATAGAAATCTTGGGATCATATTTTAAATATATGATTGAGTTCAGGGCCCTTACTGGCTACAGTGTGACATAAATTTTAAAAGCAAAGAACATTACACATATTAGAAAAGTCTATCTTCCAATAAGTAAATAATTTGGGTGAAGTAATTCTAATAGGAATCATAAAGAGCCAAGGGAAGTAACATACTTCCCTTGTGACTCAATTTAGAAACTTGATGTCTTTGATTTTACACTGAAGATTCATTAAGGCTTTCTGATTGACAGCTATTTAGGGTTCAGTGACTACTATATTAGGACAGCTTTGAAAATGGAAAAGACCAATATTCTAAATTTCTGTCACTATGAGACTTGTGATCATTAAAAATATTAAAAAGCTAAGTTATTTAAAGCTGTTGGCCATTTTGATTTAGCTGTCACACAGATATAAAACAATCAAGCAATCAGAAAATATTTAGTGCATATATACTTCATGCCCAGCGGAACACCCTCAATCCTTGGCTTAACTTTCACTACAATTTCCTCTTTATCACTTAGGTTTTCTCTTTGTAAAATAGAAATGATGAATTGTCTCATGTCTAATTCACAAGAGTATTTATTTGAAGACTAAAAACTTCATATTGTTTACCAATGATATGACTACATCGTCCCTCACTGAAAGAGACATAAAAGATAATTGCCTCCGATATATTATTTGGAAAGGATGACTTTAAAGCCAGTAAAAACTGAAGCCATCTTTTTGCAGATTATCTCTTCAATTTAGGGATTTTAATTCCAGTAATATTATGTAACAGTCCACATCTTGAGCTGCTGAATAACACGTTTAGAAATTAATTCTTTCTGAAATATTCATCAGCACAGTATAATACCCAAAATTGAATATTGCAAAATATCTTTACAATTCATATCACCCTTTGTGTTAGCTACCTGGAAATAGTTGCTCTGAAAATCCTTCAGCTACAAATCATCTTAGTCAACTTTCTACAATAAAATTTAGGGAATTGAAGAAATCAATAAATTATGTATTATATAAAACCTCCAGTAATTTTCTGGTGGAGTCTTTAGGGTTTTCTATGTAGAGGATCATGTCATCTGCACACAGTGAGAGTATAGTGGAATTTTGGACTCAGAGGGAGAGGGAGAGGGTGGGATGATTTGGGAGAATGGCATTGAAACATGTATACTATCATGTAAGAATCAAATCGCCAGTCTATGTCCGATGCAGGATACAGCATGCTTGGGGCTGGTGCACGGGGATGACTCAGAGAGATGTTATGGGGAGGGAAGTGGGAGGGGGGTTCATGTTTGGGAATACATGTACACCCGTGGTGGATTCATGTCAATGTATGGCAAAACCAATACAGTATTGTAAAGTAAAATAAAGTAAAAATAAAAATTAAAAAAAAACCTCTAAGAATTTTGTTTAATTTTGTATTCTATATTGAAGTATAATTGATTAACAATGTTCTGTTAGTTTCAGGTATATAACAGAGTGATTCAGTTATTCATATACGTGTACCTATTATTTTTCAAATTATTTTCCCAATTAAGTTGTTACAGAATACTGAGCAGAGTTTCTGCTCAATATGCTATACAGTAGGTCCTTACAGGTTATCCATTTTAAATACAGTAGTGTGTACATGTCGATCCCAAACTCCCTTACTACGTCCCCCCATACCCTTCAGTTTGTTCTCTGAGAGTCTGTTTCTGTTTTGTAAATAAGTTCATTGTATCATCTTATTTTTTTTAGATTCCACATATGACCAATACCATGTGATATTTCTTTCTCTGTCTGACTTACTTCACTTAGTATGACAACTCTGTGTTGAAGTCGCTCAGTCATGTCCAACTCTTTGTGACCCCATGCACTATATATAGCCTGCCAAGCTCCTCTGTTCATGGAATTCTCCAGGAAAAAATACTGTAATGGGTAGCCATTTCCCTCTCTAGGGGATCTTCCTGACCCCAGGATCAAAGCAGGTCTCCTGTATCGCAGGCAGATTTTTTTACCATCTGAGCCACCAGGGAAGCCCTAACAATCTGTAGGTCACTCCACATTGCTGCAAATGGCATTATTTCATTCTTTTCAATGGCTGAGTAATATTCCATTATACTTATATATGTGCCATATCTTATTTATCCACTTTTCTGCCAATGGACATTTAGGTTGCTTCCATGTCTTGGCTATTTTAAATAGCACTGCAGTGAACATCAGGGAGCATGTATTCCTTGGGGCCATGTTTTTCTCTGGGAACATGTCCAGGGGTGGGATTGCAGGATCATATGGTTGCTCTATTTTTAGTTTCTTAAGTAACCTGCATGCTGTTCTCCATGTGGCTCCAAGAATTTATTGAGATAATCTCTTCAATTTTTCTATAGGCCACTCTGAAACCAACTTCTAAGTAGAGATGTGAGTTTCTTATGTTGAAGAGATCATTTTCAAAAGACTTCTAAGTTTTCCTAAAAGAATGCTAAACTTGTCATCTACTTTTCAAGTTTTCAAAGCCTATGGATTCACTTCCAAGTAGCAACTCAGAAGAGATTCCAGAGTCTTTAGTGTGAATACCCAACATTGGGCATTTGTTGGAAATTTCTCATTTCCATAGGTCACCTTCCACAGGGCAATTACAGTTTCTCATGTGTGCTGGCCCACCTGTTTCTGTGCCATTAAAGGCTTGGATTTTTGCTTTCATTTACATTTTTTCCTAGTCCTATCTCTTTACCTTGTTTATACCACATTATTATTTTGTTATATGTGTAAACTATTTCAAACTGCTTGTGTAAGAAAGCAGAATATAAACAAACAAGACCCCATGATATTACACTTGAAGATAATATTTGGAGTCTTTCTGAGAAAAGGTGTAATTCAACATAATATTACAGGCAGACTATAGATAAGTGAGTTGTATCTAAAACTTCATTTGTGGGCAGTGAAGTGTAATTCAGATTTTTTTTTTTCTATGAAAGCAGTGCTATAGAAATACTTCTTTGGATGTAAGCAGTTGGCAGTTTTGCACAACCTATTTAACTCATGAAATAACTTACATAAACATTATTTGCCCTGAAAATACTTAAAACAATATTGTTTCAATGAATTTTATTAAATAAACCAAATTTTTAAAATGAGTCCTTATGTAATGTATTTGTTTATTTCCTTTTTGGTCAGGAAATATGCCTTACTTGTTTTCACATTTCCACTGGGTAACATAGTGGGAGGAGAGAATGCTCTAGAAATGTTCATGAAAGATGGGAAGGAGAATAAATAACTGCAAGAAGGGAACAAAGATACCTAAAGCATGTAAAAGAGACTTCTGGGCATAGTCAAAGTTATAGAAACCAATGGCAGCAAGTCTCTATTTTGTCTAATTGTAACAAAACACTTAGACATCTATTTCCTTGACACTGGAAACCTTATGCATTATTAGATTGGATTTGATTTATTTGGCTAGAGGAAAAGAAAAAGACATGAGGGCAGAATGGGAAAAAAAAGACTTTTTTTTTTTTTTTTCATTTAGGTGAGTATGCACGACCTGGGAGGAAAAAAACAAATCAAACATTTTTATAAAGATATATGTGTTCATAGGATAAAAAAAATACTTCGCTTAACAAATAAACTGTTTTAGAAGTGAATTGTAAAGAAAAAAATGGGAGCAGGTCAATTGCACCATTCTTTTGAGACAGAAAAAAGGCAAGGGTAGTGAAGATTTTTGTGTAGTATCCCATGTTGGTGCAACCAAATGGTACCATCATCATAGCAACACTCATGTGAATAAATTTGTGCAAAGACTAAAAAAACTGGAGAATGAATTTAGGATTCTGGGGAAAGAGAGGAAGCTATATCACATGGCCATCTGAGTGTACTAGGTATTAATGAAGATATGTTCTTATTATACTATTTGTGTTATAGATAAGAAAATTTTATCATTATCTGCCTTTCCCTTCCACAAGTCATATATACATATATATATATACACACACACGTATACATATATGTATATGAACATTTTATTCTCATGTCAGTTCAAAATAGATCTCATTTCTTAAAAATACATTTTATTTAATAATGATATTAGTATTACTTGAAGACTAAAAAGAAGACATTTTCACAGCTATTAGCCTGGAGCCTGTCAAAATGGCTGAAGGTCAAGATTAGAAGGCAAATGAATGTGACATTAGGAGTTATCATTGTCTCCTAATTGACCTTGACATTAGATCATATCTTCCTGCCCCTTGTAAGTTTTCTGGCATCTCTCCTTCCACTAATAAGCACACACTTTGTAATTATAACTATGTCAAAGACCTATTCAGAGTCTTCAAATCTATGTTACTGAAGTCTATATCTGGAAATATTTGTACATTTTAAAATAGAGATATTAAACCATTTTTCTTAAAATACACTGTTAATGACAGAACGAGGGTTAGTATTCTAGATTCTCTAGAATCTTGTTTAACACTTCTAAAATTACTAATTGATGAACTATCCTATATTAAATAAATGTTAGAATCATCTTTTTAAACAAGAAATAATTTTAATATCATTATTTTCAGCTATTTGTCCACCCTGTGAAACTAGCTACATACAAAATGAGTTGTTCATTTCACATTCAATGCTGAAAGTTAAAACTATTTATAAATAAAGATATCTGAGTTAAAGATATGGTTTCTCCACTTAATTTTCAGTTTTCACTGTAAAAAATTAACAAGCAATTATTGAGTATTTCATTGTGTTATCATTCAAATAGTCTAATGTAGTATGGGTTTAAGACAAATACAGAAAGAAGGAAAATTTTAAGAAAACATTTAAACTTTGACATGTTTAAATTAGTTACTATTTTATTCAGAGAAATGAAAGATAAAAATTTTATCTACTCCACAAATTATTGCTATAAAGATATTCCCAAGATACTATGCACCCTCTCTGTGCTCCTTGCATATTTATTCCCAGTTTGGAATTTCTTCATGTTTTAGTACATTCTTCTACAAGTCATTGTATCTCTTCGATGTTTTGAAAGTAAGTAATTTTTTTTTCTTGTTATATTATGTAAGTGTTGCAATAACTCTACATCTGACATGGGATGAAGAGCACCTGTGCTTTGAATGGAGGCAAGGCCAAGATTGGTCTTTCCTTTGTGGTTTTGATAATGAAACAGAAGAACAGGTAACAGTAGCCAATTTCATGGATGATACTAAGATGTCACAGACTTGAGGACTTCATTTTTGTTGCTAGTTAAGGATAATTAGGGCCTTTGACTGTGTGGATCACAATAAACTATGGAAAATTCTGAAAGAGATGGGAATACCAGACCACCTGACCTGCCTTTGGAGAAACCTATATGCAGGTCTGGAAGCAACAGTTAGAACTGGACATGGAGCAACAGACTGGTTCCAAATAGGAAAAGGAGTACGTCAAGGCTGCATATTGTCACCCTGCTTATTTAACTTCTATGCACAGTACATCATGAGAAACACTGGACTGGAAGAAGCACAAGCTGGAATCAAGATTGCCGGGAGAAACATCAATAACCTCAGATATGCAGATGACACCACCCTTATGGCAGAAAGTGAAGAGGAACTAAAAAGCCTCTTGGTGAAAGTGAGAGAGGAGAGTGAAAATGTTGGCTTAAAGCTCAACATTCAGAAAACGAAGATCATGGACGGTATCTGGTTCCATCACTTCATGGGAAATAGATGGGGAAACAGTAGAAACAGTGGCAGACTTTATTTCTGGGGGCTCCAAAATCAGTGCAGATGGTGATTGCAGCCATGAAATTAAAAGATGCTTATTCCTTGGAAGGAAAGTTATAACCAACCTAGATAGCATATTCAAAAGCAGAGAGATTACTTTACCAACAAAGGTCCATCTAGTCAAGGCTATGGTTTTTCCATGGTTATGTATGGATGTGAGAGTTGGACTGTGAAGAAAGCTGAGTGCAGAAGAACTGATGGTTTTGAAGTGTGGTGTTGGAGAAGACTCTTGAGAGTCCCTTGGACTGCATGAAGATCCAACCAGTCCATCCTAAAGGAGATCAGTCCTGGGTATTCATTGGAGGGACTGATGCTGAAGCAGAAACTCCAGTACTTTGGCCACCTCATATGAAGAGTTGACTCATTGGAAAAGACTCTGAGGCTGGGAGGGATTGGGGGCAGGAGGAGAAGGGGACGAGAGAGGATGAGATGGCTCGATGGCATCACTGATTCTGTGGACATGAGTTTGGGTAAGCTCCGGGAGTTGGTAATGGACAGGGAGACCTGGCATGCTGTGATTCATGGGGTCGCAAAGAATCGGACACGACTGAGCGACTGAACTGAACTGAACTGAAGGATAATTATTTTTGGCAAAACAGAAAGGCAAAGGTATTTAAGGCAATACATTATATAGATAAAAAATAGCAGGTGATGTGCTTTCTTGAATGAACAATTATATTCAATGGAAAGAAAAACTATAGTGAGGAGGAATAGTTCTATATCCTAAACACCTGAGTTATACATCCATGTCTAGTCTCTAATGTAATGACACAACTGAAGCTATCACTGATTCAGCTTTTAAAAATCAGCAATTTGCTATTACAATCCTTTCAAGATACTTGAAGGGTGATATTTGAATATAATAGATAATAGAGAGAAAAATTATGCCTATAGGTCTTTGAGCAGTTAACAAGCAAGGTAGAAAAATCTGTTCAGGACAAAACTTGTCTAGAATATTGAGTTAGTGTGGTGGCATTTTGCAGCATATGCATGCTGTAGCATCTTGTGCTTCATTCATAGCACTTGCAAAATATCCTTATTTTGGTTGATACATTTCTCATTTCCTAACTGTGTCTCTTCTAGGCAGAAGGAAGTGTCTACGTGGTCTATATCTTTATTCTTCAAATACTCACTTTGAAAAACATATCATTGGAAAGACAGAATCATGGGAGGAAAAAAAATCACAATTATGTTTCATAGATGAAGATTAAATTTCCACTAGCTTTCTTTCAGTTATAGAGTTGGGTATTAAATGCAGGCTAAAAGTAAACATGTTTCAATGATTTATGAATGATTTAAAAGTAGAAACTTTATGTAGAATTACATGTAGCATATATTTCTACATTTCACCTCCTATCATTGAGTTGTCTTCTAGCATTCAAAAATATAAACAAAAATACTGAAAAACAAAAAGTAGTAAGGACAATACATTTGGTGGGAGAAAGCTTGATTTTATTGCTCCTCGAAGTACACCCAGGAAAAATTATAGATTTGTTGTTCCTGTCCTACTTATTCTCTTGCAACCCTGATAGTTTACAAAATTTAAGACTTCTTTTAATCTGTCATACATATCTTTGACCTATGTTAAATAAGAAGTAAGTATGTGTAAGGTATATTTAAATGTTAGTTCATGTAGTGTCATATAAAAGTTAAAATGGAATAATATACTTCTTGGAATTATAGTATAAATTACACCATGATCTGAATCATGGTATAAATAAAATAAAAGAATTGAATGCTATTTGGTAAAGCCAAATGAGAGACCAATTTGGCTATTTCCAGAGAAACTGAATTTACCCATGCCTTATAACCCAGAAAGTTCAAATCTGGATGTAAAAACATAACACGGAGAAACAGCTGCAGAGGTATATCAGGAATCATCAGGAACAACAGTCATTTGTAGCCTTATTTATAATAGTGAAAAGTGCCCAGCATCTAAATGAGCATTAGTAGAAATATAAATAAATATATAAATTTACTCAGTGGACTATTATGCAGCAGGTAAAATGAACAAGCTTTTGCTATATATAACCACATGGAAAAATCTTTTTCAGCTTTATTAAGATATAGCTGACATATAACACTGTGTATATCTAAGGCATGCAACATGATGATTTGATACACCTGTATGCTGCAATAATCACATAAAGGTTAATAAGATCTAAAACATCTATCATCTTACATAATTATCATTTTCTGTGTGTGGTGAGAGCATTAAAATGTTCATCACATTTAGCTCAATACTGGGTGATACCCCATGCCTTCTGAGGACAGACATTTTTCCCCTTGGTTTAAGTATCACCTTTTTCTCAATCCTCCTCATTATTTGTGATGTTCAGTAGGGTCTAATTAACTTTAAACTTATTACTTCATGAATAATTTTTACATTCATGTGCCCCACCTTTATTTCCAGTGAAAGTCTGATTCCATATCCTATTAGCCTTATCTCACTTCTCTCTAACAAATCCTGCTCTGGGGCTTAGTGTCTTAGTCTTAGCCAGTCCCCTCCCCACGACTATCGACCCTTCTCTGAATTTTCATTACAGTTTATAAACTGACAGGCACCTAACTGATTCACCACAGAATACTAGACCATTTCCAGGGATCAACTATTTCATGAATGCCCAGTACTGTAGTATTTGTTACTAATCCCCAATCCCCATCCTGCTGTTTCGTGCATCGCCCTTCAGGGGGTCGAGTTTTTCCCCCTACTACTTCATCTAAGATACTATTTGCTAACATTTATTGAGTATTTCAGCTTCTCTCTGGTGGCTCAGATGGTAAAGAATCTGCCTGCAACTGACCCAGGTTCAATCCTTAGGTTGGGAAGATATCCTGGAGAAGGGAATTAGGCTACCCACTCCAGTATTATTGCCTGGAGAATTCCATGAACAGAAGAGCCTGGCAGGCTACTGTCCACTGGGGCACAGAGTCAGACACGACTGAGTGGCTAACACTAACTAACTATTGAGTATCTGCTATGTAACAGGCATTGATTGGTGTGCTCTGTGTCTACTAAACTCATTTAGTGAACAACCCAATAAGGTAGGTACTATCATTCATTTTATAGATGAGGAAACCCCATGTTGATTCATGGGAGGTTAAACAAATTGTTTAAGGTCACGCCATTGATTTAATCTCAGGAAAACTGGTTTCATTTATGTTCTTAACCACCACTTTATACTGACATAGTAGCCAATTGATAAGCCACTGGCATTTATCCTTCAGTTTAGGGTCATGTCAGATGAACCCTCCCCTGTCTTTCTCTTACTTTACTTAAGTGATAGGGGGCTCCCACTTAGACATAAAGAAGCAAGGAATGAATCCCTATTGAATGGTATTATTTCCAGTAGCAGGACATGCACAGTCCAAGAAATCCATACTTTGGCTCCACTGTCTTTTCTCTTCAGGGAGAATTTCTAGCAATCTAAGTGTTTTCTCTCAATAATTTGAGTTGGTGCTTAAGTGAATAATTTCATTTTTTTGCACCATCTTGCTAATAAGACTTTGGCTTATTAGCCAAATGACATGGTGAGGTGTCATTTGGCTCAGTGGTACACTGTAATTTTATTTGTCTGCCCTGACTCTTATCACCATTCAATAATCTCTTTAGGGCCCATGTACTAGCCCTTAATCATATAAACAAAAAAGTAGTAGTATATTGCTAGGATATTTGTATAGTAGCATCAGTAGAGACCAAAATAACAGTGGCTTATGTAAGAGAGAATATTTATTTCTTTCTCATTAAAAATTTTGACTTGACAGGACAGAAATGGAGAAACAGACATAGAGAATAGACTTATGGAAATTGTGAGAGGGGAGGAGAGGGTGAGATGAATGTTGAGAGTAACATGGAAATTTACATTACCTATGTAAATAGATAGCCAACAGGAATTTGCTGTATGTCTCAGGAAACTCAAACAGGGGCTCTGTATCAACCTAGACAGGTGGGATGGTGAGGGAGATGGCAGGGAGGTTCAAAAGGGATCGGATATATGTATAACTGTGGCTGATTCATGCTGAGGTTTGACAGAAAATAACAAAATTCTATAAAGCAATTATCATTCAATAAAAAAATAAATTAATTAAAAATAAATAAATTTATTAAAAAAATTTATATGACTTGAAAGTGATCCAATGAAGTGTGATGACTCCATAAGATCATTTATCTACTTCTCTGTCTACCTGCTATGGTCCTGCCTGCTCCATCCTTAGTCTGTGGCAAGGAGGAAAGAGAAATTGGAGGGCAAGTTGCTTCTTTTAAGGACACAGATAAGAAGTAATATGAATTTCTTTTGCTTACATTTCACTGGGCAGAAGTTAGTCATGTGGTCAAAAGCTGCAAAAGAAGCAGGAAATGTTATCCCAACCTGTATAACAATGTGTATTGATAGACTTTTATTCTATTTGGTTACACGGTATTGTATCAGTCAGAGTTTAGTTCAGTTCAGTCGCTCAGTTATATCCAATTCTTTGCCATCCCATGAACTGGAGCATGCCAGGCTTCCCTGTCCATCACCAACTCGCAGAGTTTATTCAAACTCATGCCCATTGAGTTAGTGATGCTATCCAACCATCTCATCCTCTGTCGTCCCCTTCTCCTCCTGCCTTCAACCTTTCCCAGCATCAGGGTCTTTTCCAATGAGTCCCTTTTTTGCACCAGGTGGCCAAAGTATTGGAGTTTCGGCTCCAGCATCAGTCTTTCCAGTGAATAATATTCAGGACTGATCTCCTTTAGGATGGACTGGTTTGACCTCCTTGCAGTCCAAGGGACTCTCAAGGGTCTTCAACACCACAGATTAAAAGCATCAATTCTTCAGCACTTAGCTATCTTTATAGTCCAACTCTCACATTCATACTTAACAACTGGAAAAACCATAGCTTTGACTAGATGGACATTTGTTGGCAAAGTAATGTCTCTGCTTTTTAATATGCTGTCTATATTGGTTGTAACTTTTCTTCCAAGGAGTAAGCGTCTTTTAATTTTACGGCTGTAGTAACCTTCTGCAGTGATTTTGGAGCCCAAAAATATAAAGTCTCTCACTGTTTCCCCATCTGTTTGCCATGAAGTGATAGGACCAGAAGCCATGATCTTCCTTTTCTGAATGTTGAGCTTTAAGCCAACTTTTTCACTCTCCTCTTTCACTTTCATCAAGAGGCTCTTTAGTTTTTCTTCACTTTCTGCCATAAGGGTGGTGTCATCTGCATATCTGAGGTTATTGATATTTCTCCCAGCAATCTTGATTCCAGCTTGTGCTTCCTCCAGCCCAGCATTTCTCATGGTGTACTCTGCATATAAGTTAAATAAGCAGGGTGACAATATACAGCCTTGATGTACTCCTTTCCCTATTTGGTACCTGTCTGTTGTTCCATATCCAGCACTAACTGTTGCTTCCTGACCTGCATACAGCTTTCTCAGGAGACAGATGAGGTGGTCTGGTATTCCCATCTCTTCCAGAATTTTCCACAGTTTGTTGTGATCCACATATTCAAAGGCTTTGGCGTAGTCAATAACGCAGAAGTAGATGTTTTTCTGGAACTCTCTTGCTTTTTTGTTGATCCAACGGGTGTTGACAACTTGATCTCTGGTTCCTCTGTGTTTTCTAAATCCAGCTTGAACTGGAAGTTCTTGGTTCACTAGACCATTCAGGTATGACCTAAATCAAATCCCTTACGATTATACAGTGGAAGTGAGAAATAGATTCAAGATTAGACCTGATAGACAGAGTGTCTGAAGAACTATGGACAGAGGTTCGTGACACTGTATAAGAGGCATTGGTCAAGACCATCCCCAAGAAAAAGAAATGCCAAAAGGCAAAATGGTTGTCTGAGGAGGCCTTACAAAGAGCTGAGAAAAGAAAAGAAGCTAAAAACAAAGGAGACAAGAAAAGATATACCCATTTGAATGCAGAGTTCCAAAGAATAGCAAGGAGAGATAAGAAAGCCTTCCTCAGTGATCAATGCAAAGAAATAGAGGAAAACAATAGAATGGGAAAGACTAGAGATATCTTCAAGAAGCTTAGAGATACCAAGGGAACATTTTATGCAAAGATGGGCACAATAAAGGACAGAAATGCTATGGTCCTAACATAAGCAAAAGATATAAGAAGAGGTGACAAGAATACACAGAAGAACTATACAAAAAAGATCTTCATGACCCAGATGGCCGCGATGGTGTGATCACTCACCTAGAGCCAGACATCCTGGAATGCGAAGTCAAGTGGGCCTTAGGAAGAATCACTGGGAGCAAAGCTAGTGGAGGTGATGGAATTCCAGTTGAGCTATTTCAAATCCTAAAAGATGATGCTGTGAACTGCTTCACTCAATATGTCAGCAAATTAGGAAACTCAGCAGTGGCCACAGACATACAGAAACAAGGCTACTGTCTAGAAAAGGTCAGTTTTCAATCCAATCCCAAAGAAAGACAATGCCAAAGAGTGTTCAAACTACCACTCAACTGCACTCATATCACATATTAGCAAAGTAATGCTCAAAATTCTCCAAGCTAGGCTTCAATCAGAGTATTATTAACAATCTCATCCGTCATCTACAATAACGATTGTGTTCTCACCATTGGTCAAGGAAAGACCCAAACAGTTTAAAAGAAGTTTTCATCAGTCTTTTAACTTCAGAGTCAAGTGAAAAAGCCAGACTCCCTAAAGGTACAGAGGTTCATAAAAGAATTTCTACTCTGTTTAGCCCTGTGGCCCATCCGTGGAGGGTGGCCTAGTTAGTCCTGGACTCTCGGGGTAAACTGTAAGTATGTCTTCCAGGTCTTTTCTCTTCTCTTCTTTTGTTTTTACCTCACTCACAGCACCTCAAACCTGTTGATCCGTTTATTATCCCCTACCCATTGTGGCAACCCACTCCAGTACTCTTGCCTGGGAAAATCTCATGGACAGAGGAGCCTGGTAGGCTACAGTCCATGGGGTTGCAAAGAGTGGGACACAACTGAATGATCTGACTTCACTTCTTCACCCATTGTTCCACCTTTTCTCTTGTATGGTTTGTGGCTTGACATGGTTCTTGTTCTTCCATACTCTGCTTTTAAATAGCAAATGGAGTGCTAGAATTCTAAAATAAGAAGGAAAATGAGGCACTCGTGATGATTTAGCCTGGATAGACAATCTAAATAAGAAGATATTTCACTGCATGAGCTACCCTTCTACTAGTCTACAGAAAGTGACTGTTTATGTTAAAAGATGCGTATCATTCTCATAATTTCTGCTTATTTCAGAAGGCCAATTTCCAATACATGAGCCTCCATGAATACTAACATTTAGGAATAGGGTGGGATGATATAATCTTCACCAATTCAAAGACCTTAAGACAACCTTGTTGTTTGTTCAGTTGCTAAGTTGTGTCTGAATCTTCGAGACTGCATGAACTGTAGCCCACAAGGTTCCTCTGCCTGTGAGATTTTCTAGGAAAGAATACTGGAGTGGGTTGCCATTTCCTCTTCCAGGGGATCTTCCCAACCCAAGGATCAAACCTGCATCTCCTGCATTGGCAGGTAGGTTCTTTATCAGTGACCCACCAGGGAAGCCCTAAGACAATCTACTTGCTTTCAATTTTGTTTGTTAGCATTCATCTCAGAATTGAGACCCTCATTACCAGACTACGTAAGAGCCATCTTATACTTTTTTTGTATTTTTTGTCTCTTTTCACTAGTTATCACTTTCTCTGGAATTATTGCATCTCTTCTTCATGGGGAGCGAGTGGGTTAAATGTCTCCTTTTTTTCATCTTCTATTTATTTTAAGGTATATTTTCTGCTTTTTTTTCTTAAAGCTTTTATTTCTAATTATTTCTTGGGTTTATAAAATTTTCTAATTCTGATTTATGTTTTTTCTTTTAAGTATTGGAACATTTACTTTGTGTCTTTTAGCTCATTTTTTAAATGTGGTTTCAGTTTCATTTTGTTTTCTGGCCTTATCTTTCTTATGTGAGAAAATTATTATGTTATTTATTCATTTTCTTTGTATAGTTATTTTCCACTGAATTTGACAAGTACTCAACTCTATAGACAATACCTAAATCAATGAGCATGGCTGTGTTCTAATCAGATGTTATTTACAAAAGCAAGTGGCAGGTTGGAGTTGGCCCATAAGCCATAGTTTGTATATTTCTGGTTCAATTTGTCCAGTAAAAGTATAATGAGAACCACAAATATGAAACACATATGTAATTAAATATTTTTTTAGCAATCACATTTTAAAAATGGCCAAAAGGTAAAATCAACTTAGATATGTCAACTTGGATAAATTAACCCAATATATCCAAAATGTTATCATTTTAACATGTAATCAAATATTTTAAAATTATTATAAGATCATTTATTGTTTTTATTCTGTCTTCAATAGCTGCTGTGTAACTTATAGCACATCTCAACTCAGCCTCAAAGTGCTTGCCACATTACAATGGCTATTGGCTACATGATTGAACAGCACAGATCTAGACCTTTCCTTTGCTTGTCTATGTTTCTTGTCCCTATTTCTCCTCCGTACTCATTCTATCCCCTTAAAATTCTTCCCAATGTGGGGCCCTGTCCTGGAAAGGACCCCTGATGGGCCAGGGTGATAGAGTTCATAGAAGAAACTCTGTCTCAGCCTTTCAGGCCCTCCTTGTGCTGGTTCCTGCATTTACCTGGAACCGGGAGGGCAGAACCGCCTTTCCTCCTTCCCCCATTCCTAACTGTTTTTCCCATCAGGCTTTTCTGTGAAGACTTGATGGCTGCTTTGAGGTTCTCCAGTTCTAAACTACCTAGTTGCTTCCTGTCCTTATTCCAACATCATGCCCGTGGCTGTTAATGGTTTGTCTGCATCCACATGTTTAGAGTCTGTGGGTTATTTTTCTACTAGATTTATTCACCTTTCTTCTTTTATATTTTTTTTTACTTTATCCCATCTTTAGCCTTCATCTCTGATTATGTTCTCGTCTCTCTCATCATACTGTAATCTCTTTAAATCTTGGTAAACAGAAATAAAAAACAAATACTATGAACCCTGTCTGCTTATAAAGGCGTTGTGAAAAGCACAAGGAATCATGTCTAGGAAATCACTATGTAAACTCTAAGTTATTTAATAAATTCAAGAAAAATAAATTTTTGGAATCCTAAAAGAAAAAAATTGCCAGATTAATAGAATTTAGCAACCTTGGTAAACAGAGCTTTCTCTGCCTTAGATGCCTATTATTTTTTCCTAAAATTTACATAATGAGAAAATTGGGCATAACATCCAAACATTTTCTTAATAATACTGATTCTTTACCTTGATTTTACAAAATTTTCTTAAGATAATACATTAAATGCTTGTAACAATAATTCCATTAAAAATTAAATGTAATAAACCCTTTTCTTCTTCATAGGAAGATCAAAAAAATCAAACAAAAGAGTGGTACAACTCAAAAAACATTAGGCATCTAAATAATCAAGTCATTCTATGATTTGTGAAATTTCTGCTTCATTTGCTCATTGTGGCTGCTATTTCATTTTGGTAATAAGAGAGTGAGGAAGTTAGTTATATTTCAGTTAGGTCATATTTTCAGAAGAAGTATACTATCAGCAACCCTGGGGTTCCAAACACTATTTACCTAGTGAGATTTTAAGAGAGAATAACCTGCCCTTGAGTCTTTCTACAGGAAGCCAAGAAGACATGACAAAATAATGAGCCATTGTTCTGTCTGTTTCAGCTTACTCTTCTTCAGGAGAAGATGACCTCTGCCTCTCATCCACCTTTTAGATATTGCATGAGAACATCTAGGTGACGTTACCAAGTCTCATTCAGAACAGATGTAAACAAAATAGATGTTAAAGATCCAATTCAAGAATATATTAAATCTTTCAGACAGGTGCCTAGTTCTTGTCAATTTATGGCACCAACTTCTGCTCCCCTTCCTCTCAGCTGATCCTTTCTTAGTCTATGTCACTGTTTACTGTTTTCTCTTCCCAAATAAACAGAAATCTCCAGAGCCTTCACTCTTGACTTTCTCCTCTTTCCTCCTTATGTGTGGGAACATGAGTTCATGTTCCCAAGACTTCCTAAGGCACAAGCTCATTTCAGGGGTTCATGTCATTCTGTCTAATAATCACTGTGAACAGATGTTGCACTTCTATATTCAGTTTTAGGTGTCTCATAATTGGACCATATAATTAAGCATTCAGGAGCATAGAGACTTGGAAAACAGTATCTTGGTCAATTTCTAATACAAATTGTTATTTATTTTAAGAAAATATAAAGAGTACATTTTGTTATGAAAGATTAAATTTTTTAAAAAGTGACATAAATTCTTTAGGAATAACTTCCCTTAATCCAGTTCTACAGTGCTCATGGAAAGCCGATTACAAGTCATTTAGAAATCTGGGGTGTTGACTCTAATTCTACAATTTTCAGAGATTTGACAGACATGGTTATATATTCAGAAAATATCTGAAGCACAAAAATGTTAAAATTTAAAGTGTACTTAATGTCAGAGAGCTAAGGGAGTAAAATAGTGAATATGTATATCAGCATTGTGTGTGTTTTAAAGCATTTCAAAACATTTAATATCAGAGCCCAGATATATAACTCATGTCTTTATTATAAAAAGTGATCATATCATAGAAGTAGCGCACACACTATGAGATTTGGTAGTTGTCATGGTAACTATATTTTTTTTTTACTGAAAAGAAGAATAAATAGCTATGCACACTCTTTGCAATTTATTAAGCTGGTAATTTACAGTGGCTTTAAAGATAGTGTGCCTATTCATTCTTTTTTAAAATTCAAATTGGAATATACCCATTTTTATTCTTTTGAGTCTGTGAAACAAAATAAAGAGTTATTTGTTTCATACCTTTTTAGTTTTTTTTGGTTGTTCTCATCTCAAGCATTAGAGGGGGAAAAAAGGTACATTTCCAAGTTATATTCTGGTACTTGGAAATTAAGGAGCTGTTTTTCCAAGAGACTTTTTATGTGATATGTCAGGCTACTCAAAAGTAGAGTATTTATGTAACACTGTTCTAAATAGTGTTTATTCTGTGGCTGAATATTTTCTAAGAACTTTACAAATATTAATTTATTTAATATTAATTCATAAAATCAAAATACATTTCTTGCCATTTGTACCTCTCTGGAAGTCAGGTCAATAACAACACCAAAACTAAGTGAATGAGAGAAAGAAAAAGAAAATCCTTTGACCCCTTTTGCAGTAACTTCCTCTTTATTCGTGCAAAGAATAAGGTATTCAATATCTGGTAATAAAATATTACATTTGAATAAAGTAGAAATATATTAACATAAACAATATACATTTCCTCTGAAAAACATATTCATTTTTATCCCTCCTCCAAACTGACCCTATCAATCATCATTCTCAGAAACTCTTAACTCTGCTTTAACAGATTTGAACGCTGTTTTTTTTTTTTTTTTTCGTACAGTTTTTGTCTCTCTCCCTTAGCAGCTCATTTATATCTTATATTAGGCCATAGGTTTTTTCTGGGGGGCGCAGTTGGTCTTCTCCTAAATTCTGAGAATAATTTTTTTTCAGTGGCCATTACTTGTATTTTATTATTTTTATTTTAACAATCTTTAAATAGAGAAATTAAAAGAAGTGATACCTGCTGTAATCTAAGTAGAAGTGTTGTCAGCATTTTAATTTCATTTCAAATAAATGCATTTATTTACATACTGTCTATTATATATCATATTGTATATATAGAATATATTTTGCTTTATTCGCTTAACATATTATTCAGTTTTTTATGTCTCCATAAATATTTCTAATGGTTCCATAGTAGGCTATCATTGTTTGCCTCTCCATTCCCCTATGATTGGAAATTTTAATTTTTTTCTAATTCTGTTTCATTATAAACAATGTTGCTTTGTTTGCCTCTACTCATAAGGCTTGTTTTATGTTTTGTAATTTTTAGTCTAGATTCCCAGGATCAGAATTGAAGGGTCCAGATATTCTGAATTTAAGTCCAGAGTTCTTTAAGATCAGAATTTAGACTTTGCAGAGAATTACCAGAAATAGAGAGAGGAGGTGTCAGAGCTCAGTTTACAGTTCGAACCTTATGTTCCTTCGCCTTCCACACAGCATGGGTTCTCCATGGAAGGCCAGATATTGGAGACAACATCGAAGAACCTTGGACAGGTATTTTGTTTATTGGGCCCTGCCCTCTGTCCTAAAATGCTCAACAGAAAATAGGAAAATCTACTGTGAGCACAAAATTTTTGTGAGCACAAACAAGATAATTAAATAGGAAAATAGCATGAGAACTCAATGGTGCATTCAGAGATTAGGTAGGCAGCAAAACTGAGACAAAAAATAAAGTGGTAGCAACAGTGATCAATTGAGCAAGTGAGCCCAGGATACAAGTATTAGAAGGAATCTACAGCACATGGGCCACACAGTTACACCCCTGATTTATATTAGCTAGCTACCAATTTACAGCCCTGACTCAAAGCAACTTTCCTATACTTGGCTTGTCTCACATGCTCCTTTGGCCTCCTTTCCCAACTGAAATCCGGGTTTTTGGTCCACCATCGCTACTGCACATCTGCAATGCCTCCTACTCTTCAGATGCCCCCTAACTCATGAATATGACACTGAAGGGTTAAATCCCTTCAAGCCATCATGTAACTTGTGTAACACTGTGCTGTAGTATCACTGAAACGACCACCCAGTATTTCTTATCATTACTCAGAAGCATTCCACATTCTAATCAGCTTTCTTATTGTTTTTAATGCATATACTATACAACCGGGCTTTCCAGATGGCGCTAGTGGTAAAGAACTCGCCGGCTACTGCAGGAGAGACATGAGATTTGGATTTGATTCCTGGGTGGGAAGATCCCCTGGAGGAGGGCATGGCAACCCGTATATACTGTACAAGGGAATGGGGGCCTGGGGGAGACATTAATGTCTTGAGTAAGATTAGACCAATGTAGGATGTATAAGATATTTGAAATCCAGTGTGTGTTTAGACTGGAAAAAAGAACCATCTTAGAAGCAGGAATGTCATTTTTAATTGGAAGAACAGAAACATATTTGCTTCAAGTCTACAAATAGTTGGGGGAGTGGAGAGAGCTAATTTTGAAAACAATGCAGAGAACTTTTTCATCTTAAGTAAAAAAGAAAAAAGTTATACATTTATTTTATACATATAAGTATAATGATCATTGATAATGCATTCTATATTATATGGTCTAGAAACATTGAAATAGAGATGAGAGAACCTGGAAGATTTATTTATGATTACTCTTTAAAAAAAAAAAAAGACCATTTACTGAAATTTAGGTTTTAGTCAGGCAGGCTGGAACCTTAAGGTTTTATATACCTTTGTATGTTTTAAATTTTTATTTTGATTGTATATTGTATGCATGCATGCTAAGTCATTTCAGTTGTGTCCAACTCTTTGCAACCCCATGGACTACAGCCTACCAGGCTCCTCTGTCCGTGGAAATTTTCAGGCAAGAATATTGGAGTGGGTTACCATTTCAAAAATAACACACAGACCTCTTCTGGAAACAGATTACTCCCAGAGTGGGCATGTGAACCCAACCAGTCTGAATTTCTAGGGAATTGATTTATGGATGCTAGCGTATTGTGAGCTTAGGGCTGTCAGAAGCCACTCACTCGTCTTCAGAGAGAGAGAAAAATCAGCAGAGATAAGCAGAGGTGAGAGTTCAAGATGATGGGAGGGAGAGGTTAGTGAACTCACTTAAGTCATTTGGTTCGACTGTGCCCCAAATGCAGCACACTTGTTTTTTAAGCAAGTTTGAGTTGTTTTCACTAACTTGTAATCAATATGTTTCTGAATTATATCCTTCAATTCCTGGTATCTGGGTCTGTGCTACCATTAGTCTGATGAAATTGCTGTCTAGATACTTTAATACTTTAATTGCCATTAAAATTCCCTTAACAGTCATGATCTTAACATCTCAGTGTTTTGCCTTTACTTCCCTATCACCATAGATATTTCAAGCTGAAAAGGATTTCTTTTTTTTTTTTTTTTCATATGGACCATTTTTAAAGTTACTTATTGAATTTGTTACAATACTGCTTCTGTTTTATGTTTTGGTTTTTTGGCCTTGAGTCATGTGGGATCATAGCTCCCCGGCACCCCTGGCATTGGAGGTTAAGGCAAAGTCTTAACCACTGTATCTCCAGGGAAGTCCCAGGATTTTTAATAGAGAATTGAATGCCTTCAAAATTGTTAGAAGTCCAGGTGGAGTGGAGTTCAGGAGATTGCCTCTGTTATCATAGGTGTGAAAATCATTCCATTTTGCTTTGATGCAGATGTCAGGAATCTGCAGCTGCTAAGGCTTCTTCTACCACTGCTACTGCTGCAGAGACCTCACACAGCAAGGCTGGCAACTGGGCACTGGAACTTGGGGTCTGTCCACCACTATCAGTCATTGAACGATGACCTCTGCCTCTCTTTCATCTTTTAAATGTTATATGAGAGCATCTAACTGACAGCATTCAAATCTCATGAGGAAGCCTAGCTACTAGGAAATTCAGGAAAAACAGTTTTTAAATCCATAGCTTTTCCAAATAGGATGAGGACAAAATGGACATTGAAAGACCAGTTCAAGAATCCATTAAATCTTTCTGACAATTGCCTACCTCCTGTCAACATATGGCATCACTTTTCTGTCCCCCTTCTTTTGGCTGCTCCCTTCTTGTTCTACTTCCCTGTTTAACATTTTCTACTTCCAGCCAAAATAGGAATTTCCAGAGCTCTCACTCTAGACTTTTTTCTCTTTTCTCCATATGCTATCTTCATACACTATTCATACACCTTGATTTTAAATATTATTTCTCTCCCTTTTACTAAATTCCAGGATATCACAGATCCAAAATGATGGAATAAATTGAAAAAGGAGAGGGAACTGAATAAAGTGATCTGAAACTCATGATGAATAAATTCTTCCAAAGAGCTGTTCTAAATGTCTGTATCCCTAATTCTTCCAAAGAGCTGTTCTAAATGTCTGTATCCCTAATTCTTCCAAAGAGCTGTTCTAAATGTTTGTATCCCTAAGTCCAAATTAATATATTAAAGAGAAAACATCATGAAGCATCAGCAGATATAGAAGACATGTTTACCATATCAAATGGAATTCTTTGAGCTACAAGCAAACATACAACCCACACTGAATTAAATGCTAAGCTGTGTGTAATCTTATATAAACAAAATATCTAGGGGGAGACTGTTTTGCAGTTAATTTGTTTCTTAATGATATCATCAAAGACCCAGAGACTTTTCATTTATCCACTCTGCCAACTTCACTCTATCATTGTCATCTTTCCTCCTGGTTGTAAGACAGCTACAGCAGTTTCATGTTTCATATTCATGACTAGTGAATTCTTATGGAAGAAAACCTTTCCACAAAGCCCTTAGGTTTCATCCAATGGTCAAACTCCATTGGTCAAGATTAAATTACATATAAACGACCTATCACAAAGAAGGCTGGGAAATGAATACTCTTAATACTCATAATACCATATTGGAAGGCACACTATGAGAGCCAGGAAGCAGAGGTGCTGTTGGAAAAAAAAAAAAAAAAGAAAAAAACTATAATGTGTGCCATTTTATTCAAATTTTCAGGTTACATGAATTCATGATGAATTGTAAATGCCTTGAATGACAGAGTCTGGACAAAATAACTGACTAACCTTGAGTAATGAATTCAGTCCAACAAAGGTAATTGTAAAATCTGAATTTGGAATCTGCACTTAATTTTGCTTGGTCAAAATATAAGTGGTATACAAAATATAAAATACAAGGGAAAGACCTGAATTATTGTTCTCCAGTAAGAACAAAGGAAATAAATCTATGTGGCTGCTCAAAAAATGAGTTTAACCTTATGATAATGGAAGTTTAAAATGAGGGGAATCAATTTTTCTGGATGGTTTCAGAGCTGACAAATGTTTGATAAACTAGAATATATCAGAACAGACAAAGAGGACTGTCATTTAATTTGAGGAGCTGGATAGGGTTTTCCTGAGGAAGGAGAGTCCCGGTCCTCCTTATGCCAGTCTTAAATGTATTCTGAGGGTTAGGGTCAGTCTCTAAATACCTCATAAATGCAATCAATAGGGAAACGAGAGGCAAATTTATATAGTGAAATGGCAACCCACTCCAGTATTCTTGCCTGGAAAAATTCCATGGACAGAAGAGCCAACTGGGCCACAGTCCATGGGGTCCCTAAGAGTTGGACATGACTGAGCTGCTAAGTACCATCATTACTATAAAAACTCATTTGTTTTCTGTTCTTTCCCTGTATCATCATAGGCTTCCATTTATTCCATCTTTTTAGAAAACTGTATCCATTTACTTACTTCCTGAATTTTTATTCCTATTTTACAAATGATTTTTGTCATTTTCTGCCATTTTTCTACCTTCTTTCTTTGCCTTGCCTCTATAGTTTCTCGTTAAATTGACTTTATTTTCCTCTACTCATTTTAATACATCTTTTTTTTCTTTCTTTCTGGAGGTGTTTCTGTTACAAGAAAGATAGTGACAAAGAGTCGAAAGAGTCTCCAAATACTTCCTTTGGGTAAGTATCTCCAATATTAATTACATGTTAAACAGCTAACTGTATTATTAGAAACCAATTTGGTTCAAGAAAGAGAATGCCTATAACACTGGCCCTCCATTAGCTTGGGTATGGAAGAAAAACAGACAAAAGATAAATAATAAAAAGTTAAAAGAAAATTGGAAAGCAAGGAGGAAGGAGAGAGAAAAAATTCCTTGAAGAACAAGCTATTATTTTAAATAGATATTTGTAGACTGATGAATTATAAGTTTGATTCCTTTAGGACTGGGTTCTTTCCAAGACATGGGAAGTTTTCCATGCCCATGAAAATATTACATCCATCACTACACTCCTTGCCATTGGCCTGGACTGTTGACAGTAGTGGTTCTCAAGAGGAGTGGTTTTTGCCTCCAGGGGATATTTGGTGATATTTAAAGATACTTTGAATGATAACAACTGGGGAGGAGGAAACTACTGGCATCTAGTGGGTAGAGGCCAGGATTGCTGCTAAACAGATAAACAGGACAGCTCCTCATAACAGAGAATTAAATGCCAGTTTTACCCAGGGTAAGGCACAACTCTTCAAAAAGAGGCATTGAATCTATTGCTAAGTGTTAATCACTCAGTCGTGTCCAATTCTTTGGGACCCCATGCACTGTATTCCACCAGGCTCCTCTGCCCTTGGAATTCTCAGTAAAGGATGTTGGAGTGGGTAGCCATTCCCTTCTCCAGGGTATCTTCATGACCCAGGGATTGAACCTTGTTCTCCTGCATTGTAGGCAGATTCTTTATCATCTGAGCCATCAGGGAAGCCCGTGAATTGTTAAGGAGTTGCCAAAGGATACCAGAAAGCAAATTTGTTTGTTATTAATATAATAATTTTATAATGTTTTCTATTACCATAGTTGCAAAATAGATGAAGTTACTGGAGGCTTTATATTTTAGGTTTTGTATCACATAAAATGACATATTCTATTGTGTTTTTCCTGTCATGTGAATACAAACTCTTTAAGGGCTTTCTATTGTTATAGTCCACTGGTGGCACATAATAGGCATTCAATAAGCATTTATTTTTCAATAGATTACTGCCTTAATAGATTAACTTAGTAGGGCTAAGCTATCCAATTTTTTAAAAAATAACTTTAACTTTTTTCCATTCCTTTTCTCCTTCCTTTCAGCCTTTAACATTTTTTTATAGGCACTTTGGTAAATCAGGCAATTGTTAGGATTCCTGTCTTCATAAATAATATAAATGTGAATACATACAAATATTTTTATTCAGTTTTAGACATCTGAAGACATTTGTAAGCTCATAGGATCCATAGTTTCCAAGTAAAAACTATTTGAAAACCTCTAAAACCATAAATACTGTAGTCAACCAAATATCCTGCTTTTCTAGATATGGTAAACCTACGAAGGAAGAAAAAAAGTGATCCTTACCAAAGTCAATCAACAAGCTACCTAAAGTATTTGTACCTATGGAAGGGCTCTCACTGAATTAAAAAATTACTTATAGAAACATATGTAGTAAGTATTGCTTATAAGTTCTGAAGTACTCTGTAAGTCGAGAAGTGTATTTTCCCATTTAATGTTTTTAATCCGCTTATAAACAAGATCTTATTTAACATTTCTTATAGTAACTTGATTAAATTACAAAGTTCAGCCAGGCTTTCCTTATTCATGACCTGTTTGCAAGGAAAAGGCAAAAGGAGTGCAATATGTCTGCAGGGAGATTATTTTCTATTGATGGGTGTCTGTTGACAGAATCCTTATCATTTCTTGCCAATTTTCTCAAAGAACATTGTGACAACTGCTCACAGCAGGCAGAGTCAGACTCCAGAATTGATTTTGGCAATCTGTATTGATCATATTGTTGATGATCTTTAAAACATCTTGCTGTTACAGACTTTACTTATGTCAAGGAGAATTAACAAATCTATCTGATACTGGTATGTTCATGCCTTTACCAAATCTTGAATTCTGAAAATAAAAGCATAGGAAGTACATTGTAATTGTCATCAATATTTAAGAGTCATCTCCAGCCAAAAAGCATCAACAAGCTAATAGAACATTTTTCAAAAATACTGCTCCCATTTTATTCAGCTACATAATGACTTCAGAGATTCATAAAATGAAAGTGATAGGGAAGCATGTTTCTTTTTGAACTTATTTTGTTTTTGTTCTTCGTGCAAAAATCCAAAAAGATGTGGAAGCCTGCAATAGAGGCAAAATGAAAGGAAAGGAAAAGAAGGGAAATGAAGATGCAAAGACAAGTTGAAATAAAGAATTTTTAAATGTTTGCCATAATTTTCCTGCTAAAATATAAGAAAAGAGATATCAGAAAACTAATGACAGAAAAATGAGAAATTGGAAGCCAACGTGACATTGATTTAAATAAATATATCTGTGTATGTGTACATGTGCACATAGATACATATTATCAATGTATCTGATTACTGAATGTTCCTTTCAAGAGCACTAGAAAATATATTTTTGCGTATGTTTTCTTTCTCTTCTTGCATTATTCTCATTTTACAGAGGGAAAAAATAAAGGGCAGAAAGAGTAAGTGATGAATAAGACATTACCCCATCAGTGGGAAGAATGAAGGGTATTTAGTTCTTTCGAGAGTTAATCAATGATCTACCCCTTAAATAATTTCTAGGTCATGAGAGATATGATATGTACCAAAACAGAAAACAGTGCTAAGAGTCTGATGGTTTCATTTCACTTAAAACCAAATTAACCTAAAGGGATGATCTGACTTTGAAATCCAAAGTGGCTTATGTTAGGTCTTCCCTGGTGGCTCGGACAATAATGAATACCTGCAGTGCAGGAGACTCAGGTGTGATCCCTGGGTTGGGAGGATCCTCTGGAGAAGGGAATGGCAACCCACTCCAGTATGCTTGCCTGGAGAATTTAATGGATAGAGGAGCCTGGAGGGCTACAGTCCAAGCGGTCTCAAAGAGTCAGACACAACAGAGCAATTAACATTTTCACTTTATGTTAGGGTCTGTTTCAAAGATAGGTTAGGGACTAGGCTTAGGCCAGTGGCTATCTGTCTATCCTCTGGATATACCAGTCTGAGTCAAGAATGCCTTCAGCATGTGTACATTAAGTCAGACTTGTTTCGCATATCTTGAACATTAGAGTTTTATGTTATTTCTTTTTTTTTCAAATGAATTTGGCCTAAAATGTTAACAAAATTGGAAACAGCTGTGTTAAGAAACTACTTTCTTTTCCATTTATAGTCTTGTCGACCAATATAAACTTCATCGTTTTAGAGGAGCCTCTCCCCCACATCCAGATGTTATAGATTTCTCAATAATCCTCAGCAAAAATTGCCAAAACCAACAAGAAGTTTTAACATGTAAATTCAACACATTGTTTCATGCTCATCATGGCCTTTTCTCCATCAACCCCATCCTCATCAGATTTCAGATGCTCGGCAGTTGACACAGCTACAGCAAAGGACTCTGAGTCATCATCTCATTGTGGGATGGGTTCCTTTTAAATTTTTTTTGTCTGATTCATGAACTGCTTTTTGAAAATCTAAAAATGGTTCATGAATTGCTTGGGAGTTGGCAAAAATTAATAATAATGAGCCCATTTTCAGTACACTGAAATGAACTGATTATCATTGCAAGCTGTTGCTAATTTGGATTCTTGATGGCAAGAAAGGGTTTCTACAGGAGCTCTTTTATTTGCAAGTAGGACAGATTTCACGGTGTAGCAGAAGAGCACTTTTGTAACCTTTATCTTTATGTTTCCTTTTAGGATTATGGGATATGTAAGATTGATAGGGCTGTGATCGAGACTGAGTTGTTTTTTAACCTAATCACACAGGGAAGCTGATATAACCAAGCGATCATTCTACACAAGTGGTAAAATGCAGACATGTCACTTAATCCAAGAATAGAACTTGGGTGTTTTTGCAAATGCTAGGAGATTATGTTCTGCAGAATAAGCATGGATAAATCTGGATATTTTATCCTAATTTATTATCCTGATATTGTTAGTTTTGCTCATATCAGTTTCTAATCATTTTCTCCTAAACTTTCAAAGCTATTGACTTCAGCAGCATCCTCTAGTTGAATTTTTTACTGGGGAAAGTGTATGTTACACATAAAATGGGAATTCCTCTTGCTTATGTTTGATGAAAAAAAAGAGTATATGGCAAAACTAAGATTGTCTACAGATATTCCTGAAAAATCAGACATGATACTTATCAGAAAATATTTTTGGCATAATTTGGGAAAATTTAAATGAAACAGACAAAAACCAAAACAAAATGAGAAAGAAAGCCTATTTGTCTTCTCATGAACTTGTAAAATCAAATATTTTAAAATCTTGTTTTCATAGTAAACATGAATTACAATAATGTTCCTGTTTTAGAATCAAGTAAGTGATCTTAGAAAGCAATAACCTAAATGCAAAGTAATTGTGAAAGAAATAACTTGAACTTATATGGTTAAATACACAATGAGATGAATTACTTTAATTTGTGGTTGAATTATACAAAATACCTCAAAGTAATTAAATAAACAGTACTTGAGAAAGTCATACTATCCTTCCTCATGTTATAGCTATGGGAATATTAAACTTTTTGACCAAAACTATTCATTGTCCAGCTACATACTGGTGGCAATGGAAATCTCTTGCAGTATAGGAAAGTTCTGTTTAATCGTGCATTCAGAGTTCTATTTCATTCTACAATTTTAAAAATTTCTCTGAGTTATTCTCTTTGAAGTTTTATTTATCAAAGCCAACAAGTACAAAAAGGTTTGAAAATAGTAAGTATATCTCTGACAATGTGCAGGAGAGCCACAATTTAAGTGTAACTTAAAATTTTTAAATCAATAGCAAGAAATCTCCTCAGATACCACATTAAGAAAAGCTAGACAAATATATTAAGTAAAACATGGAATGCCTATGAAAAATGTCAGTGTGATGGAAGATGGCAGAATGAAGCTCTTGGATTAGAAATGGTACCTTTATTTGGTGTTAAGTAAAAATAGACATATGAATCTTACCCTTGGCAAGGCAATTTCAAAATCTTTACTTTTTGGAATCTGAGAGTTTACTATATCCAGAAACTCTATCTAGAAATCATAATTTAAAGCAGGTAGTGTTTCAGTCTCTCATACAGGATATATAAATGCCAAATCATGTTACAGTTTGATGCAGAAAACTATTTTATTCTCAATGAGAGCTTTAAGTGTGAAAGAGAACCAGAAATATCACATAGTACACACAGAAATTTAAATAATTTTACAGTATTTCTAAAAAAATAATTTAATAATTTTTAAAAACCTCTAGAGTCAGTTACTTAGCCATTATTTTGAAAAACTTGAATCCATTGGTCCATCAAACCTAAAGGTCAAAGCACTCCATCTTTATCTTAATGTGCTAGACTTTATTATGAGACAGAATTGTGGGGTGAGGGTGGGGGCCAAAGAAAGAGAAGGATCTGGTAATCTTGGTCTCTTTTATTTTACTCTCTGCCACCTGCTAAAGACACCATTTCAGATCTGTTTTCTCAAACTCATTTTTTCTTCCTTAATTTTTCTTAAGACCAAATAAGAGGGGAAAGAAGAGTATATGGGAGGTGAGGGGTTAGTAGAAATATTTAAATTCATATTAAAATAAAATTCTATACCAATCTGTGACTTTAAAAAGCTTCTAAATATAATGCTAAATGTTTAGGTCCACTGTAAAAGAAAATTGTATTTTCCATCTTTTGAGAACTAAGATTCATATCTTTAGAAGAATATATCTAGTTGGTTTTTATAGCTAAGAGTTTGCTGAAGAGGGGGAAATATAAGGGAACTTCCCCTTAGGATTCCATGCTCCCACTGCAGGGAGCCTGGATTTGATCCCTGCTTGGGGAACTAAGATCCCACATGCTACAAGGCGTTGGCTGATAAAAGAGAGAGGGAAATACGAAGTCAACTACAATGCTTGGTAGATAAACCACAGAGAGTGGGCTGGCAGATCCTGCATGTACATGAGATAGTGTTTCTCTGAGAAGAGACTGAGACTTCAGGATGCAAGAAAAGCACAGACATGGACACCTCATTGTGATGTTCTGAGTTGCTGTTTTATAGGGATAACAATATATACTTGCAAAGAATTCTTCCCCTTGATGCTGTTTCTATCATCATGTCTTCTATGCCTCCTCAGAGTCATGTTCTCTTAATATTCTTGCCTCTGTGATTCTGACTCTACATAGGATGTAGGCATTTCTTATCATTATATGAAACTATTAGATTGCCATAATAGTAAGAGTCAGCAAGCTATGGCTGATCAACTAAATTTGACACCCTACCTGTTTTCAAATGGCCTTTGTGTTAAGAATGAGTTCTGTATTTTAAAAAGGTGAAAAAAATCAAAACATGTTTATTATTTTATGGCATGTGAAAATTATATGAAATTTGAATTTCAGAGTCCATAAATAAAGTTTTATTGGAACACTGATATGCTCATTCCCTTAAATAGTATCCATGGCACTTTTTGTACTACTGCTGCTGCTACTGGTAAGTCACTTCAGTCATGTCTGATTCTGTGCGACCCCATAGATGGCAGCCCACCAGGCTCCCCCGTCCCTGGGATTCTCCAGGCAAGAACACTGGAGTACTACAAAGGACTGCAAAACCTAAAGCAGTTGTTATTTGGCCCTGTGTAGACAAAAACTGCTAAAAGACACCATAACTTCCATAACTTCCATTACCTCTTTTGCCTTCACTTTTTCAGGAAATGGTATCAACAGTCTTCTAGTAATTTGGGATGAAAATTGAACAGCTTTTCTTTATCAGAGTTTTTAACCAGTGTGACTTTCCTGGGTTATAATGTGTCCAGTCATCAATCCCCACTGATCCAAGGTATAAAGGAATTAATAAAACAACCATTTTCCCTTTTAGGTTACCATGTTTTTAGGTTTAGGTTTTCACATCATTTACCTATCCTCCCAAAAAACTTTATGGATTTAATACACTGCTGCTCCTGCTGCTAAGTCGCTTCAGTTGTGTCCGACTCTGTGCGACCCCATAGACGGCAGCCCACCAGGCTCCTCTGTCCCTGGTATTCTCCAGGCAAGAACACTGGAGTGGGTTGCCATTTCCTTCTCCAGTGGATGAAAGTGAAAAGTAAAAGTGAAGTCGCTCAGTCATGCCCAACTCCTAGCGACCCCATGGACTGCAGCCTACCAGGTTCCTCTGTCCATGGGATTTAATATGAATTTATTCCAAATTCCAGAAATCCAGAAGGCATTGCCCTAGATTCCCTTACATGCAGAATCTGACCTGAACTGATTTGAGCTACTTATCATCTCAATTTATCCAATTTAAGAATGAATATTTCTCAAATAACCCCATCAAAAAATGGGCAGAGGAACAAAATGGACACACAGATGGCTAACAGGCATGGGAAAAAATGCTCAACATTACTGGAAAAATGCAAATCAAAACTACACTGAGGTATTACCTCACTCTGGTCAGAATGTCCATCATCAAGTCTAGAGAGGACATGGAGAAAAAAGCACCCTCCTACACTGTTGGTGGGAATGTAAATTGGTACAGCCACAATGGAGAGCAGTATGAAGTTTTCTCAAAAAACTAAAAGCAAAACTACCATATGATTCAGCAATCTCACTTCAAGGCACGTATCCTGATAAAACCACAATTCAAAAAGATACATGCACCTCATTGTACACTGCAGCACTATTTACAATAGCCAACACATGGAAGCATCCTAAGTGACCATCGACAGAGGGATGGATAAGAACGTGGTACATATAGAGAGAGTGGAATATTACAAAGCCATAAAAAAGAATGAAATATTGCCATCTGCAGCAACATGTGGGACCTAGAAATTATCATACGAAATGAAGTAAGCCAGAGAAAGACAAATATTATGATATTGCTTATATGTAGAATCTGAGTAAAAAAACCCTACAAATTAACTTATTTATAAAACATAAACAGACTCACAGACATAGGAAATAAACTTATGGTTACCAAAGGTGAAAAGGGTGGGGGAGGGATAAATTAGGAGTCTGTGATGAACATATGTACACTGCTGCTGCTGCTAAGTCACTTCAGTCGTGTCCAACTTTGTGCGACCCCATAGATGGCAGCCCACCAGGCTCCCCCGTCCCTGGGATTCTCCAGGCAAGAACGCTGGAGTGGGTTGCCATTTCCTGCTCCAATGCATGAAAGTGAAAAGCGAAAGTGAAGCCACTCAGTCACGTCCAAGTCTGAGCGACCCCATGGACCGCAGCCTACCAGGCTTCTCCATCCATGAGATTTTCCAGGCAAGAGTACTGGAGTGGGTTGCCATTGCCTTCTCTGCAAAATAGATAACCAACAAGGACCTACTGTATAGCACAGGGAACTATACTGAATATCTTGTAATAACCTATAAAGGAAAATAATCTGAAAAAGAGTATATATATATAACTGAATCACTTTGCTGTACATGTGAAATTAACATGACATTGTAAGTTAAGTGTACTTCAATAAAAAGTATATTTAAAATGAGAATGAATATTTCTCCTGAAGAGACTTTAATGTGCTTAATAAAATGTCTAAGAAATAGTCTTGTAGACTCTGTTAGGGATGTTCTATGATACAAATTGTGTGAATGTTACCTTTCTCAATTCTGAAATAACTAGATTCCTATACATGTATTTCCAAGAGTTTCAGATCAGAAATTGTGAACCTACAGCCCTCTCAAAATTATCATTAACTACCTAAAAACTTTTCTTCCTTGCTCATCCCCATACCATGCTGTCTGTAAATGACACTGTCAGTTACTCAGCTGTGCTAGATGAAAATATATCTAGAATCACTTCCTGCCAGCTCTGCCATTATCACACTGATCTGATATTTCCTTCTCTGGGTTACTACAATAAAAGAAAGTGAAAGTGTTATTCGCTCAGTCATGTCCAACTCTTTGTGACCCCATGGACCGTAGCCCACCAGGCTCCTCTGTCCATGGAATTCTCCAGGCAAGAATACTGGAGTGAGTATTTCTTCTCCAGGGGATCTTCCCAACCCAGGGATAGAAACTGAGTTTCTTGTATTGAAGGCAGATTCTTTACTGTCTGAGCCTAACCTATAGACTATAGTCTTCCTTCTAATCTGTCCTCTCCATAGTGAATTCTCCACAGATAATCAGAATGATCTTTTTAAAAGTACATTTCTCATCTCACTCTCCTGGTCAAAGCCTTCCAACTTTCTTTCATATATCCAAGGAACTCCAAGCTCTTTCATATGGTCTACAAAGCCCTACAAGATCCTCCACAATAGGGCCTCTGCCTAAGAGTATCACTTTGTACCACTCTGCCTTAGCTGGTCAGCTAATGGTATTATAGATCTCTTACTCATTTCTGTCTCAGGGTCTCTCTTTCTGAGGGATCTATACTGGCTGTATATCTTGCTTTGAACTTTCCTCCTCCAGATTTCACATGACTCCCCTCATTGGCGTCATGATTCTGTTCAAGTACATCACCTAATGAAGGCATTCCATGACTACTTATACAAGTAATACTTCCCTCAGTGCTGTGTCATTCTCCACTCACAGTTAGGCTTACTTTCTTCATTTCTATGGCTATCATTCTCTAGAGTCATCACCTTCTGCTTAGCCTGATACACTAAACTTTAACAATAGAGTAGAGCTGCAGATAAAGCACCAGATTTGAAGAGACTTGCATTCTACTGAAGCTGCATCACACAAGGTCTGTGATTTTTCTTGACTTCAGCTTCTTTATCCCTAAATGAAAAATTCTGACCTATATGATCTTTGCAGTATTTAACTTTCTCAAATTCTAAGTTGTTTTTTTTTCTGCCTCAATTCTTTTCCTCCTCTAGTTCAACATGTACCAGTTCTATTTTATCAGTTTGCTTTTCTTACTCTCCACTGATTGTCCAATAAAGTGCAAAGTATACTCCCTAATCTATTAAAGATGCTCTTTCCACGTGCTTATCTCCTGATATAGAAGCTGCAGCAAGTTATCCAGAAGATTGAGCTAAGATAGAAAATTCACCATGAAGCCCTTTCTCCAGAATCAAGGGAAATTAAGAATAATTTAAGATGTTTTAACTGTGAAACTGGAGGAGGAGAATGGCAACCCACTCCAGTATTCTTGCCTGGAAAATCCCATGGACAGAGGAGTCTGGGCTACAGTCCATAGGATTGCAAAGAGTTGGGCATGACTAAGCAACTGACTGTGAAAAAGTAGAAACAATGTAAATATAAAATAAAAAATAGGTTTTTGATTGGAATCACATTAATTTACAAATCAGTTTGGAAGAGAGATAACATTTTTAAATGAGTTTTCTAATTCAAGCAATAATAGACATTGTTGCTCTGATTTAAAAAGTTTAATGCATTTGCAAATTTAAATATAAAATGTAAATAAGTTCTCCATGTGAAAAATAAAAATAATATATAGCGAATGAAAGCCTCCTTGAATCCCACTCGGTTCTAGTCCCTGAGATAACTTCTGTCATTCAAATGGGATGCATCATCTGCCTATGCATTTACCTACATATATTTTTGTACATATGAAAAAATAGTGTTTTACTTTAAATGAATTATGCCTTGGGTATTACTTTATAATTTGATTTTTTAACTTACTATGTCTTGAAGAGCATTCCATTTTGCATGCGTAGGGTATATAACATGACCAAATTATTTTGACTGTTTTATATTTCATAATGTGGATGCATCGCAATTTAGGTCTTCATTCCTCTATTAATAAAATTTATTTTTCTCAAGTATTTTTTCTGCTATTACCAAATATTATTATAATAAAAGTAGACAGATCAGGGTTGGATTTTAATTTTTGTCATATATAAGAACCCCCAAAATCTTTGTGTTTTAATTGTTATAGCTGATATCACTGGAATTTGTCACCTTATCTTGCACTTTTTGTTTAAATGGTTTCTGAATGTTTCTGTATTTGCCAAGAAAGATTATGCTGCCTTTGTTTTCATCTAGTGAAAAATATGCATCCTTTTTCCTAGCAGTTCTACAACTACAAACTTAAAGCTGTGTTCTGAAATAATCAATGCCAAGGATAAAATAATTTCTTCTTCCCAGCATTATTTACAATGATAAAATAGGTAAAATACCTTAAATGTTCTTGAATTCCTTATGATAGATGAGAAAGAAGAGACTTTTTTCCTATAGTTTATTGGGGAAGGGAGGAAATATCTTCTCTGAATCACATTGCCAAAGCAGGGTAGGATTCCAAGTAGCTTTGGGAAATTTTCTTTTAAATGTATGTACCACCTTGGAAGACTGTAAATGCAAAGGAGTTTTGAACATGAGCCATGAAAAAGACTTTTACTGGTAACTTTGAGCTCCAAAAAAAGCTCTAATTAGAAACCTGTGTGTGTGTGTATGATTGCCTTCATGTGTGCCTTTATGTGTTATTTTTAAATGTCTAAATCCAAATATACCTATTTGGTAAAGACTCTTACTGTGGGGAAAAGTAGCTGAGTCATTAGCTAAGTAAGCCAAAAGAAGGCAGAGGGAGAGAAAATACCACTTCTGAAAGGCAAGATTAAATAATAAAATATAAACTGCTTTATTATTGAATGAATAAATAGCAAACAAATGTGAAAGAGATTTCTCTCAGGTATTAAATTACTGTTAACTGATATTTTGATTTCCTGAATTGAAATAGAAAGTGAGAGGGAGCTGAGATTTGCAACTTGCAGAGTGAGAACAGATTTTAGGCCAATGTTTGTGGTTAGAAGATTCCCAGACATAAAGGCAGATCTGGGACACAGATCCTATGGTGGGGTTAGACGATGGAACTTAGGAAGAGACATCTACATGGATTATAGATTTTCATTTTTCAGCTGTCATTCCTTTAACCCTCAAGTCCTTGGTAACTTTATTAATCACTATATTCAAGTGATAGTCTTATGTTGGCACAAGCTTGGAAAATTAACTAATTATATCCACATTTCAAAATAAGACTGAAAAAAATCTGGGATAGCATGTAGATATGGTAAAGAGATGGCAAGAGCTACCGTTCAAAGGGAGAAATGTAATAAAACAGAACTTTTGGATCCTAAGAAATATTTGACAGAACATTATCTTTCTTCCAAGCTCTATGGAATGATCTCCAAAATACTTTTTCAAGTTTTAAAAGGAAGGGTAATCGTAAAGCTTAGAGGACTTGGAGACACTGGTTATTGATTTATCACTAGATTGGCTTAATTACATAAATATTGTTTTTTAGAAAGTCTACAGATAACAAGTTTTCTGAGTCCTATATAAAGTAGCATATGTTTATATTGAATTTGCATATTAATCACAACTTCTCTGGTCTTAGGAATCTTGGGTCATGACCTGATTCATCACAACTATTTATATATTGCTCCATGATTTTCTGACATTTCTTATTAAAGAAGAAAATATGAGTCTAGATGGATTTTACTTCCTTTGAAGAAAATCTGTTCTGCTCTGCTTTGATGATTATATGATTCTTTCTTTATTTTTGAGACATAAACTATCACCAAGTTATTTCAAATACTCATCTATTTTACTAATTTAATTATGACCTGGTTAATTCTTTTGAAATGATTTGGATCTTTCTTACATTCAGAATATTTTAGATTATTGTTAGAATCTGTGTGTTCTTGTCTCACGTTAAGAAAAAGCATCATATACATGTGGCAACACGAATATGCTATCATCTATATCTAGATTTTTCCCCTCTCTCATTATTTTAAACTTGTACCATTTTTCCCTATATCCACAAATATCCAGCACTTCAAGTTGGTTCATGTTATTGATTTTCCTTTTTACTGTTTTAATCCGCCTTCTGATTTTGCTGTACTGTTTTACCTTCTGCAAATATTTTCAAATTTTTTAGTTCAATTTTAAAATGATCTCTAACTTATATCTACCCCTTTTTTCATCTATGATATAAGTTAAGTAACAGTTAATAGATTTAAAAAACCCTATTCAAACTGTTCTTTAAAAAAAATTCTATTGACTGTGTTTATTCCTTCATTCAACAGGTTCAATTGATGTTATTGAGACTCAACAATGTCATTAAAAGCCTTGCTTCTTTCCTGCCCTCTCCATAGTGTCACCTTCATCCAAAGGTCAATCCCAATTAAAGTCTCAATAGTTCCCAATACTTCTGCAGCTACATATCCAGCAACACGTCCAGGAAGAGAGAAGTTGGGTCTCCTCCAGAAACACTCAGAAGGCAAAGAAGCATTCAGTAATCATTGACATTATATTGGCCCAAACTGGATTACATGTCTCCCTACCCAGTGCTAGCTACATTGTCTGCAGACCTCAGTGCATTCATGAAAATGAAGAGTTCAAAATTCAGCTTTTAAAAACTGCATTAAATGTGGTAAAATATAAAGCTTTTCATTTTTCCTCTTACTTGATCTCTCATAGTGTTTCATATTTGCTATTTAATGTTATTCTAAGTAAATAAAAATTTGAATTATTAGCAAACAGTTTCACCATTCTTTACTTTGGGCAATGCCAATGTTTTAAATGCAAGTAGAAGAACATTAGGAGAAGGCAATGGCAACCCACTCCTGTACTCTTGCCTGGAAAATCCCATGGAAGAGGAGCCTGGTAGGCTGCAGTCCATGGGGTCACGAAGAGTCGGACACGCCTGAGTGACTTTACTTTCACTTTTCACTTTCATGTATTGGAGAAGGAAAGGGCAACCCACTCCAGTGTTCTTGCTTGGAGAATCCCAGGGACAGGGGAGCCTGGTGGGCTGCCGTCTCTGGGGTCTCACAGAGTCGGACACGACTGAAGCCACTTAGCAGCAGCAGCAGCAGGAGAAGCACATTTAAATTACACACAAAATCAACAAAACTGTTGTATACATAGCTGGTACTTGCATGTGTATTTCATTCTTACCACTACTGTCAAGATCAACTCAGCTGTTTTTATTTTACTCCTTGGTATACACCACACTCTACCAGTGCTCTACTTTCAGCTTAGTCATAAAAAAGCAAAGAAAAGGACTTTCCGTTTCTTTTCCAATGTCATTATTTTCCATTATTTTCAATGTAAACAGTTGATTAATACACAGAAGTTACAGGAGTAGGAAAGGATATGATAGTGTTCCTTAATCACTTATGTTTCTTAGAACTCCACTGTCTTCTTTCTACGTGAAGCAAAGTCTGGCTTAAATGATTCAAAAGGAAAGCATGTCTCCTCTCTGGGGGCTGTCAATGCTCTCCCTCAGTAGTAGATGTGAAACACCTCGTACTAACTCAGATTTGCTAAACCTCCGCCGGCTGTGGGGCCAATGGTGTTCCGTGCTCAGCTCACAGGCACACACCACATGTAGCAAATACTATATACAACTAGTGACAGACCCACAGCACTTACCTACTCTGCTCACGTACCTGCTTCATTATCTCATCAGACTTCACCTACAAAACACGAGATCAAATATGAAATTATAAAGAATTTTAAGACAGCAACAACAGAGCGTTAAATCAACTACAAGACCCCTCTGAATGCAGGGACCTGTGCAACTGCACAGGCTGCCCTTATGAAGCCAGCCTGGAACACAACTCTGCCCATATCTACAACGTGGGCCTAAGAGTGCTTTGGGGAGCAAGGCCTGAACTCAAGGGTACAGTTAGCCTCCAATGGCTGAGTGAAGATGAGAGAGTGAAGAGAGATGGAGACAGAGAAGAAAAGAGTATGGTAGCTACAAGGAGGGGATGGACTACAGAGAAGCAGTTAAGCCCTGATTCAACTGTATTTCTTTATCCCCTCAATTTTATTTCAGAGGGTCTATATTTTAATGTTTTTATACATACAGCAGTTTTTATTATCAAATTGTCTCCTCTTTCCTGTAATAATTATTTTTAGAAAATATTTTCCCACTGTAACCTGAGTGCTATATTTGTTGTTCAGTTGCTAAGCCAGGTCTGACTCTTTGTGATGGCATGGACTACAGCACTCAGGCTTTCCCATCCTTCGCTGTCTCCCAGAGTTTGTTCACATTCATGTCCATTGAGTCAGTATACCATCCAACCATCTCATCCTCTGTTGCCTCCTCCTCCTGTGCTCAATCTTTCCCCAGCATCAGTGTCTTTTCCAATGAGTCAGTTCTTCACATCAGGTGGCCAAAGTATTGGAGCTTCAGAATCAGTCCTTCCAATGAATATTCAGGGTTGATTTCCTTTAGGATTGACTAGTTTGACCTCCTTGCAGTCTAAGAGATTCTCAAGTGTCTTCTCCAGCACCCAGCACCACAGTTCAAAAGCATCAATCTTTGGTGCTCAGCCTTCTTTATAGTCCAACTCTCAGATCAGTACATGGCTACTGGAAAAACCATAGCTTTGACTACGGACATTTATTTTACAGATTTTCTCATAGGCACCATGCTGTTTATTGTTTGTTTCTGTTTACTCCGTTTCATTAGAGTAAAAGTTTGCACAGTCTTGATGTTTGCATACGGGTAAAGTGGGAGCAGTCTCCTTTATTTGTTTTATGGTCAGCATAGGTTACTGAAAATATTTTCACCTAATGTTGAGCCATGAATCTGCATGATACAAATTGACACGACTAAAGCCCCAACTAGACAGTAGCCAACCTACAACCACCAAGCTGTGTGAAAGTGGGGTATACTAGCAGGTCTCTTTGCTGTGTTTCTTCTCTTTTTCTCACCGATGATGATGATGAGTCAGCTGCATATCCATGTTTCTGGGCTTCGCAGGTGGCACTAGTGGTAAAGAACCCACATGCCGATGCAGGAGACAGAAGAGACCCAGATTCAATCCCTGGGTCAGGAAGATTCCATATTTATGTTTGGTTTGGCCTAGCCAAATAGGCCCACTAAGTGGTTTTTCACAGGATTCTTCTTGGTTTTGCTACTAATCACACTCTGTGCTTTCCTCCTTTGGGCCCCATGTATAGATATTAAATAAAGCCTTTGACATGATACACAGTAGCAAAAAAAAAAAAAGCTAGTACATATTTTTATAATCAGATACCTGCTAAGTGAGCACAGATATGCTTTAGTATCAGTTTCCTAAGCATTTTATTTAAAGAAGTGAAGAAGACTCCAAATGGAGCGGTTATGCTCATGTTTGTCCCCAATCCTCTCTCCTCCTAATCAATAGATTTTATGTTTCAAAGGCAGGCTTTCCTGTTTGCTTAATGAAATTGGTAAATATATATATAACTGATTAACTTTCATGTAAAGTAACACCTAACACAACATTGTAAAGCAACTATACTCCAAAAAAATTAATAATATTTTTTTTTTCTAAAAAGACATCTAGGTTAGAAAATGTACCTTTAAATATACTATTATTCTTTTTTATTTTTATTTTTTCAGTTTACTATTATACCCTTATGCATTTACTTATTCTGTCTCTTGGTTCCTTTTAACTAAATCCTACCCAATAATTTTTTTGTCTGTGCTATGGAAGTGGCTTAATGGTTTTATAGTAAGAAAAAAAGTATGGTGGCACTAGCAGTAAAGATCCTGCCTGACAATGCAAGAGAAATAAGAGATGCAGGTACAGTTCCTGGGTCAGGAAGATCCTCTGGAGGAGGGCATGGCAACCCACTCCAGTATTCTTGCCTGGAGAATCCCCATGGACAGAGGAGCCTAGTGGGCTACAGTAGTACATGGGGTCACAAAGAGTCAGACTGAAGTCAACTGAAGCGACTTAGCACACATAGAGTGTCTTAAGTTTTTCAAGTGAAAGCTAAATATATATAATTCAAATAAAGAAATAAATCAATAGACATGGAAATGCAACATGTATGGCTATCTGAAAGTCTGAGACACACAGTAAGCAAAATGCACTCCATCTACATTATGGCAATGTCCCTAGAAGGCAAAGAAAAAAGTGTTAACAAGGATAATTAGAATGAGTTGAATATAGTTAGTATCTAAGATAGAGTGGTCATGCAAAAGAGTTGATGATAGAAGAGTATTATAATGAAGTAAAAGCATATTGAGGGAAATTTTAGAAGTGTGAAAACTGAAAGGGCACTTTTATCAAAGCATGAGTGATAAGCTGACAGTGTTAAATTATAGAACAATTTAAAAACTCTGTTTCAAAGTTCAATATATACAATAGAATAAAAACTTTTTTTATAAACTAAAGAAATTAGAAAAGTATTTTCAATCTAGAGATAATTGATTTTATAAGAAATTGCAAAGGTTTAAGTAAGGCCAGTTAATTTTATTTGAGTGACTTCTAGAAGGCTTAAAGTTAAAATATTTACAAACTTAAAGTGAAAGGGTAGAAATCTAATATAAGAAAAAAATATAAAAATTATGTATACACATAAGTTAAGTGTGTGCTCAGTAGCTCAGTCTTGTCTAACTCTTTTCAACCCTATGAACCATCCAGGCTCCTCTGTCCCTGGGATTTCCCAGGCAACAATACTGAAATGGGTTGTCATTTCCCTCTCCAGGGGATTTTCCTGACCCAGGGATTGAACCTGCGACTCCTCTGTTGGTAGGCAGATTCTTTACCACTAAATCACCTGGGAAGCCCATGTATACACAGATATACTTATAAATACACATAACATCGACATGCACAGAAAGTAGAGTGGTTAAAGAGAATGAAATATAAACGCAACTAAAGTGTTGTTCCATATTCTAAAAAATTTATATAGAATTCAATCAAAAGCATAATTAATCTACCAGAATGTAAAATAAATGTTACCCCTTTGTATGTAGTCAACTAGGAAATTATATGTATTCCAGTTATATTGTCAATGTTTTGTATTATAATTACAATCTCCTCTTTCCTGAGGTAGCTGATTAGTGTCAAACTATTGCCATTAAAGGTGGGTTTGGATTTTGGAAGCAAGGAAATCACCAAGTACAAAATCAGCTGAAGGCAAGTAGCCAATTAGTTTGAAAATCATCTAGCCAACCTCCAGTTGGGAGAATGGAAAGAACTCTAGAATTTAGGGTTTAGTTAGAATGCTTTTGATTGTAAGCACAGAAGCAGAGCATAAATGATTGGATCAGCAAAGAGAACTTATTGTAAAGAAACTAAGCACACCAAAGACTCAAAGGACAGCTGCCAGAATCAAGTTAACTCTGGGGCCTCCTGGGTTTACAGTGGGACCTTTACATTAGTTATCTTCATTTTCTGACTTTTTCCATGTAGTGGAGATGGCCAGAAGCAGGTTTGTGATAGTGACTTGATGGCTTCAAAGTTAAAGTAGGGAAAGAGAACTGTTCCTATTAGCTATTGCAGAAAAAGTAGTGCGGAAGGAAGAGTAACTGAGTCTGTCTGGATCCACTGTCCAATTCTAAACCAATTTGGGGAGGTGGTAATGTGATCTTTTGATAATTTCATTGTGGTCTTACCCAATAAGCTTAAAATAAAAAATCAAAACTAGAATTTGTCACTGGGAGAGGAAGGGGATTTGACCAGACAAAAACAGCCACCACAATCATGTATGTCAACACATCGCATGTAAGACAACTTGTAGTTAGTTGGAAATGCTTGTGTATCTTAACATCATGTCCAAAATCAAGTTCATAATTTTCTTCCATTTCCTTTCCACACAGATACATCTTCTCCCAATATTCTCTGCAGCAATCTTTCAAACAAAAGAACTAAACTGTAGCAAGTTATTTAACCTTTCAGAATTTTTCCTATATGCAAAATGGGAATAATAACAATTTCCCATTAGTAAGGGTTATACTAGATAGAGTTAAAAGGGTGAAATGCCTACCTGAATGCCTGCCATAAAATAAGAATTAATTAAAATTTAGTCCTTTTCTACTCCTTTCTCCACTTAAAAAAAGTCAGTACTTTTAAATAGGATATATAAAAATCCTTCCACAACTTGTTTCCTGCAATTTCCAGATCAAACTTTCTCTACTTGAACTTATGTGGAACTACTTGCAGTTCTCCTAAATTCAGTATGATTCCACACATTGGTAGGTGTTGTCTTCTTTATCTGAAATGTTATCCCTGCCAGACTCCCTATCTTTCCCCTAGCCTTATCCATTGGCAAACTTTTATTTAACAGAGCTCAAAGAACATGTCTTATATGAAACACTCATCAAATCAGAGTTAAAATCCCCTTGCTTTTTATTTCCCTAGTATTATCAGCATGTTCTTATTAATGGCTCTTACTATTTTCTGCATTGTTGTTTATGTATTACTTAACTTCCAAAATAAAACTATGAGCTTCCTGAAGGACAATACTATACGCCAAGTGTTTTATACCATGCTGGGAGTGCCAAGACACTGTGCAGTGTGAGACATAACTCTTGGCATATACTACCTGACCAATAAATATTTGATGACTGCATGAAATTTATATGCATGTCATTGATTACATGGATTTAAGTATAAATTAGTGTGCACGTGTATGTGTGTAAGTCACTTCAATCATGTCTGACTCTTTGTGACCCTATGGAGTGTAGCCCACCAGGATTCACGGTCCATGGGATTTTCCAAGCAAGAATATTGAAGTGGGCTGTCACGCCCTTCTCCAATAAATTGGCACACTGGTTCATAAAAAAAGATGTACTATGTTAATATTAGTCAATTTTCTTCTACTAAAGTATTTAGAAATACTTTTCTATTATTTGATGGTTCTCTTTCGCAAAGTTAATTGCTGTCCATGTTATTACTCACCAATATATAAATGGCTATGGAAGATCCAAATATAGAGGCCCAATAACATACTGTAGAAGATACTTGTTCCTAGTTACGAATCCATTTACTTCATTCTCATTTTACCCCAATTTTTCCACCCTTTTATTAAGGTTGGTATTGAAGAGAGTGTCCAACGCCTTCTTGAAATGCAACCTTTATAAATAACTTAGTAGAGTTCAGTTGCTCAGTCATGTATGACTCTTTGCGACCCCATGGACTGCAGCATGCCAGGCTTCCCTGTCCATCACCAACTCCAACACCAATAGACATGAGTTTGTGTACTCATGTAAACAGTTTGTTTACTCATGTCTATTGAGTCTATTTACTCATGTCTATTTGTCATGAGTTTGTAAACTCATGTCTATTGAGTTGGTGATGCCATCCAACCATCTATCTCATCCTCTGTCATCCCCTTCTCTTGCCTTTGATCTTTCCCAGCATAAGGGTCTTTTTGAATGAATCAGTTCTTTGCATCAGGTGGCCAAAGTATTGCAGTTTCAGTTTCAGTCCATCCAATGAATATCCAGGACTGATATCCTTTAGGATGGACTGATTGGATCACCTTGCTGTCCACGGGACTCTCAAGAGTCTTCTCCAACACCACAGTTCAAAAGCATCAATTCTTTGGCACTCAGCTTTCTTTATAGCCCAACTCTCACAACCATACATGACTACTGGAAAAACCATAGCTTTGACTAAACGGACCTTTGTTGGCAAAGTGTCTCTGCTTTTTAATATGCTGTCTAGGTTGCTCATAACTTTCTTTCCAAGGAGCAAGCGTCTTTTAATTTCACAGCTGCAGGCACCATCTGCAGTGATTTTGGAGCCCCCCCAAAATAAAGTCTGTCACTGTTTCCATTATTTCCCCATCTACTTGCCATGAAGTGATGGGACCAGATGCCATGATCTTTTCTGAATGTTGAGTTTTAAGCCAACTGTTTTCACTCTCCTCTTTCATTTTCATCAAGAAGCTCTTTATTTCTTCTTTGCTTTCTGCCATAAGTGTGGTGTCATCTGCATATCTGAGGTTATTGATATTTCTCCCGGCAATCTTGATTCCAGCTTGTGCTTCTTCCAGGCCAGAATCTCTCATGACGTACTTTGCATATAAGTTAAATAAGCAGGGTGACAATATACAGCCTTGACTTACTCTTTTCCCAATTTGGAACTAGTCTATTATTTCTTTCCAGTTCTAAAGGTTGCTTCTTGACCTGCATACAGATTTCTCAGGAGGCAGGTCAGGTAGTCTGGTATTTCCATCTCTTTCAGAATTTTCCACAGTTTGTTGTGATCCACACCATCAAAGGATTTGGCATAGTCAATAAAGCAGAAGTAGATGTTTTTCTAGAACTCTCTCACTTTTTGATGATCCAACGGATGTTGGCAAAGCCTAACAGAAAAGGAAATGAGACATTTTGGGCAGAATTTGTTAACTATTTCTGACAACTAGTACATGCTTGTTTAGAAACTCTCTGTTTTGCAATACAGTCCAGAAGTTACCTATGATAGACATAAATTTAATGGGTCAATAATCTGTCACTCACACTATATTTATTCTGAGAAAATTTCAATAATCTTCTCAAGCATCAGTTTTTTTGAATTTCCTGAATTTTAGGTTATTCAAAGAGTTGCAACAGTTGCTCAGCAATTTCTCTGCAAAGTGATTTCATGATAGTAAGTGGTGAAAATTTTCTCTGACTGGAAATTACAGAATATAATTCTTAAAATATTTTGGGTAATGTTCCCTCTGTCTAGCGATGATGCCTCTTCCTAGAATAATCAGACGGTCTACCGATGTGAGCATTTTAAAAGACAATATTCACCTGGAACCTAAATTGAAGATTGCATGCATACTCAATCTGTCTGACTCTTAGTCTGACTTAGTCTGACTCTATAGTCCAAGGCCTATAGCCTTCCAGTCTCTTCTGTCCATGAGATGTCCCAGCAAAAGAACTGGAGTGGGTTGCCATTTCCCTCTCTGGGGGATCTTCCCATCCCAGGGATTGAACTCGCATCTCCTGTGGTTCCTGCATTGCAGACAGATTCTTTACCACTGAGCCACCGGGGCATGGCATTTATTTATTAAAAAGACAAGCACTGTATCTCCACATTTAAGAGTTAAATTTAGTATTCATTTTCTCAGAACTGGACAGTACCTTAACAATCAACTTCCTAATTTTTTGGATTAAGAATAGTATCCTTTGAGAGATGAAGCTGTAGATGATTACATATTTCATTAGTGGTAGGACTGAGGCTGCATGTCTGATCTCTCAGCCCCCACCTATATCAGAGACTGTCAATGTGAAATCCACATGAGACTTTAGAGAAAGTTCTGAGCTACTATATTATATGGAAATTTTGTTAACATGAACAATTCTTACTGTTAAGTGACAACTTTCATTGTTTTCTCAAAACAGTTCATGAAGCAAAATGTTAACGACTGGTCTAAATCAAATTTGTAACTACAGTTTCAAAACTAAATGAAACAGTAAAGTATAAAGGTAGTTTAAATATGAATGTTAGAAATATATTCCTATCCTTATGAACTACTGACAGAAACAAAATCAGAAAAAAAAGTTTAAAGTTTTCACTCTATTAGTATTAGGTCATGCTCTTAAAATCTTATGCATTCATCAGAATTGCTCCTGAATATAATGATAGCCTAATCATCACTAGAGTGCAAGTTGGTTTATGAGGATTTGCATATTTGTTTTGTAAATGTTTCATGGGTAAAATTATTAATTAGCATCTAATTAATATTTGTGTTGCTGAGAACATATTTTTTAAACCTCAGAATCAAGAAAATAGAGAATAGTTAATTATCCATTGCTGATCTCTTCTTTAAAATCCCTCATTGCTAAACTCAATAGCATAAAGAAAAGATTCATAAAAATAACCTGAAGTAACTTAATTGTATCCTTTTTATTTTGTCCAATTACTGAGATTCTTTATGTCTTCATCTATTCTAAAGCATTATTAAATACATATTTTGTAAGCATTTAATAATCTTGGAAAAGAGAATTATTGTTAGTACTTAAGGAATTACACTGAAGAATTTCCCCAAAATATTGGAATGATGAAAAATATAATTTGAGCTATAAAAAAGCACCTAGGTGAAATACGTCCAGTCCCCTAAGCACGGAGTTAAAAGAATATAATGCAAAATAAGTAAGTATTACGTTCAGTCAGGTGATCTGGGGTAGTTCTAGACTGGTAATACAGGAGTTTTCTTGGATCTATACTATATGGGGTACTTCCCTGGTGGCTCAGAGGTAAAGAATCCACCTGCCAATGCAGGGGATGTGGGTTCAATCCCTGGGTTGGAAAGATCCCCTGTAGAAGGAAATGGCAACCCACAGCAGTACTCATGCCTGGGAAATCTCATGAACAGAGGAGCCTCATGGGCGATAGTCCACGGAGTCACAGAAGAGCTGGATACGACTTGGTGACTAACAATACTATACAGGCTTAGATTCAGAAAAAAACCTATGCTTGAACTCTAACCTCCATTCACTTACTGGCTGTGCAAAAATGAGTAACTGACTTACCTCTCTATTTCTTAGTTTTCCCATCCAAAAACAGGGAATGATGACATTAAATGAAATAATGCTCGACAATTAAGAAGCAGTCAGTAAATGGTATCTCCCTGTGCGTGCTCAGTCACGTTCATCTCTTTGTGATGGACTGTAGTCCACCAGACTCCTCTTGTCCAAGTAATTTTTCAGGTAAGAATACTGGAGTGGGTTGCCATTTCCTCCTCCAGGGAATCTTTCAGACCCAGGGACTGAACCCATATCTCTTGTGTCTCCTTGCATTGGCAAGCAGATTCTTTACCATTAGTGCCACCTGGGAAGCCAAGCCATCAGCGTTAAAGTTGTGGTTCAGACCAGAGTACTAATACAGGTAAAGCGATGGAAATGAAAACAGACGCAGAAGATAAACAGAAGAATACACAGACAAGGATGTGTAAGTAAAGAACTTTGCTATTTCACAGTGTACACTGCCCAGAGAGGCAAGGTAATCTTGTTCAAAAGAGTTATTCTCATTCAGTGTCCACATCAGAAAAGTTTCTCTAGCTATCCTCGCTGATAACTTTGGGTGAAATCCACTCTAATTTATTCTGATTATAATCTGATTCTCAGAGAGTTGACTCCATTGGAAGAAAATATGCTAGTTAAGTGGATTTGAATAGTCTGGACTTTGTGACAGGTGTCATTTCTCATTGCAAACTAACACATTGGCATTTTGAGGTTAATGCCAACTTCTGGGCCAGGGACTATTTTGGTAAGTTTCTGGTTACCCTTGAAATCTAACAATAGCAAGTCTTACCTAAAGTCCCTGAGAGGGGTTCAGTTAAGTTCAGTTGCTCAGTCGTGTCTGACTTTTTGTGACCCCATGAATTGCAGCATGCCAGGCCTCCCTGTACATCACCAACTCCTGGAGTTCACTCAAACTCACGTCCATCAAGTCGGTGATGCCATCCAGCCATCTCATTCTCTGTCGTCCCCTTCTCCTCCTGCCCCCAATCCTTCCCAGCATCAGAGTCTTTTCCAATGAGTCAACTCTTCGCATGAGGTGGCCAAAGTAGTGGAGTTTCAGCTTTAGCATCATTCCTTCCAAAGAACACCCAGGACTAATCTCCTTGCAGTCCAAGGGGCTCTGAAGAGTCTTCTCCAACACCACAGTTCAAAAGCATCAATTCTTCAGTGCTCAGCTTTCTTCACAATCCAACTCTCACATCCATACATGACTACTGGAAACATCATAGCCTTGACTAGATGGACCTTTGTAGACAAAGTAATGTCTCTGCTTTTCAATATGCTATCTAGGTTGGTCATAACTTTCCTTCCAGGGAGTAAGAGTCTTTAAATTTCATTGCTGCAGACACCATCTGCAGTGATTTTGGAGCCCCCAAAAATAAAAATAAAGTCTGACACTGTTTCCACTGTTTCCCCATCTATTTCCCATGAAGTGATGGGACCGGATGCCATGATCTTCGTTTTCTAAATGTTGAGCTTTAAGCCAACTTTTTCACTCTCCTCTTTCACTTTCATCAAGAGGCTTTTTAGTTCCTCTTCACTTTCTGCCATAAGGGTGGTATCAATTTAGCTCCAAAGGAGGCCATGTCTTAGTCCAAAGTACCTGTCACTTAATATTAATACAAACCACCCAGTAACCTTGTGAACATTCAGATTCTGATTCAGTAAATCTAGGTGAGGCCTCAGATTCTCTTTTTCCAATAAACTTCCAAGTGAGGCCCTTGCTGATAGAGTGCAAGACTTTTAATAACCAAGGCCTTTGATTCTAAACTAGAGTCATCTGTAACAACTCCTAAACTACATACACCTGCTGCACTGGAATTAACAAGGGTGGGCTCATAGTTTTAAATAATACACAGGTGATTCTAACGAAAGCCAGAGTCAGAATTCGTTCTTATGTGGTTCCCCAGTTGACCTCCTTCAAACTTGTACAAATATGACCAAAAATCTGAACATATGATACCTACCATTGTTAAGTACTTGAGATACTATTTGGTGATCTTTTCATAAAAATATAAAAATATATGACTTACTGAGAAACATGTTAGTGTCTATTCAAAAGACTGCTTTTTTCTTTTCCACCCTGTAGTTTGCCATTTATTTGGTAGTTCATGGGCTTTTTAGATACTGAGTTCTGGAAAGAGAGGAAACTAAAGTGGTGATAAAAGGCGAGAAATTGATCATTATTTAATATGACATAAATGAATATAGAAAAAAGCATTGGATATGGAATTATACTGAAAAATTATTTATTAATTTCTAGTGTTTATTAATTGGAAACCTCTATGTTAGGGGTTTTGGGGCTTCCCAGGAGGTACAGTGGTAAAGAATCCTCCTGCAATGCATGAAACTCAGATTTGATCCCTGGGTCAGGAAGATCCCCTGGAGAAGGAAATGGCAACCCACTCTAGTATTCTTGCCTGGGAAATCCTGTGGATAGAGGAGCCTGGCCAACCACGTCCCATGGGGTCAAAAAAGAGTCAGACATGACTTAGCAACAAAGCACATGTGTTGTAGGTTAACAACTGGTAGCCTTTAGGTCCAAATTTAAACTGCAAGTGTGTTTTGTTTGAGTTAAATAGTATGGTTGTTGTTTGTTTGATATGCTCTTTGAGTTTGAATATGTTTAAACCAAGCATACATTCAGACACAGGTCCCAATACATTTTCTCATTTTATATACATATTTATATTACTATCTGTCCTATAGGCATTTGAGTTTTTATTCCATATATACATATTTCATGTATGCAAACACTGGATTTTCTTATCATATTAGCCAGGCTAAAAGATAGTTTATAGCAATAAAAAATGACAAAGCAAAAAAAAAAAAAAAAACTATATCTGAAAGGCTAAAATAAATATTTAATTTAGTTGTATATTTTAAAAAAATCTTTGAGGACCTAAATTAAAATAATCCATATGAATTACACTCAAAGGAAAATGATCATGCTTCAGAGTCGTGAATAATTTCTACATGTTCAAATACATTTGTTATTGTATAACTGTTTTAAAATTCAAGTATTGACACATAGCATTCCTCTGCAAACCAAGGTTTGCAAAAATATTATCCTATCAACTATTATATACAATCAGTTGTCCTTTAATATTCTTTAAGATGAGTCATATTTAATGAATCAACTTGAAATAATCACTTATTCACGCCTGAATTTTCTTCCATACAATCTAATCTCCTAGAAAACAATGCATCAAGATCTAAAAGCTACAATTTGCTCAAAATAAATATCAGTTAGAACTTATGTACTAATTAAACCTTATGATTATGTTGTAAAATTTGTCCTAGGCATTTTTTTTGAAAAGGTAGAAAGGCAAAATCTGATAGTACTGTTACGAGCCACATGTGTTTTTCAGAATATCTGAACTTGTCATTTTCCAAACTTATCATTTTCAAGGTAACTTGCTTACTTGAAAAAATATGATTTTGGTGAAATTACAGTTTTTTGTTTGTTGTTTACAGCTCAGATGAGGACTTTTAAAGCTCATTATTATTATTAATGAAACAGGTGTCACTTCAAGAAGCTTTTGAAAATTGCATATAAACTTTGTCTAGTTTATGATGAAATGATAGTTATAACAACTCGTACAACCTTCTACTGACAAGAAAATTGGTCACAAAAATTCCCAAACTACAATGTCAACCTCCTGAAAATGTTTTGTATGTAAACCTGAAATATTGAGAGAGATGTTGCTTATAATATATGCAGAATAAAAGCATTCTTAATTTTTAAAATGACAAGACTTTTAAGTTAAACCATGTCACATTTATGACAAGAGAAAAACTACTTATTTTGGCAGCTTGTGACTTAATGAAGCATTTAAGTATCAATACAAGGCTTCATTAAATGGAAACATATGGCAAACCATATCATTATTTAGTTATTCAAATGTTGAAGTACTGTTACAGTTTAACAATGTAAATAATACCTAGTAAATGCATCACTTCATTGCAAAGTTTAAGAAAATATTTTAATAGATCATTATAGATCTTGTCACCATATTACGTATTTACAACTATAATAAGAGTTAATTTTAGTGGTCATCATACTTCATTCAAAAGAGTAAGTATGAAAAAATAGGTTTAAAAAAAAGAGAAAGTGCGTCAGCAGAAAGGGAGTTTCCTGGACTTGGAAGAAGTTTCATACTTAGACCAAATATATCATTGGTAAAATTATAATCCTCAAGTTTAGGAGAAAAATCCTTACATCTCTAGACTATAATAAATGGTTTTTCATGAATGAATATATGTATTAGCATATCAGAGAAGTTATGACATATTTTCACACTAAGATCACCCACTGTAGCTCTATGGTGATGATGTGATAAAAAAATACATGTTTGGTTATTCAGATGACCAAAATATATATCTCATATATATTTAGTCTTTGTTCAAAGTTTCTGACCTACATCTCCTAAAAACTTTGAAATTTCCTGTGATAAGGGTTATAAAAGTGTTTTTGGCTTTGTTAATGGGGTAACTTTTGCCACCCACCCACCCACCCACCTAGCCAACACATTCCTAAAGATGGGAGCTGGTTGCCAGGAGAACAAGTCACACGACTAGAGGATTAGAACGTTCAGTCCTACTCCATGATTTCCAGGAAGAGAGAGGACCTAGAGGTTGAATCAGTTGCCAATGGGCAATAATTTAATCAGTTATGACTATACAGTGAATTCAGTTCACTTCAGTCGCTCAGTCCTGTCCGACTGTTTGCAATGCCATGAACCACAGCATACCAGGCCTCTCTGTCCATCACCAACTCCCGGAGTTCACCCAAACTAATGTCCATTGAGTCGGTGATGCCATCTACCTCATCCTCTGTTGTCCCCTTCTCCTCGTGCCCTCAATCTTTCCCAGCATCAGGGTCTTTTCAAATGAGTCAGCTCTCCGCATCAGGTGGCCAAAATATTAGAGTTTCAGCTTCAACATCAGTCCTTCCAATGAACACCCAGGACTGATTTCCTTTAGGATGGACTGGTTGGATCTCCTTGCAGTCAAAGGGACTCTCAAGAGTCTCCTGATTTCATGGGTGCAATCATCATCTGCAGTGATTTTGAAGCCCCCCAAAATAAAGTCAGCCACTATTTCCACTGTTTCCCCATCTATTTGTCATGAAGTGATGGGACCAGATGCCATGATCTTACTTTTCTGAATGTTGAGCTTTAAGCCAACTTTTTCACTCTCCTCTTTCACTTTCATCAAGAGGTTCTTTAGTTCTTCTTCACTTTCTGCCATATGGGTGGTGTCATCTGCATATCTGAGGTTATTGATATTTTTCCCGGCAATCTTGATTCCAGCTTGTGCTTCATCCAGCCCAGCATTTCTCATGATGTACTGTGCATATAAGTTAAATAAGCAGGGTGACAATATACAGCCTTGATGTACTCCTTTCCCAATTTGGAACCAATCTGTCGTTCCATGTCCATTTATAACTGTTGCTTCCTGACCTGCATACAGATTTCTCAAGAGGCAGGTCAGGTGGTCTGGTATTCCCATCTCTTTCAGAATTTTCCACAGTTTATTGTGATCCATAGTCAATAAAGCAGAACTAGATGTTTTTCTGGTACTCTCTTGCTTTTCCAATGAACCAGCGAATGTTGGCAAATTGATCTCCGGTTCCTCTGCCTTTTCTAAAACCAGCTTGAACATCTGGAAGTTCACGGTTCATGTATTGCTGAAACCTGGCTCGCAGAATTTTGAGCATTACTTCATTAGTGTGTGAGATGAGTGCAATTGTGTAGTAGTTTGAGCATTCTTTGGCATTGCCTTTCTTTGGGATTGGAAAGAAAACTGACATTTTCCAGTGCTGTGGCCACTGCTGAGTTTTCCAAATTTACTGACATATTGAGTGCATCATTTTCACAGCATCAACTTTTAGGATTTGTAATAGCTCAGCTGGAATTCCATCACCTCCACTAGCTTTGTTCATAGTGACACTTCCTAAGGCCCACTTGACTTCGCATTCCAGGATGTCTGGCTCTAGGTGAGTGATCACACCATCATGATTATCTGGATCATGAAGATCATTTTTGTATAGTTCTGTGTATTCTTGCCACCTCTTCTTAATATCTTCTGCTTCTAAAGCCGCCACAAAAATCCCATAGGACGGAGGAGGTTCAGAGAGCTTCTGGATTGGTGAACTCTTGGATCTCCTGAGAGGGCTGCATCCTGGAGAGGGCATGGAAGCTTCATGTCCCTTCCCCATACCCTGCCATATTGGCTACCATTGAAACAGTACCTCCTCCATCTAGCTGCTCCTGAGTTATATCCTTATACAGCAAACTGGCTATCTAGTAAGTAGTATGTTTCTCAGTTTTGTGAGCTGCTCTAGCAAATTAATGAAATTCAAGGAGAGAGTCATGGAAATTTCTGTTTTATAGTCAATTGGTCAGAAGTACATCTAAGATAGGGGGAGGTGGGGTCAGTCTTGTGGGACTGAGCCCTCAGCTTATAGAATCTGATGCTGACTCTGCGTAGATGGTGTGAGAAATTAGTTGAATTCTTGGGCACCGTGGTGGTGTCTGAGAATTGCTTGGCGTTGTGTGGGAAGCATCCCCTCCCCCACATACACATATTCACACTGCAGTTGGGTCCACAAACCCAAAAAAGGTACTCTCAAAAATGTCTAGTTGTAAATTTCACATAGTGGGTCTTGGTAAATATAAATGTGTATAACCCAATAAGTAATAAATAATTTGATTACTTGGGGACATTTTAGTAGCTCTGATATATGTGTTCTATTCCAGTTTTTAATCATTCTTCATTCTCCTGTGTATACTACTTTCCAAAGCCTAATTAAAGTATTTCTTAAATGTTTGCTTTGCTCAAGGTAAACTTTTTATATACACTCTGAAATGCCTATAATTGCCAGATATTTTCTATACAGGGTAACAAAATGTCAACAAAAGTCTTTTTTTATTCTAAAAACACATTAAATCTTAATGAAGCAATGCTTTGTGATACACTCACTAGCATAGCTGAGTTACTTTTAGACAATTTATGTACAAAATTAAGGAAAACTTGGATGGAATCCAGAAGCAAATTATTATACTCTACTTAGTGTCACTGAAAACAGGACCATTTTATTTTATATTGAATCCTTCCTCATTTTCAGGTACCTTAGAAAATACTGTAAATAATTCAAGGAAAATATTAAATAATAGAAAACAGGAGAGAAATAAATTTAAATAGTATAATCAAATGAAGAAACATTTTCAGCTAAGAATGGAAATGAGAATGAAGTCTGCTGCTGCTGCTGCTAAGTCGCTTCAGTCGTGTCAGACTCTGTGCGACCCCATAGACGGCAGCCCACCAGGCTCCCCCATCCCTGGGATTCTCCAGGCAAGAATACTAGAGTGGGTTGCCAGTTCCTTCTCCAATTCATGAAAGTGAAAAGTTAAAAGTGAAAGTGAAGTTGCTCAGTCGTGTCTGACTCCTAGTGACCCCATGGACTGCAGCCTACCAGGTTCCTCCATCCATGGGATTTTCCAGGCAAGAGTACTGGAGTGGGAGGCCATAGCCTTCTCTGAGAATGAAGGCAGTGATGTTTATAATGAGATAAAGGATGGCTACTCTGTGCAGTCAATGACTCATGACAGCACTGGAGTATAATGTGGGATGAGAGGCAATTAAGAATAGCATAAATATAGCCTAAAAGAGTCTATCACTACCAAAACTGAGTGGACCCATCCAGTCTGGTGACTCATTTCATTTTGCAACACAAATTTTATATATATTTATTTATAAAACAAATTATATATTTATTTATAAAATTATATATATACTTATATATTGTATATAAAGGGGAACTTCTCTGGTGGCTCAGACGGTAAAGCGTCTACCTGCAATGCGGGAGACCTGGGTTCAATCCCAGGGTCAGGAAGATCCCATGGAGAAGGAAATGGCACCCCACTCCAGTACTCTTGCCTGGAAAATCCCATGGATGGAGGAGCCTGGTAGGCTACAGTCCATGGGGTAGTAAAGAGTTGGACACGACTGAACGACTTCACTCACTTATCGTATATAAAACAAAGTCTGTAATGAGTAAATGAACTTCAAATTACATAGCTGCTTGAAAATAATCATTCATTTTTTCGTTTCTGGCTAAATCAATATGCAGAAAATTTTAATGCACACTGTTGCCTTCTTCAGCATATCCTCAACTGTTTATTTATAATCTAATATATATGTAAGGATGATGGATGAAATGTTGTTTGAGGTGATGAACTGTTTGTCTGCTAGTGACAAAGCATAGTGCAATGATCAAGAACATGGTTTTAAATCAGTCTAGTCTTGGTTTGAGCTCTACATATGCCACTTAGTTATGCAGCTTCAGATACTTTTATTAATACTGCATCAATTAATGTTGCATTTCTATTAACATCGCATCTATTACATCTTTATTTCTCCATCTGTAGTAGAAAAATAATAATAATATCTACCTCACAAATTTGCTGATATTATATTAGAATTAAATAATGCATGCAATAGATTCATGGGAATACTACTTAAAAATTTTCTGGAGAGATTTTCTTTCAAATGAGGCTTCATATGATTTAGAAACCCCAAAACTTTAAAGAAGTGTTTTTAAAAGAACAACATGAGGGCTATCTTGGGGAGTTTATCAGAATAAAACACAAAAGCAAAATTCTAGATGGGGAGGCTCACATATAAAAGCAGAAACAAATCAGAAAGCAACTCATCCTGAGTAATGAGCAATGTCAAGCATACACATATATACCAAAAGGAACCAGAGACCAAGAACTTCATATCCTTCAGCAATCAGATGAAGATTATAAAATAATTTGTGCAATTATGAAAGATTTTGAAGAGTAATAGAAATCTTAATAAAAGAACAAGACACCATGAAAAAGAACAAGGTCATCTGAAAAAAAAAATTTGAAAGGCAAGAAGTCTAGCAATTAAAATGTAAATTGTAAAAAGATGTGTTATAGGAATAGTTCAACATTTGAGAAACTAAGATCATGGCATTTGGTTCCATCACTTCATGGCAAATAGAAGGGGAATAAGTGGAAGCAGACAGATTTTATTTTCTTGGGCTCCAAAATCACTGAGGATGATGATTGCAGCCATGACAAAAAAAAACACTTGCTCCTTGGAAGGAAAGCTATGACAAACCTAGAGAGCATATTAAAAAGCAAAGCTATCACTTTACCAACAAAGGTCTATATAGTCAAAGCTATGGTTTTTCTAGGAATCATATGCATGTGAGAGTTGAACCATAAAGAAGTCTGAGCACTGAAGAATTGATTCCTTCTAATTATGGTGCTGGAGAAGACTTGAGAGTCCCTTGGACTGCAAGGGGGAGCAAATCAGTCAATCCTAAAAAATATCAATCCTGAATGTTCATTGGGAGGACGGATGCTAAAGCTGAAACTCCAGTACTTTGGCCACCAGATGCAGAGAGCCAACTCATTCAAAAAGACCCTGATGCCGGGAAAGATTAAAGACAAAAGAAGTGGATGACAGAATGAGATAGTTGGATGGCCTCACCGAATCAATGGACATGAATCTGAGCAAACTCCCGGAGAGAGTGAAGAACAGAGAAGTCTGGAGTGCTGCATTCCATGGGGTCACAAAGTCAGACATGACTTGGTGATGGAAGAGCAACAACATAGGAGTAGTTGACATAGTTGAAGAGCTGATTAGTGAAAATTCACTAATTAGAAGAAATTAACCAAACGCAACAAGGATAGATGAAGTTAAAGTATAAAAGAGATGTTATAAGACAGGGATGGTAGAAGGAAAAGGTTCAAAGTAGATGTCTGAAGATCTAGGAGGACAGATAGAAGAGAGAGAAATAATGGAGACAGAGACTGAGAATTCTTAAGATGTGATAAAAGACAGGAATCCTCAGATTCAGGAAGGACAAAAAGTCTCCAGAAGGATTAACACATATTTATTCAGTTGACCCTTGAACAACACAGGTTTAACTGTGAAGATCCACTTATACACACATTAAAAAAATAAATGCACACATTAAAAAAAAATCCAACACAGTAATACACCATACATGGTTGGTTGAATCTGCAAATACAGAACCATGTATATTGGGGGCTGACTAAGCCACTTGAGTGTCTGGGGATGTTGGTATCCTAGGTTAGTACTGGACCAAATCACCCATGGATAATAAGTGACTCTATTTCCTAAATTCAAAAACAGAGATAAGATCTTAAACACCAGAGATAAAAGATAGATCTTAAAAACAACCAGATTAGAAGGCAGAATGCTTATAAAGTAATACCATTAGACAAAAAATAGATTGACCAATAAAAATACACACACACAAACACACGCATTATATATATTTATATACACACACACACATATACACACACACAGAGAAACTTAAAAAAAAAAACCCTCAAAATCTTTAAATAGCTAAGACAAAAGCAATGACAACAACTCAAATAGTTTGCTTCTGATAGACTGCTGCTCTATGAAATCTTAATTCAAGTGGGAAAGTCAATCTAGAAGTAGAAATCAGAATGAAAAGAAAACAGTAGAAAATGTATCATGTAGATAAATCTAAAGAAGTGTTGACTTTATTTAATAACAATAGCTATGCCCAATTTAAGGGGCATGAAACAAAGTAGAACTAAAATATAGGGTGATAAAAACTTGCAGAAAAGTAGAGCAATGATTGCAGATAAAATGTTATAACTTTGGAGAAGGAAATGGCAACCCAATCCAGTGTTCTTGCCTGGAAAATCCCATGGACGGAGGAGCCTGTAGGCTACAGTCCATGGGGTTGCAAAGAGTCGGACACGACTGAGCGACCTCGCTTTATATTACTGTTGGCATGAGGATACAGATATTGATTAACTTTAGACTTCTCGATTCAACAATTTTGTAAAAATTGAGATTAGCCATTAAAAATCTAACAAAAGTAGGTTGAATATGAAATACATTGATTAGATAAAAATAGGTTTAACATACTAAAACCTGTTTACTTAAAGGATATTGAAGTAGGCATATTTCTGGCTGCTGCTGCTGCTAAGTCACTTCAGTCATGTCCAACTCTGTGTGACCCCATAGACGGCAGCCCACCAGGCTCCCCCGTCCCTGGGATTCCCCAAGCAAGAACACTGGAGTGGTTTGCCATTTCCTTCTCCAATGCATGAAAGTGAAAAGTGAAAGTGAAGTCGCTCAGTTTTGCCCGACTCTTCACGACCCCATGGGCTGCAGCCTACCAGGCTCGTCTGTCCATGGGATTTTCCAGGCAAGAGTACTGGAGTGGAGTGCCATTGCCTTCTCCTATTTCTGGCTAGAATAATCCAAAAAATGAACAAATAAGGAATATTACGGGGCTTCTGTCTCTGATATCACTGGAGAGATATCTTTAATAGCTCTCACAACTAGGGCAACCTGGCAAGCTGAAGTCAATATAAGAAATTCTGTTGGAAGGTGTCTGGAGAGGTAGGTAATAAGAGAGTAACGAATTTGCAGGTGATGATGGAATAGGGCAAAGGACAGAAACTCGATCAGATGAGCCCAGGGTTTATGGCTACTTTTTTCCTAAAAGAATTTCCTAATTGAGGAATTAGCAGCTCAGAGCCTGAACAGCACTTTTGGTGAAGTGCTGTTAAGAGGGGAAGAGAAAAGACGCTGGTGCAGAGCTTGCCTGCAGAGCACAAGGACGTTTTGCTAACACACTTTTTTCTTCATATTGAATGTAAACCATAAAGATGTGAATCCTAGGAGTAAAACTATCCAACAGGTGGCTAAAACAAACAGGCATCTATTATTTCACAGTCTGGAGGATAACAGTCTAAAATCAAGACGTTGGTAGGGTTGGCTTCTTCTGAGGGCTCTTAAGGATAATCTGTCCCATGCCTCTCTCCCGGCTTCTGATGACTGCAGGCAGCCTTTGGCATTGTTTGGCTTGGGAATGCATCTCTCCAGTCTCTGCCTCTATCTTTACATGCCATTCTCTCCATGTGTTTGTCTCTTCTCGTGGCTGTGTACCATATGGGCAAGTACACTATGGTCATAGAATAGACAAATACAGGCATATCTCAGCGATGTCATGTTTTTGGTTCCAGATCACCACAAATAAAGTGACTATCACAATAAAGCAAGTCACACAATTTTTTGTTTCCCAGTGCACATGAAAGTTATGTTTATACTAATGGTGTATTAAGTGTGCAGTTACATTATGTCTAAAAATCATTGTACTTACCTTACTTTTAAAAATACTTTATTGCTAAAAAAATTAGACTAAATATCCTCTGAGTTTTCAGCAGAGACATAATCTATTTGCTGGTGGAGAAATTTTGAGAATTACCAAAATGTGGCACAGAGGCATGAAGTGAGCAAACACTTTGGAAAAATGGAGCCAACAGATATGCGGGATGCAGGAATGCCATAAGCCTTCAGTTTGTTAAAACAAAAAATGAACAAGAACAAAATAAATAAATAAATAAATAACAAACAATAACAAGAAAAAACCCTCAATATCTGTGAAGTGCAATCAAACAAAGCACAATAAAATGAGGTATGCCTGTAGATCAGTTAAACAAAACAGAGAGCCTGAAAGTAAACTTATATTCTTATAATAAACTGAATTTTCACTAAGGTGCCATAGCAATGCAGTGAGAACAGGGAAAGTGTTTTCCACCAACCTGCTGGAAAAAAAATTAGATACCCACTTAAAGAAGGACCTCAATCATTATTTTATACCAAAACAAAAACTAATTTGAGGTAGATTCTGAAACGTAAAATCTAAGCCAAAAATTTTTCTAGAAGAAAACAAGGGGAAATATTTTTCCAACTTGGGAGAAGTAATGCTTTCTGAGACAGCACAGAGATAGCATTGATTAAAAAAGAAAAATGGTTGAAAAACTGGATATTATGGGTTGAATTGTGTCCTCCTTAAAGATACACTGATGTCCTAACACCCACTACCTTAGAATTTGACCTTATTTGGAAATATCTGCAGATTTAAGATGAGGTCATACTGAAATAGGATGGCACCTAAGCTAGTATGATGTGTGCCCTAATAAGATGGTGACCACGAGAAGAGATAAATACAGGAAGAATGCCATGTGGAGATGGAGGCAGAGATTCAACCAATGTATTTACAAGCTAATGAGTGCCAAGGATTGCCAGTAGTCACCAGGAACTAGGAGAGATGCAAGGAACATAATCTTCCTAAGAGTCCTCAGAAGGAACCAGTCTTAATTACCTCTCTATTTTGGACATTCATTCTCAAGACCGTGCAATTATAAATTCTTGCTATTTCAGCCCCTGATTTGTGACACTTTGTTATGACAACCCTGAGAACCTAACACATTAGACTTCTTAAAATGAAAAACTTCTGCTCACCAAAATCCATCATTTAAGAAAACTAATAGGACACTCACGAACTGGGAGAAATATTTACAGAACAAGTACTTAACAAAGGGTTATAGACAGGATATAAAATGAATTCTCACAGCGGAATAATAAAAAGACAAACCACTCAGTTAAAATAGTGAAAGATTTAAACAGATACTCTGAAAAGGAAGATATACAAATGATCAACAACCTTAGGAAAAAGATGCCCAATATTTAGTAGCCATCAAGAAAATATTCATTAAAATCATAATGACATAGCACTAGACACCCACTGGAATGGCAAAAACTAATAATGAAAGCATCAGCTTCCATGTTAATGAGGACATGGAGTAGCCAGAACTCTCACTCTTGGTCAATATGCAAAATGATACATTTTGTAAGTTTGACAGCTTCTTATAAAGTTAAATAAATATCTGTTAATCTAACAATTCCACCCTTAAGACATAACTCAAAAGAATAGAAAATATGTATCCTCAAAAAATGTGGTTCCCAAATGTTTAATGCAGATTGATACATAGTAGCAAGAAGCTGGGAGAAGGTGATGGCACCCCACTCCAGTACTCTCGCCTGGAAAATCCCATGGACAGAGAAGCCTGGTAGGCTGCAGTCCATGGGGTCGCGAAGAGTCGGACACAGCTGAGCGACTTTACTTTCACTTTTCACTTTCATGCATTGGAGAAGGAAATGGCAAACCACTCCAGTGTTCTTGCCTGAAGAATCCCAGGGACGGGGGAGCCCGGTGGGCTGCCGTCTCTGGGGTCGCACAGAGTCGGACACGACTGAAGCGAGTTCGCAGCAGCAGCAGCAGCAAGAAGTTGCAGAGAGTCCAAAGACCATCAGATGGAGAATGGATAAAGAAGTGCAGCATACCCATACAGTGTAACACTATTCAACAAGAAAAGGGAACAAGCTACAGTTATGTTAAATAACATGGCAGATCTCAGGAACATTACAGAGAGAGAATGAAGTCTTGCATGAGTACATACTGTATGATTCCATTTATATGAAATTCTAGAAAATGCTAGAATAATCTATGGTCAAAGATATCAGAAGAGTGTCTGGGAGGGTTGACTGAAAAAGGATGGAGAGAGCTTTTGGGGTTGATAATAATATTTTATTTACTGATAGAGATTTGGGTTCGTTAGTGTATGCACTGTTCAAAACTCAGTAAGATGTAATTTTTGCATTTCAATGTATATAAATGTTATCTTAAAAAAACAGGTAAGTATCAAATTCTATTTGATATGTATACTTAAGTTTTAGAAGTGCAGTTTAATATGGGATTCATGACAAAATTTAAGAAAAATTGATGAATAGATAAGAGATATGAATAGATGGATATATGATACAGTAAAATAAATATAGCAAAATTTAACTATAATAACTATAAAATATAACCATACCCTATAATCTTGTTGATGAGTATATCGTGTTCACTGTACTATTCTTTCAACTTTTAGGTATTTTTGAAAATTTTTATGATGAAGGGTTCTGGGTGGAAAATGGATGCTAATTACAGCTGGCAAATATAATGAGCTAATTATAGGAGGCAACTATAACAAAAGATATGCTAGAACTGAATGTTCTTTGGTAGGACTGATGCTGAAGCTGAAACTCCAATACTTTGGCCACCTGATGCAAAGAGCCAACTCATTGGAAAAGACTCTGATGCTTGGAAAGATTGAAGGCAAAAGGAGAAGGCGGTGGCAGAGGATGAGATGATTATATAACATCACCAACTCAATAGAGTCGATCTGAGTGAACTCCAAGAGATAGTGAAGAACAGGGGAGTCTGGCATGCTGCAGTCCGTGGGATTGCAAAGAGTTGGACACAACTTAGCAACAGAACAACAACAATGCTAGAACCATTATAGAACTGTGATGGTAAAACAGAGATGAGATTATAAAGCAGTGACAAAAGATTGAATCAGTCAATAAATGGTGCCTGGACAATTGGCTGTCCATATGGATGAAGTCATCTTACACCTCACTCAAAAATAAAATCCAGATGGATAGAAGATCTAGATGTAAAAGCAAAACTACATTACTTTTAGGAAAAAAATAGGAATATTTTGAATCTGGGGGTTGGCAAGGATATTCTAAAATAGCCATCAAATCCAAAAATCATAAAAGAAAATAATTTCACATTAAAATGGAGATAATTTCTGTACAGCAAGGGACATCGTAATAAAAGTGAAAAGACCAGCCACAAACTGAAAGTTACATTTTTTAACACATATAACCGGCCAACTGTTATATCCAACATAAAAGAAAATTCTCACAAACTAAAAAGAACAACCCAGTCAAAATGGACATCAGGAAGTTCATAGAAGCAGAATAGAATATGGCCAAAAATTTTTTTTAATATGCTGAGCCTCACTAGCATTTGGAAAAGTGGTAAGTCAGAAGTAAGAGATCATTCATAACTAATATCCTATCACATGATCTGTGGGAAAGATATGAGGAAAATGTATTTCTTATCCATACTGATGGAAAGGCAGATCAGACAGTCAAATATGTCCATACCCTAGACCCAGCAACCAATGTAGGGATCTTCTCTTGAGAAACTCTCACACATGTCCATAAAGACAAATCCAGCAATGCTCCCTACAGCTCTGTCTGTAACATGATAAAAATAAATTGCTTTACTGTCATGGACTTACATAAACAATGAAACAGTGGAACCTAGAAGTATACATGAATTTATCTATATATAACAACATGAATGTACCTCAAAAATGTGATGTAAATAAAGAACATAATTGAAAATATCAAATTCAGAATGATACCAATTATGAATAACATTAAACACAAAACAATAGAATATATGAGTTAGAAATATATACATAGATGGAAAATATTTTTAAACATGCTTTAGAATGCTATCAATTGTAAGAAAATTATTTGTCTCTTGAGGGAGAGGGAAGGGAATAGAATGAGAGATATCGAGCTATAAATCTGGGTGTCCCTTTATCTCCCTTTTTAAAAAAGAGTTAAATTAACTATCATTAATATGGAAAAATATTAATATAGATATCTCATGTGTAAGTTTCAGGTTTGGTTGAAATATTTCAGAGTAAAATTTAAAATGTTTGGGAACGCATGTAAGAATTAAAGATTTTAAAATTTAAAAAAAAATAAAAAATTAAAATAAAAAAATTAAAAAAAAAACAAAAAAAAACAAAAATAAATATGATTCAAAAGAAAAAAAAATAAATAAAAGGAAGAAACATTTATGTCAGTTTATTTGGCTAATTTCAAAGGAAATAATATATAGCTTTGAATGGCAAGATATGTGCCTCATTTCAATTATTTATATGTTTGAAAGGACCTATTCATATTCTTTTGAGATGCTGTCTATAATGCCTTCATGAAAATTATTTGCCCTTTGAAGATCACTTCCATAAGATGCTGGAAATGGTAAGTAAAAAGACAGCAGTAACCAACGTTCAAGCAATAGGATAAATGGACAGCTTAAAAGACGCAGCAAAAGGCAAAACCCTCTGTGACAATGTATAATTTTTCCATTCCCTGGAAGTCCAACCAGAGGTGGAGAAAATGAACCATGTTTATCCTGTACATTTCGTATTCAATATAGTTTCAGTTTTTGTTTTGTATCAAAAATGGCAGCTTAGACAGATAGCCCACAGTAATATTTAAGACTCCTGATGTTGAATTATCAGCAAAATTATAAACTTTCAGTTCTCTAGTCATCAAATTGTGGTGTTATTACTTTGTAAATACTGATTTTGTAGGTGATTTTTTATCCCAACTAGTGTCATTTCAGTTTTGAAATATTTCAAATGTAGATTCCATATGGAATCATAAAATAAAAGATATTATTTAAAACTAATAATATTTTTAATATTATTGTAGACTATCTGCATATCAGCCATTATGCTGTATGATATTTCTTATAATACTGAATAATAATTTTGTAACTGAGGATGTTGAGGATATTATTCAGTATTTCCCAGGGCATATCACTATAGGGTTTTTTCTATTGAAATACAGGGAGTGAGTGTAATGGTATATTATAAAATATGGCTGTATTCAGGAAATAGTTGGTGTGTTTGTTAAAAGGATAGAAAACTAAGTGGAGGGTTGATGGATAGAGGGATGGATGAAGATATATTTTCAAACCATGGCTCCTTTTACTGCACCGTATTATTTTCATAATTAGTTCCTTATTAATCAGCAGGAGTATACTGGTGAAACCACTGCAGATGGTGACTGCAGCCATGAAATCAAAAGATGCTTACTCCTTGGAAGAAAAGTTATGACCAACCTAGATAGCATATTCAAAAGCAGAGACGTTACTTTGCCGACTAAGGTCCGTCTAGTCAAGGCTATGGTTTTTCCAGTGGTCATGTATGGATGTGAGAGTTGGACTGTGAAGAAGGCTGAGTGCCGAAGAATTGATGCTTTTGAACTGTGGTGTTGGAGAAGATTCTTGAGAGTCCCTTTGATTGCAAGGAGATCCAACCAGTACATTCTGAAGGAGATCAACCCTGAGATTTCTTTGGAAGGAATGATGCTAAAGCTGAAACTCCAGTACTTTGGCCACCTCGTGTGAAGAGTTGACTCATCGGAAAAGACTCTGATGCTGGGAGGGATTGGGGGCAGGAGAAGGGGACGACAGAAGATGAGATGGCTGTATGGCATCACTGACTCAATGGACGTGAATCTGAGTGAACTCCGGGAGTTGGTGATGGACAGGGAGGTGTGGCGTTCTGCAGTTCATGGGGTTGCAAAGAGTCGGACACGACTGAGCGACTGAACTGAACTGAACTGATACTGGTGAATTGTTATCTATCTAAAAGGCTAATTTACTTTGAGAGGTATATTTTTAATCAGATTTCTAAACTGTATAAGAATCTTAGTGGGTGAACTGACACATTTATTTACCTCAAACTTATTGCTCAATTAATATCATCTAAAACCAAACATAAGATTCCCATTTACTTCCCAAATAAGGCATCTAACTCTTAGTGTGTATATATTATTTTCCTTTGTAGGTGGTTTTTCTTTTGATAGTATCTGGCTAAATATCATATACAAATATCATTGTTTAACACATTTTAATTGATTTATTGAAATTAGATGAATATATAGCAAGACATTTATCTCTAACATATATATGCTGTATGTATTCATTCATTTATTGAATAAATATATATTAAACATAAAGTGTATTATGTAGACTATAGTAGAGAGCCAAAACTATACCATTTTTTGCCCATGAAACTTAAGGGTTAGTGAGGGAAACAACCCAAAATAGTGACAAAGAAATAATTCAATTAATAATTACAAATAATACTAAGTTCCATGGAGAAAATAAACATTGTGGAATGATATACAATAAGAGTATGCTTACTCAGATAAGGCATTCAGAGAAGGCTTTTCTGAAGAGGTGTTGCTGAAAGTGATGAAAGTATAATCACTTCACCCTGTTAGTTAACGATAAAACACCGAGTTAATGTCAATAGGAAAGATGTTTCATAACCTGAAAGACGGAGTTTCATAGACTTATTGCTGGAGATTTTAAAGTTTGTTCTTAACCTAGAGTCCATAATATGTATGTACTTGTACATGCTCCGTTGTGTCCAATTCTTTGCAACCCTTTGGACTGTAGCCCATTAGGCTCCTCTGTCCAAGGGATTTTTCAGGCAAGACTATATGTATGTGAATTCTAATAATCATTCCTTTTCCACATGGTAATAATCTGGGGTTCCCTGGTGTCTCAGATAGTGAAGAATCCACGTGCAATGCAGGAGACCTGTGTTTATTCCCTGGGTTGAGAAGATCCCCTGGAGAAGGGAATGGTTACCCACTCCAGTATTCTTGTCTGGAGAATCCCATAGACCGATGAGCCTGGTGGACTACAGTCCATGGGTCACAGAATCATGATAACAATCTAGGGAATAAAATTTTTAAATGAGTACCATAAGTGGAAATGGATAGAGTGTGACCCTCATACTAGAAATTCTAGTTAGTTTCCTATAGTACAACAAGAAGAAAGAGATGAGAGACTAATCCTCAGCTCCATCTCCTAAAAAATCAGCACAGCTTCAGTTAAGATATGACTTGGGCAAACGACTTAAAGTGACCTCTAATGAGAAAAATGATGACTGAGGGCAAGAGTTGGTTATGAATAGACTGTAGTGCTAAAATTATACCTTTCCCAATAAGAGACCAAAATACTTAAGGAATTGACACAGAAAAATCTTGGGATTCTCACAAAGGCAAACTGGGGGAAAACCTGCATTGTGGGGACCTCCACCTGATATAGCAGAGTATTTTGGTGGATATAAGTGCCAGGAAGTGGGACAAGTGCAATCATGTTTTGTAAATTGTGTGGAGTTTATGGAAAATTCAAAACTAGATACGAACCTCAACTTACAGTTATCTACTGAGTAAGACAGGGGTCCCCAACCTTCAGGATCTAAAGCCTGATGATCTGGGGTAGAGCTGACATAATTAATAATAAAGTGCACAATAAATGTAGTATGGTTAAATCCTCCTGAATCCATATCCCTCCCAAGTTCATGGAAAAATTGTCTTCCATGAATTGGTCCCTGGTGCCAAAAGGTTGGGGACCACTGGAATAAGATACATCCTATGTAGAAACACTTGAAAGTTCTGACCCTTCTGTTCTTTTCAAAAAGTTATCATGATGACATTCATGCGACCACACTTTTCCAGTATGGTGTCATTCTTTAAAATCTTAAAAGGAAATTTTCTTTAATCCCTCTTAACTACATTTGTCTATCTAACTAAGTGTCTATCCTTTGTTCTTGGTGTCCACTCCTACAAGCTCATCTCTTCTTGTTCCCCACAGTCTTCTGGGCATAATATTTGCATTGTTTCAACTGTTCTACACATGGAAATCTAGATGTCTTTCTGGAGCTAACACACATCCATGTACACACACAAGCATTGAATATCAAGGGGTCTGAGTATGAAATTCTTCAGGCTTCATCCTATTCTTACTCACCTACATCCTGAATGCTGCCTCTCACTTTGAATTATTTTAATTCTTCCTAATAGCATATACTTTGGCCTCTGGACCTCTGAACATTTTTTCCCCTCACTACTTAAAGCTTCCTCTGCCATCTGTTCTTAAACTTTTGTCATCCCTAAGTACTTAGACTAAAGATTTACTGAGCATGGCCCCACCTATCAGAACAAGACCCAGTTTCCCCCTCAGTCAGTCTCTCCCATCAGGAAGCTTCCATAAGCCTCTGATCTTTATTCATCAGAGGGCAGAGAGAATGAAAACCACAGTCACAGAAAACTAACCAAACTGATCACATGGAACACAGCCTTGTTTAACTCAATGAAACTATGAGCCATGTCATGTAGGGCCACCCAAGACTGATGGGTTATGGTGGAGAGTTCTGACAAATTGTGGTCCATTGGAGAAGAGAATACCACTTCAGTATTCTTGCCTTGAGAACCCCATAAAATGTATGAAAAGGAAAAAAGATAGGACACTGAAAGGTGAACACACCAGGTCAGTAGATGCCCAATATTCTACTGGACATCAGTGGAGAAATAACTCCAGAAAGAATGAAGAGATGGAGTCAAGGCAAAGACAACAGCCAATTGTGGATGTGACTGGTGATGAAAGTAATGTCCAATGCTCTAAGAGCATTAGGTGCATGAATCAAGGCAAATTGAAAGGGATCAAACAGGAGATGGCAAGAGTGAACATTGACATTTTAGGAATCAGAGAACTGAAATGGACTGGAATGGGTGAATTTAACTAAGAGGACCATTATATCTACCTTGGTGGGCAACAATCCCTTACAGGAAATGGAGTAACCCTCATAGTCAACAAAAGAGTCCAAAATACAGTACTTGGATGCAATCTCATAAATGACAGAATGATCTCTCTTCGTTTCCAAGGCAAACCATTCAATATCACAGTAATCCAAGTTTATGCCCCAACCAATAATGCTGAAGAAGCTGACATTGAACGGTTCTATGAAGACCTATAAGACCTCCTAGAACTAACACCCAAAAAAGATATCCTTTTCATTATATGGGACTGGAATGCAAAAGGAGGAAGTCAAGAAATACCTGGAGTGACAGGAAAATTTGGTCTTGGAGTACAGATTGAAGCAGGGCCAAGGCTAACAGACTTTTTCCTAGAGAATGCACTGGTCATAGCAAACACCCTATTCCAACAAGACAAGAGAAGACTCTACACATGGACATCACCAGATAGTCAATACCGAATCTGATTGATTATATTCTTTGCAGCCAAAGATGGAGAAGCTCTATACAGTCAGCACAAACAAGACTGGGAGTTCACTGTGGCTCAGATAATGAACTGCTTCTTGCCAACTTCAGACTTAAATTGAAGAAAGTATGGAAAACAACTAGACCATTCAGGTATGACCTAAAACAAATCCCTTACAATTATAAAGTGGAAGTGAGAAATAGATGCAAGGGATTATATCTGATAGACAAAGTGCCTGAAGAAATATGGGCGGAGGTTCATGACACTGTAGAGAAGGAAAGGATCAAGACCATCCCCAAGGAAAAGAAATGCAAAAAGGAAAAATGGTTGTGGAAGGAGGCAAACAAATAACTGAGAAAAGAAGAGAAGCTAAAGGCAAAGGAGAAAAGGAAAGATACACTCATTTGAATGCAGAGTTCCAAAGAATAGCAAGGAGAGTTAAGAAAGCCTTCCTCAGTGATCAGTGCAAAGAAATCAGTGATCAGTACAGAGGAAAGCAATAGAAAGGGAAAGACTAGAGATCTCTTCCAGAAAATTAGAGATACCATGGGGAATATTTCAGCAAAGATGGGCACAATAAAGGACAGAAATGGTATGGACCTAACAGAAGAAGAAGATATTAAGAAGAGGTGGCAAGGATACACAGAAGAACTATACAAAAAAGATCTTCATGACCCAGATAATCACAATGGTATGATCACTCACCTAGATCCAGGCATCCTAGAACATGAAGTCAAGTGGGCCTTAGGAAGCATCACTACAAACAAAGCTAGTGGAGGTGATGGAATTCCAGTTGAGCTATTACAAATCCTAAAAGATAATGCTGTGAAAGTGATGCACACAATATGTCAGCAAATTTGGAAAACTCAGCAGTGGCTACAGCACTGGAAAAAGGTTTCATTCCATCCCAAGGAAAGGCAATGCCAAAGAATATTCAAACTACTGCTCAATTGCACTCATCTCACACACTAGTAAAGTAATGCTCAAAATTCTTCAAGCCAGGCTTCAACAGTATGTGAACTGTGAACTTCTAGACGTCCAAGCTGGATTTAGAAAAGGCAGAGGAACCAGAGATCAAATTGCCAACATCTGCTGGATCATTGAAAAAGCAAGAGAGTTCCAGAAAAAACATCTATTTCTGCTTTATTGACTATACCAAAGCCTTTGACTGTGTGGATCACAACAAACTGCGGAACACTCTGAAAGAGGTGGAAATACCAGACCACCTCACCTCCCTCCTGAGAAATCTGTATGCAGGTCAGGAAGCAACAGTTAGAACTGGACATGGAACAACAGACAGGTGCCAAATCGGGAAAGGAGTACATCAAGGCTGTATATTGTCACCCTGCTTATTTAACTTCTATGCAGAGTACATTAAGAGAAATGCTGGGCTGGATAAAGCACAAGCTGGAATCAAGATTGTTGGGAGAAATATCAATAACCTCAGATACACAGATGACACCACCCTTATGACAGAAAGTGAAGAAGAACTAAAGAGCTTCTTGATGAGCGTGAAAAAGTTGGCTTAAAGCTCAACATTCAGAAAACGAAGATCATGGCATCTGGTCCCATCACTTCAAGGCAAACAGTTAGAGAAACAATGGAAACAGAGAGACTTTATATTCCTGGGCTCCAACATCACTGCAGATGGTGATTGCAGCCATGAAATTAAAAGACGCTTGCTCCTTGGAAGGAAAGTTATGACCAACCTAGACAGCATATTAAAAAGCAGAGACATTACTTTGTCAACAAAGGTCCATCTAGTCATGGCTATGGTTTTTCCAACAGTCATGTATGGATATGAGAACTGGACTGTAAAGAAAGCTGAGCACTGAATAATTGATGCTTTTGAACTGTGGTATTGGAGAAGAGTCTTGAGAGTCGCTTGGACTGCAAGGAGATCCAACCAGTCCATCCTAAAGAAAATCAGTCCTGAATACTCACTGGAAGGATTGATGCTGAAGTTAAAACTCCAGTATTTTGGCCCACTGATGCGCAGAACTGACACAACTGAAAAGGCCTTTATGATGGGAAAGATTGAAGGTGGGAGGAGAAGGGGATGACAGAGGAAGAGATGGTTGGATGGCATCACTGACTCAATGGACATGAGTTTGAGTAAGTTCTGAGAGTTGGTGATGGATAGGGAGGCCTGTCGTGCTGCAGTCCATGGGGTCACAAAGAGTGGGACACAACTGAGCGACTGAAGTGAACAGAAATGAAGTAGTTAGCGTAGATGTTACCTAGTCAAGAGACCTTGTTCAAGAGACCTTCCTTTGCACCTCCTCTGCCAAAGCAGATACTTTGTATGTCTCCATTGAGAAGCAGATGACTTGCCACTACCTTGCACCACTCACGATCATTAGCATTGTTTTAAATGTTTTCTCCCTGCAAAAATGAGTTCGATGAAGATAGTAATGTTGCCTAGAAGTTCACAGTTCTTTCTTTAGTGCCTCAATTGTTTTGTTTTGATGTTTCTCAATATATTTCTTGGGTGAATGAATAAATAGAAAACAAAAGAAAATATCAATGAAACCTTCAAGAAAAATTTAGAAACAAAATGACAGTTATGAAGTTTCTCAATAAATATTTTTGTTTTGAAGTTTCCCAATAAATATTTCTTGGGTGAATGAATAAATAGAAAACAAAAGAAAATAGCAATGAAACCTTCAAGAAAAATTTAGAAACAAAATGACATTTATGAAGAACATATCAGTATGCCAATAGATATAAATTAAAATCTTCCACAAAGAAGATTTTTAAGTTAGACTAAAATATGAATTCTAACTCATGTTGTATAATCAACTAAAATAAGGTGTGTGTGTGTGTTATTTGCTCAGTCCTGTCCAACTTCTTGGGACCCCATGGACTGCAGCCCTCCAGGTTCCTCTGTCCATGGGATTCTCCAGGCAAGAATACTGGAGTGGGTTGCCATTTCCTTCTCCAAAAATAAGATAGCACAATAAAATTAAAATGAATTGAGCAAAAATATTTAAGAATATTAACAATACAAAGTAAGAAGGCAAAGTGGTATTAGTATTAAAAAAATAATTTAAGGAAATGTTTATTTAGTGGAATAGCTTCCAAAAGGTATAATCTACACTGAATATTTGTTATTTAGTTGCTAAGTCGTGCTCGACTCTTGAGTCAAGCAAAATAAATCAAACAATGAATATATAACTACATTAATATTTACATTCCAAATAACATATCAATGATATATTTTTTAAGCTTATCAGATTACCAACCCTTTGTCGGGCCCCAACAGGGGTTCTCCTGCTGGACGCTGGTTTTGTGGGCCCAAGGAGACTACATTCTGTTGAGAAGCAAAAGAAAGTTTAAAATTTTTCATCCAAGAATGGAGAGGTACGAAATCAAACTCTGCCGTGCACGCTGTACGGCCAGTCTGTGGGTGGGCTACTGTATACGGGTCTCTGCGGTCGGGTGGAGGCGGAGTTCTGCTGATGGCCTAGCAGGGCTACAGGCACAGGTGTGCTGCTCCAGCTCTGAGAGCCCCGCCACGTGAGGCGGCTGCGCACGCAGCCCGCCGCCGCCATCTTGGGATGGAGAGTCAGCAGCCGTGCTTCTGCGCCCGAGGCTCCACGGCGCTGAGGTGTCAGCACAGCCATTTCTCACTCGGCGCTCCAGTCTGAAGTGCCAGAATGCAGGGGCCTCGGCACGCAGCACCCGGTGAGCAAGTGAAACTAGATGAAGCACAAAGGGAAAGTGGGGTGGGGGTGGGGGGGAAGGTTAGCCATTATTTTATTACCCACATCATGGGGTCCCCAATCTTCCAGGAGTGGACCAGTACCTCCTGTCAGATTAGCGGCAGGATTAGATTAGAAATAAAATGAACAATAAATGTAATGCTCTTGAATCATCCCGAAACCATCCCTTCTAGTCTGTGGAAAAATTGTCTTCCATGAAACTGGTCCCTAGTGCTAAGAAGGTTGGGGACTGCTGACTCAGATTCTATTTTCACGTGTGCAGGGGTTTTTCTTTCTTTCTAAATTTTTATTGTATTCTTTTACTTCCACAGTGGCTCAGGTGGTAAAGAATCTGCCTGCCAATGCAGGAGTCACAGATTCAATCCCTGGGTGGGGAAGATCCCCTGAAGAAGGGAATGGCTCCCTACTCCAGTAGTCTTGCCTGGGAAATCCCATGGACAGAGGAGCCTGGCGGGCTGCAGTCTATGGGTCACAAAGAGTCAGACATGACTGAGCATGCACACGTGCATGCATAGTTGCTTTACAGTGTTATTTGCTGGTGAGCAACAAAATGAATCAGCCCTATGTATACATATATCCCCGCTTTTTTCAATTTCCTTCTCATTTAGGTCCCCATAGAGCACTGACTAGAGTTCTGTGCGCTATGCAGTATGATCTCATTAGTTCATATTCTTTTTTTATTTCTTGAGCACTGTTAAAGGGCTTTGCTGGTGACAGACTCTTCCGGGACAGACCTGGAGTCTCCAAATTTCTGGGCCTCATTCCTCCTTGAAATGTAAAATTCTAGAGAGAGAGTGCGCCTTAGGGCACATACTTCAGGCTGCAACTAATTCGTCCTCCTGAAGAGATGAGATGTTATAAATCTTTTCAGATCAGAGCAGTTAACTAGATGAATGACTGTAGATCTAAATCTCATACTTCCTGAAGCCTTAGAGGTTAGGGCTTTGTATAGGATCACTGAGAAATCCTAGGAAAAATTTGATTTCCCAATTCCACCCCTTGTTCTGGAAAGCATTTTAGCTCCTGGGGAATTTAACAACATGTATGCCATATCAGCCACTCTGACCAGCAAAACCAAGATTGAAATTCAGTTCAGTTCAGTTCAGTTCAGTCGCTCAGTCGTGTCCAACTCTTTGCGACCCCATGAATCGCAGCTCGCCAGGCCTCCCTGTCCATCACCAACTCCCGGAGTTCACTCAGATTCACGTCCATCAAGTCCGTGATGCCATCCAGCCATCTCATCCTCTCTCGTACTGTTCTCCTCCTGCCCCCAATCCCTCCCAGCATCAAAGTCTTTTCTAATGAGTCAACTCTTCGCATCAGGTGGCCAAAGTACTGGAGTTTCAGCTTTCGCATCATTCCTTCCAAAGAAATCGCAGGGCTGATCTCCTTCAGAATGGACTGGCTGGATCTCCTTGCAGTCCAAGGGACTCTCAAGAGTCTTCTCCAACACCACAGTTCAAAAGCATCAATTCTTCGGTGCTCAGCCTTCTTCACAGTCCAACTCTCACATCCATACAGGACAACTGGCAAAACCATAGCCTTGACTAGACAGACCGTAGTCGGCAAAGTAATGCCTCTGCTTTTGAATATGCTATCTAGGTTGGTCATAACTTTTCTTCCAAGGAGTAAGCGTCTTTTAATTTCATGGCTGCAGTCACCATCTGCAGTGATTTTGGAGCCCCCAATAATATAAAGTCTGCTCACTGTTTCCACTGTTTTCCCCATCTGATTTGCCCATGAAGTGATGGGACTGGATGCCATGATCTTACATTTTCTGAATGTTGAGCTTTAAGCCAGCTTTTTCAGTCTCCTCCTTTCACTTTCATCAAGAGGCTCTTTAGTTCCTCTTCACTTTCTGCCATAAGGGTGGTGTCATCTGCATATCTGAGGTTATTGATATTTCTCACGGCAATCGTGATTCCAGCTTGTGTTTCTTCCAGTTCAGCGTTTCTCATGATGTACTCTTAGGCAACATTTAATCAGAGCTATAGTCCCCAAAATATGTCTCTTTCGCATAAGAATTATTTTAGGTTGATTATTTTTAAGAAATGGAAGACTTTGGAAGTCTTTTTACCACATTCTTAGCTGTATAAAGAATTAAGGTAAAGGACCTGAGACAAGAAGAGCAGTATTCTCAGAGATATCTGCAAAGAATGTGGACTAGATGTGGTAGAGAGAATTCAAAGACTGGCAGGACTTCCAGACATTTACTTTTCCTTGAGAACTGCCTACTTCCACTTTGATGTCCCACTGCTATCCCCCAACATCCTCTTTTGTCTTTAGCTGAAGATGATACTTACGGTGAACGCTTCATTTTGGAGAGTTATTCAGTTTCCCTGGGTCTCTTCCATGAATAAATGTTGTTAAAATTTGTTTTTCTCCTGTTAAAAACTAAGTAAAAAAAAAATGTGTCAATATGTGGAAAGACATTTTTAGAAGACATAATAAGTTTGCACACATGTGTATGTATTAGATAAATGGAGCAGGGTAAATAAAACATAATAAATTATACATGAATATATTGTAATAGAGGAAAAACTGCACTTTTAATGCAGCCGTAGTTGTTTATTGAAATAACTATAATAAAACCACAAATATAATTTTAATAAGTTAAGAAGATAGGTGATAAATGGTCACATTTTTAAGAACTAAAAAAGAATTGTGAAGTAATAGCAAAAGTTTAAAGTAAGGTCAACTTGGAAATCAGCAGTCATTATTGTAGTTCTTGAATCAAAAAATAGATTAAAATTGCAAAGTGAATATTTCCAGAATAAGGGCAATAAGGAAAGTACACATCAGAACCGTTGTCTAAAGACTGAGTTCACCTCTTGGTGGGTATCGAGCCAGTAGACAACCAAGCCAAAGATCAAGAGAAGGAGGGATTTATTATTTGCAGCAATTAAGGAGAACACTGAGTATCTTTCCCAAAGCAGTGTCCCAGAACAGCAAAAAAGGGGACATTTTAAACGAAGCCTGTATGCATATTCATGAAGGGGCTTGAGCTGGCGATTTCAGTGTAGTATTGGGGTAAAAGTTAACAAGTCCAAGTCTTAGTTGATTGAAGTCAGAAGGGTCAACATCATCCTTCATTCTCCACCTGGGTGGTGCCTTAGTTCCTGCAGAACTCAAAGATATATTAATATGTATATCCCTTGAGGAAGAACTAGGACTTGCTTTATCACTGCACTGTAGTTTTACTGCCTTTTTCCTGTTCCTACATTCCTTTGTTCCCTTAAGATCATTAATTACTGAGACCTGTTCAAGGACAGGCATTGTGGCCAGGCTTAGATCACAAAATGTTTCAGGCCAAAATAGCTTCTCTTATGTTAAAAAAAAAAAAAAGAAAAGAAAAATCCTTGTTCTCTTTCTCTAGGGACTCTGTAACCTGTCTACTTATAAAATTAGTTAAATATAATTAAAGCTGTAAGCAGAGGCAAATTCACAGCCTGAAATGCTTTAATTGTTAGGCAAAAATAATAATATAAATAAGCTAAAATTTTATTTCAAAATTTCAGATGTAAAAATATATTGATAGGAATATTAAGGAAAAAAGTAATAGTGACAAAACCAGAAAAAAACTACAAATAGAATTTTTATAGAATTATCAATTTATAGAATTGATAAAGATATTTAAGAACTATAAGCAGCATAGATAGAACAACTCTACATAGGCAAAGCAACAAAATTGAAAGAAAGAAATAAAAATTCAAAAGAATTTAAATGAGACAGTATAATCACAGTCACAGAGAGGATTAATATGCTAACTGAAACTATGATATAAATTTAAGCATAGAGATGAAATAGAAAACCACCTAGAAAAACATGATGCACTAAAATTTATAAAAGTACAAAATCTGAAGAAGTATGAAATGTGTCATCTCCTTTTTCAAGGGTACGAGACAGATAATTTTATAGGTGAGATATTTCACCTTTCTCAGTCTCAGAGATTAAACAGTTGTCATGCCTGCCTATAAAATGTTTCAGGACATAAAATACTTGCTAAATCTCTCTAAATAAATACAGGCTACTATGTACTGTATCAAAGTCAGCATTAGCCAAACTATCTTCTAAAATCACCTATGAATATATAGAAATAACAACATAATATCAAATTAAGCCTAATGTTTTCTTATAAAAATTGCTTCAATAACCAGAATGTGTTAGTTTTACAACTGCAATTCAATACTAGGAAATATGTTAATAATATTTTTCAGTATATCAGAGAAGATGTAATAGAATCACCTCAATCTATATAACAAGAAGGAATTTGCTCTTTGGAGCTAAAATATTTTTAAAGAGCAGTTTAATAGAAAAAATTTTAAAAATGCATATCTGTCTAAATTCACCAGTTAAAATTGTGATGAATGGTGAAAACACTAAAGCATATTTAGAAAATTGAGGAAAAGACAAGGAAGAGGCAACTGTTAACCATTATTTAAAATTATTTTCAATCTAGCCAAATCAGTAGCAGGTACACACATGTAGGTACACACACACACATACACACACACACACACACAGACACACAACTATATAAGAAATGAACAAAAAACACACATACCAAGACACATTATTATTAAATCCTAAATCATTAAAGATAAGGAGACATGATTAGACTCAGTGTAGGAGGCTGAAAGAATTACATATTACCTGTAAAGGATTAATCATTTTTGGCTGGTATCAAGCCTCTCATGACAATGCCGCATGCTAATAGATATTAAAACCCTTTGAAGATTAGGGAGAGAATTGTTTTTAGTCTTAGGTTTTCCACCCAGCCAAACTGTCAACCAACGTGAAAGTCAAATTAAATCATTTTAACTTCAACTTTTAGCTGTATATATCCATTTACAGAGGAGGGGTTCCCAGGTGGCACTGGTGGTAAAGAACCCGCCTGCCAGTGCAGGAGACATAAGACACATGGGTTCGATCCCTGGGTTAGGAAGATCCTCTGGAGGTGGGCATAGTAACCCACTCCAGTATTCTTGCCTGGAAAATCCCCATGGACAGAGCAGCCTGGTGGGCTACAGTCCGCAGGGTTGCAAAGAGTCAGACAAGTAGCAGGCACACATGCATGTAGAGAGGAAAAGCAACAAAGTAAAAACTGAATACAAGAAAAGAATGAAACTAACTTCTGTACCAGGTCTGGAAAAAAATTAATGCGTATACTGTAAGGGTTATCAGATAGAGTTCAAGAATAATAATGTTGAAAAGAATAGATTGATAAGGGAACTGGATGATATAGACATTTTCAGTTAGAAACTCCAATAAACATATTTATTTATTTTTTTAATTTTTATTTTTACTTTATTTTGCTTTACAATACTGTATTGGTTTTGCCATACATTGACATGAATCAGCCACGGGTATACATGAGTTCCCAATCCTGAACACCCCTCCCACCTCCCACCCCACACCCCACATCATCTCTCTGGATCATCCCCGTGCACCAGCCCCAAGCATCCTGTATCCTGTACTGAACATAGACTGGCAATTAAAAATGGAATAAAGTGCTCCAAATATGAAGTGAACTAAGATTTGAGTTTGAACAATTGGAATGACATGAGAAAAGACTATGAAGTGCGATTCTAGGAACATTTGATTTTGAGTGGCAAAACCATATCATCAACCCATAAAGAAGGATATGCAACGGAAGCACACATATAAACAGTATTTACAAAATTATGTGATATCAATGCTGATTAGCAACTTTTGGTGTGATCTATAGAAAAGGTTAAGAAATCTTAATTATGGTTGTAAAATAAAATGCAGATGTCATTGATCTTGGCAACATATAATTAACAGTGCAGTTGGTAAAATGTTAAGAGGTAGAAAAGAAAAATGAGAATATAGTGTGCTAAAATTCCTTTTTTCAAAATGGAGAGCTAATAATTATAGTCTGAAATTGATTAAATAGTATTTTATATTATATAAATATATTTATTATATGTGTATTATTTATATACTATATAATAAATAAGTACATAATTATATTATTTAAAAATTTAAATACCATAGAAATTAAAAATGGAAATTCAGAGTGAGGGGGGAAAGGTGATATAAGTGAGCTAAATCTTCATTCTTCATGTCCAGAAGCAGTAGCTAATATCTCATTTTAATAAATCATGAACTGGCAATTAAAGCTTATTATTTAGAGCCATGAAAGATTTTACATGTAAATGGTTAAAACGGTCTTGGGCAACAGAACTAAGGATATAGAAAAAACAGATGAGGAGACTTGCTTATCATTAAGTAGCCTTCTGTACTATTTTTGAAATTATATTCATGTGTTATTCTGATAATTTTTGTAGAGATTCCCGGATCAGATATCAAATGAAAATCACAGTGCATGAATATACATGACTATTGCACCCCAGTTAAAAGGACAAAGTATACAGAGCTCTTTATAAAATTATGCCTTATAACTATGTGTTGCCACACGTCTCCTCCAGAATTCATGAGTTTCATGTGAATAAAGAGTTTAAAATGATCTTAAAAAAAAAAAGATGATGATCTTATAGCCACAGGTTTGCAATCACTGGGGAAATCATCGATAAGCAACTTAACCCTCCAAGGTCAGCACACAAGCAAATAGTGCAGCCACTTGTATAATGCCATTATTCAATTGTTTAGCTGGAGCTAAAATGTGACAAAGATATGGGAAGCTGGAGAAATAAATCCAGAATAAAGAAGTGTAGTAATTGGTTGAAAACTGTAGTATAAGGTGGTAGGGGGAAGAACCCAGAAACCCCTAAAAATGTATTTTCTTTTCTTGTTTAAGAACAGGTCATGTCAGATAAACAAAGGCTCAAATCAATGCCCATATGACCGACTCACAGAAGGAACGAACATGAATTACAGTCTCTCATCTCCAGTTTTTAGTGACACCTCCATATGGTTTATCCTTCAGTGAGACCATGGAGTTCTGTTAATGAGCTTGCAAGAGTTGGCTGGTTAGTTGGCAAGAGTTACCTGCCATTAGCTATTTAGAGTTTTGTAAATCAAATTACAGTTTCTGAGAGACCCCTCCCCCTTCACCCCAAAACGTGAGTGAGTCATTCTCTCATTAGTGGCCTGCTTTCAGCAATTCGTAATTACAGATTGTGTCTCTGTTAATCGCTTGACAAATGATACTTCTCTGCCAACAGGTTTACTGAACTTAGTTTATTTTGAAATCATGTCAAACGAGTCTGATGAAAAAGTTTGATTTTGATTGCTTACTTCAGTCCTCCAGATATGTAACCTGAATTTTAACTTTTCCTTCCCTCACCAAAAGGAAACCAATATAACTCACATTTCACAAATAATTTCACTCTAGGAACATAGTCTTTGAGGTATGCTTAGATGCACATTATTAAACACTAGTACATGTCAGTGTTTTCCTGGCTAAGAAAGCATTTGACAAGATTCTGTCCATAAATTGCTTTAATGTGCTTTCAGTTTAATAATTTTCATCTCTATCTCCAATCTTGTGCCCCTCCCCCTACACCCAAGAGTTGAGGTGGGGAGGGGGGTAGTGGAGTAAAGAATATAGTGTGCTATAAAAAATGTCTTTTAGTAAGTCTGGCAGCACCCTCAATTTTTCCAGGCAGGCCTTCATTTCAAACAAAAGACCAGAAATTATGGCTGTCTGAAAATCTAAGAACAAGAGCAATAGAATGTATGCTCCAGCTTTATAAATAAGAAAAGCACCATATAGTACATAAGCAACTGCACTCACAAAGCTCTGGTCTTTTTCCTATACTGGAGTCTGTGTGACATCATATGATTTCGACACCTAATTTGCCTCCCTACCCCATCCATATATGGTAGTGCTTGGATGCTAAAACAGTCTAAATTAAGCACATGCACTAACTTTGTAAAGAAACTATCAACGTTCTATCAAGGTATTTATTTAGTAGACAAATAGATGAACACTTAATCCCTTTTGTCTTATTTCAGGTTGTCACTTTTAGAAGTCCCCCTCACCTCCCCTCTGCTTTTTATTCCATTTGTATTGTTTATCTTAGAGCATTAAGGTCCCCCATTCTTTCAATGACAAAATCCCAAAGGGCATTATCATGGTGAAGAAGAAAATAAATGACTGCCTTTTGTTCGTGAGCATCCTGTTTGCAATTCAAATTGAACAGGAATGCTGCTAATATTGAAAGGACAGAAGGTCAAGGAACTAGGCTCCTGAAAGTATATGATTGCATCCTTTTTTACATAAATATTAAGTTGCAGTTTAGAGCTATCTTCACTTAAATTGACCCCAAATAAAACTTGTAAGATATCGTGAGCACATCAATAGGAGTGAAGTAGCTATTTAAAGACTAATACTTCAATTTCTTAAAATTAATCAGTTATCTGACAATCACTGAATCATAATAGAGAAAAAGTTCCTTGTCTTAGTGTGCAGTGTTAGAAAATAGATAGCTGATTGCTCTACAAAGTACAAAGTGGGAGGACATAAAAAAAGAATGAGTGACTCTTCTGAAAAGGAGAATAAATCTAGACTACATATTGCAAACACATGCTTTCATAAATTAGCATGGTTTTAGTTTTTATCCATTGGTCAAACTTTTCCATACTGATATATTGAAATGGCAAAAACTGACAGGTATGACAGACACACAGGTCCAGAATTTCTATATATATTCAAGTTTTGAATATAATACTTATACCAAATACTTTCAAAAAAATGCATTTCCCAAAGTTGGAATATCAGTTAATAGCGTACTTCTTAGTGAACAGAGCCCAAATAATCTCTCTTTTTATTTGGAAATCAAGTTGAACAAATATTTTTCAAATACTTTTCATATGGCTTATCTCTAAGATAGCTAATGCCTTAGATACCTTCTTGTTTCTGTCCTCTTTTTGATGGTTCCAAAATCACTGCAGATGGTGATTGCAGCCATGAAATTAAAAGATGCTTACTCCTTGGAAGGAAAGTTATGACCAACTTAGAAAGCATATTAAAAAGCAGAGACATTACTTTGTCAACAAAGGTCTGTCGAGTCAAGGCTATGGTTTTTCCAGTGGTCATGTATGGATGTGAGAGTTGGACTATAAGGAAAGCTGCACACCGAAGAATTGATGCTTTTGAACTGTGGTGTTGGAGAAGACTCTTGAGAGTCCCTTGGACTGCAAGGAGATCCAGCCAGTCCATCCTAAAGGAGATCAGTCCTGGGTGTTCATTGGTAGGACTGATTTTGAAGCTGAAACTCCAATACTTTGGCCACCTGATGAGAAGAGCTGACTCATTGGAAAAGACCCTGATGCTGGGAAAGATTGAGGGCAGGAGGAGAAGGGGACGACAGAGGATGAGATGGTTGGATGGCATCACTGATTCAGTGGTCATGAGTTTAGGTGGACTCTGGGAGTTGATGATGGACAGGGAGGCCTGGGGTGCTGCGATTCATGGGTGGCAAAGAGTCGGACATGACTGAGCGACTGAATTGAATTGAACTGAACTGAACTGAACTGAAATGAGTGTAGGTTTTAAAATTTATATTAGACTAAATTAATCACATCACTTTCAGACTATTACTGGGTTGCTAGGCACAAAATTTATCCCATTCCTTTCCTTCATTCTCTTACATATTTTGTAAAGGGAACTTGTATTACAAATAAAAGAACACACAAAAGACCTCAGGGAAAAAGGGAGACTTACAGAGTAAATCATCAAAGACCATTTGATCTTATTGGCCTGAAGTTACATAGTTCAGTTCAGTCACTCAGTACTGTCCAACTCTTTGCAAACCCATGGACTGCAGCATGGCAGGCCTCCCTGTCCATCACCAACTCCCGGAGTTTACTCAAACTCATGTCCATTGAGTCGGTGATGCCATCCAACCATCTCATCCTCTGTTGTCCCCTTCTCCTCCTGCCCTCAATCTTTCCCAGCATCAGGGTCTTTTCCAATAAGTTGGTTCTTTGCATCAGGTGGCCAAAATATTGGAGTTTCAGCTTCAGCATCAATCCTTCCAGTGAATATTCAGGACTGATTTTCTTTAGGATGGAGTGGTTGGATCTCCTTGCAGTCCAAGGGACCCGCAAGAGTCTTTTCCAACATCACAGTTCAAAAGCATCAATTCTTTGGCGCTCAGCATTCTTTATAGTCCAACTCTCACATCTGTACATGACTACTGGAAAAACCATAGCCTTGACTAGACAGACCTTTGTTGGAAAAGTAATGTCTCTGCTTTTTAATATGCTTTCTAGATTGGTCATCCATGGGATTTTCCAAATGGCAACCCACTCCAGTGTTCTTGCCTGGAGAATCCCAGGGATGGCATCAGAGCCTGGTGGGCTGCCGTCTATGGGGTCGCACAGAGTCAGACACAACTGAAGCGACTTAGCAGCAGCAGCAGCAGCAGGTTAGTCGTAACTTTTCTTCCAAGGGGCAAGCGTCTTTTAATTTCATGGCTGCAGTCACCATCTGCAGTGATTTTGGAGCCCAGTAATATAGAGTCTCTCACTGTTTCCCTTGTTTTCCCAGCTATTTGCCATGAAGTGATGGGACCAGATGCCATGATCTTACTTTTCTGAATGTTGAGTTTTAAGCCAGCTTTTTCACTCTCCTGTTTCACTTTCATCAAGAGGCTCTTTAGTTTTTCTTTGCTTTCTGCCATAAGGTGGTGTCATCTGCATATCTGAGGTTATTGATATTTCTCCCAACAATCTTGATTCCAGCTTGTGCTTCATCCAGCCCAGTGTTTCTCATGATGTACTCTGCATAGAAGTTAAATAAGCATGGTGACAATATACAGCCTCAATGTACTCCTTTCCCGATTTGAACCAGTCTGTTGTTCCATGTCCAATTCTAGCTTGTTTCTTGAGCTGCATACAGATTTCTCAGGAGGCAGGCCAGGTGGTCTGGTATTCCCATCTCTTGAAGAATTTTCCACAGTTTGTTGTGATCCACATAGTCAAAGGCTTTGGCACAATCAATAAAGCAGAAGTAGATATTTTTCTGGAACTCTTTTGCTTTTTGATGATCCAGCAGATCTTGGCAATTTGACCTCTGGTTCCTTTGCCTTTTCTAAATCCAGCTTGAACATCTGGAATTTCACGGTTCACTTACTGTTGAAGCCTGGCTTGGAGAATTTTGAGCATTACTTTGCTAGCATGTGAGATGAGTGCAATTGTTCAGTAGTTTGAGCATTTTTTGGCATTGCTTTTCTTTGGAATTGGAATGAAAACTGACCTTTTCCAGTGCTGTGGTCGCTGCTGAGTTTTCCAAATTTGCTGGCATATTGAGTGTGTCACTTTCACAGCATCATCTTTTAGTATTTCAAATTGCTCAACTGGAGTTTCATAACCTCCACTAGCATTGTTCATAGTTATGCTTCCTTAGGCCCACTTGGCTTTACACTCCAAGATATCTGGCTGTAGGTGCGTGATCACACCGTTGTGGTTATCTGGGTCATGAAGATCTCTTTTGTATAGTTTTTCTGTATAGTCTTGCCATCTCTTCTTAATAGCTTCTGTTAGGTCGATACCATTTCTTATTGTGCCCATATTTGCATGAAATGTTCCCCATAGTATCTCTAATTTTTTTGAAAAGATCTCTCGTCTTTTCCATTCTATTGTTTTTCTCTATTTCTTTGCATTGATCACTGAGGAAGGCTTTCTTATCTCTCCTTGCTATTCTTTGGAACTCTGCATTCAAATGGGTATCTTTCCTTTTCTGCTTTGCTTTTTGCTTCTCTTCTCTTCACAGCTATTTGTAAGGCCTCCTCAGACAACCATATTGCCTTTTTGCCTTTCTTTTTCTTGGAGATGGTCTTGATCCCTGCCTCTTCTACAGTGTCACAAAGCTCTGTCCATACTTCTTCAGGCACTCTATCTATCAAATATAATCGCTTGAATCTATTTTCTCACTTCCACTGTATAATCATAAGGGATTTAATTTAGGTCATACCTGAATGGTCAACTGGTTGTCCCTACTTTCTTCAATTTAAGTCTGAGTTTATCAACAAGGAGTTCAGGATCTGAGCCACAGTTAACTCCTGATCTCGTTTTTGCTGACTGTACAGAGCTTCTCCAATGTTGGCTGCAGAGAATATAATCAATCTGATTTTGGTATTGACCATCTGGTGATGTCCATGTATAGAGTCGTCTTTTGTGTTGGTGGAATAGGGTATTTGCTATGACTAGTGCATTCTTTAGGCAAAACTCTATTAACCTTTGCCCTGCTTCATTCTGTACTCCAAGGCCAAATTTGCCTATTATTCCAGGTACTTCTTGACTTCTTACTTTTGCATTCCAGTCCCCTATCGTGAAAAGGACATCTTTATTGGGTGTTAGTTATAGAAGGTCTTGTAGGTCTTCATAGAACCATTCAATGTCAGCTTCTTCAGCATTACTGGTTGGGCATAGACTTATTGAACGGTTTACCTTGGTAATGAAGAGAGATCATTCTGTCATTTTTGAGATTGCACCGCAGTACTGCATTTCAGACTCTTGTTGACTATGAGGGTTACTCCATTTCCTCTAAGGGATTCTTGCCCACCATAGTAGATATAATGGTCCTCTGAGTTAAATTCACCCGTTCCAGTCCATTCTAGTTCTCTGATTCCTAAAGTTCAACATTCACTCTTGCCTCTCGTATTTGACTACTTCCAATTTGCTTTGATTCATGGACCTAACATTCCAGGTTCCTATGCAATATTTATTGCTCTTTAGAGCATCAGAAGTTACATAAGCAGGTGATAAACAGTTCTGATTTCCAAGCTGGAATAATTAGGAAAAAAAGATAGACAGCTGTCACTGATGTTTCTTGATTCAGGTCTCTATTTAAGTTAGAGAAGTCTCCTTCCTTTCTTCCCTCGGTTATGCTCTATTCTCTTAAAGTGCTTTTACCTTTTAGCTCTTAACACTACCTGACATTGTTGTCTATTTATTATTTGTCTCTTCACTTGAATTTAAGCTCCATGAGGTCCAAGACTTCGGTCCTTTTTGGATCCTTATGAATCATAAGGCCCAGTTCAGCACGAGACACCAAGTAGAGGCTCAGCACATGTTAGCTGAATGAGGGGATGTATGTAGTCCATTTGTATGTGTAAAATCAGCGCACATCATTTTGTTTAGTCATATATAAGTTTACCGAATGTTTGTCCTGTGATTCACTTTTCTGTTTGGACACCTGGATCTGCTGTTGAATAGGTGTAAATGTAGATGGTGAGTGACGGAATGATTAAACACATCATCATCATTTTTGAACCATATAGAAGACAGTTGTTTCAGATTGATATTAGAAATATTCTTCTGAGTAGCAGATTTGCTTTTGTTTAATGGGTTAATTGATCAGATTTACCTTTTTAATTGGCTGCTGAAAAACAGCTAAGAGTCGGACACGACTGAGTGGCTTCACTTTCACTTTTCACTCTCATGCATTGGGGAAGGAAATGGCAACCCACTCCAGTGTTCTTGCCTGGAGAATCCCAGGGACAGGGGAGCCTGGTGGGCTGCCGTCTATGGGGTCACACAGAGTCGGACACGACTGAAGTGACTTAGCAGCAGCAGCAGCAGCAGCAGCTGAAAAACAGAGTATAATATTTAGATTTTATTGCATACATTTTTATTAGCCTAATTAAGACCTCCATTTTATGATCTCAAATGTTTATTTCTTATTTCCTTCTCCTATTTCCTATTTGTGTTTCCTTGCTGTGTTAGGTATTCAGGTAGTCAGAGTCATGGTCAAGATACTATCAATAGCTCTAGAACTAGCTGGTTGCAGCCAATCCTGTTTGGCCAGCTTTACCAGGCTGACCTTGGGCAAGCTAGTTAGCATCTCTGCACCTCCATTTCCTCATTTGCAAAACAAGGATAAAATTAGTATCTACATGACAAGCTCACTCATCCATAGTGCTCTTACAAGGATTAACTGAGTTAAAAACACATGAAGCACTTGGAACAGTGTCTGGCACAAGTTAAAGGCCTCATGATATTAGCTATTATTTTTATCAAGCAGTTTAAGTCCTTTCTAGAACACAGTGAGGCAAAATAAATTTTTGAAATACTAACCATCTCTGATGAGCCAGGCACTTTATTAAGTGCTGAGGAGATAGAGATGAATAAAGTAAACACAAAAAGACATTTCGCATTTGGTATAGGAACACAGGGGGAGACATGACTGTAAACTGAGATGTCACAAAAAGGGTGGCCTGAAGAATGAGAGGAAGAGTTGGGAGAGGAGCAGTGTACCCACAGGCTGGGAGGAATATGTATGTTTCTGAAAAGTCAGAAAGAGCTTGGAAAGAAAGGAGGCCAGAGATGTGGCTGATATGGCAGACCTGCACCAGATCTCAAAACAGTTGCCAAATTTTCATTTCTGTATATTCAGATTGTCTTCCCATCTTTTGGATTCGAAAGAACCTTCCATCATTCACTTCCTTACCTCTAAGCCAGAGGCCAGCCCCACTAGGAAGGTGGTGTTGTGCCCAAGTCGCGAAATCTCCCAATGACCACCAGGGAGCCGATATCCGATGCAAAAGCAAGAGAGTTATTACCAAGCTCAAGCTGGGGCTCCCACCCATACCGACGCAGCAGCTATAGGGAGGAGCCCTGAGCTCTGGGTTACATTGCTTATATAGGGTATTATCACGGGAAAAATTCAAAAAAACGGGAGTCTCCGGGTCTGATTGGTCACCTTCTGGTGAAGGGTTAGGTGTTGAGTTCTGATTGGTTCTCCTTTCCCGGGCTTGACTCGAATTTCCTGGGCTGGCCAAGGGTTCTGATTGGTTCACAGGTGGTGGGGTGAGGTCAGGGGATTTCCAAAGGCTCTTTTCCCGGAACCTTACAAAATGGAGTAGCTTTGATTCTTCAGTGGCTCCTGTGACTTAGTCTGACTTGTTCCCAGCGTATTAGAGAAACCTCTCCCTTAAATAGACTTGCAGTGGGATTGGTGCTCCTGATAAATGCAAGAGGTGCCATTTCAATAAGAGGTTAGAGCCTTAACACTTGGCTTGGTGGGTGTGCTTTCATTTCACCCTCCTGCTTCACACTCCTCTCTCTAATCCACTGCCTCCAGAAACAAATCCAGGTGTTTCTTAAACTCTTTGAATCATCTTCCGTAGTAATTTATTCCATATGTTTATTGCTCTGTGTGTGAAATAATTTCATCAAGTTCCTTTTTTTTTTCTTTGTCACTGCATTCAAATCAGCTAGCAGTAGAATCCCGATCTATGAGTAACACTTTTAAAAACACCAACTCCCGTGCTGAGGGAAGCCAAGGGATGTTGTAGCACATGAGCAGAACAAGGAGAAAAGAACAACAAGCAATTGGGACTTGATGACATTAGTTGAAGAGGAAAAGAGAATTTCAGGAATACCTAGCAGGGGTTGGAGAAGCAGCTTGCTAAAGTTCCTACTCTAGTTTGCATTTCCCCAGGGTGTCAATTTTATGAAACAAAGTGACGGGATGATTTCTATCACTTGAGAAGCTGTGTTAAAAAAAATTTGATGCACTGGCAACAGCAAAAATTGTTATGGTAGGAATCAAATTGGTGCTTCCTTGCTGGAAATGAACGAAGTACTAGTGCCTGTCAGTTTATTTCTGAGCTCTGCTTTTCAAATTTTAATTTGAGAGGGTGGGAGGAGGTTTAATGGAAATCTGAATCACTGTTGGAAGAGGACTATATTTTAAACTTCGATTTCATAGTTGTCTCTGTGTTCAGAAGGAAATTATTCTTTATACTGAGAAGTGAAAGCACTGTCAGTTCTAAATCTATTAATGAGGGGGGTTAGGAAAGGGGAAAGACAAGGGGTGTGGTGTGTATAAAATGAATGGATTCTGTAATTAGTAAATAAAAATGTTATTCCTAGATTGATGTACTGTCTATACTGTATTAAGCATAAAAATATTAAATTATTTACCTTTAAAAATGATCAAAACCTTGCTTTCTAATCAGCTTCTGCTAATATAGCATTCTCACACTGAGGTTGAAAATTACTAACAAACATTTCACTGTTATCCTTTTCTTCAGAAAACTCTTTCTAAAATAATTGCCATTGTCTTTTTTTTTTTTTTTTTTTTTTGCAGCTCTCCCTGCCAGGGAGAGAGGGAACCCATGCAACAGATGATGGTAACCACTGGATACATTTTGCTCATGGAAAATTAAAAGAATGCTTAGATGCCAGTTTCCTGTTGTAACTCTCATGAAACACGCATGCTAAGGGTTGATGATTGAAAATTATAATCAGTATGAAAAACAATTATTACTGATTTGTTGAGCATTAGTTCGAAGTTACACACCATATTCAGCACTGTGCTCAGTCCCTCAGTCGTGTCCCACTTTGCTGTCCCATGGATTAGCCCGCCAGGCTCCTTAGCCCATGGGATTTCCCAGGCAAGAATACTGGAATGGGATGTCATTTCCTATTCCAGGGAATCTTCTCAACCCAGGGATCAAACCCGCATCTCTTGTATCTCCTGTATTGGCAGGCAGATTCTTTACCACTAGCGCCACCTGGGAAGCCTTATATTCAGCACTGCATGTACATTGTTTCACGAGATCTTTCAAAACCTCTATCATGCCATTTAAATTATTATCCCCACTTTACAGATAAAAAAACTAAGGCTCAAATTGAAATAGCTAATAGCTGGCAAAGCTGACATTCCACCCCAAGTCCATCTGTATCTGGAGCTTAAACTTGTAGTTAAATTGTACTCAAAAGTATATTGCAATAATATTATTTCAGAGATGATTCATTATACAAATTATTGAATCTGGCTCATAACTTTCTTAAAATGTTCCTTGAGGCTGAAATTTTCTATACTTGGTGTCCATCCAACTGTGTGGTGGCAGGAGGCAAAGAAAATACAGCAAGTTCTGGTAGAGGCAGGAACAGATTTTAGGATTCTGTTTGGATTTTGAGACAGGCTGGAGCCTGGACCGGAATCCAAAGCCTGTTGAAACAGAGTTGTCTCTTTATAACAGCATGGAATAAGAATTTCCATAGAAACTTAACTCAAGCACAAAACTTGACCTCGAACTAACTAACTGAATAAATCGACACAATTTATGCTTAACTTTTGGTTCGCATTGATGTCTAGATAATAGATAGGATTGGGTTGGTTTTCTCCATCCGGTGAGAAGTGGACTAGAGCTCTCCAATTCTAGAGCAAGAGTGAGGCTTCACCGTCTCTTATGTAACTACCAATGCACCTTCGCTCCATGTTCTGTTCCTAGATTTGAGGAAGATCATAGTGCTGGGGTCTGCGCTGGGAAGTGTTAACGTGGCATCCTGTGAGCTCCCTACAAAGGCAAGAGGGTGATTTCCCTTTTGTTTCTCTTCTCCCCCTTCACCTGCAGTACCCTGTCCTGACCTGCACGTTAGCCCCAAGTTGTTCATGTGTTTCTGTCCAATGCCAAGCCCTAAACAAAGCTGGAACACTCAGAATGGTGGAGGGGCCTTTGTGTTTATATCTTCTTTGTAGGATAAAAGAGACACAATTTCAGATCCTCACATATGCTTCCTGTTCTAAAGAGTTACTTTGAAAGTACCTGGATCATGTTCTAGCCTCAGCAGTGTCTACCTTTTGTGGAATCACTCTCTTGCTTGTTACTGCTGCTGCTTATACAAATTCTACTGTACTTATCAACACGTAGTGTGTTCTTTTGTTTCCAAGCCAGTCTCCTCCACCCAACATTGATATTTCTGAGATGTGTCTTGCTCAGCTTATACCTCAAATACACATAAGAAGAATGATATCCGTTAAATGTTGTTACCAAACCAAGGCATTCAACACATAGAAACCTTCTTTTATTAAACAGTCTTAACATTTCTTTAACCGTGAGAGTATGTGTCCAAAGTCGCTTCAGTTGTGTACCACTCTTTGCAATCCTTTGTACCATAGCCCTTCAGGCTCCCCTGACTGTGGGATTTTCCAGGCAAGAATACTGGAGTGGGTTGCCATGCCCTCCTCCAAGGGATCATCCTGACCTAGGGATCAAACCCACGCCTCTTACATCTCCTGCATCGGCAGATGGGTTCTTTACCACTAGCACCACCTAACCATAGTCCACCCCAAAATAAAACAATTCATGTCCCTATGTGCTCAACTTAGAAACTCATAATTAAAATGTTATAAGTATGTTTATTTATATGTTTGCAACATTTATTAGAAATGGAAAATATAATGCCCTATTTTGAATTAACTGGATAGTGTTCATACTTTAGCAAAGTGTTTGTTGTTCATCTACTGTATACAAGCATCTACTTACAGACTGACCAGCAAAGTTAAACAAAGATTCCAGTCTTTAGAGAACTTGTATTTTGGTAAGAGAGATAGACAATACAAATAGGAAAGAACTAAATTATATGGTATACATGGTGGCAAGTCAGACATGTTATAGTGACTAAACAGTTACAATACATCCATATATAGATAGATTTCAATAAGTAGAAATCGTCAAATACAATATCCACACATAGAAATTGCTTTAATAGTCATTGGGTTCTGTGAGTGCCTCTTTGATAAGTGGAACTGGTGACACAGAAGTGTTGAATCCCTGAACACTGACAAGGTGACTTTTATGACAATCTATATTGTCTCATCTGGGAAGGGCACAAAGCTTATTCCTAAGAATATGAGGCTAGGATAAGGCAGCTTTAATAGAAGAGGAGCAAATAGTTCTAGAAGAGAGCCAGCCAGGGAGAAGCAGAAGAGTGGGCCCCACCAGCTCCATGGTAGATGGTTGGGTTGGGGGTGGATGGAAGATGCACCTTATCCACTTGCCAGTTGGATGTCAGGTTGTCCATGGAGGCATGTGGGCCAGGACAGACTATCAGAGTTTGACTTGCTTCAAAAAATTCCTTGGCTAGAGAGACCTGAGTTAACCTCCATGGGCAGAAGCTGTACTCTGAAACCTGGCAGAAATCGAGTGTTTGACAAATTTGTGGTAGTTTGACTATTAAAATCCCTAGTCACGGATAATAATGCAGAGCTCCTTGGAGGGCAAAATGAAAAGCTATCAGAATAATATTTGCTTTCATCTGCTCAGATATAATGCTGAAAGCACCTGCTTGTTTGTGGTTTCTTCCTGGGGAGCATTCTGAATCCCATCAATTTCAGTTCCAGAGAGAGCTCAGTAGAGCAGTGCTGAGGTGGAGAAAAAAGCCGAAATTTCTCTTGTCTGATTTAAAAACTATACCCCACAGTGAGCTTCTCTGTTTGTTAAAATCTCTAATTGGTGTTTTCTCAACTTGCTGCTTGGCTGGTTTCTTTTTATTGATTTCATTTTGGGTTTGTAAGGCTGTATTTGGAATCCTTTCCAGAGTTTGTTTGGAAGCTCATTTTTAATTTTAATGAAAATGCATTTTTTAAAATGTATATTACACCACCCTGCCGATTTTGCTCAAATAAACCTGCTACTGTTTTCAGTGATTTCCAACCATTTTAGTGCCCTTAGTCTCACTTGCTAAAAGGACCCCTGTGCTATTCCTGGCAAAGTAACAAAATCAAGTAGAAAAATGAATGTTCTTCACTGCTTTTGAAGGCTCTTATACAACAAAGGAAACAGATTCATTCAGGAGACTGCCTTGGGGAATAATACATCAGGCTTCAAATAGAAGAGAGTTTTCCCCCATTTCAATTCTAAACAACTTTTGTTTCCCAAACAGAACTCTTTCATTATTCTGAAGAACCTTGATCCAAAGCCATCAGCCAAGGAAGAAATTAAAATCAATTATCAATATTAGATTTAGACTTAAAATATGATGTACCTATATTTCAATAAATTTGGTAACTGCAAAATGTTCAAATTACTATGTTCCATATTTATTGTCTTTTGAGGCTCAGAGAGAGTTTAAACCCAATGACATAGAACCTAATGCCAGCATGATGCAGATAGCAGCACAAAGGATCCATTTTTGAAACATAATAGCTCTGGGATTTATTACCAATTCTGCCACTCTTTTTTTAACTCAAAGTTTATCCTGTCATGGGAATCTCCACTATGTCAGGTGTCCAGACTGAACAATATGAAATCACCTTGAACTTTTCAATCTCTTCCATCTGCAAAGTGGTCCTGAGACCTGGACATCCTATTCGAAATAAAGTGTCTGTCTACAATGCAGGAGACATGGGTTTGATCCCTGGGTTGGGAAGATTCCCTGGAGAAGGAAACGGCAACGCACTTCAGTACTCTTGCCTAAAAAATCCCATGGATGGAGGAGCTTGGTGCAGGCTTCTGTCCATGGGGTCACAAAGAGTCGGGCACAACTGAGCGATTTCACTTCACTTCACTTCACTTCTGAAATCTAACCTCATTTCCCTTCTACTTTAGATCAAGACCTTTCCATCTCTCCTATAGATTATCACAGGAGATCCTCAACTATCTTTTTCTTCTTTGATCTATCCTTAATGTTGCCATGACTGCCTTTCTTAAACAAAATCTGATAACATCTGCCTTAGCTTTAAAAAAGCTTACTAGAGAAGAGAACAAATATTCTCCAATGTAACTAAATCAGGTTCAAATTTCCCCAGCATAGCAGGTTCTTCAGGAGCTTATCTTAATCTACTCTCAAGCTTTTTTTTTAAAATAAAGGTTTCTCCTATGAGCTCCTTTCTCCAGCTATAAGGAAGGGATGTGGGACTTCAAAACATCCACTGCCCTTTCAAGCCTCTGTGAGCTTTTATACATGCAGTTCTCTGTATGCAATGTGATGGAGAAAAAAAAACTGATCTTTGAACAAAATCTGTTCAGAATACCAAGTCTACAACTTACTAGTTGCTAATAGCCCTGCAAGAGTCTGAGCCTTAATTTCTTCAATTGTAAAATGAGCATAATAGTATACACTTGCAAGGAATATTGAGAGGAATTCAGAGAGGTGATTTATGTAAACTCACTAAATAGAGTTGCGTAAGTGTATTAGGCATTTATATAGGTTGACTTCCTTATTTATAACAAATTTTGAGTTAAATGAAAGCAAAAAAAAAAAAAAAAAGGAAAAAAAATGAAGGAAATTTAAAAGTCAGTTGTTCAGTTGTACCTGACTGTTTAAGATCCCAGGGACTGTAGCCTGCCAGGCTCCTCTGTCCATGGAATTCTCCAGGCAAGACTTCTGGAGAAGGTAGCCATTCTCTTCTCCAGGGGATCTTCCTGACCTGGGGATCAAACCCAAGTTTCTTGCATTGCAGGCACATTCTTCACCATCTGAGCTACCAGAGAAGCCCATCATAAGTGAAAAGAAATAGCTAAAGGAACCCAAGGTTAACTGGGCCCTTGAACACGGTAGAGATTCTTTTTTCACCGTACATCTCTGTTTTATGGGCCCATGCCATTAATCTTTTCTCTTTCTGAGTGCTGAATGCTCTGTGATTCAGTTTAAGTGGTGGGGTGTGGGTTTTTATACTCCTGATTTTTATATGCATCATTCCAGACAACTGAAAACTTCAAATGACTTGATTTCAAATGCATGGAGAGCTCTCCTGTTCTTGGTTTAGGTAGTCACCAAAAGGAGCATGTCTACTGCTCTGAAGTAGTAGGTCTGCAGAAATGTCTTTTTTGGGAAAACGTAGCTGGCAGGTGCTACCACGAGTGCATCACACATCTGTAAATGTTCTTTTCCTCCTCTTTTCTCCTCCAACTGTCCTTTTATGCCGTGACATTGATATTGAGTTCAAATAACATCTCCTCTGAAATATTTTGCCCAGTTCCCTCCAATGCCCAGCAGTTTCCTGATATCACTATTGAACTTATAGCAGTTTTCAGAAAGAAACAATTTTCAAAGTGATGTCAGTCTTATACTTGGGTTAGTGAACACCTTGAGGGCAAATATGCCCTCTTGTTTATCCTTCTCTCCCAAGCGCCTGGATATTCCCTAGGGCAGAGTCATCCTCAGCTCATGTTTGTTGATATATTTTAGAAGTGTGTGCATTGGTAGCTCCTCTGCCTATTTTTTCAAGGAATTATATCTTCCCTTTGGTTTTAAAGTCAGATGAAGATGTTATGGTGTCGCAATAGTAGTACTGTTCAAATTGCTGCTTAGAAAAATTTGACTTATAAAATAGAAACCTAATGAATTTTCCGCAAACTGTTTTCTTTATATTTCCCCCTTCTCTTATTCAGGGACACTGCTAGTATTATTTTATTATCAAAGTTTGAAATCTTGGAGTCATATTTGATTAGTTTTTCTGTCACTCCTTATACCCTTTTATCAGGTCCCATCAACTTTTTCCTTAAAAACATCTCATTTCCTTTAATTTTCTTTTTCAGTGTGCATTTATGGTATCCTTTGCTATGAATAGCACAATTCTAGTCTCTAGTGATACAAAGGGATGGGATATCCTGAGGGACTTACAATTTGATTGTTTTCTTAGAAAACCCACAATGAAGCAGCCTATGCATAGGTTGTGGAGAAGGAAATGGCAACCCACTCCAGTATTCTTGCCTGGAGAATCCCGGGGACAGAGGAGCCTGGTGGGCGGCTGTCTATGGGATCGCACAGAGTTGGACAGGCCTGAAGCGACTTAGCATACATGCATGTATTGGAGAAGGAAATGGCAACCCACTCCAGTAGTCTTGCCTGGAGAATCCCGGGGACAGAGGAGCCTGGTGGGCTGCCATCTATGGGGTCGCACAGAGTCGGACACGACTGAAGCAACTTAGCAGCAGCAGTTTTTTCTCTCATCAAAGTTGAGCCTCTGTACCTGGCATTCCAGGCCCACTATAATCTTCGAGCATAGCTGTTGCTCTCCTCCAAGTGTGCTTCTCTGTGTGTTAGTCACCCAGTCCTTTCTGACTCTTTGTGACCCCAAGGACTATAGCCCACGAGGCTCCCCTGTCCATGGAATTCTCCAGGCAAGAATACTGGAGTGGGTTGCCATTTCCTTCAGCCTTCCTGACCCAGTGATTGAAACTGGGTCTCCTGCATTACAGGCAAATTTTTTACTGTCTGAGCCCTTTTTTGAAACCTCATCTCCCTTAACCTTATTCTTACTCACTCCAGCCTCACTTCACTTCCTGTTGTTGTGTTCACTGATTTTGTTTTTTTTTTTCTGCTTCTTCCTCCAGCCCATTTGTGTTAGTTACCTCTTGTCTCCCTCCTCCAGGCTGCCCTTGGGGACTGTTTTCACTAGCTGCCTATATTCTCACATTACATTAAAAGTCCATACCACAGATTTTAGCATTTGAATACCTACTGTCCTGTATTACTCAAGAATGATCTCCTTTGTGAGTCCTATCTAAATAGCTGGTTCCTTGACCTCATGCTCAGCTTTCCCCTGTATGCCCAATTATCTATCTCAACTGCTGTGTGGTGAAAACCTGTAGACTGATAGATTACTGGTCATAAATCTGACTTCTGTGGATTTAACTTCAGCTTCAATTTTCAGCTGATGTTTCCTTAACTTAATATGAAATGTGATTCAAAGAACACATGAAAAGAACAGCCTGAGCCAGGTTAAATATTCATTGTTTTAAGATTGTTCTGATATATTATTGATAAGATAGAACTTCCCCTGCCTCACCACTACAGTTACCATTATCCTGTGATTGAAATTTTACTGGCTTCTGCATATTTTTTAGTCTTGTAGTAGCTGACCTCAGGGATGGTAGTGGTTTTGTTGTTGTTTTTGCTTTTATTTTTTCAAACTTTGTCTTGAATAGCCTTTCTCAAATTGTGAAAGATACTTGCTTACTGTAGCAAGTCAAACTATATATATCCAGTCTCCCCAATTACTCCCCTTCAAGGCAACTTTTCTTCTCTTAATAAAAGTAGGAATAGTTACGGTCCCTTTCATACGCATCTCTTCATGCTCATACAAATGTATGCAAATATATGTATAGCATATGTGAATGTACACATAAATACAAATACATACATGTTTATGTGTGAGATTTTTTCTTCTTTTCTATAAAATTAAATCACATATGCACATATGTCTACAATCTCACTTTTTCTCCTTAAAAATGAAACACAAACACATTTCAGGCTGGTATACAAACCTAACTCATTATTTTCTTTTTAATAACTGCATAACCTTATGGACATCCCATAATCTATTTGATTATTCCCCATGGATGACCATTCAGATCGATTCTAATTTTTGTTATTATAAAACAAAGTTCTATAATAAACATCATTGTTTGTAGGTCCCACATACAAGTGATTCTTTTTCTCTAGGAAAGATTTCTGACCTCTGTATCACAAATAGGATTGCTAGGTTAAGATATGTTAATATTTTCAATGTCACAGCAACAAGTTACTGTCCTAAAAAGGGTTCCAAAGGTTTAAAATTCCCACAATGTTCATTATCTTTAAAAATTTTGCTATTCTGTTGGACACCTTTATTCCTCAGTCTGCCAATGAAGTTGAAACAAGATTTGGCTTTAATCTGCACATCATGTAGTATATTCCAAGTGTTATTCACTGCTTTTATTCCTGTAACTGGCATTATACAACTTTATGTATTGTCTGTTGAGAATTTTGTAATTTAGGACTTAACATTCAGTGGTTATCAATTCCCTATGGTGAATTGATGCTCCTAGACTTAAAGCAGGAAAAGGTATTATGAAGAAATCACATGTCTTGTTAATAAGTTCTTTTGTTTGTTAAAACACACACAGTAGTAGCTTTCTCTTGAGAGTATTTGAGATTGTCTACTTTTACCATAAATCCTATGGAATCCATGATGACAGTAGACACAAAGCATTGAGGCCATTAGAAGGAGGAAGTCACATTACCTCAGTATGAATCTGAGACCTGATGAAATTCTCTGACAACCGGTTCTACATGTGGTTCTTCTCAGTGTGTTTCTAGAGTTGAAGCCTAGCCCACCAAGGATAGTTATCCCAGCTAATATTTCCAACAGTTTTATACCATGAGAGCAAGTCTGGTGACAGGCATTTCTAGTGTTAATCTTAAGACTGTCAAGAATTTTCTAGGAAAAATATTGCATTTTATTTTTTCAAATATAAGATGAAGATGACCATATTTACCCGTCTCACAAAGATATGTTGGCATACTAATTGAAACGTTGTGTGGTCCTCTGGGAGTTGATGACATGTAGATACTAAACATTATTATAAGCATGGAAAGTATCACATGAAAATCCTTCACATATTTTCTTGCACGTTCTCTAAAATAGTAATATATATATATATATAGTTGCCAATTAAAATAATTAATAATCTTAAGAACATTCAACATTTTTATTATTAAACTTAATACATTTATGGCTAATCGTTATAATAAATAATTATTCATATGATTTATGATTATTAATAAGTTTTAAAAGAAAGTAAAATAATAAGGATAGTTACTGATATTTGCTCAGTCAGAAATAAATTGACAGAAAAATAAAGCATAGACTAAAAATTAAAAAACACAAAGAATCAACCAGAAATACTTTCTTGGCTTCTAAAAAATAGCTTCTAATATTAAAACTTTAATATTTAATATTAGTATCATATTTGTAAGGCTTTCCGGGTAGTCCAATGGTTAGGAATCCACCTGGCAATGCAGGGGATACTGGTTTGATCCTTAGTTCAGGAAGATTCTACATGCTGCGGGGCAACTAAGCCCGTGTGCCACAACAACTGAAGCCCACGCATCCCAGAGCCCAAGCTCTGCAAGAGGAGAAGCCCCGGCGATGAAAAGCCCACACAGCACAACTAGAGAGGAGCCCCTGCTCGCTGCAACTAGAGAAGGCTCAGGCACAGCAACGAAGATCCAGAGCAGCCCAACATAAATACTTTAATTAATTTTAAAGTTTAAAAAAGATCACATTTGTAAAAAACCAAATATTTCCTTTCATTCATTTATTTAAACTAATATTATTGAATAACTTCAATGTGCCAGGCCGCAAGAAACTTGCAAGAGCTAGTTGCAGAAAACAAATTCAAAGAAAGAACTATAAAAACATGCCAGTTTAATATAAAAGTGTATGACAAGCACTGTGGTGGCCCAAAGAAGAGTTTCACAGGCAGGGCGACACTCAACCTGCATACAGGTGGTTGATCAGGAGGCATCTTGGCAGGAAGGTGAAAAGTCCTCTCCAAAGAATAACATATATGAAACTATTTTCAGGGAGTTGCAAGTTATCTACACGAGTCTGGAGCAATGGTTTTCACCTGGGTATTATTTACCCCCAGGGAATATTTGGCAATATCTCGTGACATTTGGGATTGTTGCAACTCAGGGTGTGGGTACTATGAATATGCCCTGGAAGGAGCCAGTGCTATTGCTAAATATCTTAGTCCCAAGGAACAAAAAGAATTATCTCCATAGTCCAAGATGTCAATAGTGTACAGATTAGGAAACCCTATTCTTGAGTATGGGATGCAGTGGTGCAATGCAGGTGGAGAGGTCCTGAGGGAATTTTAAAGTGTAATTGAAGCTGTGATAAGGGATAGATCTAAAGCCAAGTAGCTTTGGCACCACTGCTGACTCCTTCCTTTGGAAACCATGTACCTTTCATATTAAGGCAGTCTCCAGGTTCCTATATTCTTTAGTCCTATTCTACCTCTTTCTTCCTCCTAGCCTCCCCCTTTCTACCTCCATTCCCACATATACTAGGGTGTTTCATGGGGTTCTGCCTTGGACTTGCTGATATTATCTCTTTGTACTTGGCTGATGACATTCCTTCTCATGGACTCATTTATTGCCAATCTATGAGAACCAGTAGTGTGGAGTGGAGAAGGAACTGGCAACCCACTCCAGTGTTCTTGCCTGGAGAATCCCAAGGATGGGGGAGCCTGGTGGGCTGCCGTCCATGGGGTCGCACAGAGTCGGACACAGCTGAAGCGACTTAGCAGCAGCAGTAGCAGCAGTGTGGAGTAGTTAAGAAAACAGATGCTAAAACCAGAGTTCAAATTCTGATTCTAATACCTACCATCTTTTGCAAGATAGTGTGAAATGGCAATAATGTTAGTGCTTATAAGGTTGTAGAGAGGAGTAAGCTGAGCTAATATACGCAGAGCACTTAGACCACATAATAAATTCTATGTCCACATTAGACTTTTCTAAAATTTCTAAGTTCATATGACTGAAGTGTTTGATTTTCTCTGAGTAACTTGTGTATGTGAGCTTTTAAAATTGACAGTGTTCAGAACTGAACTCCTGATCTTTCTTGCTTCCATTCCTGTTGATGCTATGCATTCTGCTATTGATGGCACCAGGATTATTAAGGAGACTTAGCAGACATCCCTGGAGAAGGCAATGGCACCCCACTCCAGTACTCTTGCCTGGAGAATCCCAGGGACGGGGGGGCCTGGTGGGCTGCCATCTGTGGGGTCACACAGAGTCAGACATGGCTGAAGTTACTTAGCAGCAGCAGCAGCAGACATCCCAGAAGAGCCTCTCTCTCTCTCTGATGTCTCATCAAATTAACCACTAAGTTCTATTGATTTTTACCTCCTATACACTTCTTGAACCAGCCCCCTTCTTTCCATCCACTACCACTGATCTATTAAGTCAAGCGCTGATTATCTTTCACATTAACTACCAACCAGCATCCTAAATAATTCCCAACTCTAGTATTGTCCCTCTATGATCATCTCTTCATATAGCTGCTGGAGTAATTGGTACTTACGAACTCCTCATGACCTATAAACTAAATCTAAGCTCCTTAATGGAGATGATCATATTAAGCAAAGGAAGTCAGAAAGACAAAGATAATTACCATATGATATCACTTATATGTTGAATCTAAAATATGATGCAAGTGAACATATCTATGAAACAGAAACATACTCACAGATTCAGAGATCAGACCTGCAGTTGCCAAGGGAGAAGCAGGTAAGGATTGAGAGCAAACACAAACTATTATATATAGAATGGATAAACAACAAGGGCCTACTGGATAACACAGGGAACTTTATTCAATATCTTGTGATAGACCATAATGGAAAAGGATGTGAAAAACAATATATATGTATATACATGTATAACTGAATCACTTTGCTGTGCAGTAGAAATTAACACAAAATCATTATTCAGCTACATTTCAATAAAACTTAAAAAAAATCTAAGCTCCTTAACAAGTCCTACAAGACCCTCCTTCATCTGAATCCTGCCTTCTTTACAACTTCATTGCTTGCCACACTCTATCCTGAACTGTGATAAAGAATGGAATTCAAGGTGTACAGTGATTCCACTTTTTCCCTATCCCTTCTGCCAGAAGTGTATCTCTTAGCCTCCCCAACTTCTACTTATCTTCTACCCTTCCAAAATTGTATTTATAATTTTCCTCTGTCATCCCATTGCATCCTCCTATTGAACCTTCCCCACACCTCATAAAGTGAACAAAAGTTTTCGTCTTGTAGAAAATGACTGGATATACTTGTGACAAAATATCAGCTTGTAGTATAAGGCCTAGAATAGCATAGATGCTTACAAAGTGTTTGCTGACTAAATGACTAATTGGAGTCATCACGTGATTAGTAACACAGAAGTGAATGAGGTGGTTTGATGGACTGAGAAGGGGCTGGGGTGGAAATACAGAATCATGAGAAAACCAGCATTTGAGGAGAGAGAGAAAGATGAGAAGCAACATGAAACCTGAAGAGAACCTTGTCAGAGAAGTAGGATAATAACCTTGAAAGACAGTGATGTGGAAGCTGAAGAAGTTGGAGTTACAGGAGAGAAAGTGGTCTGCCATGTCAAATGCCGTAAAAAGTATGCATTAAAATATAATGGGATATCCAGAAATGTAATTGCTGTGTATGTAGAAATAAGTGAAAGGTGAGGTTATAGAAAAGGAAGAATAAATTATGTTTCAGTGGCTGGATGGCATCACGGACTCGATGGACATGAGTCTGAGTGAACTCCGGGAGATGGTGATGGACAGGGAGGCCTGGCATGCTGCAATTCATGGCATCGCAAAGAGTTGGACATGACTGAGCGACTGAACTGAACTGATGAAGCAGTAAAGTTAAAAACAGATTCACCAAGTATTTTGTCCGTCTTTAATTTCTCTCAAGGGGTAAATCTCTTTATAACGGTAATCAATAGTCATATCTTTCAGATATTCAATATGTGACCAAACCTTCTCTGCTACCATCTCATTCAAGGACTCTAAACTTTTCTTTCTTGATCTCACTTAACATTGTTGGATCCAATCTCCAGAACCTCACTCTCCACTCCAAGAACCCCCAGAAATACTGCCTTTCAAACATCGAAGGTAATCTTGTCATTCCCAAATTTAAAAAATGTCTGGTGGTTATGAGATATCTATAGGTTATTTTCTAAATACTGCAGTTCTTCATATATATATATGGTGTGTAAAATTGACCTTCATCGGCCTGTCTGGTCTCATCTCTGATCACCTGGGCTACTTCCCGCTCTTTCCTGTCAGTGTCCAGTCTGAAAGTGAAGTCTCTCAGTCGTGTCCGACCCTTTGCGACCCCGTGGGCTGTAGCCCACCAGGCTCCTCCGTCCATGGGATTCTCCAGGCAAGAATACTGGAGTGGGTTGCCATTTGCAGGCACCCCACAAACCAAGCATCTTCACAACTCAGGGTCTCTGTTCATGCTGTGCCCTCCCCTGGCTAACTCGTGCTGATCGATCTTTTAGGGCTTAGCACAAATGTCACTTCTTTTAGGAAGTTTTCAGGGGCTTCCTTCAATGGAGTTAATTATTCAGACCTATGCACTACAAGCACTTTGCTTAGCACACAATACATTTTGTTCCCCTTTTAAAGATATCCCCCATTGGACTTGATGCTCCTGGAGCACCCACTGAGCACAGTACCTGATAAACACTGAAGTTTTTGACTGAATGTATGAATGAATGATTGGTGTAAGATGCTAGAATCAAGGACAGAAAAACTCAGTTGTTCCTGTGTTTGTGAAACTGTAATATATGTAAACTATTTTACAGCTCCTTATTTTTTATTAGATTGCTTTTCCTATTTTAAAAAGGGAGTCTAATTGCAGATGTGTGTGTGTGTGTGTGTGTGTGTGTGTGTGTGTGTGTGTGTGTGTAAAGCTCCATGGTATAGCTGCACTGTCTGTTCCTATGTCTCTGACTATGAACCCAGAAAAGTGGTATCACTTACCAATCAATGGAGACAAGTGCTAGGTCTTGAAGTGCTGACTCCACACTTGGGAGGGCAGCCACACTGACAGTATCCATTAGAGGATTTAGAATGTTCATTTATTTTTGGGAAAGTCTTTGAGATGAGGGTATAATGATAAATGAATAGAATGAGAGAAAACTGAACTAGGAGCGAGTGGTCTAGGTTTTAAATCATAGCATCTAACCAGGTAGCAAAAATAACAACTATTTATATTTTCCACTAGAACATATATATGTTTATAAATACTACTTAATAATTTTTATTGCCTATAAAACTTCTAGTTCATTAGGGATTTGTGGAAGTTGAGTGAATGCCTGAATATTCATAAGTGTTCTTTACCTGTTTGAGCAATTTGATACCTTCCCATGGAACATATTCTGTGAATTAGCTTAAGTCGACTCCTTGGAATCGGTATAACTAAGAAATGGAAAAGATAAATCTTGGTCTCATAACTATGTTTATTATTTACAATGAGAATCGAAAATAGAAAATTTACTGTGCTATGAATTGGAAGTTCTATTAATATTTTTGTCCTACCTGATATCAGCCTCATCAGTTTGGTTGCAGAGTATAGGACCAAACCTCAAATCTTAGCACCTTCTATTTGCTTCCCAGGGCCACTAGACTTAGTTACCAGGCCTCGTCCTCTCAGCTTTGACTCATAGCAGAAACATATGAAGTAGTTCTCTAGTGCCACTGGCAGAATTGCCCAGTTCTTTCAAGAAACTAGATCAAAATTTTCTAGTTATCTTGAAGTATCAAACTGATACAGTTGTCAATATTTTAATATACGTAGCTCCTCTGAAGAAGCATAGCACGGGTTTGGGTATTATTTTGTGACAACCAGATGAAACTGTGCCTTACTCCAGAGTATTACACAGAGTTACTGAGTAAATAATATTCACTGGAAGGACTGATGTTAAAACTGAATCTCCAGTACTTTGGCCACCTGATGCAAAAAACTGAATCATTGGAAAAGACCCTGATACTGGGAAAGACTGAAGTCAGGAAGAGAAGGGGGTAACAGAGGATGAGATGGTTGGATGGCTTCACCAACTCAATGGACTTGAGTTTGGGAAAGCTCTGCAAGTTGGTGATAGACAGGGAAGGCTGGCTTGCTGCAGCCCATGGGATCGCAAAGAGTCAGATACGACCGAGCGACTGACTGAACTGAACTGAGCAAAAGACAGAAATGAACATTGTTATCCTAGGTGGTGCTAACAGTAAAGAACTTGCCTGCCAATGCAGGAGACATAAGAGATGCAGTTTTGATCCCTGGGTCAGAAAGATCCTCTGGAGGAGGGCATGGCAACCCATTCTGGTATTCTTGCCTGGAGAATCCCATGGACAGAGGAACCTGGAGGGCTACAGTCCATAAGGTTGCAAAGAGTTGAACATGACCAAAGCAACTTAGCACCCGGGGTACTGTTTTTATATTTATTTCTTTACTGTATTTGTGCACTAGCCTATATAGGTCAATGTTAAAGAAACTGCAGCAATCAAGATCTGTTCAACGTAAGGGCTTGTCTCATTTTACTGTCTATTGACCCTGTAAACTCTTGCTTGTGTCAGGATTTATGCTAACACTATATAAGGAGAGTCCTATAGCAGAGCCATGGTTCCCATAATTTTCCTATGAGATAGGAAATGTTTTCTGTTCATTTGAAGAGATGAAGAAACTGGGACACATAGAGGTAAAATAACTTGCCCAAGGTATATCAGATAGTAATGTAACATGATTTGGACACAGGCCATATTAATATGTATTCCATGGCTATATATAGATACCATGGGATAAGTGAGAATGAAATTTATGTTTAAGTGTTTCTGAATTACTGGAAGTTTCTCCCTGGATCTTTTGCCCAAATAGAATGAAATTCTGGGTTAAGTTTTATAAATTCTAAAAAATACACAAATAAAATATCATAAAGGTGCTGTAATAGCTGCAAAGTATTTCCTGAGGGACCCTTCTACCCACTGTATCAGGTACTAAATCACATGTGCAGAGTGAAACTCATAAGACAAACCTCTATATTATATAATTCTCCAAGGTCAATTATGAACTCAGCTTTAATGATCCTGGGGAATGATAGAAATGGTAAAATTATAGTGTTATATGAAGACACTTTAGACTGGACCAGACGTGAGATATACCTTGAACAGCATGTGTAGTCTATCCTTGCTGTTAAATTTGAAGAAGGCAGCAGTAAAAACATAAGGAAGACACCTTGCCAGGACTTGTATGGATTCCTATTGCTTGTGCGTCTTCTTTTTCCTTATACCCTTTATCTCTTTTTCTATGACTCTTAATCTTTTCAGTGTAATTCTGGGGGAAATTTCACTTTGATTTGCATTTCCATCTTTTTCTAAATATAAAGCATCCTGATCTCCTTAGAGGCAAGGTGCTATAGGACTGTAATATAGGGATAGACTAAAATTAGAAATATTATCACATTAACATCTTTTCCCCAATAGTTTGGTACTTTTGACAATGTACTATTTTAGTGTATCATGGGATTTCACAGTGATTGTAAATTAAAGCTTTCTTTATGAAGACTGAAAACGTGCCTGACTTGGTAAATTCTTGACTTTCTGAGAACTCCATTTAAGGGAATCAGTGTTCACTTTCTTTCTTTTTTTAACCTTAATATATTAATGACTGAAATGAACAATAGAAAAAAGAAAATGATAAAGTATAAACAGTGGGCTTGTTCACTGAGCCAGGTGAATCGTGATCAACTTTTAGACTGTTGATTCAAACTGATGTTTTTAGATGCACATTTTGCTTCAGAAAAGAACTGAGGCAGGGCACATAGGTTCATGGCTTTTTCTCACCCTTCCCAAGACCTGGCACATAAAACAGCAACTGAAGAACTGAATCCTTCTGTTTTCTGTTTTGTTTTGTCAGTAAAAGAGGGCATCAGATGGATTACTCGAGAATATTTTTTTCAGCATGCCTATGTTTGTTTCCCTGCCTACTTGAAGTAATCCATTTTACTTAAAATTAGCAATACATTCTTCAACTTTCAAACTTCCAAATTAGCATTTGGAAACATAAAATTGTTTATTGGCCTGCTTTGCAGGATAAATAAATGTCTGTTCAGCTCCATTAGTTTTAAACCCATGATTTAGGATTCTTTTAAATGTGCTAAAATTAACAAGACTTAACTCTGTGGGGACAGAAAATGACAATACGAAATAATAAGTCATGCTGAGAATTGGACATTTGACAGGATTTCAATTTTTAATCTGGCCTCCCAGTCTGAGTGATCCTTCCTTTGTGGCAACAGAACAGAAAATATTTGCTTGTCAATAAATGTAGGCTGTTGCTACACCACAGCAGACCTGGGTAAGTCTGAAATTTAGAAGGTAATGCCAAGCCAGGAGAATAGCTGTAAAGAATACGGTTTGATTTTCTAAACCATCGAGTGATTTGGTAATTGTAGTTTATATTGACAACTGAATTCAAGATGTCACAGTTTAGTACATGGCTAAGGTCAGTTATTGCTTCATTATAATTATTCAGGGGCATCATTATAAAATGTTTGATTGGGTTTCTTTCTTCTAAACACTAAAGAATTACAAATCTTTCTCAGTCTGTATTGTATGCTTATTTATGTTAAGCTACCTAAAAGAAAATGCTAATTTGAATCCCTATTATGTGGCACTTAAAGGAATTCATAATAAACGAAGCTTGGGCTTCCTGTATGTGAATTATGTTAAACAAGCATATAGAGTAAACTGTTAATATAATTAATTATTTTACAGAAATAGTTATCTAAGAGAATGAACCACTTTTAAGGCCATTACAAGTATCCTTTATATTCCATCAATTAATATAATAGAACTTATTCTTATTCATTAGTTAATATTGAGCCACTTGGAAACACTACTTAAAAACTATATGTCTTTCTTTCTTAAAAGAATCATTTTTAAAAAACTTATAGAATTTTTATATTTATGAAAATAACACATTGTATACCAAAACTTAATTTGACTAGATTAGCAGATTGTTATTAAAATTATATAAATAATTTCCCTCATTAGTTTGGATAAAACTATAGCTGATTGCCAATAGTCTGTGGTATGAAAGAAATGATGTTTTCTAATTGAGAGGAGAGTTCACAAATACACATTTAATTGGTAGTATAAAGAATTTTCTACAAACCACTTCAACACCACTTCTAGTAACTGGCAAAAGTGAATAGTATTAAAAGCCTTACAGAAAAATCTCTGGAGGCAGAGAACCTGGATCAAATCCTGCTTCACTCTGGCACGTTCCTGTCACTGTGTCTTAGCTCTTCACCCATTCAGGCTGGAAAGGCAAGGTCTCTGGAAATGTTCCTGAGGCAGAAACATTTCATTCTATTTAGAGAACCCCATTTGAAGGAAAGGTCACAGTAATTTTTCTGACTTTGAAACTTAATACAAAACTGTGTACTGGCCCATTTTACAGGACCAAAAAGTTGTGTTTTCAGTCAGTCCTGATACTTTAGGAATCTACCCCATAGAGTTTTGCCAAGAGAATACACTAGTCATACCAAACAACCTCTTCCAACAACACAAGAGATGACTCTACTCATGGACATCAGCAGATAGTCAACACTGAAATCAGATTGATTATATTCTTGCAGCTGAAGATGGAGAAGCACTATACTGTCTGCAAAACACACACACACACACACACACACACACACACACCTGGAACTGACTGTGGTTCAGATCATGAACTCCTTATTAAAGTATGGAAAACCACTAGGCCATTCAGGTATGATCTAAATCAAACCCCTTACACTTACACAGTAGAAGTGACAAATAGATTCAGGGATTAGATCTGATAAACAGAGTGCCTGAAGAACTATGGACAGAGATTCGTAACATTGTTTAGGTGGCAGTGATCAAAACCATCCCCAAGGGAAAGAAATGGAAAAAAGCAAAATGGTTGTCCAATGAGGCCTTACAAATAGCTGAGAAAAGAAGAGAAGTGAAAGGCAAAGAAGAGAAGGAAAGATATACCCATCTTCATGCAGTGTTCTAAAGAATAGCAAGGAGAGATAAGAAAGCCTTCCTAAGTGAGCAATGCAAAGAAAGAGAGAAATACAATAGAATGAGAAAGACAGAGTTCTCTTCAAGAAAATTAGAGACACTAAGGGAATATTTCATGAAAGTGTGGGCACAATAAGGGACAGAAACAATATTGACCTAACAGAAGCAGAAGATATTAAGAAGAATTGGCAAGAATACACAGAAGAATATACAAAAAAAAAAAAAAGATCCTAATGACACAGATAATCACGTTGGTGTGATTACTCACCTAGAGCCAGACATCTTGGAATGTGAAATCAAGTGGGCCTTAGAAAACATCACTATGAACAAAGCTAGTGGAGGTGATGGATTTCCAGCTTAATGTTTTCAAATTCTAAAAGATGATGCTGTTAAAAGTGCTTGACTCACTATGCCAGCAAATTTAGGAAACTCAGCAGTGGCCACAGGACTGGAAAAGGTCAGTTTCCATTCCAATCCCAAAGAAGGGCAATGCCAAAGAATGTTCAGACTTCCACCACAATTGCACTCATTTCACATGCTAGTAAAGTAATGCTCAAAATTCTGAAAGCTAGGCTTCAACAGACATGAACTAAGAACTTCCAAATGTACAAGCTAGATTTAGAAAAGGCAGAGGAACCAGAGATCAAATTGCCAAAATCCACTGGATCATAGAAAAAAGAGAATTCCAGAAAAACATCTATTTGTGTTTCATTGACTATGCTAAAGGCTTTGATGTGTGGATCACAGCACACCAACAAACCGTGGAAAATTCTTAAAGAGATAGGACTACCAGACCATCTTACCTACCTCCTAAGAAATCTGTATGAAGGTCAAGGAGCAACAGTTAGAACTGGACATGAACAATAGACTGGTTCAAAACTGAGAAAGGAGTATGTCAAGGCTGCATATTGTCACCCTGCTTAACTTATATGCAGAGTACATCATGCGAAATGCCAGGCTGGATGACTCTCAAGCTGGAAACAAGACTGCTGGGAGAGATATCAGTAACCTCAGATATGCAGATGACACCACCCTTATGGCAGAAAACAAACAGGAAAGAAAGAGTCTCTTTGATAAATGTGAAAGAGGTGAGTGAAAAAGCGGGCTTAAAACTCAACAAAAATGAAGATCATGGCATCTGGTCCCATCACTTCATGGCAAATAGTTGGGGAAACAATGGAAACAGTGAGAGACTTTATTTTGAGCGGTCCAAAATCACAGTGGACAGTGACTGCAGCTGTGAAATTAAAAGATGCTTGCTCCTTGGAAGAAAAGCTATGACAAACCTAGACAGCATATTAAAAAGCCAGGACAAGTACTTCACTGACAAAAGACCATATAATCAAAACTATGGTTTTTCCAGTAGTCATGTATAGATGTGAGAGTTGGACCATAAATAAGGCTGAATGCTGAAGAATTGATGCTTTTGAACTGTGATGTTGGAGAAGACTCTTAAGAGTTCCTTGGATTGCAAAAGATCAAACCAGTCCATCCTAAAGGAAATCAGTCCTGAGCATTCATTGGAAGGACTGATGCTGAAGCTGTAGCTACTGGTGCACCTGATGCAAAGAACTGACTCATTGGAAAAGACCCTAATGTGGGGAAAGATTGAAGGCAGTACCAGAAGGGGACGACAGAAGATGAAATGGTTGGATGACATCACTGACTCAATGGACATGAGTCTGAGCAAGCTCTGGGAGGAGGTAGACAGGGAAGCCTGGCATGCTGCATCCATAGCGTCGCAAAGAGTCAGACACAACTGAGCGACTGAACAACAGCAACAACCGCTTATTAGCTCTGTGCATCTGAACAACTCATTTAAAATCTCCAGAACCAAATTATTTTTGTCTGTAAATGGGGAATATAGTAAACCCTATACATGCTATATATTGCAAATATTATTATATGTATTGTTTTTCTTTTGAAAAAATTTCCTGACTCTTCTGTATTAGAGTTGTGATGAGGCAATAAATGGTCAAAAGCAAGAAGATAAATTATTAAAAACAGAACTTTGAACAATCTGAAACCAGGCAATCTCTTAATAACAAAACTAATATATAAATCAATTTCAAATATAAAGATAAATAATACAGCCATGCTTCATATAAGAAAATATTCTCACTTTGTTAATTAGGATTTTAAACTCTAAATAGCATCCTGATTTAATCTTTATTAATAGTACATTAATTTAAATTAGTATTTAAAATATTAATTATTCTAATAACATATTTATTGGAAGACTTTCAAGCGTATTCTAAATTAAACAAATGAAAAGGATTAAAGATATTTAGGATATGAGTATATTGTGGTTATTTACATATTCACAGTCTTTGAAATTGGATACATCACACATTATATATAATAAATCTTGGTTAAGCCAAATATAGTAATTAATCAGAGTAGGTTATGTTCCAACCATTCTGAGAAAAATGAATTTTAATATTTTGTAAATTCAAAACAGTGAGATTCTATATTTAAAAATATTATATATATATGTATATATATTTCTGTGTATATATATATATGTACACATATCTTATATGTATATACATATATATTTATAGTTAAATGCCTTAAGACTCTATTGTGATTGAGGTAGTGGAAAATGAAACAAGAAAGTCCAGCTTTTTACTGTGTTATCAGATATAGCAAAGCATAACTGACAGGTTTGAGTCTTTGATGGTATTTTCTCTATGCCTAGGGTTTAGACAGCACTTCTCTTTAGTTGCATTTTTGTTTGTTTTGGCATTTCCTTTTTTCTGGCTCTGTTAGTTTGCCCATAACCCCTTTCTGTTGAGAATGAGATGTCTCTGGAAATACTGTCATTTCCACAAAATTTCACAAAACATTTGGATTTCTGTGGAATTTCTTATAGCAGTCGTTGTTCAGTGAGTAACATATGAATCATATATATATATATATATATATATATATATATATATACATGTACAAAGGCATATATAACTTTTTTTTAAAGTTAGCACTGCTTGGTTGCCAAAATGACAACTGTCATTTTTTCTTTTTTGTAGAAACAGCTAAACCTTGCCATGACAGATCTTGAATGCATTATTTTTACCTTCAGAATTTCCTTTTGAGAATAACAGAACATTGAACAACATAGCCCTTTATTAATCTGCTTTAGTATATTTCAATCCACCTTCCCTAATATTACTCTAAAAACTCTTTTGTAGCATGTCAGTGTTCAGAGTCATCAGTAGGGGTAAAGGTGGTTTCTAATAGTGTTAGTGGCAGAGCCTCATTCTGGGGACGCCAATGCTCTCTGGTGACCATTTACAGTGACATGATCTGCTAATGTTTCTCCATGCAGAATGCCGCCCCCTTTGAAAGATGAAGAATGTCTCACTTACTGTGACCATCAGACAATTTGTATCACTCTTGTCCATTCAGCTTCTCCTTTGCAAGTGTCCTGACACATATGTCCTAGTGCCAGGCTCTCCCAGAGGAAACCCCCTGGACTCCAGAGGGAGATCACACCCTGCAATTTTGTCAGTCTAGGAGCATATCAATTTCCAGAAGCCCTGAATAGGTGGCAGTTCCCACCATATATGCCTAAGTGTACCCTTTTCACTGCATCCTCCTCCATGTTTGTCAGGACTACTATCAAATATTTCCCTGATATTACTAGATGTTAGTAACCACTTCTCCATAGGGTGAACTCTGGATCTAAGAGCAGTTTTGTTTCATATTCTCTGATATACAGCATAACTTTCATCTTTAACTTTGCTGCTATATTCAGTTTAGGAGAAATATGCCATCTTTTAGGAAAAACATGATTTTTGAAAATACCTTGATTTAAGACACCTCTTCCTAGCATCACTTATAAATTGCAGTGAATTAATTTCTTCTCATATTTTCTGAAATAGTGAGTTAAAAGACAAATATTGAAGACAGCTTGCCTTGGTATTTTTGGAGAAGTCATCTCTTTGTAAGCACTTATACATTTTGTATATCAGAGTTAATAAATATCAGAAATAACAATACTACTTGACATTTAGATATTACTTTATTAATCCAAGATCTATTTCAAATCAGTTGTACTTTTGCATAAGTTCAAAATAATTTTTTCAGGAATAGACAAATTCTGAATGTTTTGACAGGAAAATTTTATGGTCATTAACATTTCATGTCTACATTTATATCTATTCTCAGATGCTGTAAGCACTAATAAAGCTGAGGAAACAAAGAGAACAGCCCTATCAATTTGGTGCAATGCTATCCTCTTTCAATGATAACAATCATGATAAGAATTTTAACTTGTTAAAGTTGTAAATGACTTCTAGGAAATACTCGCTATGGCCATGCTAATTGCATTTGTTCAAGCAGTAATCTACAGAAAGACACATATTCTGACCACAGTGGTTTTAAATTTCACACTCATTATCAGCCGATTTTATCTATTGTAAACTTATTTAAGGTTTTCTAAGGAGTGGAGAAAATGTCAGCAAATTTGGAAAACTCAGCAGTGGCCAAAAGACTAGAAAAAGTCAGTTTTCATTCCAATCCCAAAAAAAGGCAATGCCAAAGAATGCTCAAACTACCGCACAATTGCACTCATCTCACATGCTAGTAAAGTAGTGCTCAAAATTCTCCAAGCCAGGCTTCAGCAATACATGAACTGTGGACTTCCAGATGTTCAAGCTGGCTTTAGAAAAGGCAGAGGAACCAGAGATCAAATAGCCAACATCCGCTGGATCATCGAAAAAGCAAGAGAGTTCCAGAAAATCATCTATTTCTGCTTTATTGACTATGCCAACGCCTCTGACTGTGTGGATCACAATAAACTGCAGAAAATTCTTCAAGAGATGGGAATACCAGACCACCTGACCTGCCTCTTGAGAATCAGGTCTTGTGTGATTAAGAGTCATGGAGGAAGTACAGGTGCTATGGCAGCATGTCTGGGAGAGATGCAAAGAATTCAGCTAGGATATCAAGTGCCATTAGAAGACTGCCTGGCAGAAATATTCAAGTTGAGACCTGAAGGGAAGATCGAAAAAAGCCAAGTGCAACAATAAGGAAATGAGGGATGTGTGTAAGTGGAGGGGATGGGGGCATTGACGCAAGGTGGGGAACTTAAAAAGGACAGGCTTGATATAGGTAAAGCCATAGAATGAAGTAATGGAGCTTTGGGAATCACATTAAAGTATGTGATTCCTCATGAGGACAATGTGAGACACTGAAATGACAGTTTCTTAATCAGTATTAAGAAATGGTACTCAAGCTGTAGTGAAAGAATTGTATAACAGGAGAAAAAAGAAGTGAGGCCAGTCAAAAGGTAGCTGCAGCAGGCTAGGTCAGAGATGACAGCACCCCAAAGTCGATGGTATCATTTCACATGGATTGAAACATATTCAAGATATATTTAGATCTTGGTTGGGTGTGAGGGACAGGTGGGAGGAACATCTAATACAACATGTATCTTTTTTCCTGAGCTTTGGGTGTTTGGGAAAGACGAATAAGAGCCAGGGAAAGCTTAGAAGAGAAAGACTTATTCATTCAATTCACATTTTAAGTGACCTATATTTACCACTTACTACTAGACTAGGATTATAGCATTAGAATATAAAAGACAAAATTTTTACCCTCAGGCAGATTTATCATATTAAGTAGTGCTGAATGCTAAGGAAAAAAGAGGCGGTCAAGGAAGATGGGAAAGTGAGTAGTAGTAGGGAGAGGGCATTACAAATTTGCATACAGTGGCCAAGAAAAGCTTCACTGAGAAGGTGAGTTGAGTAAGGGAGGTGAAGGAGTCAACCATGTGCATAGGCAGGGAAACAGCACTCGACAGAGGGAACAAAAAAAGGCTGTTAAATAACACAATTTAAAGCAGTCAAATTTATCTATGTTTATCTTAACATCTGTGTCCTACTTAAGAACTAGTTTTCAACACCAAAGTTATTAAAATATTTATATATATTATCTTTGTATTTGTTGTTGTTCAGTCACTATCATATCTGACATGTCATGATCCCATGGACTGCAGCACACCAGGCCTCCCTGTCCCCCACACTCTGCAGGAGTTTGCTCAAACTCATGTCCATTGAGTCAGTGATGTCATCCAACCTTGTCATCTTCTGTTGCCCCCTTCTCCTTTAGCTCTCAATCTTTCCCAGCATCAGGGTCTTTTCCATTGAGTCAGGTCTTTGCATCAGGTGGCCCAAGTATTGGGGTTTCAGCATCAGTCCTTCCGGTGAATGTTCAGGACTGATTTCCTTTTGGATTGACTGGTTTGATCCCTTGCTGTCCAAGGAACTCTCAAGAGTCCTCTCCAGCACCATAGTTTGAAGGCATCAGTTCTTCAGCACTCAAGCTGAGTACATGACTAATGGAAAAATGATAGCTTTGACTGTACAGACCTTGTTGGCAAAGTAATGTCTCTGTATTTTAATACACTGTCTAGGTTTGTCATAGCTTTTCTTCCAAGGGGCAAGCGTCTTTTAATTTCAGGCTGCAGTCACCATCCACAGTGATTTTGGAACCCAAGAAAATAAAGTCTGTCACTGTTTCCATTGTTTCCCCATCTATTTGTCATGAAATGGTGGGACTGGATGTCATGATCTTAGTGTTTTAAATGTTGAGTTTTAAGCCAGGTTTTTCACTCTCCTCTTTCAACTTCATCAAGAGGCAATTTAGTTCCTCTTTGCTCTCTGCTATAAAGGTGGTGTCATCTGCATATCTGAAGTTACTGGTATTTCTCCCTGCAATCTTTTTCCATTTGTTTGTTTTTTGAATTAATTTACTATTAAATTGAAGGATAATTGCTTTACAGAATTTTGTTGTTTTCTGTCAAACCTCAATGAGAATCAGCCATAGGTATACATATATTCCCTCCTTTTTGAACCTCCCTCCCATCCCACCCCTCTAGGTTGATACAGAGCCCCTGTTTGAGTTTCCAGAGACATACAGCAAATTCCTGTTGGCTATCTGTTTTACATATGGTAATGTAAGCTTCTATGTTACTCTTTCCATGCATCTCACCTCTCCCCATGTCCATAAATCTGTCTCCCTGCAATTTTGATTCTGGCTTGTGCTTCTTCCAGCCTGGCATTTCTCATGATGTACTCTGTATATAAGTAAAATAAGCAGAGTGACAATATACAGCCTTGACATACTCCTTTCCCAATTTGTTTTTTTTTTTTTTATTTTTATTTTTACTTTATTTTACTTTACAATACTGTATTGGTTTTGCCATATATTGACATGAATCCACCACGGGTGTACATGAGTTCCCAAACATCAACCCCCCTCCTACCTCCCACCCCATATCATTTCTCTGGATCATCCCTGTGCACCAACCCCAAGCATCCTGTATCCTGCATCAAACATAGACTGGCGATTCGTTTCTTACATGATAGTATGCATGTTTCAATGCCATTTTCCCAAATCATCCCACCCTCTCCCTCTCCCTCAGAGTCCAAAAGTCTGCTGTACACATCTGTGTCTCTTTTGCTGTCTCGCATAGAGGGTCATCATTACCATCTTTCTAAATTCCATATATATGTGTTAGTATACTGTATTGGTGTTTTTCTTTCTGGCTTACTTCACTCTGTATAATCAGCTCCAGTTTTATCCATCTCATTAGAACTGATTCAAATGTATTCTTTTTAATGGCTGAGTAATACTCCATTGTGTATATGTACCACAGCTTTCTTATCCATTCATCTGCTGATGTAAAAGAATGAAACTAGATCACTTTCTAACACCACACACAAAAATAAATTCCTTTCCCAATTTGGAATCAGTCTGTTGTTTCATGTCTGGTTCTAACTATTGCTTCTGGACCTGCATACAGATTTCATGTGAGGCAGGTAAGGTGATCTGGTATTCCCATCTCTTTAAAAATTTTCCACAGTTTGTTGTGATCCACACAGTCAAATGCTTTAACATAGTCAATGAAGCAGAGTAGATTTTTTTTTTCTGGAATTCTCTTGCTTTTTCTATGATCTAATGGATGTTGGCAATTTGATCTCTGGTTCCTCTGCCTTTCTAAATCCATCTTGTACATCTGGAAGTTCTTGGTTCAAATACTGTTGAAGCCTTGTTTGAAGGTTTTTGAGCATAATCTTGCTGGCATGTGAAATGAGTGCAATTGTACAGTAGTTTGAACATTCTTTTTTTTGCAATTCATGGTTATGGTTATACAGGTCATTAAGATCTTTTTTGTATAGTTCTTCTATTTATTCTTGCCACCTCTTCTTTGTATCTTCTGCTTTTATTAGGTCCATACTGTTTCTGCTCTTTATTGTGCCCATCACTGCATGAAATATTCCCTTGGTATCTCTAAATTTCTTGAAGAGATCTGTAATCTTTCCCATTCTATTGCTTTCCTCTATTTCTTTGCATCATTCACTTAAAAAGGCTTTCTTATCTTTCCTTGTTATTCTTTGGAACTCTACATTCAGATGGGTATATCTTTGCTTTTCTTCTTTGCCTTTTGCTTCTTTTCTCAGCTATTTATAAGGCCTCCTCAGACAACCATTTTGCCCTTTCACATTTCTTTTCCTTGGGGATGATTTTGATCACTGCCTCCTGTACAATGTAATGAGCCTCCATCTGTAGTTCTTCTGGCACTCTCTCTCTATCAAATCTAATCCCTTGAATCTACTTGTCACTTCCACTGTATAATCGTAAGGGATTTGATTTATGTCATACCTGAATGGCCTAGTGGTATTCCCTACTGTATTCAATTTCAGTATGAATTTTGCAATAAGGAGTTCATGATCTGAGCCGCAGTCAGCCCTGTCTTATTTTTGCTGACTGTATAGAGCTTCTACATCTTTGGCAGCAAAGAATATAATTAATCTGACTTCAGTATTGACCATCTGGTGATGTCCATGTGTAGAGTCATCTCTTGTGCTATTGGAAGAGGGTGTTTGCTGTGACCAATACTTACATACAATAACTTATATGCAGATGTACTCTGGCTTCCCTATCCCTCACCATCTCCCAGAGTTTGCCCAAGTTCACGTCCATTGCATTGGTTATGCCATTCAACCTACTCACCAGCTGACACCCCCTTCTCTTTTTACCCTCCGTCTTTCCCAATATCAAGGACTTTTTCAGTGAGTCAGCTATTTGCCTCAGGTGACCAAAATCCTGGAGCTTCAACGTCAGCATCAGTCCTCCCAATGAGTATTCATGGTTGATTTCCTTTAAGGTTGACTGTTTTGATCTCTTTGCTGTTCAAGGGATTCTCAAGAGTCTTCTCCAGCATCACAGTTCGAAGGCTTTCATTCTTTCGCACTTTGCCTTCTTCAGGTTCAGCTCTCACAATCGTACATGACCACTGGGAAAACCATAGTCTTGACTATATGGTCCTTTCTCAGCAGGGTGATGTCTCTGTTTTTCAACACACTGTCTGGTGCTTGTCATAACTTTCTTGTCAAGAAGCAATCATCTTCTGATTTCACAGCTGCAGTCACCATCCACAATGATTATAGAGCCCAAGAAGAGGAAATCTGTAATTGCTCCCACCTTGTCCCCTTCTGTTTGCCATGAAGTAATGGGGCCAGATGCCATGATCTTAGTTTTTTTTTTTTAATATTTAATTTTAATCCAGTTTTTTCACTCTCTTCCTTTACCTCCTTCAAGAGGTTCTTTAGTTCCTCTTCACTTTCTGCCAATAGAGTGATATCATCTGCATGTCTGAGGTTGTTGATGTTTCTCCCACCTATCCTGATTTCAGCTTGTAAGTTATCCAGCCCAGCATTTGACAGCATACATGTTAAATAAACAGGGTGACAACAGACGGACCTGTCATTCTCCTTTCTCAATCCTAAACCAATCAGTTGTTCCAGACTGGGTTCTAACTGTTGCTTCTTGACCCACATACAGGTTTCTCAGGAGATTGGTATAATGATCTGGTATTTCCATCTCTTTAAGAACTTTCCACAGAATGTTATGATCCACAAGTCAAAGGTCTTAACATAGTTCATGAAAGAAAGGTAGATATTTTTCTGGAATTTCCTCACTTTCTCTATGATTCAGCAAATGTTGACAGTTTGATCTCTGGTTTCCCTGTGTTTTCTAAACCCAGCTTGGATATCTGGAAGTTCTTGGTTTGCATAATGTTGAAGCCTACCATTCATGATTTATTTTTTTATATTATCGTCTAAGTGCTTATTGTTTAGCTTTAAACATTAGGTCTAAAAATTACTTGGATTTGATATTTTGTGTGTAGTGTAGGGTACTTTTTAATCTTCCTAAATGTGTAATTTTCCAGCTTCGTTTATTGACATGTGAGTCTTTTCTCCTTGCTCTGTAATGCTGTATTCCTCTTAAATATATGACTATGTGAGAATTTGTTTTGGGGCTCTCTGCTTGGTTCCATTTGTCTGTTTATCTATTGTTGAACCAATACTGGACTGTCTTATTGTGACTTTAGTAGGCCTTCATATCCAGAGGAACTGGTTTTTCTGCCATGTTCTTGACTCATTTCTGTAGCATCGTGGTGGTCACATTACATTTGCCTCATACCTTGTGTTTTTTTTTCAAGAATGTCCTGACTATTCTTTGTCTTTGCATTTTCCTAATATAGAATCATGTTATCAAGTAAACCACCTGAGCTGAAGAAGATATAGGTGGGTTTGTGTGTGTATGTATACAACAAAAACTGGACTTATGTCAGAATATATTATAATAATAATAAGTATACTCCTACACATCAAATGTTTTAAACGTACACAATCCAGTAGAAACAGTGTTGAAAGATTTGCAGTCATTTCATGAAAGTGTAAATTCAAGTGACTAATAAATATAGAAAAATACAAGCAATGTCACTAGTAATGAGAAAAATACAAATTAAAATAATGAAATTTTACTGCCATCAATCAGAATGGCCAAAATTTAAAAGTCTGATACTACCTACTGCTGAAAAGATGTTGAAGAATGAGCACTTTTATACATGGAGGTGAGCATCCAAGTGGGAAAAATCATTTGAAAGTATTTTGGCATCCTATCTAGATTTAAAGGTGATGATTTATAACAGTTTCACTCATATACATCCTTGAGTCAGAAATGGAAGAAAACTAAATAAGTATTACAATAACAATAGATTAATTGTGGTATGCTTATATAGTCTCTTGGACAGCAAGGAGATCAAACTAGTCAATAATTAAGTAAATCAAACCTGAATACTGATGGGAGGGACTGATGCTGAAGCTGAAGCTCCAATACTTTGGCCACCTGATGTGAAGAGCCATATCATTTGAAAAGACCCTGATGCTGGGAAAGATAAAAGGCAAAAGGGGAAGAGTGTGGCAGAGAGTGAGAAGATTGGATAGCATTGCCAATCCAATGGACATGAACTTGGGCAAACTCCAGGAGACAGTGAGGGTCAGGGAGGCCTGGCATGCTGCAGTCCAGGGAGTTGCAAAGAGTCAGACATGACTTAGCGACTGAACAATAATGACACAAATATACAGTGTAATCACTTCTGAAAACTGATAGAATTTAGTAAAGGTGAGCATAAACATAAATTATTTCCTAAAATTCCTTGTTAGACATATTCCCATAAAATAGATGAATATGTTCACCAAAAATCTTTTGAGTTCCTAGGAGCACTATTTACAATTTCCCTCAATTGGAAATCACTAAAATACCATCATCAGTTGAATGAATAAATTGGTTGTGGAATCTTCACCTAACAGAATGCTTTGCCACAGGAGAATGATGGAAACACCATTCGACATAATGCCATGGGAGAAGTTCACAGATATAAGGCAGAGTGAAGGAAGCCAGATACACAATAGCACATACTGTATGGCTACACTCATATGAAGTGCAAGAACAGATGAAACAAATCCATGCTAGAAGTCAGGATCATGGTTACTCTGGACAGGGGATGGGTAGTGACAGGAAGAGAACATCAACAGACATCTAGGATACGAGTAATGTTTTATTTCTAAGCCTAGATATTAGTTACATGGATGTATCAATTTATAAAACTCAGTGAGCTGTATATGCCATGGTATCAGATTCTAGCTCTACTTTAGGTAAATAAAAGAGTAGATTTTTTTAATTCATGTATTTATCTCATTAAAAATGCTTCAGTGACTTCTGATTGCCTTTGAAATAAAGTCTAAACTCTAGATGATTGACCACAAAGATCTTTATGACTCTAGTATATTTCAACCTTGAATTATATCACTTCTACCCTACTATCTATAACCGGACTCACTGATCTTTGTTTTCTTCCTTAAACACATTACTTTCTTTTCTGCCTCAAAGCATTTTCACTTTATGGAAGTCTCTTCAACAGGGATTTTCTCCTGATGTCATCATTTCTCAGCTTCATGGCTACTTTCTCCAAACTAACCACCATCTCCCTGATTATTCAATCACATCAGTTTCTTGGTCCCATTCTAGCCCTTGTAACCATAGAAACCGCATTTAAAATTTTTATTTGCTTATTTATTTGTTGTCTGTACAGACCACAAACATTTAAGCTCGTGTCTCTTGCTTATCATCATGTTCTCAGCATATAGCAATTTGTTTTAACACAAATTAGGCACCTATTACCAAATTAGACTTCCCTGTAAGCTTAAACAGTAAAGAATCTGCCTGCAATGTAGGAGACCAGGGTTCAATCCTTGGGTTGCAAAGTTCCTCTGAAGAAGGGAATGGCAATCCACTCCAGTATTCTTGCCTGGAGAATTCCATGGACAGAAGCCTGGTGGGCTACAGTTTTGGGGTCACAAAGAGTTGGACATGATTGAGTGACTAACACACGCACAGTCACCCACTGAAGAATTGTTATGAACAAATGAGCGTTTATCAAGCTTGGCAAAACAATGTGAAATAAATCTATGAACTTCTGTGGTCACGAATAAATAAAGTTTTGGAAATATGGAAAGTGTGTAGAATAAGACTTAAAAGAGGGCCTTACCCAGATCCCTGTGAACCAGAAAGATTTAAGGGGCAGCCAGAGGAAGAAACCACCAAAATATATGGAGCTGGAGAGGACAGAGACAGAAGCTAGTAGCCAGGCCATACAGAAAACAAAACTCAATAAAGACAAACAAAATAGCAAACAAACAAGTAAAAAGGCAAACAAAACAATAAATGTGGTATCATGGCTGTCAAAAAGGATGAACAATGCTATCAGCTGTGATTGGATTTCAAAATAAAGGAGTGCCTAATGACCTTGCTGAGAATAGGTCACCGGAGCAGACAGATTACAGGGAGCTGAGGAGTGAAGGAGAGATGAGAACTGAGGACAGTGAAAGATGCCTCTCTTTCAAAACATTCTGTTGTGCACAGAAACACTACTGGTCAGTTATGTTATGTATATGCTTAGCTGCTCAGGTGTGTCTGACTCTGCAGCCCCATGGACTGCAGCCCACCAGGCTCCTCTGTTCAGGGATTCTTCAGGCAAGAATACTGGAGTGGGTTGCCATGCCCTCCTCCAGGGTATCTTCCCAACCCAGGGATCAAACCGAGATCTCCTGCATTGCAGGCAGGTTCTTTACCATCTGAGAAACCTCGGAATCCCCTTAGAGAATTAGGATACAAGGAGAGGTTTGTTTTGTTTCATTTTTAGATAGAAGAAATTTCACATTCTTAAATGTTGATTGGAGAGCATCGTTGCTCCTGCAGAAACAGAAAGGGAAGGGAACCAGAGCAGAAGTAAGAGAGTTAGCCATACAAGGAAGGATGAGAGGAGAGGAGGCTGGAAATGTAAAAAGTTAAAGGTATGAGATAAAATAACATGAGTATAGATGTCTTTGAATCCTGTGCTAAGACTGAGTATGCAAGGGACACGAAAACAACATATAAAGAAGAAGAGGGAAGAAAATCACAATAAAGACAGTGAAGTGTTATGGTGCATGCTTGTCACCAACAACACTATAACAGAAATATCCACAACTCACCTGAGCTATTCATTTGGGAAATAAATATTTTGGTTTGACATTAACTCTGTCCTTTTTTAGTTACCATTAAATTTTTTCCCATTTATTGGATATTTACTGTTCATCTAGCCTAGACAACATTGTGGAAACTTATTTATTTGTTTGAAAATTGCTACATTCTGTTTAAATATGCTTCAGCGTGTTTTAGAATAATACTATTATTACAAATGTGCCTTATGAAGTCATTTTAAAACCATGAGCAATTTGTTCATTACAAAAAATATAGAGAAAATTCCAGCATAAGTTATTCAATTTTACTTTTTAAATATATAAATGTTTCATGTATAGTATAAATAATCTGTTGTGGCAAGGCTGCTTTCATTTTCTACATATTTTCAAGTGTTTCTAAATTTCTAAAAATGTTAATATATCTGTAAAGTTAGAAAAATATTAGTATATGTTCATAATTTTTGCGTTAGGAAAAGCATCTTGGGGTAGACTCATGTGGGCTAAAGGGTATGAGTTTGTTTGCTACACGTTACCAAATTTCCTTACAAAAATATTGTACCAATTTCAGATAATGCTAGCAAAAGCAAACGCTTATTATGAAGAAAGCACACATAACTCTTAAAAAGAATTTTCAGAGATCATGGCAAAAACAAAACAGGACAAAATTAAAAAAAAAAAAAAGCTTCAGAATTTTCTTTTGACATTTCTTAGTGGCAGGAGGTGCTCTTAGGAGCATCTACAACTAAGGAGGGACAGAAGTTTGTATATCAATAAGCCAACTATTTTGCTCACTGGTGGGGCAAACCTGAGGTTATATTTAACACAGCCTTTCAAATGATCTCCAGCAGGATTGAGCCCAGTGGTGATTCACTAATTTAAAAAACTCCTTATTGGCTTTTCCCCTTCCCTATCTTACCTTTCCATGACATTACCATGCATCTTGGGTTTACCTTCCAAGTCATGACCTGGCACGTAAACCTGGGTCTGCTTTTTGGGAAGTCCAGTGTAAGACATATGGAAGAATCATATTAGAAAGTATAAGTTTTGTTTTTGTGTCCTTTTACTTTTCTGTTTTTAATCATGGAAGTGAAAACATGTGTCTAAGAATATCTCACATTTTAATTGAGCAACTGCTGTATTCCTAGCACTGTGCCAAACATATTGCATAGGTAACCTATTTAAATCTCACAGGAAGTGCTAAATATGGTATCGGATTTGTGAATAGACAAGTCTCTCATCTCTTTATTCAACCAATAGTGATTTCCTACTGTGTGAAAATGTGCTCTGCTTGGTGATGACAGACTGCATCATTATGGAACTTGCAGTAGTGGGACAGAGAGATAACCAAATAAACCAACATGCAAATAGCTATTTAATTGCAATAATGAGAACTTCTAAAGGAAAAGCACAGAGTGACATGAGGTAGAAGTTTAAGAGGGAACTTAATGTCATCTTGTGGAGGTCATTGCCCGGTGGTGACATTTAATGAGATGAAAATTTTGGATAAGAATTTATCAGTTGATAAGAGAAGGAAACACATTCTAAGCTGAGAAAATAGTGTGCAAATACCTGAGAGGGAGGAGATTAGCACTTCTGAGACCCTAGAAGGTTGTTGACGGTAGACTCTACCAAGTGAAGAGGAAGGTGGCTTGACAGGGAGCCTGAGATCTGGGAAGGTATCAGATCATGTGTGGCCTTGCAGGCTATGAAAAACTGTGTATTTCAGGCCAGTCAGAAGTCAGAACCATTGAAGGATTTTAAAGAACATGTTATTTTTCCCCCCTGCTGTTTTTAGTACATTTCAATTACCAGTTAAGTTCTTTGGTTAGGCTCAGAGAAAGAAAGGTTTCTGGTCTTCTAACAGGGTTTGTTAAGCCTGAGTGCTGAAGAGCCAAGTATGGACCTCTGATCTGTTTTATTCCCAATGGATTGGGCCACTTTTAAAAGTTTAAATTAGCTGTTAGCCAACATCTGGGTTTCCAAGATTTCTGGTAAAAGAGGATATCAGGCAATGCTAGGTTGGTATTTCTCATGACATAAATCTGTAGTAGACTTGAGAAGATACAAACGTCTTTAAATTTGCCTTGAACTCTGGATTTCACAAGCTCCATATGCATCATGAGAGTCTTCCCTGGTGGCTCAGATGGTAAAGCGTCTGCCTGCAATGCGGGAGACCCGGGTTCAATCCCTGGGTTGGGAAGATCTCCTGGAGAAGGAAATGGTAACCCACTCCAGTACTCTTGCCTGGAGAATCCCACGGGCGGATGAGCCTGGTAGGCTATAGTCCATGGGTTGCAAAGAGTTGGACACGACTGAGCGACTTCACTTACACTTTCATATGCATCATGAAGCTACCATATTGCAGAGTATCATTTAATTACTGATTTATGTTGTTGTCTATTCTTTGTAGATGAGTTTGCAAAGCCTGTATTATAACATCTGGTAATGCAGACTTTAGAGCCCTTGAGTAAACTAGCTTGTGAACTAGATTATGGATTTATTCTATAATAGATGGTGGTTAACAGGCCATCTTAGAAGAATAAATAATGTAGAGCAGTTAAGAGCATGAGTTTCAGATTCAGATGTGCTCAGGTTCTATAAGAGGCCTCAAACTTCATGACCAGTGCCATTTCTGACCACTTGATCCTAACCGTAGATGTCACATCTAGGTATTTGGCATTCTTCTTTATATCAAGGTTTTCATGTGTTCTGAGCCTTCCTTGCTGTTTTGTCTCCTCTAAAGCCCTCTTCCTAGTTTTCCTGTTTATCCTTCAATACCTACTTGAAATGTCACATGTTCCTAGCCAAGTTACTATTCTCCTCCTGCCCACTCCAGATTCTTCTGGGTTCCTGTAGGATTTGAAACATTCTACCATCACAAAACTTACTACATCATAACAATTTATTTGTTGCCCTGATGGTTACACAGAGCAAAGAAAATAAATAGATGAATGAATAAAGTGCTTATTTTTTAAGATGCTTTTACTTACTCTCATAATTTGAAAGTTACTCTTGCAGAACTATGACAGGAGAAGAAGGAAGAGGAACTGGAATAAAATAACCTAACTAGAAGGCAAATGATGACAGGCAAATGAGAGGGACTATGTATTGGAATCCTGAGAGGGCCTTGAGGGTTGAGAGCAAAAGTGAGGGAGAAATTAAAGCAGGTCAGCCAGGTGGGGCAAAAGAGAGTGACCACAATGCGAGGAGCTTGCTGATGGTATGTTCACACAGCTGACCCAAAGCAGAACTTAGTAAGAACCTGGAAGCTTCCCAAGTGAGAACTGAGAGCACTGATGTGTAAATGAGGTACAGGATGAGAGAGAAGATGAACAAGACAGGAAGCTAGGACCACAGAACTTACCAGCAATGTTCTGAGGTCTGGAAGCGAAAGAAGGAAAAGCAAACTGTGTGAAGGATCCAGGGATGCAGATGGATGAAGTTTATATACCAGAGAGTGGATAAGGAGCAGAGATTAGGAGACATGGTTCAGATGGTAATTCAAGACTTTGAGGTAGATTCTAGGTTCTTAGACTGGGAGACCCAATCACTGAGAAGTGTCTTTAATTCTCTGAAAGTATAATATAGTAAGGAAGTGACATCAACAACTAGGAGTTGGGGAAGAAGAAAATAAGGTTTAAAGTCCTGTTTTTAAAAATGTTACAGATTTTTCTGATTTTTAAAACCATTGAAAACACATAGTAGAGTCAAATATGTTTTTCTTTCTTTTGAGTGTTTTTAGGCTCAAATGAGAAAATTATAATAATATCTCACATGTGTATTATTATACAATATTTACAAAATATGTTGGCATATATTATTATCATTATCACCACCTTATATAACTTGAACATTTAATGTTACTGCTTGGGTTGTTTTGTATCCTGTCAACAATAAAAACAAACCACAGTACGCACTCACAAACACCCACACACATATTTTTCTAATCCCACTCACTTAATTTTTGTCATGCTGTTTTTTAGCTTGTGCTACTTTATTCCATTTTATACATCTTTACAACTCTCTGGAAATCCTTTCTGTAACAAAGTACTGGTAGAAATATACAAGTGCCATTTAACATTATGAGGTTTATCTTCTGGAAGATTTTGATTATTTTAGCTATCATCCATAGATTTACAAAGAAAATAATGGCAACCTTAAAAAGGTTTATGGAAGGTCTCTTCTCCAGTTAAGCTTAATTTTTTATCTGAGGATACCAAATGTAATAGTAATCACCATAGAGATTTAAAATGTTAGGAAATGTTAACAGGCCTCAAGTGAGCTTTTGAACATGTTCAAAAATATGCTCACAAATTCCATCCTTGCAAATGATTTCACCACATATTTCTTTGGTCTAGTAACTCTGTATCGTTGCACTAAACAAAGATGATCCTGGTTCTTTATCTCAGTTATACAGCACAAGAAGAGAAAGTCGGAAACATCCCTTGAGCCCTTCACATCCAGTTTAAAAAAAAAGTGAAAGTGTTGGTCTCTCAGTTGTGTATGACTCTTTGCAATCCCATGGACTGTAGCCCACCAGGCTCCTCTGTCCATGGAATTCTCCAGGCAAGAACACTGGAGTGGGTAGCTGTTCCCTTCTCCAGGGCATCTTCCTGACCCAGGGATCAAACATGGATCTCCTGAATTGCAGGCAGATTCTTTACTGTCTGAGCCACCAGGGAAGCCCCTCACATCCACTAAAGTCCCAGTGTATATCCTTCAAGGGTATGACTGACTTAGTCTGTATTCTAGACAAAAGATATGAACAATTTTTAAATATCTTTACTTCACTGAGCTAATAGCATCTGATAAATCATGCAACACAAGTCAATAGAATATACCTAAATGAACCAAAATTCTGGAGCATGCTGCCCATGCTCATGTTTGGAATCTAGACCAAACTGTCAAATCAAGAAATGAAAAAAAAAAAAAAAGAGAAGAAGGGAGGTGGCTAGCAAAGTTACAGAGATATTTAGGATATATAAACTAGATTAAGAAATCAAACAACTTATGATCCTTACTAAACCTGAAAATTGAAAAACATTAACATCTTCCTTGGCACAACACAGTTCTCAAATCTATATGACATCGCTTGGCTCCATTTTTAGTCAGCATAATTTTGGCTTCTATTCTTACATGGCTAACAGCCAAATTCATCTGTCTTCTGTGTCCAATCCTAGCATCTTTGTTTAGTTCCTCGACTGAGATTCTGTTTTAAATAGCCTGAAACATTACTGTAAAGAAAGAGATTTTCCTGAGCAATTTGAAGTATCTTTGTCAAATCATATAGTTATCAGCTGAAGCTTTGTTTTCAATTCAGTGGTTTGAAGAGTGTAGCTTCTTTCTGTTAACTTGCTTGGAAATTTCCATGTCTCCTTTTACCAGAAATTGCTTTGATTAATGTAATTCTCCTTCTGCTATGATTTCTTTTGCTATTCTCTGCCCTCTTTGATGAGTGAAAAATGCAGGTGCTAGATTTCTCAGGAGGGTTAAGCTGGAGGGCAATGTGTGCATTCCTATCTTCACTGTCACAAATTGCTTTTAAAAATTTAGCTTTTACATTTGTTTGCAAAAACCTGGAAGATTATCTTGCAGGTCCTAGGCCTGTTTGCCAGCAGATTGAGTCCTCCTCCTTCTGACCCCAGAAGGCTTATTTTCTTGGCTCCTCTGCTAGCTGACTTTTTGCATGGGAAGTGAAGATAAGAGATGGAGGGCCAGATGAGGGAGGCAGCTAGAATATCCCCATGTTAAGCAGTTTCACTGGTAGCAGCTTGTCTCTTCCTCGACTCCAGCTGCCACTCTCCAGGGCAACCATAGTCTATCATCCAGCCTGAGAGGCAACTCACATTTTGGGCACCAGTCTTCTGGTTTCCTCCTCTTTGATTTTTGAAAAATCAAAGAATGTTAGTGAATTCCTGATGGTATTAGTCTATAAGTTACTCTATTTCTATTGTTACCAGTTATTGTTCTCCACTATTCTGTCACCTGTGAAATTGATTCCCTGCATTAAATTCCCTTCCTTGTAAACTACTGAAATGGATTGTTTTCCTGGATAGGCCCTAGCTGAACAAGCATCAGTTCTTGGCTAAATATAAATAGGAAGATTTTAAGTATAACAAATTCATCCCTGGCAGTTGCAGAAGAGGATTTATGCAGGCTATTATATAATTGGGATAAATCAAATCCTATTTATAATGAAAGTTACTGTTTGGAATAAAACTACAAAAAGTTCCTAGTAATGAGATTGCAATTCAGAAGGTGATTAATTTAGGAATACTTGAGACATGTAAAATTTATTAAGAAAAACAATTGAGTCCTTTGTAAGATATTCCTTTTCTTTGTAAGATATTCTTATAGGGCATATAAAATCTTATACTTTTACTAATTTCTAAAGACAGATTTTGTATCCAAGCATTTCAACCTGAGTTTTTTCCTCCTAGGAAGAAAATCTCAATTGAACTGATGTAAAACATAAACAATGACACCATATTATAACAATTCTGAAAACTGATATATACAGAATAAAAAAGACAGGCGAAAACTAAAAAATATTCCGTTCAGTTCAGTTCAGTTGCTCAGTCATGTCTGACTCTTTGCAACCCCATGAATCGCAGCACGCCAGGCCTCCCTGTCCATCACCAACTCCCGGAGTTCACTCAAACTCACGTCCATCGAGTCAGTGATGCCATCCAGCCATCTCATCCTCTGTCGTCCCTTTCTCCTCCTGCCCCCAATCCCTCCCAGCATCACAGTCTTTTCCAATGAGTCAACTCTTCGCATGAGGTGGCCAAAGTGCTGGAGTTTCAGCTTTAGCATCATTCCTTCCAAAGAAATCCCAGGGCTGATCTCCTTCAGAATGGACTGGTTGGATCTCCTTGCAGTGCAAGGGACTCTCAAGAGTCTTCTCCAACACCACAGTTCAAAAGCATCAATTCTTTCGCACTCAGCCTTCTTCACAGTCCAACTCACACTTCCATACATGACCACTGGAAAAACCATAGCCTTGACTAGATGGACGTTTGTTGGCAAAGTAATGTCTCTGCTTTTGAATATGCTATCTAGGTTGGTCATAACTTTTCTTCCAAGGAGTAAGCGTCTTTTAATTTCATGGCTGCAGTCACCATCTGCAGTGATTATGGAGCTCAAAAAAAAATAAAGTCTGACACTGTTTGCACTGTTGCCCCATCTATTTCCCATGAAGTGATGGGACCAGATGCCATGATTTTCGTTTTCTGAATGTTGAGCTTTAAGCCAACTGTTTCACTCTCCACTTTCACTTTTATCAAGAGGCTTTTTAGTTCCTCTTCACTTTCTGCCATAAGGGTGGTGTCATCTGCATATCTGAGGTTATTGATATTTCTCCCAGAAATCTTGATTCCAGCTTGTGCTTCTTCCAGCCCAGTGTTTCTCATGATGTACTCTGCATAGAAGTTAAGTAAGCAGGGTGACAATATGCAACCTTGACATACTCCTTTTCCTATTTGGAACCAATCTACTGTTCTGTGTCCAGTTCTAACTGTTGCTTCCTGACCTGCATATAGGTTTCTCAAGAGGCAGGTCAGGTGGTCTGGTATTCCCATCTCTTTCAGAATTTTCCATTTTCTTGTGATCCACACAGTCAAAGGCTTTGGCATAGTCAATAAATCAGAAATAGATGTTTTTCTGGAACTCTCTTGCTTTTTCCATGATCCAGCGGATGTTAGCAATTTGATCTCTGGTTCCTCTGCCTTTTCTAAAACCAGCTTGAACATCTGGAATTTCACGGTTCACATATTGCGGAAGCCTAGCTTGGAGAATTTTAAGCATTATGTTACTAGCGTGTGTGATGAGTGCAATTGTGCGGTAGTTTGAGCATTCTTTAGCATTGCCTTTCTTTGGGATTGTAAGGAAAACTGACCTTTTCCAGTCCTGTGGCCACTGCTGAGTTTTCTGAATTTGCTGGCATATTGAGTGCAGCACTTTCACAGCATCATCTTTCAGAATTTGAAATAGCTCAACTGGAATTCCATCACCTCTACTAGCTTTGTTCGTAGTGATGCTTTCTAAGACCCACTTGACTTCACATTCCAGGATGTCTGGCTCTAGGTGAGTGATCACACCATTGGGATTATCTTGGTCTTGAAGATCTTTTTTGTACAGTTCTTCCATGTATTCTTGCCACCTCTTCTTAATATCTTCTGCTTCTGCTAGATCCATACCATTTCTGTCCTTTATCGAGCCCATCTTTGCATGAAATATTCCCATGGTATCTCTAATTTTCTTGAAGAGATCTCTAGTCTTTCCCATTCTGTTGTTTTCCTCTATTTCTTTGCATTGATTACTGAGGAAGGCTTCTTATCTCTTCTTGCTATTCTTTGGAACTCTGCATTCAGATGCTTATATCTTTCCTTTTCTCCTTGGCTTTTCACAGCTATTTATAAGCACCCCCCCCACCCAGACAGCCATTATGCTTTATTGCATTTCTTTTCCATGGGAATGGTCTTGATCCCTGTCTCCTGTACAATGTCATGAACCTCAGTCCATAGTTCATCAGGTACTCTATCAGATATAGTCCCTTAAATCTATTTCTCACTTCCACTGTATAATCATAAAGGATTTGATTTAGGTCATACCTGAATGGTCTAGTGGTTTTCCCTACTTTCTTCAATTTAAGTCTGAATTTGGCAATAAGGAGTTCATGATCTGATCCACAGTCAGCTCCTGGTCTTGTTTTTGTTGACTGTAGAGAGCTTCTCCATCTTATGCCTAATTAAATAATTAATAATAAAATAACTAGATCAGGTTCCAGAAATAAAGGGTTTTCCTTTGCAACTATTTGTTATTTTCCTAATTTGGATCCAGATAATAACTATTATATCACAAAGATCTTTGCTTTTTGAGATATACCACAAGATAAATATGGTAAGTAGCAAGAGTAATTTTAAAGTCATTTAATGCCTCCATACGCCCTGAAAAGTACTAGTCTTGCTTTTACTTTTGTGTCCATGTGTTACCTGTGGAATCATGAATTAATATCCTACACATTTCTGTCAGCCTTTATATGTGATCCTTACATATTATTTATATGTATGTACAGTCATAATCAGAAAAAATATTTCATAAGTTATCCCTATTTGGTTTTCGTGTGGCAGAGAGAAAAAACACACATGTAATGTGTAAACATGTTAGACATGTAAAGACACATGGAGACAAAGTGGAGAATGTGCTCGTTCCCCGATTCTCTTGGCTGCAGTCAGCATGTCCACAGTGAAGGCAGTGGGAAGAGGGAGACTGGCCAAGGTATTGATAAGAGCAAGCACTGCTGTGACCTTTTTAGTTCCTGTAACTATCTGAAGCTTTGCAAACAACATGAAGATGATTTTTAAGTGCCTCAGTTTCAAAATGATCATCTTTATATGAACTGGTTCCACTGGTGTAATATGGATTGACGTCTTGAGGTAGAAACTTGTAACAATTTCCTGAACTCATAACTGAAGAACTGCAGTAACTGACAAAGCTACTGTGGTCACTCATTCCTCTGCAAACCATAGGATAGACAAATAAAAATAACACTTCCCTTTCATATGGATTTATATGGTCATATTTCTGTTGGGCTGACATTGTTAAGAGTGATATGGTTTTTTTTCCACATGATATGTAAACCAGAAATATTCAAAAACAAATATTCTTTAAAAAAACACACACATTTTTTTTTTTATGCAAGTAAAAGGTGCCAGACTGGTGATCTCTCTTCTGTTTGAAGAACACAGTATAGGCACCAAGATCTTCCCACCCCATCTTGGTACCTTCTTATCTTCTAATTTCTCCGTCTTTTTGTTTCTTCTAGGTTTTAAGACGTAACTTTCTAAGGTTTGAATTAAAATGGTGTTTCTCAGACTCTGAATTGCATACAAATCACCTGGGGATTCTGTGAAAATGCATGTTCCACTTCAGTAGGTCCAGTCTGAGATTCGACAGTTTTAACAAGCTGCCAGATGATGCCCATGTGCTGATCTTAAGATCACATTTTGAATAGTAAGTAATTAAATTTTTGTCTTTCCTAAAAACTGTATGCTCCTTGAAGGTAAGAAGTGCATCTTGCTTGTCTCATACACAGGGACATATAGTACATATATTTCAGTGATGGATTTATTATATAAATGTTCTAATCATTCTCTGCCCCCTGAGAGAATATAACATGGTCAGTTGCTGAGTCATGCCTAACTCTTTGCCATCCCATGACTATTGCCTGCCAAATTCCTCTGTCTGTAGTTTTCCAGGCAAGAATACTGGAGTGGGTTGCCATTTCTATTCCATGGGACCTTCCCAACCCAGGGATTGAACCTGTATCACTTGTGTCTCCAGCATGAGCAGGCAGATTCTTTACCACTGTACCACGTGGGAAGCAAATGTGTAAGATAAATAAATCAAACATATTAGATTTTTAATATATATATTTTATATATCAATATATGTTTATATATGGTTCTAACTTGGAGAAGGCTATGGCAACCCACTCCAGTACTCTTGCCTGGAAAATCCCATGGACGGAGGAGCCTGGTAAGCTGCAGTCCATGGGGTCGGAAGAGTTGGACATGACTGAGCGACTTCACTTTCACTTTTCACTTTCATGCATTGGAGAAGGAAATGGCAACCCACTCCAGTGTTCTTGCCTGGAGAATCCCAGGGATGGCAGAGCCTGGTGAGCTGCCGTCTATGGGGTAGCACAGAGCTGGACACAACTGAAGTGACTTAGCAGCAGCAGCAGCAACAATTTTGAAACAATGGTATTGAGATTCCAATGGAGGAATCTTATCTGAATGCTTTGTCCCTAAATGCTAGTATTATAAAGGTTCACTGCAGTGAAAAGTAAGTAATAAGTATGAAAAGTCTTATCTTAGAAAGAATATATAATTGGTGAAATATTGAAGAATTAATCATCTTTACCTTATACACCATTATATTTAATAATGTAAAATTCTATAAAATATAAAGGATTATAGAATTAATAAATGTAGTTCAGCCAGTCTAGTATTATTCCTAGTTTTACATTTAGAATTACAAAACAGAAATTGCTTTACTCATTAGGGAAATGTGGAAAGGTATGAAAGAGGTTAGGATAGGCAAACTGATACAGCTTTATTTAAAAAAAAAAAAAACTATTTGTTTTAAAATGAAAGATAATTGCTTTACAGTACTGTATTGGTTTCTGCCATGCATCAACATGAATTAGCCATAGGTATAGATATGTTTCCTCCCTCTTGAAATTTTGTCCCACCTCCCACCCCATATCATCCCTGTAGGTTGTCACAGAGCACCAGTTTGAGCTCCCTGAGTCATATAGCAGATTCCCACCAGCTATCTATTTTACATACGGTAATGTATATGTTTCCATGCTACTCTCTGTTCTTCCCACCCTCTCCTCCCTCCCCTTGTCCACAAGACTGTTCTCTGTGTCTGTGTCTCCACAGCTGCCCTCCAGGTAGGTTTCAGTACCATTTTTCTAGAGTCCATGCTGCTGCTGTTGCTGCATTAATACACAATATTTGTTTTTCTTTTCCTAATTTAATAAATTCATAGATTCTTTGACTTTCTGCACAAGAGATGAAATCTGTATTAATGTTCTATGTGAGTGGTGGTTCCAGAATGTCCTACAAATTAAAGATAGTTTGGGGGTACATGATGAGTGTACACACTTTCTGAAGATTTCCATTTTCTGCTTCTTTCTCCCCAGAGAGACCCATAGTAAATCCCATTGCTAACAGAAACTAACTTGATCACAAGGAATTCTGAGACCCACACCCCCCTGTTGGCCTTTAGTATTTCCTGGCTTTTCTGATTCCTCCTCCCTCTGGCTCTCCCTCACTTCCCCAGCTCCTTACCTTCTTCCTGTCTGAGCAGAAAGGAAAAGAGGTTGTTGATACATAGGCTAAAGGACTCCGGTTAAAAAGGAAGTCGAATAAGACAGTAAAGATTCAGAGACTGAAAATTGCTATTTTACTTAATCTGTTAGTATCCATATGCCTGTTAGGATGAAGTAGAATTGTTTCTGTTAGGAAGTTGTTTTCTAAAATGCTAAGCTTCTTCGGATGTTGATGACTGAAGCACGACAGCTCATATGTACCGTTGAATACTCTGACAGCATGAAAAAATGTACTGGCTCCTGGATGTCTTATCTTACTGTACCTACAAGTGCCACATATATTACAGTTTCTTCATGCTTAAAAGGTTTTCCATTGTTGTACGGGAATGTTTGTTTTCACCTCCTGATTTCTTCATTGGGGCTTTCTCTCCCATCATTGAAGCCATTTCTTTTCATAATAAGTTCCAATCACTGTCTGTGGCAGTATTTTCATTTACATGTTTAAAAGTGATTAATTGCTTTCTATCAGCTATATTTATAAAATGTACTTTTTTACTACAAATAAAAATAAAATGTCTTTACTATTACCAATTCATGTCTGAAAACTTAGAAACAACTATATGACTATATTTGGAATATTTATTCCAAAGCACAACAGAAAACACTATCCATATATATATATATCATAATGCTATCAGTATATTAGTTTCCCAATATTTGATGGTTAAAAAAATGATAAGAAATGTCCATATCCCATTAATATTACTCAATGAATTTTTTAATTTTTATTTTTCCCAATCCAAACTTTTCAGTAAAGTGAGTAATTTCTGAGTCTATAGATAATAAAATCAAATAAGGCCCCATTTAGAATTATCTTGTCTTCACTTTTTAGAATTTGGTAACACAACTTCTATTCAAGGACCTAGTTTAAGATCTCAGATATAAAACTAAAGTATTACAAAGCAGGAGTGGGTTGGCTTGTATCAAGATAAGCTAAAAATCTCAAACACTCCATTTCCAAGATCACCTCAGAGAAACAGAACAGCACTTAACATCTAGGAAACCCTATCCTATAGAATCACAAAAAAGAAGTAGCTGTTCAGATTAAAAAATACAGAGTACTGCCTTTTCCTTCCAGTATGTCTGAATAGGTTTTATTTACAAAGACAGTCCTCACATAGCAGTATACATTTTATATATTCAAGAGTACTTATGAAGAAGGTAATTATCCAACATTTCTTTGACTTTAGGAAAAAACAAACAATGCTCATAATGTGGCTACAACATTATTTCATTCACATATTTGAGATAAATTGCTGAAAACAAATATGATTTACTATGCAAACAATTTTATCTTAACATTATTTAGACAAGCAGATGTTATTGGATGTCTGATTTCTGATAACACAGAAGACTTTCAAAAAACTTTGTAATAAAATATTTGGTGGGATATTATAAGTTAAAAGGACTACATCAGCCATGAGGAAGCCATCTTGACAGAGCAAATTTCCAGAGTTTTTCTGGATGATTTGTGGCTAAGCTGTTCTATCTGCTGTGGATCTTCTTGCTATGGAATTGACAGAGAATTTTCCAAGATGAGAAAAAAAGAAAGAAAGGTGTTTTGGTCAAATTAGGCAAGTATGGCCATGAAAAATTTAGGGTATTATACTGCCAAATTTGGATCTGAAACTATTCAAAAGACCAGGGAATTAACATTCCAAGCTGACTTCTTGCATTGCTGTGGCTATTTATACAGTCTTAGTTGACTGAAGAATCAATTGATTTAAGTATCTGTGCTCACACATGATAGAAAGCCTCAGAATTCTTCCTATCACACTACATGTGAGCCAAATGTGATACATTAGTACTCATTTTACAACTTTCGCTATAACTTAGTGACTGTAGTGTGTGTGTAATTATAAATATTTAGTTCAGTTCAGTTCAGTCACTCAGTCGTGTCCGACTCTTTGCCACCCCATGAATCGCAGCACGCCAGGCCTCCCTGTCCATCACCAACTCCCAGAGTTCACTCAGACTCACGTCCATTGAGTTAGTGATGCCATCCAGCCTCTCATCCTCTGTTGTCCCCTTCTCCTCCTGCCCTCAATCCCTCCCAGCATCAGAGTCTTTTCCAATGAGTCAACTCTTCACATGAGGTGGCCAAAGTGCTGGAGTTTCAGCTTTAGCATCATTCCTTCCAAAGAAATCCCAGGGCTGATCTCCTTCAGAATGGACTGGTTGGATCTCCTTGCAGTCCAAGGGACTCTCAAGAGTCTTCTCCAACACCACAGTTCAAAAGCATCAGTTCTTCAGCACTCAGCTTTCTTCACAGTCCAACTCTCACGTCCATACATGACCACAGGAAAAACCATAGCCTTGACTAGATGGACAACCTACTGGCAAAATAGCATCAGTAAAGAACGTGAATGAAAGACATTTTACATAGTTTACAAAGAGGAAAATAAAAAAAGAAAGGGAAATAACCTTCTGACATTTAATTCAACTAAATGACCCTTCTTCTCAACTGGGGCATCCAGTGAATATTATCTTCAGATATATATTTTATTTTCTATAGTAAATCACAGAATTCATTATTTCAGTGTAGGTGAATAATCTGAACTGGTCCTAGAACTTTCTTAATTCAATTCCTCTCTTCTATGAACTTACACAGCTGTTTAGTTCTTTTGTAAATAAGGAAGGATAGGCACTCTAGCACAGATCTTTTTAGCATATGAAGCATATTGACATGAATATAACATATGTGCCAAAGCAATATTATTCAGTTAACATTTCAACGAAATGCAACATAAAATTTTAAATTACATATTTCTGCATATGTTTGACTCTTGTTTACTGTATCTGCTCCGGGGGTGGGGGGAAGACTCTTATTATGAAAAAACATCTCTAATATCTTTACATTTTAATATTATTAGAAAAGCATGGTTATAAGTAGTCATGTATTTCTAATTGCTCCAAAGTCATGAAGTATCAGCACAGCAATTTTAGTTGATCAGGAATTTTGATTCACATGGAAAATGTCCAGGAGAAGGGCAGTGACAGATACAAGTATGTCAAAAGCAGGTAGGATCATTTTATTTATTGAAACAGGAAGGTAAAAGACAGGTTTCCACTCTGGCTGAAGTATATCACCTTAAATCTCTCATCTTATCACCTTAATTCTTCAAATAGGAACACACAAATTCTTTTCTTTTCTCAGGTAGAATAGTGTGATCATTGATTACTTGTTCTTTACAATAAAATACTCATGCAGTGTACTAAATTATCTATTTTTCTTTTTAATCATATTTGCTAAATCTCCATTAATGATATGTTTCTGTAATTTAATGCTTATCTTCTGTTCTCAGAAATATGGAACTATTAAAACACTAAATATTTATCTACCAAAATATTTTAGAAATATCTTTTGACTTTTACTCATTGTATAAATATGTGGAATTGTCAATACCATAACTGGAACATAGTGTTAGGCTCTTATTTATAATTGTACAACAATTATATATTCCATTAGAATGTAAATTTCATAACAGTATGCATAGCTGTCTTAATGCATACTTAAATGTCTTCATACATACTTGAACAATATGTCCTTTCATTGCTTGATACTTTACATAGTATATCTCAGAGTAGAACACAAAAGTGTTTTACAAGTGGAGCAGTTCCTAGAAGTCAAAAGTAGGCAGCTATTTTTTCCAAAATGTTGGTATCAATTTTCAGATCTTGAATACAGACTGAATGAGGAAGAAAAATTAGATAGGAGCATGGTATATATTATGTCAACTGCATATGAAGTTTCAGATTAAGGTCCATGTCATTTTTACCTGCTCACACAAATAACAATTCATGTATATGTCCTCTGGACGATAATATTTTTACTTTTCTTCCCTTACCTAAAAAGTAAAGAAAACAAAATAAAACTCAAGCCATATATTGCAATTTGACCCAAGCAACAAGGAAGGGTAAGGAAGTGATACCAACTAAGCACTTGACTCCTTGTAAAGAGAAGGCAAATGGTTTCTCTATAAACAGAGGAACTGAAGGGAGGCGCAAGGATATTAGATATTTTGCAATATGCTGTAAAAGCTCCATAGTAAAGTGCTGCTGTAATCTAATTTCTTTCTCTTTCCTTTTTTATTAGTAAAAGTGAAGTACTGGCCAGCTTCCTTCCTTCTATGGCTATTCTGAGTCCCTAATCTTCAGAAGGTATCACTGCTGCTGACAAGTCATGCCAGTTATCACTTAGTTTCTGAGCTTCCGGGAGGGACTTGACAAGAGAAACAGAGAATTTTAGGTAAAGGAAATTTATGCTGACATTCTCTGCAGTGGAGCTGATTTTTAGTATCTGATTAAGAGAAGGAAGGCCTATTTGGGATAGGTCTCTGACTTGGTATTTCCTGAACAATCATCCCTCAGGTTTTGCTGGCTTAATTTGAACACCAGTTAGGCACTAAGAAAAAGCTTGAGAAATTCCTCTTCTAGGGATTTCTAGCCTTGATGGCCCTGAGAGGTAAAATTCTTAAATGTGCCAGGTTTAGTTTAAAAAAAAAATTAATGCTTCATTTATCCTCCCTAGCAATCATTTCAATAACAGGAATTATTTTCCAAAAAGATCCATGCAGATTAGTTGGCTATTTTTCTTGAGGGAAGAGTTGAAATGGCAATTCAACTTCAGCTTCAGTCAGAAATTTTGCGATTTTTAGCTCAGTCTTTGTTGCTGTATAGGGTCATGAGCTTGCTAAAGAGCCTCTGGTGCCATTACACAATTTTGTGCTGTGTGAAAAGAGGGACCCCAGTGTTTGGACAATTCTACAGTCTAACTAGACTTTTTGGTTTACTTCCCGGAAGGAGCTTTGTTACACCTAAAGTGAGGTGGCTTTAATGAAACTCCACTGCTGATGGCCAAAGGGTTTCCTGTGTCTAGTTAGATTTTGGAGAGGAGGTGAATTGAGATCATTCTCATTATGCCCTGGGGAAGCATTGTTAGCATCCGGGAGAATTTGGTTTCCAGAGCTTACGTTTGCATAGATTCCACACTGTGTTATCCATTGCCAGTGGGATAAAAGGGGTTTTTGAAGAGAATTGATACTGTGATTCTCATATGAACAGGGCTTCATGTGATAGGCATGACCAATCCAAAGATAAGTATTTCAAAAGGAAAGGAGAAGCAAATTCTGTTCTTTGGAGTAAAGCATACCAAGAGTGGGAAAATATTAGAGCTGGAAAAAAATTGTACCATAGGTATTAACTCAAAAGAATAGAAACAGCAACAAAAATATTCTCATCAATTACTAGAGCTGATTTGTGAAAAAAAAAAAAAAAAAACACTTCAAATTTGTGCATTTGTGTTTTCTTATTTATCAGTGAAAATCTTGGTTTCACATAAACTTCTACTTTTGTTAAACTGCTCTCTATTTGAATAAGTTAATACCACCCCTCCCTCTACACACACAATCACTTGTCTCTAGAAATGTCTGAGGATTCACACAGAGAGAAATGATTTAAAATATGTGAATGTTACATTTATTTTAGGCTCATAACCTATTTCTCTAAAACAATTTTTTCATTCATTCCATCAGATCCTAAGTAGTTTCAGATAAATATATAGATTATTTCCTAAGTGTTACAGATTTCTTCATCCAAAAGTATCTTTAGTAATTATTCTAACTTTTAAACATTTGATTCCAGTCCAATAATTCATTCTCTTTGGATGTGAAGATTGACTGATGGCTCTTCTGCCTACAGCAACCAGTTACATTACTGGATTGCCTTATGAAGTTGTCTCTCGGTTCTTTTGCAGGTATACTTAAAATTCTGGTATTATCTTGTCAATTATATAATCATAAATACATTGTCTTGCTTTCTTCTAGCCTGTTGATATTGACACAGGGAAAAATCTAGAAACTGATGAGGGATTTGGAAGTCTCATTTATATTTTTAAGTAGTAGACACATGTTTACATGTTGATGGTGCACATTCTCCATCAGCATTCATACTCCTACCTCTGACTGGATGTCAGTATGACGTTTGCCTCGGAGAAGGCAATGGCACCCCACTCCAGTACTCTTGCCTGGAAAATCCCATGGACGGAGGAGCCTGGGGGGCTGCAGTCCATGGGGTCGCTGAGTCGGACACGACTGAGCGACTTCGCTTTCACTTTTCACTTTTATGCGCTGGAGAAGGAAATGGCAACCCACTCCAGTGTTCTTGCCTGGAGAATCCTGGGGACGGGGGAGCCTGGTGGGCTGCCGTCCATGGGGTTGCACAGAGTCAGACATGACTGAAGTGACTTAGCAGCAGAATGATGTTTGCCTTATTGTGATAAACAGTGAGGAGAATAGAGTCAAGAAAAACAAATACTCAATATTCATAGATCTTTCCTATCAAGTCAAATTTGATCTGGGTCAATTCTGACTCCAATTCAGCAAGCTAGTCAGGAGGCGTGCTTTCAAGTTTTCTCTTATTAGAACTCCCTGCCCACTTCTAACATTTTGACTTATTCACTCAAATAATGAGTCAAAAATCAAAAAGCAATCAAGCTGAGTGCAATTAAATTCAGAATGCCAGTCTTACTCAGGTCAGAACAGAAATGAAAATTAGAGAAAGCGCCAGATTTGACTATAATTAGAAAAGATAAAGTCTGAGATTTTAAGTTTAACTGCTGTGTAGTAATTTAAACCTCAAATTTTTATAGACATAATGTTTTCAAATATTGAAATGATTTTTTTCTTTTTAGAAAAATAAAAATTTCAAGGAAGCATAAGTTTCATATTTTTCCTACCTGTCCAACTTCTCCTATACTTTATTCCCCATATGGTCACCTCCCCTTCAGAACTCTTCTTGATTATTTTCACTTACAATATTTTCCTCTTGTCAGATGTCAACATGATTCAAATAGCTGTCCTAACCACATATTTTCCATAATCACATGCTGTAAGGTATAAACTTTATTATAATATCTCCATCTACTGTTTTCAGAGTAGCAAAGTAATCCACTTACATTTTCTTTATATCCTTCAAATTTCAGGCTTTTTGGTTGCACAAGTGGATATCTCTAAGTTCTTAAATATTGACATTGAAAACCCACTAGAGAGGAAGGACTCTCACCTCTAGTCTTCCAGTTAGAACTCTGAAGTTTTATACTCAAGAATAAAGGAATTTATTCACAAAACAGAATTTATTCACAAAATACTATTTCACAAAACAGAAATTCAGCCACAAATCAGTTGAATCCTAACTGAAGTCTGAAGTTCTTCCTCTAGGCTTAAACCAAGAAGTAATCTCACAGAGTTAAGGGGTCAATAACTGGGTTGAACTAGGGCAATCTGCCGCTAGCTTGATAACCTACTTAGAATCAGAAGTAAATACTCTCTGGGGAAAGAGTTCATCCATCAGAGACTGAGCCACAAATTATCTCTGTTGATTTTCATACATAATGTCTGACATGTAACAAAAATTTCTCTGCCTTGCCAGGACACAAAAAGTAAAAGGTCCAAAATTAAGAGAAAAAAAAATAGACAGTACAATTAGATCCACAGAAGATACAGATACTGGAGTTATCAAGTTCTTCAGTCCAGTTCAGTCGCTTAGTTGGATCTGACTCTTTGTGACCCCATGGACGGCAGCATGCCAGGCCTTCCTGTCCATCACCAACTCCCAGAGTATACTCACACTTATGCCCATTGAGTTGGTGATGCCATACAACCATCTCATCCTCTGTTGTCCCCTTCTCCTCCTGCCTTCAATCTTTCACAGCATCAGGTCTTTTCAAATGAGTCAGCTCTTCGCATCAGGTGGCCAAAGTATTGGAGTTTCAGTTTCAACATCAGTCCTTCCAATGAATATTCAGGACTGGTTTCCTTTAGGATGGACTGATTGAATCAGGTTTTTTAATAAATATAAAAACCATTTTCAAGAAAGTAAGACATACTCTTGAGATTTTCAGCAGGAAACTGGTCTGTGTAAAATAAGCAAATTGATACACTAAAGATGAAAAACAATAATTATTCAGAACACAAATGAGTTTTACGGAAGATAAAGTTTTTAAATTTTTTGCTTTCTGCAGAGTGAAAGATTAGCAGGAGTTGGACAAAGATTTTTTCAGCAAGACATAACTTCTGTAGAAAAGAGGGTCAGTAAAAAGAAATGTAGGTCAGGAGAAAATATCCAAACTGAAGCACAGAAAGTATGAAGAATGTAAAATATAGAAAGCAAAATAATAGCCATATGGTATGTGATAAAATGACTAAATCATGTGTATGTGTAGTATCAGAAAAAAAGAGAAGAGTAAGAATAGGGAAAGAAATATTCATAGAGTCAACAGAAGAGAATTTTCAATCTAAACAATGACACAGAAACACAAAAAAAATTGCGATATCAACCTCAAGAAGAACAAACACAAAGTAAAGCACTCTATGATACATAGTCTAACTGCTGAAAATCAAAGTTAAAGAAAACATCTTAGAGTATCCAGAGATTCTGACATGTTATATTCAAAGCAATAAGACTAATAACCTATTCTCAATAGTTACAGTAGAAGCCAGAGAACAGTGAAATGACATTTTTTCCAAAGGGCCAATCTAGATTCTATAAACACAGAAAATATTCCTCATTAAAAAAGGGTAAGTTTCACTTGTCACTTTCATGCATTGGAGAAGGAAATGGCAACCCACTCCAGTGTTCTTGCCTGGAGAATCCCAGGGATGGGGAAGCCTGATGGGCTGCCGTCTATGGGGTCACACAGAGTCGGACTGAAGTGACTTAGCAGCAGCAGCAGCAGCAGCAGAAAAAGTTTCATAAACTGAGCAGAAACATATTAAAGAAATGTCTCAGCAAGTTCTTCAGAAAAACATAAGCAAATGTCTACAGGAAGAAATATAAAATGGGTAAAAATGTCGGGCTAAGTACAAATGGCTGTTTACTATCTAAATCAATAATGCTAATATCTTACAGATTAAAAGATATGAGGCTTCAAAACACTGTTGAAAGAAATTAAAGACTTAATTAAGTGGAGGAATATGCCATCTTCACCAGTTAGGAGACTCACTATTGTTGTGTCAATCGTTACTCAAGGTAAATAAAATTTAATAGAATCCCAATCAAAATTCCCTTAAAATTTTTTGGGTGTAGAAATTTAAAAGCTGATTCTAATGTTTCTATGGAGGAATATAAAATCTAGGGGAAAAAACCTTGAAGAAGAAGAAAGCTAGAGAATATACACTACCAGATATCAAGGTTCATTATAAAGTTAGAGCAATTAGGTAGTATGATATTGCATAAAGATTGGCAAAGAGCCACCACTACAATTCTAGAGGTAAGAAGTATAGTCTTTCTAAATAAATTAATACATGGAAAACATATATTCTTCCCTGCTTTACACTATAGGCAAAGATTATTTCAAAGTGAATGGATCATACCAAAGTGTGAAAATTTTAAATCTAAGTCATCTAGAAAAAAAAGAAAGGCAATGCCAAAGAATATTCAAACTACTCCACAATTGTACTAATCTCATAGGATAGCAAAATAATGCTCAAAATTCTCCAAGCCAGACTTCAACAGTATGTGAACTGTGAACTTCCAGATGTTCAGGCTGGATTTAGAGAAAGCAGAGGAACCAGAGATCAAATTGCCATCTGTTGGATCATCGAAAAAGCAAGAGAGTTCCAGAAAAACATCTACTTCTGCTTTATTGACCATGCCAAAGCCTTTGACTGTGTGGTATACAAAAAAAAACTGTGGAAAATTCTTCAAGAGATGGGAATACCAGACCACTTGGCCTGCCTGCTGAGAAATCTGTATGCAGGTCAAGAAGCAACAGTTAGAAGTGGATATGGAACAACAGACTTGTTTCCAAATCAGGAAAGGAGTACGTCAAGGCTGTATAGGAGATGGCAATCGCAACCCACTCCAGTACTCTTGCCTGGAAAATCCCATGGATGGAGGAGACTGGTAGGCTGCAGTCCATGGGGTCGCTAGGAGTCAGACACAACTGAGTGACTTACTTTCACTTTTCACTTTAATGCATTGGAGAAGGAAATGGCAACCCACTCCAGTGTTCTTGCCTGGAGAATCCTGGGGACGGCTGGGCTGCCATCTGTGGGGTTTCACAGAGTCGGACATGACTGAAGCAACTTAGCAGCAGCAGCAGCAAGGCTGTATATTGTCACCCTGCTTATTTAATTTATATGCAGAGTACATCATGAGAAATGCCAGGCTGGATGAAGCACAAGCTGGAATCAAGATTGCTGGGAGGAATATCAATAACCTCTGATTTGCAGATGACACCACACTTAAGGCAGAAAGTGAAGAACTAAAGAGCCTCTTGATGAAAGTAAAAGAGGAGTGTGAAAAAGTTGGCTTAAAACTCAACATTCAGAAAACTAAGATCATGGCATCTGGTCTCGTCACTTCATGGCAAATAGATGGGGAAACAATGGAAACAGTGAAAGACTTTATTTTTCTGCACCCCAAAATCACTGCAGATGATGACTGCAGCCATGAAATTAAGATTCTTGCTTCTTGGAAGAAAAGCTATGACCAACCTAGACAGCATATTTAAAAGCAGAGACATTGCTTTGCCAACAAAGGTCCATCTAGTCAAAGCTATGGTTTTTCCAGTGGTCATGTATGGATGTGAGAGTTGGACTGTGAAGAAAGCTGAGCACCGAAGAATTGATGCTTTTGAACTGTGGTGTTGGAGACGACTCTTGAGAGTCCCTTGGACTGCAAGGAGATCCAACCAGTCAATGCTAAAGGAAATCAGTCCTGAATATTCATTGGAAAGACTGATGTTGAAGCTGAAACTCCAATACTTTGGCCACCTGATGGGAAGAACCAACTCACAGGGGAAGAACCGACTCATTGGAAAAGACCCTGATGCTGGGAAAGATTGAAGGTTGAAGGATGACAGAGGATGAGTTGATTGGATGGCACCATCGATACAATGGATATGAGTCTATATAGGCTCCGGGAGTTGGTGATGAACAGGGGGGCCTGGCATGCTGCAGTCAATGGGATCGCAAGGGTTAGACATGACTGAGTGACTGAACTGAACTGAACTGAAGTCATTTTAGAAGGAAACAGAGGAAACTATTTGTGAGTTTGAGATGGGCAAGCATTTCTTTTGCAGGATATATAAAGAAAAACTTTATAAGATTTAGATAAATTAGATTTAATTAAAATCTATAACATCTGTTCATCAAAATTATTCAGAGGGTGAAAGACAAATCAGAAACTAGGGGAAGATATTTGCAATGTCTCTGTCCAACAAAGGACTTAAATTCATTACATATATAGAATTCCAACCAAAAAAAAAAGACAACTCAATTTTAAGACAAGCAAGAGAACTCAACAGGCATTTCACAAATACAAAGCTATCCAAATGAACAATAAGCATATAAAAGCATATTTAACTCCATTACTAAACATGGAAACTAAATACACAATATTATTTCAAAATATACCCATAAGAATGGCTAAAGTAAAAAAAAAAAAGTGCAATAATGGGAAGAATGGATCAATTGTAAATTAATACATCGTTGATGGGAGTGTAAGTTGTACCAATACATTTGAGATCTATTTGTAGTGAACTACTGAAACTAAACATGCACCTAGTCTGTCATCCAAAAATTCCACTCCTATATATCGTTAGTCGCTAAGTCATGTCCAACTCTTTGTTACTCCATGTACTGCTGCACTTCCAGGTTTCTCTGTCCTCCACTATCTCCCAGTTTGCTCAAATTCATGTCCTTTGAGTCGGTCATGCCACCCAACCATCTCATCCTCTGCTGCCCCCTTCTCTTCCTGCCCTCAATCTTTCCCAACATTAGGATCTTTTCCAGTGAGTTGGCTCTTCATGTCAGATGGCCAAAGTATTGGAGCTTCAGCTTCAGCATCAGTCCTTCCAATGAATATTCAGGGTTGATTTCCTTTAAGATTGACTGGTTTGATGGCTTTGTTGTCCAAGGGACTCTCAAGAGTCTTCTTCAGTACCACAGCTCAAAAGCATCAATTTTTCAACTCTCAGCCTTCTTCATGGTCCATCTCTCACATCAGTACATGACTACTGGAAAAACTCTGGGAGAAATTGAAAAATAAAAATTACTTGAATAAACCAAAAGAAGCCAAGAAAAGAAAAAAAGAAAAAAGAAAAAGGAACCCAGAACAGTTGGAGCAAGCAAACAAATGGATGGTAGATTAGATACAAATTTGTCATTGGTTATATTAAATTTAAGTGAACTAAATACTCCAATTAAAATACAATTCTCAAGCTATATTTTTAGAATATGTGCTGCTTACAAAAGACACATATTAAATATAAGTTTGCAGAAAAACTGAAGGAGAAAGAATGCAAAAAGATATACTATGTAAACACCAAAAAATATTAGTATAATTATATTTATATTAAACAAAGTAGATTTTAAGACCAGTAGTATTGCTAGAAATAAGAAATTTTATAAACCCATAAAAACTTCAAAATTCTAAATTTTATGCACTCAGATAATGACAATAAAACCTTCTTTTTCAACCCACTATTTTCCTCAAGAATTTTAAATCTACTCTGAAAAAAAGTAGTGTTTTCATTTCTCTTTCATTCTTTAAGCTTTGCCAATCAGATTCTATTTCTAACAATATTAACCTCCAACCTCCTAAACTCATGATATCCTTTTAGTTTTTCATGGTATCCATCCCATCCTAGCCGAACTGTTCCTTGAAACTCTCCCCATTGCCCTAATTGTTTCTTGTATGCCTATTATACTGTAAGTGTTAGTGTCTCAGTCGCGTCTGACTCTTTGTGACCCCATTGACTGTAGCTTTCCAGGCTCCTCTATCCATGGAATTCTCTGGGCAGGAATACTGTAGTGGGGTGCCATTTCCTTCTCCAGGAGATCTTCCCGACCCAGGGACTGAACCTGATGTCCTGCATTGCAGGCAGATTCTTTACTGTTTGAATCACCAGGGAAGCTGATCATTATACTGTATCTACTGTCTGTTTATATAGACATATTATAGGACTTCGCTTTAGTTCAAATGGTAAAGAATCTGCCTGCAACACAGTAGACCAGGGTTTGATCCCTGGGTTGCGAAGTTCCTCTGGAGAAGAGAATGGCAATCCACTCCAGTAGTCTTGCCTTGAGAATTCCACGGACAGAGAAGCCTGGTAGGCTACAGTCTGTGGGGTCACAAAGAGTCAGACACGATGGAGTGACTATAACACACATTCTGTCTATTTACTAGGAAATCTCTTTTCCTTTTGTCTGGTCCTTCCAGGTAGGCAGACCTGCATAGCTGAAGATAAAATTCCCTTCTCTCCTCACACTACATGAACTCTGAAACCTCGTCAACCTTGGCAACATCATACATTTATTTCTATGTGAATGATTCCCAAATTTCATGTATTGCCCTGCACCTATGTTGGCTTTCTAAACATTGAAGTATGAATGCTTTTCTGATTACTCACCGAAGTCCATTTATCCTATTCCTTAAGATACTTTTGGAGTCCGTGTCACTTTTTCCTCGGCACCCCTACTCTAACTTAGATATCAGTAATTAAATGTAGACATCATTTCTTTATTTTATGGCTTTTGGCCCTGCATCTCCAAACTAAAGTCTTCACTTTCCTAAAGTAAAAATTTTATAGAAGATTCACATCAGAGATATTCCTTGAAGAAAAAAAATCAAAGATCAAAAATACTTAAGTAATGCTACATCTTCGTGCCTGTTTGCAAAGATTGATGATGAATACTAGGACATAAAAGGCTGTAGGAAATAACGGCTTCAAGAATCTGATATTTAATCATGCATTCTATAGAATATTCTTTGGCAAAAGCTGTGCTGAAGTTGCTAAAGTTTTTCACCCCTGCTCCTCATCAGTAGGACCAGCCCTCCACCTCTGTCCTCTAAGGCTCTCATTCTACACAGTCCATTTATTGTTTCTTAAGAGGGAACAGTCTGTCTCATTCTTTTATTTTTCATGTTGCCCATCATGATCTACCCTGGCTGTAAATAATGAATATTTTAGATTCACAATATTGGATTTTATTTTCTTTACAGATTAATTTTAAAAGTAATACCCTCCTATTTTTTTAAATTTAGTGTTTTCACTAATACTTAATGAACAAAATATTAATCATAACTTTGTTCATGAAAGTGTCAGACTTTTTGAAAAAGTTCTTAACCCAGGCCCCCCAAAAAATATAGTATAAATTTCAAGATGTTATGTCGTTCCATACTGAACTGAATGAGTTAAACTTACTCCCATAGCACCTAAAACCCTGGAAGGAAGTGATTTACTTAGTTTCATGAACTCATTAATTAAGTGCTCATCATACTCTAGACTTTAACCAAAAATAGAGATGATTTGGTTTCTTTCTGAAGAGACCATCTTCAGTTTCTATCCAACTGTTATTATTAGAATACGAATGCAGCTTATTGGTATCTGCCACCCCTTGGGGACAATGAAGCACATCACAAAGAGAATATATTGGCACAATGATTGTCTTCAGCTAAAATTGCCTAAGAAACAGAAATTACTGTTGAATAGGTTGATGTGTGCTGGCGGAGTTCCCTGAGAAGTTTAAATTGCATCTTTCTGCAGTATATCTAGTGTGTCAAGCTGTTTGTTTCATAGGGATAGATGTGGTTTATCACACCTTTCATAACTCGAGATAGCCCAAAGCAACAAGCTTCTTGATGGTAATACCGTGCATATATAGGCAAATATGGTAACTTTTCTAAGAGAAACAAGTTAGGACACTAGAGATGCCTCTGTTTCTTCTTGAGCTGTGATACGATATCCCCCTTCTATCTACTGAAGCTGCTGTTTGTATGCTATGGATTGAAAACGCCTATTGTTTAAAAAATTAAATCTTTTCATATATGAGCATTGTTAGGTATTCAGTGGAAAGTAAATCAGTTGGGAAAATGAGGTTAATTTCTTAGTCCTGAACATGAGAAATTAAATACTTAATCTTGCTGAATTCCTAATGGAATCTGTGACTCTTTTTATGCCATTACCTAGTTACTGCGAAGTTATGGGGAACATGGAAGTTTAAATGTTTCAGCTATTTATTTGGAAAGAACTTTCTTGTGCATTTTAAGTTCATGGAATTGCAGGGGAAGGAAAAACAGTTCTGCAATTTAAGTCATGATGCTCTTGATGATCAGGTCAGACCAGCTGATAAGTTCTCGATCGGAATGCAGCACAGCAATCGACTGTCATAAAGATTAACATCCATTTGCTGAGCTAATGAGTTCCATATGTACAGCATATCCAAGGCTCATGCTTTAAAAGGTTGTATCCATTTTTATCATCACATCTGGAAGCACATCCAGTGTGGTATACAGCTGCATGACTGATTTTCATGTTTGTGGTTGGTAATCAGTCTCGTTAATTTTTAGTCATATTCCATATATATTGGTGTACTTAGAAATATATATTATTGGACATCTGGAAAAATTGACTTTTCAGGTGTTTATAAATGTATTTCAGCACTGATCTTCTTTCTCTTTGACCTTAACTGGTTTTCTTTTGTTAATTTTGACATGTGTAATACCTTACAAAGGACAGCCCTTCACAAGGTGATAATGCAATGAAGGCTTGCACAGGGATTGCTTTAAATAGACATTTTCAATTGCAGAAGAGTCACATGACCTCATTTGGTCTTTTTCAGTGCTATAAAGTAAGGAAAAAAAGAAAATATGTTCACAAAATGTTCACTGTTGAAAATTAGCCTTTTCTATATTTTGCTTTGAAATACCTGCATGTATACCTTTAAAGATGTCTAAATGATGTGTCATGTTATGTTGAGTATCTTCTTTCAAAATAAATCCTGCCCCTCAAGGATATCTATATCCAAAGTAGCTATGCCGTAATGTAGACTATAATAGCCCTTCTGTGCTAAGAGGAACAGGAATAGAAATAGATACTGTATGACTAAATGCTGATTGACAGCTCCATCGCAGGCATGGTACTTCTTTAGCTAAACTGCAATAAAGAGACTTCATATCCTACCATTCAACAGATAATAAAATAGCATAAACAGATGTAACCTTGTGGGAAAAAATTGTCTTCTCGATTATAATGATAACAAATTGAACATTTACTTTTTAAAGATTTTAGATAAAGATCACAAAGAGTAACTGTTGATTCACAAGGGAAACTTTCTTCTCAATTATCCTTTTAAATGTTGTTTCTAATAGAAAATAACCCTACATCTGGGTACTCTTTAAATACATGAAGGCAAAATATTTTCTTAGAATATAAGAATTTTTAAAATGTAAGCACTGGTTGAATATCTCCAAGTTATGAACTAGAGACAGCTTAAAAGCTCCTACAAAATGAAACTTCACTTTCCAACCTGTCAAAGTTTACTGCATTGATTTATTATTAGGGGGAAAATCCTGAAAAATTCTTGTCATCAAAACTTTTACAAGAAACAAGAAGGATGCTTTCAAAAGTAAAGACCTTTGCTACTCATAGAATCACACATGACAATGAATGGTGTCAGTATTATGAGTAACACAAACTCATTATCTAAATGTACCCTTAGAATTACAGAGCCCTCAAGAATTCCTTATCAGTTGCAAGACTTTGTATAAAATTTTATGGAGTAAAAACTAACAATTTAAGCCCCTAGTGTTGACCATACTTAGTAACTTTGTCATATATACAATGTCTCCTTTTGAGTTTTTTTCCCCCTTGGATTTCTTTTAATTCTATTGTTAGGACTCCTAATAACCACATTTCTAACATCATCAAGTTACTACTGGGTCACCCACATAATCAGTATAACTCATTTTCCATCTAAATTGATGAGAGATTTGATGCAAAATACACGTGATTACATCCATTTTAGATTTCATTTCACTCTAATGGCAACACTCTTGCATGATCTTTTTGTTACTGTTAAATATGTGTTTAAACTGAAATTAACAGTTTCTGCAGCTAAAATTCATATCTGTTTTGACCCATGTAAAGAAAATGAATTGAGATTCTCTCAGTGATAGAGCAGAGGGAGTGTAATTAATGGCATCCACACAGAATCCTTGGGACATATAGGGTTTCTGAATCACTGAATTCAGCAATGCTGTCAGTGTTTTGGCTGGCAGCCTATAACCCCCTTTTAACCCAAGCCCAGCTTACTCAGCAAGCTATGGCAAGTGACTGCTGAGCTGTTATTTTCTTTTCAAAATACACCTCCAGTTGAGAGAGGGACATGCTCTTTTACATATGGTTTGGGATTTTGTTTGGGAACTCAGTTTTTCTGTTATGAGTTCTTTAAAGAAATGTGAAGCAACCGTGGCAAGAAAAAAAAAAATCAGAAACTTTGGAAAGGAAAGAGAGGGGGTGAACTCACAGAAACTGAGATGCAGTACTTGTTTTGGCCAGGCACCGAGATGTTGAGAAACACTCTGTAGGTGGGCCAACAAAATCTATCATGTAGGATAGGGACGAGAGAGTTCTGAACTAAAGTCCTTCCATGCAGTCTGTCATGCCACCACCATTCACAGCTAAACAAGAATAGCTTTATTCTACTCTTCCATGTGTTTACATAGCTAATGAAGTAGTGTTAGAGGTTGGGGAAGGCAGGCAGGGATTATCCTGACATTGTGTAGATGAAAGGGTATGTAAGAGGGAAGGAAGAGAAAATTGTGATACAAGTGATGTGCTATTTCCTAAAGAGTGTTGATTACAAGCACAATAACTACAAACTCCCCACACTGTCCGGGAAACATCCTATGCTATCAAACCTAATTTCTGGATTGTCAAGTAGAACATTCAAGCAATATACTGTATCCATTTGTTCATTCCACAAATACTAATTGAGAACAGTGTTCAAGACACTGTTGTAATGTTGTGGCTATACTGCTGAACAAGATGAAGACCTTGCCCTTTTGAAGCATATAATCTAGCTGGGAAGCATATGGTAAACAAGTGAATGCACCCTAGATTTCAAGCAGTAAAAAATACCCTTAAGAAATATAAGAAAAGGTAACAGAGAGCATAGATATTTACAATATGTGGTGAGGGAGGTGAACATTATTTCTTTTTTAAAATTGTTTTTTATTTTATTTTATATTACATTGGGATATAGTTGATTTACAATGTTCGGTTAGTTTCAGGTGTACCACAGAGTGAATCAGTTATACATATCCATTCTTTTTCAGATTCTTTTCCATATAGGTTATTACAGAATATTGGGTAGAGCTCCCTATGCTATGCAATAGGTCCTTGATGATGACCTATTTTATATAAAGTACTATATGTATGTGAATCCCAACCTCTTAATTTATCTCTCCCCTCTCACTTTTCCCCTTTGGGAACCATAAGTTTGTTTTGAAGTTTGTGAGTCTCTTTCTGTTTTGTTAGTAAGTTCATTTCTCTCGTTATTTTAGATTTCACATATAAGTGATATCATATGATATTTGTTTTTCTCTGTCTGAGTTACTTCACTTAGTCTGATCATCTCTAGGTCCATCCATGTTGCTGCAAGTGGCATTATTTCATTCTTTTAGTGGCTGAGTGACATTCCACTGTACATGGACACCATATCTTCTTTATCTTTTCCTCTGTTGATAGACATTTAGGCTGTTTCTATGTCTTGGCTGTTGTAAATAGTGCTGCAGTGAACATTGGGGTGCACATATCTTTTCCAATTAATGATTTTCTCTGCATATTTGCCCAAGAGTGAGATTGCTGGGTCATTTGGTAGTTCTATTTTCAGTTTTTTAAGGAACCTCTACGTTATACTACATATTGGTTGTACCAATTTACATTCTTACCAACAGTGTAAGAGGGTTCCTTTTTCTCCACACCCTGTACGGTATTTACTGTTTGTAAACTATTCAGTGATGGCCATTCTAACCAGTGTGATGTGATACAATATTTTAATTGTAGTTTTCATTTGCATTTCTCTAATAATTAACGATGTTGAGCACTTTTTCTGTGCTTTTTGGGCATCTGTGTTTATATGCCTTATTTATAGAAACGTCTATTTAGATCTACCCATTTTTTGATTGGGGCGTTTGTTTTTTGAGATTGAGCATCATGAGCTGTTTACATATTTTGGAGATTAATCCCTTGTGAGTCACATTAATTGGAAATATTTTCTTCCATTATGTGGGTTGTCTTTTCATCTTGTTTAAGATTTCCTTTACTGTGCAAAAGCTTTTAAGTTTAATTTGGTCCCATTTGTTTATTTTTGCTTTTATTTAATCTTGGAGGTGGATCCAAAAATATATTGCTGTGATTTATGTCAAAGAGTGTTCTGTCTATGTTTTCCTCTAAGAGTTTTGTAGTATCTGGTCTTAAATTTAGGTCTTTAACCCATTTGGGTTTTATTTTTGTGTATGGTGTTAGAGAATGTTCTAATTTCATTCTCTTACATGTGGCTGTTCAGTGTTCCTAGCACACTTATTAAAGAAACTATCTTTTCCACGTCGTATATTCTTGCCTTCTTTTTCTTTGATTAATAGACCATAGATCTATGGGTTTATTTCTGGACTTTCTACCTTTCCATTGATCTATATTTCTGTTTTTGTGCCAGTACAATACTGTTTAGATGCCTGTAGCTTTGTAGTATAGTTTGAAATCAGAAAGCCTGGTTCCTCCAGCTTCATTTTTTTTTCCTTAAGATAGCTTTGACTATTCAGTGTCTTTCAGGTGTCCATATAAATTTAAAAATTTTTGTTCTAGTTCTGTGAAAAATACCATTGACAGTTTGATAGAGACTGCACTTAATTTGTAGATTGTCTTGGGTAATATAATCATTTTGACAATATTGATTCTTCCAATCCAAGAACATGGTATAATCTCTCCATTTGTTTGTGTCATCTTCAGTTTCCTTCATCAATATCTTATAGTTTTCAGAGTACAGATTTGTGCCTTCTTGTGAAATGGAGTGAAAGTGAAAGTCATGTCTGATGCTTTGTGACCCCATGGAATGCAGCCCTGCCAGACTGCTCTGTCCATGGAATTCCCCAGGCAAGAATACTGTAGTGGATAGCCATTCCCTTCTCCAGGGAATCTTCTCAACCTGGGAATCAAGCCTGGGTCTCCTGCATTGAAGGCAGATTCTTTACCTTCTGAGCCATCAAGGAAGCCCATGTAGGTTTATTTCTAGGTATTTTATTCTTTTTGATGCAATGGTAAATGAGATTGTTTCCTTAATTTCTCTGGGTGATCAATGAAGACTAATATAAGGAGGCAGACTATGAACAGAAATATAAGTTAGGCAGTGAACCAGATAGAGACCTTGGGAAGAATTTTCAAGAAAGAGCAAATAACAAATACAAAGGACCTGAAATCAAAATAAGTCTGTTTTCTAGCATTAAAGCAAAATGTTCACTTGGCTAGAGTGAGAATTAAACATTGAATGAGTGGAAATTGATAGGAAATTAGGCAAGAGCCATATTATACAGCAATTCATAAGCCATGGCAATGGGTTTGACTTTTATCTTGATTAGAAACCACTAGAGATTTCTCCGTAGAAAAGAGGTATTAGATAGGTTAAACTTTTAAATGATTCCAAGGATTCTGGTCTGAGCAAATGGATGAACAGTGGTGTTATTTGCTAAGGTGAGGAAAACTAGAGAGGAATATATCATGGAGAGAGCCGAGGGAAGGTAAGAAGTTCTAATTTAGATTAAGGTTGTGATTTGTATTAGACAATGAGAAGAAAATGTTGAGTAGGCAATTGAATACAAAAATCTAGAGCCCAAGAGAGGTCTGTATTGGTAGAAAAATTTAAATATCAGCAGCATATATTTAACGTCATGGCACTACAAAAGATTTTGTGGAGAGTGACTGTAGAGAGAAAATACTACAAGAGCTAAATCGAGGCTCTCTAACATAAAGAGGAGCATGCAAAGGCAGACAATCATTAATGAAGAAGCAAAGAAACCAGTGGTAAACTGAGTAAATAAGTCAATAATGCAGCAGTGGGCAACTCCGTCATATGCTGCCAAGAGATCAAGCATTAGGAGGGCTGGGAGTAGCTCATTGAATTTGGTAAATTATAGTTGTCAGTAATGTCCCAGACAAGGTTTCAGTAGCATAGAGTGGATGAAAGCCTACTGGAGAGGTTGAGAAGAAAATTAAAAGTGGAGAAGTGGTGAAAGCAAGGTATTTAGTTGGAGCTTCAGTTTCCTCATTAATAAAATGCAGAACTCAATCTATATAATCTGAGATTCCTTCTATCCAAACATTTTTCACATTTTTATCATGAGTCTGAGCTCTTTTTATGTCCTCCATTTCATCAAATCCTAAATTCCTGGATCACTTCATTCCTTCCCATAGCAATGAAAAATGAGAGAGGAAAAAATATTGGACATTAGTGATTTCCCCCCAGAACCCATTTTTCAGCTTCATAGGTCAGGTGACATTTTTCATTACCTGTTAGATGATGCTAATATTTTAGGCTGTTATTTTGGAGATGTTGCCAGTAACAGGAAAATATTTTCATCTCTTGATGTTCAATATTTTCTTAATAAATTATTTTCAAAAATGACTGCCTCTTGCTATCTCTAAAGAAAAAATAAAAATTGGCTGCTTTGCAAGAAATTTTAAAATATATCTAATATCACCTAAAAGGAGTTAATAAAATGCTTCTCATTTTTGATTCAAAGTGGGCAATTGTTTCAACAGTTAGACATTTTAAATACAATTATCTGGAATATATTCCTAATGGGTGATATGAACTCTCAAGTCTATGAATTACTGCCTATGGAATGAAAAGAATGAAAGCTTTCTGTTTAGGTTATCTCTTCTATCTGTTAAGTATTAAAAATGTAAAAACTCTGACTCATTAGACAATATTTCTATTGCTACTATTACTTTTCATGAGTAGTAATGGATGTGGTCTACCTTGCAATAGAGTGAGGAGTAAATGGTCAAGCAATTCTCTGGTCAAGTATTTACCTGTGGTGCATGTAGCCACAGATCTGTCATCATTAAACCACTGTTTCTATAAGGCAGATTGAATTGTGCTGGGAGAGGACCTGTGATACTGTGATTTATGATAAGAAATAAATATATTTGATCTCTGTCTGGTTTCGGCCCCAAAGTCAAGACCCTTGCAATTTCCTAAGTGAAGAGAGCGAGAGCATTAAATGTATCTTGTTTTGTGAACAAGGCGACTTTTGGAAGTGCCTAAAAATGATGGCTGGTCATTAGAAGAATTAACCATGTGACTAGAGAGTTGAAACTTTCAGCCTCACCCCCCTTCCCCCCAACCTCTGGAGAGGGCAAAGGGGCTATTGATGGCTAATGATTTAGTCAAGCAGGTCGCAGTAATGAAGCCTCCATAAAAATCCAAAAGGATACTATTCAGAGAGCTTCTAGGAGGTGAACATGTGGAGGTGCTGAGATTGGTACCCTGGAGAGAGCATGGAAGCACCAGGTCCCTTCCTCATATGCTGCCCTAGCATGCATCTCTTCCATCTGGGTGTTCTGAGTTGTATCCTTTTACAGAAGCACTGGTAATCTAGATTACCATGTTTCTCCAAGTTCTGTGAACTACTCTAGCAAAGTAGGAGGGGGTCCTGGGACTCTTTAATTTATAGCCTGTTGGTCAGAAGTACAGGTAACAATCTGGGGTTGCAATTGGCTCCTGGAGTGTGCAAGAGTGATGGTGGGCAGTCTTGTGGGACTGAGCCCTTACCCTGTGGAATCTGATGCTATCTCTGGGACAATAGTATCAGAATTGAGTTAAAATCCCAGACACCCTGCTGATGTCTGAGAATTAGTTGATGTTGTATGGGAAGTCCTCCCTTAACCCATCTAAACATACACACACCCACACACACACACACACCCCCCCCACACACACACACACACACGCACACACACACGCACACACACACATATACACATTTTGGAATTAAATCCAGGCCTGACTGAAATTCAGATTCTATGTTTAATTCAAATTATGATCTGATTTATAAGGAAGATAACCCATTAAAGTGATTTGATGGACCGATTTCCCAAAATACAATGATTCAATTCTTATACACTATTATTTCTAAATGAATCAAGGTTTATTTTCAGGTCAATAACAGGTAAGATATTCTGAATTATATTGGTTTACTATAATGTTAAACTATATTATTCTTGTATATTTTGAGATATTGTGCCTCATTAAAAATTCTAGTTGGTAGTTTATTTTGAAAAATTTCTGAAAGAATTTTCCTTGTTTGGAGGAAATGGCATTTCTTGTTATTTCAAGTCAAAGAAACATAATTCATAAACAAAAGTAGTATTATGGAATAAGTCAGATGTATTCATATGAAACAAGTAATTACTTGTCCTTTTTGTCAGACTGTACACATTAAGGACTTCTAGAGCTTAGGTTTAGCAAACCAGTACTTTCTAATTAGCCAGTAGACTGGCAGTCACACCCCATCTGCTCTTCCCGCAACTCATAACACACTCTGTCTATCTCTCCCAACCCCGCATCAAGCTCCTGCTGTTCTGCACTTAGCATTGACTTCCTTTCTGCCCTTCTCCTAACCCATCCTTGTTTGGAGCTGTCAGCTCTGGTTCTTCTGTGACTCAGCACTGAGTTTCATACCAGACTAAGTTGAAATCCATTTCCAAGCCATTAACTCTGTATTTGCTCAAGCCAAGAGTCACAACCCCACCTAAACCCTCTGTATTTCCCCCTAGGTCTTGACCCATTTTTTTATGGGGCTTCTAAGTCCTCCTTCAGTCAGTCACAATAAAATCCAAATAAGGGTTAAATCCTGACCCTACTTGGGTTTGAAAACTTTTCCCACTCCAGAGGCACACAGAGAAAGACTTGAAGCTACAAGGACAAAATCTGATAGAACATCTCTTTCCCTAGTCATGTGCAAGGATAGATTAAAGCTAAACATGGCTCAGATCAATCAAAAGTTAAGACTGCTGAAAACTGCTCTTTGACTCTGGGAAACTGATGTACTTTGCTATTAGGTAAAAATCTATGTACTTGAGAAAGCTACCATTAAGACATTTTTTAAAAGATAGACATCATTTCTGCTGTGACCATAGATTATGATAAACTATGCTGTGTTCCTTCAGATATGATGGATAAACTCATATTTGGCAGTGAGAATACAGAAGAAAAGGAACATTGCTTATCTATTTTGTTATTAATAGAAAACAATATGTATGTGTGGTGTTTAATCCATTCATATTCACATATGACATGTATTATTGTACTTTTTTTTTTGGCTTGATCATATTTTAGTGGTTAGTGACACCAAAACAAAGATTTGCACATGCTTTGAGTGGACTATACCTCAGCTGCTGAAATTTCCCTTCTCACTTTTCCACAACATCTTAAAAAACAGGAGCATGCCCTGATGCTCATAGCTCTTACACTTCGTAAAAGATTGTACAAGATTAGGCTCTAATTATTAGAAGAAAATGCTATCCTAAGTTGCAGGAAAGTCTGTCTCCCATTTCCTTGTGATCTGACTTTTTTTTTTTTTGGTAAATGTTACACATTGTATCATTTCATACCTCTATTTATAATTTAAAAAAACCTATTATTCCCAGAAAGCATATGAATCTTTTCAACATATTTTGGAACATTCTTTACCCAGGGATTCTTGTTTTTAAAAAAAAAAAAGAAAAAAAATCTAGACTTCTTTTTGGCTGCTCCCTCGAGGAGTATGTTTATACCAGCAGGATCTTTGAGTCCTCCTCACTTGCTGCTAGCTGCGATGTGGCAGATTGGGTCCAGATTCTGACTTAAATGTCTTGGGTAGAAAAACTCAGGAGGTGAATTTTCAGTGGGGCCTTCATACACTAAAAGCTGCTGCTTAACTGGCAGTAAATGTAGCAGCAAAATTAGTGCCTGTAAAAAAAAAAATTTTTTAATATCTTGAACATGAGCACAAGTTATGAACAAAGATTAAGTGCCACCTGCTTACAAACCATCTCACTTCAAGCCATGTGACACATCATTTCTGATTTTAAAATAAGGAATGTCTTTTATTTATTTATCCGTCTTCAGTCAACAAATAGTCAATAATGCTGCTGCTCGATTACCAACACAGCCTACTCGTTTTCTGAGCTGGTTAGCTCTAAACCTTGTCTCAGTCAGTGCTCACTCTCTTTTACCTACCCCTCCAGGGCCCAGAACACTTGCAAAAATAAGCAATGGCTAATTAAAAACAAAGAAATACCATTTGGGGTTATATGCCAATCAGGCAATAATCTGGTAGTGACTCTCCAGATTTGACAGACAGAAACATTTAGCTGTGATTGTGTATGATGTCATGCGAGTGAGTTAGGATCATGTTGTGTTCATCAGTCTGTTTACATCAGGAGCTTATAAAGAAGAAAATCACTTTACTTTGTGATGATGACTCTCTCTGTTTGACCTTTCCTAGCACCTGCAGAGAACAGATTACGCAGTGATCCCATCAAGCAAATTCCTTCATACTCCCCCCTCACTCAAGTCCACACAGTGTAAACTAAGTATTCAAAGAGAAGTGTAACTGTCCAAGGATATGTATTTAAATTATAAAGCTTGTTTGTTTTTGAAGTCTAAAATCTCATCGATTTTGCAGTAGTAGAACTGCTTCCTTCTCTCATGTGAACTTGACCTTTCTGGCTTCATTCTAAGGCAGCAATCTAAATGATGGAAATTATAGATACTAATAATTGATGACATTAGTTTTTAAGTCCAGGGAAAAAAGAACCTAATAAGAGAGCAAGAAGACATATTTGTATTGGTAGATTACTTTGTAATTATCCATCAAATAGATGGATCTTTTTGAACATATCTACTAATAATTTTCTCTTTTCTTTTATTATGTATAGTAAATGGGCACTTGATCAAATTACTTCTGCTAGTTTTCTATACATACAGTAAATGATTTCAGAAATTAACTCAGTAGAGCTCTTTGTTAAAATTTGTCATTTATCTATTAAAATTCCTCAGCTTTTGTCAGACAATGTACTTAGCTCTGTAATAAGAGTCCCTGAAGATATGTGTGTGTGATTTGTCAAAAGAGAGACAAAAAGTGTATAAAATGCTAAAATGTCAGCAATCAAGAGATTTAACAGACTTCAGTAAATTTACATAGAATGAATAGAAATCTTTGATATTAATAAACTTAGCTCGGGGGAGTACAATAGAGGGGGCAAAGAATGATAATTTGAATACAATTTTGACATTACTTCTTCCAAAATTAAAAATTTTATGGATAAATGTGTGATATAGTTCAAATGGTATAAGTGTAACTGTTTATTGCCACCCCAAAGTTTCAGAGTGAGAATATTTTTTCTGAAGTATACCAGTATAGTATATAATTTTTCACTTAGTTTTTCTTTTTCTAACACAGGGATTAATATTAAATGAGACATATTAACACAGCATTGTAAACCAATTATACATCAGTTAAAAAAAGAAAATGAGACCAGCCATATCACATATTATAAGATTGCCTGGCAGTGAGTGGATAGGGAGTGGCTTTACTGAATCCAAAAATATGTTGTATTAGTATACTAGGACTGCCATAACAAAATACCACAGACTGGGTAGATTAAACAACAGAAATTTATTTTTTAGCAGTTCTAGAAACCAGAAATCCAAGATGAAGGTTTGATACCTTCTGAGGCCACTCTGGCTTGCAGATGGCAGTCTTCCTGCTGTGTCTTACCTGGTCTTTCTGTGTGCATGCTTCCCTGGTGTTTCTCTGTGTGTCCAAATTTCTTTTTATAAGGACACTAGTCAGATTGGATTAGGTCCATCCTAATGGGTTCATTTTAACTAAATTGCCTCTTTAAAGGCCCTGTATCCAAATATAGTTCAATTCTAAAGTACTAGAGCTTCAAGAAATTAATCTAGGAGGGACACAGTTCAGCCTGTATGTGTCCTGGAGTTAGGATACTAAGAGTCACAATCTTGGCAGTGCCCTGAAGCGGTCAGAGGTGGGACTTTCCAACCTACGTATTGGTAGGACTTCTGTCAGTGAAAGGGGAGCTCATTTGAAAGATTCTAAACCTGTTAATGCTTTGATCAGATCCTGTCCTTTCCCTGCTAAGATAACATTGCAGGGCATGAGAGGAGTGGTAGTTTAAAATACCCTTTTATAGCTTCAATTCCAGTCCCACATTTCCAGTTGACTACAAAGAGTCTCTGAGCATGGAATCCTCAGTTTCCTTTGCCTCTTTTTCTCCAGCACCTTCCTTCCTTAATGCTTTTCCTTTTCCTTTCCATTCAAAGTGCCAGCCAGCATACTGCTGTAGAACAGAGGCCATGTTGGTGTGTGTGTGGAAGTAGGTCAGAGTCATGCAAAATTCAATATGCAGAGAGAAGAAAGATCTTCTTTTCTTTTGGTTATTCCTTAATCGCATTCTTGAACTGATATCACACACAAAAAATGTATTAGTTAATAAATGGAACACACTAACATATTTTCCCTTGTAACTGAATTTCTGCTTATGGAGAGTTGTGGAACAGGAAAAAGTAAACAATGTTGGCAAAACTTACTCTGGCACTTGAAATTCTATACTGGACCTTTATCTTAAAAGTTTTACAGAGGGCTTAACTTCTTCGTACTAAAGGCTTCCTATTATAAAACTAATTAATTTATAAGTGATTGAAGAAAAGTGACTACACCATCATCACTACCAACAACAGCAACAACACACAGAGTTGACTATGTGCCAGGCGTTGTGCTTAACATTTTACAAATACTAACTCTTTTGTTCTCACATCTATCCAGTTAGGTAGATTATAGTATTGTGTCCATTTTATAGATGAAGAAACAGAGCCACAGAGAGGTTTAATTGATTAACCAGGGACATAGTACGTGGCAGAGACAAGAGCTGCACCCAGGCAATCTGACTCCACGGCCCAGGTTTTCAGCCATTACTTGATGCATCTATAATAAAAAGACATATATCCCAGTGACTAGTATTCATGGCAAATGGTAATTCTAATTTATGAAACAGGTCTGCAGTACCATTAACAGAATGGAAAGGCAATTTTTTCAGAAGGAAAAACATTTTAGCTGAAATACTGAGACCATATGGTAAGGAAATACATGCCTTTGTACTAAAGCCTCCCCCTCTGGTTCTGTTTACTGATGTCCTGTTTGGATATTTGCCGACAGCTATTGCATATCCTATTTGTCCTAATACATTGTGGCTCCTTATAAAACAATCAGAACATAAATTATCCCTGCCTAGATATTTCAAGCCTAGGACTTTAGAATTATAAGGCTAATTTCCATAATAAATTCAAAAGATTTTTAAATGAAATTTCTGTCTTCCTATGATTATGCAGTTTACCAAAGCACTTTTTTATATGTGTCCTTAAACCTGTTGTTACTGTCTGAATGTTCAATTTGTTGCTTCACTAACTAATATATTTGATATTAAAAATATATATGGCATGAAGAATGAGCTTACTCTTTGCTCAGAGAAACTATACTGTCAGATAAGACTCTAGTTTGTAACCACAAAAAGGAAGTAGACATATAAATTAAGCCTTTCTTTATCGGGTTGGACCTATGTATAAGAATATTCCAGAAGATTCACTGGCCAGTTTGGGCAGAGTCTGTTACTACTCCATGCATGCCTCTACATTTCCTGGCTTCCTTTGCAGTTAGGTGACAAATTTTAGGCTATGGACTGTCAGCAGAAATATTGGTTCTGTTTCTAGGGATTTAAGAATAAGTATGCCTCCTCCGGGGCTTCCCAGGAGGGAATTCACCCGCCAGTGCAGGATATGCAAGTTTGATTTCCAGGTCAGGAAGATCCCATGGAGAAGGAAACGGCAACCCACTCCAGAATTCTTGTCTGGAAAATCTCATGGATGGGGAGCCTGGTGGGCTACAGTCCATGGGGTCTGGAAGAGACAGACATGACTTAGCTACTAATCAACAACATGCTTCCTCCATTCTTCTCACTTCAGCAGAGACCTTCGTCTTTATTTTTCCAATGGGGCCACACTGGAGATGTACAATTGGTGTGTAAGCCACTGAGATTTGGGAATTAATTTGTTGCCACAACCTAACTTAGCCATGTCTAACGAAAATGAAGATGGCTTTACTTGAACAGTGTGGAACGTGTGAGTGGGGGTGAGGATTTAGGCTTTTGTATAGGCTCAGTGCTCAGTGTTCAGTCGCTCAGTCGTGTCTGACTCTTTGCAACCCCATGGACTCTAGCCCGCAAGGCTCCTTTGTCCTTGGAATTTTCCAGGCAAGAATACTGACGTGGGTTGCCATTTCCTCCTTCAGGGGATCTTCCCCACCCAGGGGTCGAAGCCAAGTCTCTTGTGTTTTCTGCACAGGCAGGTGGATTCTTTACCACTGTGCCACCGGGAAAGCCCTTTGTATAGGCAAACTCAGTGAACTCTCTGTATATTTCCCACATCTGAAAACATATCCCTTAAAAGATACAAAGATAGTATACTTTTTAACTTATTCTAAATTTCCTCTTCAACTCAAATACATGATAGTTTGAGATAGATATTATCAAATGTATAATTATGAGTAGAGACATAAAGACAAGTTCAAGAGAAAAGCTACTTGGAAAAAGAAAAACTTGCATGTCTTTAACTACCAGTGCCTAATGAAATTTCCTCCTTGCCAATGTCGCATTCATCCTGTAGCCAATCCTTGTGCTGAAGAGGTAGTTCACTTGGATGGCTGCCATGGCACACCACCCAGATCCCCTTTTAGGACCCAGGTATTCATTCCTTTAGTTGCCAGAGTCCCTCCTCAGGAACTGCATCCAGCTAAAGACCACTGCCTGCTCAAAATATTCACCCCCCTAAAGTATAAAATTTCTAATAACTTGTGCTACCTGGTGCGTACAAAAGTCTTGCCTTTATTTTGAAAATCACTGAACTGTGATCCCAGTTTGGAAGCTCCCTAATCTGAATAACTGTTCTTTTTTAAAAGCCTAAGATGCATGGCCTTATTTGTAATTCTGAATTCTTACAAATAACAGGTCTTTTTCTTAATATAGGTTTCATTAACATATAGTTAACTTACAACATTTCAGGTGCACCGCAAAGTGATCCAGTTATGAATATATACATATATTTTCATTTTTAAGATTATTTTCCATTATGGGCTTCCCTGGTGGCTCAGACAGTAAAGAATCCGCCTGCAATGCAGGAGACCTGGGTTCAGTCCCTGAGTTGGGAAGATCCCCTGGAGGAGGGCATGGCAGCCCACTCCAGTAATCTTGCTTGGAGAATCCCCATGGACAGAGGAACAGGACTATGGCGGGCTATAGTCCATGGGGTCACAAAGAATCAGACACAACTGAACAACTAAGCGCACACAGCGCACTCCGACAACAGGTCCCTGTGCTATACAGTAAACCTTTGTAGCTTATTGAATTCTCACAAATAACAATTTTAATATGAAAAATATATTAAATAAGCATCATAATTTTAGTTTTCTAAAGTTGCAAAAATAATATGGTGTTCATACATAATTTTCACCCAGTTTTCTCTGTTAAAAGATACACAGATACTTGAGTAAAAAATCTATTTGAATCTGGGAGCATCCAGTCTAGCAGATAGAAAGGAACACCAAGGAGCTCTTCAAAATATAGACGTTTTACAATCAGAGGGAAAAGGAAGTTTTGTGTGCTCAGTCATGTCTGACTCTTTGCAACCCCGTAGACTATAGCCCACCAGGCTCCTCTGTCCATGGAGTTCTCCAGGTAGGAATACTGGAACGGGTTGCCATTTTCTCCTCCATGGTATCTTCTCAACCCAGGGATCAAACCCATATGTCTCCTGTGTTTCCTGTATTGGCAGGTGAATTCTTTACCACTGAGCCACCTGAGAAGACCCCAGGGAAATTATATTAGGCAAAAAGAAAAAAAAAATGGTTTGGTTATTGCAAGGTTATTTTCCTTCAGAGGATATCAGGAATCTATCAGGCTGATGACCTAACTAGTGTTGATCAGGTCATGGCTGATTGGCTATTTTAAGATTCCATTTCTGAGAAAGCCAAAACTCTAAGTCTTAGTTTGGTGATATGGAGCTTAATGTAAGTAACTCCATTTGGCCCTACTGTCTTGATTTTAACACCTCTATTGTCAATATCTTACATTACTGTGGCACCGTTACTGAAACTAAGAAATGAACATTGGTATATAAGTATTAACTAATCTCTAGACTTTTTCAGATTTCTCCTGTTTTTCTATTAATTATCTTTTTTCTGTTCTAGATTATATCCAGGATACACCAGTCAGAAGATAGTAGTTACTTTTATTTGAGAAAACTAATAAAACACATTGATGTATGTATGTGTGTATATATAAATAACTTCTAAGTGATTAATAAATATAGGTAATATTTTTCTAAAGCCTATATAAAATAGCCTACCATCTAATACTAAGCAGCTGTATGATTTTGTAGATATTTCTTCACTTCTCTGAGCTTTGATCAGCATATCTATAAACAAGATGGGGATAATTAAATTTGATGGTATCTTGGATTCTTACCATTTCTTGCATTCTATACTTCAATACTGTTAAAGATGACATGAAATTTTGCAGGGCATTGTAAAGAAACATTTCTTGTTAAAACAATTGGTACAGAAGTTTTCTAATTAATGTAAATGAAGTGGGCATACCTTGCTAACCTTCATGGATTTTGTTGAAATTTATGTTAACTTGAATTAAAAAAAATATCAGATAGTTCTCTTGAGCAACTAGCATAAACAAATATTGAGATATAACAAGAAGAAAGAATCTATAAAATGAAGATGCTACTTGAAGTAATTCTTAGGAGAGTTTAGATCAGAAAGAGAAGGTTCTTAAAGATCCATAACTCATTAGCTACGTATATTTATGTTGGGTCAGCAAAGAAATGGCCTGGATTGGTAGAACTGCTGATTAGAAAGCCTCAGAAGATGCCATGTTCTGATCAGCACTTAATTATTTTTTGTAAATATGAAGCTAGTTCAGCAGGTCAAAATGAGAATAATTATTATTCTGAAGAAGAACATTATTTTTTGAAAATAAATTATGCTAATCTTTACGCATGTTATTATAAAAAAAGAGAAAATATATAAAGAAATACAGTACATACTTTAATTAAAATCTCTCACATTATGAGTCATTTAATGAAACTCTGCTTGTAACAGATAATGGTAATGTGTTAATAAACATTAGCTTAAATATGAACACTAAATGGTATTGTAAACTTTGCTTGAAAAGAAAAACTATAATTCAAAGAGTGATTATTTATTTAAATATATTCTAAAATTATCAGTAGATGTTTTAAACGTTTTCATCTGAGTCAATTTATTTAGAAAAGTAATGTAGTATATTTAGATCATAATACAAATTAATCAAATTACAATAGAGTTCAGAGCTTAATTTTTAGCAATGAGCATATATTGTTTTCCTAGTTAACAGCTTTTTAAATATTGATCATCTTACATAAGGAAAACCCTATGGAAATTTGTATCTTATCCATTTACCTGTATGTGTAGGTCATATGAATCATTTGGAAATAACTTTGCTAAATGGGGAGAAGGCAATGGCAACCCACTCCAGTACTCTTGCCTGGAAAATCTCATGGATGGAGGAGCCTGGTAGGCTGCAGTCCATGGGGCGCTAAGAGTTGGACACGACTGAGCAACTTCACTTTCACTTTTCACTTTCATGCACTGGAGAAGGAAATGGCAACCCACTCCCGTGTTCTTGCCTGAAGAATCCCAGGGATGGGGGAGCCTGGTGGGCTGCCATCTATGAGGTTGCACAGAGTCGGACACAACTGAAGTGACTTAGCAGTTGCTAAATGGAAATGGACACAATGTTCACGAATATGATGGAATTTTATTTAATTAATAGGATAATAGTATTTATGTGCTCTAGATAACCTACTCAAGCCACAAAACTTTCTAGAGTGAAATCTTTTAGGTGCAGAAGTTCTGAAAAGAGTATGTATGTGTATGCATGTGTGTGTGTACTCCCACATGTTGGGGAGATGAGCTGTGAGGTGGTTCAGAGCTCTGAAGACCTTCATAAGTAGGCATAAGGTCCTTTTTAGCTCTAGCTGTTTTCAGCTTGGAAGAGAAATGTGGTTTTAAGTTATGGTCATGGTTCTTTCTGATAGATGATGATTCTTTTCCTGGGAGAAACTGCAAGCCATTGTAAAGAGTCAGGCTTGCAGCTACTGCTCTGACATAGCTGTTGTGTTGTTGTTCAGTCACTAGGTCATGTCAAACACTTTGCAACCCTGTTAAGTTCAGCATACCAGGCTCCTTTGTCCATCACTATCTCCCAGAGTTTGCTCAAACTCATGTCCATTGAGTCAGTGATGCCATCCATCCATCTCATCCTCTGTTGCTCCCTTCTCCTCTTGCCCTCAATCTTGCTCAGCATCAGGGTCTTTTCCAGTGAATCAGCTCTTCACATCAGGTGGCCAAAGTATTGGAACTTCAGCTTCAGCATCAGTCCTTCCGATGAATATTCAGGGTTGATTTCCTTTAGGATTGACTGGTTTGATCTCCTTGCTGTCCATAGGACTCTCAAGAGTCTTCTCCAGTACCACAGTTGGAAAGCATTGATTCTTTGCTGCTCAGCCTTCTTTAGTCCAACTCTCATATCTGTACCTGACTACTGGTAAAACCATAACTTAGACTATTTGGACCTTTGTCAGCAATGATGACCCTTTTTTAAAACACTGTCTAGGTTTAATATAGCTGTTCTTCCAAGGAGAAAGAGTCTTTTAATTTTGTGGCTGCAGTCACCATCCACGTTGATTTTGGAGCCCAAGAAAATGAAACCAGACACTGTTTTCACATTTTCCCCACCTATTCACCATGAAGTGACAGGACTGGATGCCATGATCTTAGTTTTTTGAATGTTGAGTTTTAAGTCAGCTTTTTCACTCTCCTCTTTCACCTTCATCAAGAAGCTTATTAGTCAACCCTTGATCAAACCAAAAAGGGGGACCTTTCATAGATTAAATGTCTTTTTGTGGAATGAGTAGCCCAACTCAATTACCTAAGTATTACATAGAAACAGTAGTTAGATATTTCAAAAGGGTAGGTGACATTCAAATCTTTCATATTTGGCTTTGTAATCCATGATATTATTATTTTTCCAGCACATTTGCTTGCCTAATTGTGTTTTGCTTAGATTCATATTAAAAAGAGTTTGTCTTTCCTGAGCACACACCAGCTGGGTAGTAGGAGGAAAGGGCCTCAGAGCTAACCAAACAGTGGGGCAATACAGCACTAAGATTCGAAATTAGTCATGAATAATTCACAAAGCAGATAATCCACCCATGGATAAACAAAAGGTACTGGAATCATCCCAGGATTATTTTATCCCGGGTTCTAATTCTTAGGCTACTAAATTTTTCTTTAATTTTTCTCCACGGGTTAACAAATGCACTAAGATATTTTATTTAAAAAAATTTAATTTAAATTGATAGCTCTTTAAAAACAAAAATATTTAGTTTACTCTTGTTTACATTTCCTTTTTACTTGAAAGAAAGATCTCACATTATGTATGTGTAAATAGATACTAAAGCATGAGGTTAAGATGTTTTCAAGATCTAGTAACTCATGGATGTTGGGTTTTCATTTAATTTCCCATTCAAATAGGAGACAGTTGTTTTGCCCCTCGGGGCTTCAGTTACTTCCTCCAGATTGGAGATGAAAATAACAAAACCTTTAAAGACATTCTGAAAACGAATAAGGTAACATAGGTATATAATCAGTAAACAAAAGGTACTGCAAGTCCTTCAAACTTTTTTCTTTGCACATGTCCATTGCCCTTTATCAGCCTCATTTATTACCGTGAAAGTGATGCACTCAATATGCCAGCAAATTTGGAAAACTCAGCAGTGGCCACAGGACTTTAAAAAGTCAGTTTTCATTCCAGTCCCTAAGAGAGGCAATGCCAAAGAAAGTTCAAACTACCACACAACTGCACTCATCTCACATGCTAGTAAAGTAATGCTCAAATTCTCCAAGCCAGGCTTCAATAATAAGTGAACCATGAACTTCCAGATGTTCCAGCTGGATTTTAAAAAGGCAGAGGAGCCAGAAATCAAATTGCCAACATCCATTGGATCATCAAAAAAAAAAAAACAAGAGAGTTCCAGAAAAACATCTATTTCTGCTTTGTTAACTATGCCAAAGCCTTTGACTGTGTGGATCATAAGAAACTGTGGAAAATTCTGAAAGAGGTGGAAATATCAGACCACCTGACCTGCCTCTTGAGAAACCTATATGCAGGTCAGGAAGCAACAGTTAGAACTGGACATGGAACAACAGACTGGTCCCAAATAGGAAAAGGAGTACATCAAGGCTGTATATTGTCACCCTGATTTAACTTATATGCAGAGTACATCATGAGAAACACTGGGCTAGATGAAACACAAGCTGGAATCAAGATTGCTGGGAGAAATATCAATAACCTCAGATATGCAGATGACACCACCCTTATGGCAGGAAGTGAAGAACTAAAAAGCCTCTTGATGAAAGTGAGAGAGGAGAGTGAAAAGTTGGCTTAAAGCTCAACATTCAGAAAACAAAGATCATGGCATCTGGTCTCATCACTTCATGGCAAATAGATGGGGAAGCAATGGAAACAGTGTCAGAGTTTATTTTTTGGGCTCCAAAATCATTGCAGATGGTGATTGCAGCCATGAAATAAAAAGATGCTTACTCCTTGGAAGGAAAGTTATGACCAACCTAGAAAGCATGTTAAAAAGCAAAGGCATTATTGTGCCAACAAAGGTCCATCTAGTCAAGGCTAAATAGCAAAGGCATTACTGTGCCAACAAAGGTCCATCTAGTCAAGGCTAAAAAGCAAAGGCATTACTGTGCCAATAAAGGTCCATCTAGTCAAGGCTATAGTTTTTCCAGTAGTCATGTATGGATGTGAGAGTGGACTATAAAGAAAGCTGCGCACCGAAGAATTGATGCTTTTGAATTGTGGTATTGAAGAAGACTCTTGAGAGTCCCTTGGACTGCAAGGAGATCCAACCAGTTCATCCTAAAGGAGATTAGTCCCGGGTGTTCATTGGAAAGACTGATGTTGCAGCTGAAACTCCAATACTTTGGCCACCTGATGCATAGAACTGTCTCATTGGAAAAGACCCTGATGCTGGGAAAGATTGAGGGCAGAAGGAGAAGGGGATGACAGAGGATGAGATGGTTGGATGGCATCACTGACTCAATGGACATGAGTCTGGGTAAGCTCTAGGAGTTGGTGATGGACAAGGAGGCCTGGTGTGCTGCAGTTCATGGAATTGCAAAAAGTCTGACACAACCTAATGACTGAACAACAATAACCCTTTGGATATCTTACTCCTTCACCTTACATGGATATCCTTGCAGAGAGAACATAAACTGAACTATAGATAAGATAGTTTAGCTCAGCAAATTGCCATACTTCTAAGAAAAGTGAAATCATACAAAGATGCATGGTATCGTCAAATAAGATATCTCTGTGCCGCAAAAGAGTGAGTATATCTCTGTTTTCCATCTGCCACATAGATATTATAAGAGCAGAATTCTTTTTATATATACAGCTTACCTTTGAACAATATAGGTTTAAACTGTGCTTGTCTATTGATACATGAATTTTTTCAATAGTAAATGCTACAGAGCTTTGTGATCAGAAGTTGATTGAATCCCCAGATGTGGAAAAACCACCCATATGGAGGACCATCACATGCAGATTTTCAGTGCATGGAAGGTTGGCACCACTAGATCCAACCTTGTTCAAGGGTCAGCTGTAAGTGGGTCTAGTCCTTAGAACTGTGAGAAATATCTAAGACTCTATTTCTTCAAACATGCCTACTGATTAATTGTGGGTTTTTTTCTCTTTTTGATTGTTGAAAGATTTTTAGTTTTACAATTCTGTGAAATGGTAATGTAATTAGAATTCAGTAAGCATCGTGCTCTGTGGTAATGTGAATCTTATTTCTCCCGAATTAAGATTTATTCTTGCTATAAATTATATAATGGAGAGTAGCTTATAGTTTCCTTTTATTTTTCTTTTATTTCTTTTATCTCAGCTTTATTATAGTATAATTCATATATAAAGACTACTCATATTTAATGTATACAATTTAAGAAGTTTGCACTTAGTTTCTTTTTCAAAATGAGCATGGTTGTACATGAAATTACCACAAGTTACTTAAGATATATCTTAATTAATACCAAACATTAGTTTAGACTTCACTCATTATTGGATGATCTATATGCTGTTTGACTGCATGATTTTTACAGTTCAGAGTTTCCTAGGAGATCATTTTTTCCTGTTCATTTAGATCAGATTTGGAAAAATATATTGCAATAAATAGAGATTTTCCCATTATAATGCTTATTGTTTAATGATATTTTAGATGTTCCATTTTTAATAATGTATGAAGAAAAGTTATAAATATTAAAGAAGGCAGTGTGCACATGATAATCATTGTATCCCTATGAAATTTTGTGAAATAAGCAAAAGAATTGGAATTATGGAAGTTTAATAAGATTAGTGGCTATATGATAAAGACATAACAACAAGAACTTTCACATGAAAGCATCTTTAGTAAGTTAGAGGACATAATGGGAAAAAACCTACTTACACCAGAAAATAAAAATAAATCTTAAATGTCAACCAAAAAGACTCTTTAAAAAATATTCAGAAAGCTTACCAGTTGATCCTTAAATCTAACTGAAGAAAATCAGCACAATTTGAGAAATACTGATTTTAATAAAGGGAAAAGAATGGAATATTCATGGACAGAAATAGCATAACTAAAAACATGTTTCAGTTCAGTTTAGTTCAGTTACTTAGTCATGTCCGACTCTTTGCAAGCATTCCAGGCCTCCCTGTCCATCACCAGCTCCCAGAGTTTACTCAAACTTATGTCCTTTGAGTTGGTGATGTCATCCAGCCATCTCATCTTCTGTCGTCCCCTTCTCCTCCTGCCCCCAATCCCTCCCAGCATCAGTCTTTTCCAATGAATCAACTCTTCGCATGACGTGGCCAGGGTACTGGAGTTTCAGCTTCAGCATCATTCCTTCCAAAGAAATCCCAGCACTGATCTCCTTTAGAATGGACTGGTTGGATCTCCTTGCAGGCCAAGAGACTCTCAAGAGCCTTCTCCAACACCACAGTTCAAAGGCATCAATTCTTCGGTGCTCAGCTTTCTTCACAGTCCAACTCTCACATCCATACATGACCACTGGAAAAACCATAGCCTTGACTAGATGGACCTTTGTTGGCAAAGCAATGTCTCTGCTTTTGAATATGCTATCTAGGTTGGTCATAACTTTCCTTCCAAGGAGTAAGCATCTTTCAATTTCATGGCTGCAATCACCATCTGCAGTGATTTTGGAGCCCAAAAAATAAAGTCTGACACTGTTCCACTGTTTTCCCATTTATTTCCCATGAAGTGATGGGACCGGATGCCATGATCTTCATTTTCTTCATGTTGAGGTTTAAGGCAACTTTTTCACTCTCCTCTTTCACTTTCATCAAGAGGCTTTTTAGTTCCTCTTCACTTTCTGCCATATGGGTGGTGTCATCTGCATATCTGAGGTTATTGATATTTCTCCCAGCAATCTTGATTCCAGCTTGTGTTTCTTCCAGTCCAGCGTTTCTCATAATGTACTCTGCATAGAAGTTAAATAAGCAGGGTGACAATATACAGCCTTGATGTACTCCTTTTCCTATTTGGAACCAGTCTGTTGTTCCATGTCCAGTTCTAACTGTTTCTTCCTGACCTGCATATAGATTTCTCAAGAGGCAAGTCAGGTGGTCTGGTATTCCAACTGTTTCAGAATTTTCCACAGTTTCTTATGATCCACACAGTCAAAGGCTTTGGCATAGTCAATAAAGCAGAAATAGATGTTTTTCTGGAACTCTCTTGCTTTTTCGATGATCCAGCGGATGTTAGCAATTGATCTCTTGTTCCTCTGCCTTTTCTAAAACCAGCTTGAACATGTGGAAGTTCACATGTTTAGTATTTCCAAATAAATTTACAAGTGCAATTAAATGTTAATCAAAACTCCAAGGAAATGTCTTCAAACCAAAAAAAAAAAAAAAAACAGTAAAATATTTTTTAGAAAGTAAACCAGCCAGAATAAATAAATAAAATATTTTTGTAAAAGAAGAATAATAATGGAGACTTTGTATACCTTGTATTATTATGTATGACACAGAAACATGAAAGAATACACTATTCAAAAAAAGAATAGCCACACCAGGAAAACTCGAGGGTTCTAGAAACAAATCCTTTTATATATGAAAAATGTTTGTGATAAATGAAATGTAAAAATTATCAGGGAAGTTGACAATTGCTTAATAAGTAGTGATGAGATTTCATCCCCACTAGAATATAATTCAGTCTCTATATGAGAAGAGAAAAGGCTCAAAATTTTCATTGTAATTTAGGTACAAACCCCTGGCTTTAAGTTATAAAAAAAACTGCTTATGGCCATCATGAGGTGGAATTTGTGCTGAAGATCTGCAAAGTACGTTGCAATTCCATCCTTACTTACTAAGAGTTGTGCCACAGGGAATATTGTCCTTCAAGATATCAAAATTACTTATTACTAGAAAGTATGTTAACATCCAAAACATTCTGAGTAAGCAGTAAGGTAATATGGAGAAGGCAATGGCACCCCACTCCAGTACTCTTGCCTAGAAAATCCCAGGGACGGAAGAGCCTGGTAGGCTGCAGTCCACGGGGTCACTGAGTCGGACACGACTGAGTGGCTTCGCTTTCACTTTTCACTTTCATGTATTGGAGAAGGAAATGGCAACCCACTCCAGTGTTATTGCCTGGAGAATCCCAGGGATGGGGGGCCTGGTGGGCTGCCGTCTATGGGGTCGCACAGAGTCAGACACGACTGACGTGACTTAGCAGCAACTTAGCAGCAGCAGTAAGGTAATAATTTGATTCCAAATTCTCTCAATGTCTCCCCTTTCCAATCCTCACCGTTTATTTGGTTATCTCTGAAGTACAGTTCCTAAAATGTTCCTTTCAGTCATGAAAGCTGAAAACCACCAGTGATTTTGCATTATATATCCTCATATGCTGAAGCTTCTGTGTTCTCAAAATAAACTGTTTACAAAATCCTGCAACGCATGGAAGCTAATAGTCAGTTCAGGAATTCAGTCATGTCCGACTCTTTGAGACCTTATGGACTGTAGCACACTGGGTTTCCCTGTCCATCACCGACTGCCAGAGCTTACTCAAACTCCTGTCCATTGAGTCGTTGATGCCATCCAACCATCTCATCCTCTGTCATCCCCTTCTCCTCCAGCCTTCAGTCTTTCCCAGTATGAGGATCTTTTCAAATGAGTCAGTTCTTCCCATCAGGTAGTCAAAGTATTGGAGTTTCAGCTTCAGCATAAGCTGAAATATTCCAATGAATATTCAGGACTGATTTCCTTTAGCATTGACTGGTTGGATCTCTTTGCTGTTCAAGGGACTCTCAAGAGTCTTCTCCAACACCACAGTTCAAAAGCATTAATTCTTCAGCACTCAGTTTTCTTTATAGTCCAACTCTCACATCCATACATGACTACTGGAAAAACCAAAGCTTTGACTAGATGGACCTTTGTTGGCAAAGTAATTTCTCTGCTTTTTACTATGCTGTCTGGCTTGGTCATAACTTTTCTTCCAAGGAGCAAGCATCTTTTAATTACATGGCTGCAGTCACCATCTGCAGTGATTTTGGAGCCCCCCAAAATAAAGTCTTTCACTATTTCTGTTGTTTCCCCATCTGTTTGCCATAAAGTGATGGGACCAGATCCCATGATCTTAGTTTTTTGAATGTTGAGTTTTAAGCTAACTTTTTCACTCTCCTCTTTCACTTTCTTCAACAGGCTCTTTAGTTACTCTTTGCTTTCTGCGATCTGCATATCTGAGGTTATTGATATTTCTCCCAGCAATCGTGGTTCCAGCTTGTGCTTCATCTAGTCCAGCATGTCTCTGCATATAAGTTAAATAAGCAGGGTGACAACATACAACCTTTACATACTCCTTTCCTGATTTGGAACCAGTCTGTTGTTCCATGTCCAGTTCTAACTGTCGCTTTTTGACCTGCATACAGATTTCTCAGGAGACAGGTCAGGTGGTCTGGTATTCCCATCTCTTGAAGAATTTTCCACAGTTTGTTGTAATCCACACAGTCAAAGGCTTTGGCATGGTCAATAAAGCAGAAGTAGATGTTTTTCTGGAACTCTCTCGCAAGGAGGCTATTATGATGTTCACTCAATTGCTTGAATTCTTTGCTTTCTAAAATATCTCTAGTGACTTTTCTGAAATTGTTTCCCCTGTAACTTACAATAGGTTCTATAAATGAAAAGAATGGGGAATGGGCATGGTAGAAGGAACCTGATTTATGTTGGTTTTAGGGAAACCACTAAATTTATTCATTATTCTACATAGATATAAATATGCAAATGAACTTGCTTTGCTCTTTAATATAATACTTTATTAGACATCAAAAACCTTTTTAAAAACTTTCAATTTTGCATTGGGATATAGCTGATAATGTTGTGGCAGTTTCAAGTGAACAGCGAAGGGATTCAGCCATGCATACACATGTATCCATCCTCCCCCAAACTCCCCTCCCTTCCAGGCTGCTACATAACACTGAGCAAATTTCCATGTGCTATACCTGAGGTCCTCGTAGTTTATTCATTTTAAATATAGCAGTGGGTACATGGCCATCCCAAACTCCCTAACTTTCCCTTCCCTGCATCTTTCTCCCCAGCACAGTAAGTTCATTCTCTGTCTGTGAGTCTGTTTCTGTTTTCTAAGTAAGTTCATTTGTATCATTTATTTTTAGATTCTACATATAAGGGATGCCATATGGTATTTCTTCTTCTCTGTCTTTCTTACTTCACTCAATGTAACAATCTCTAGGTCCATCCATGGTGCTGCAAATGGCGTTATTTCATTCTTCTTAATGCCTGAGTAATTTTCCATTGTATATATGTACCACATTTCTTTATCCATTCCTCTATTGTAGGTATCAAAACTTCTGATAATTAAAATTTCTTCTGCAAATTTTTTTGAAGATTGCCTTTTAGCCAAAAATTAATACATGAAAAAATTTAGTAAAATAAAGAAAATAATATCTATACACCAAATATATTAGATATAACCATCTTTCCTGTCATTACAGCATCTCTTTGTTTCTGCTTCTTGATTTCTTTTTTGTTTAACATTTTAACATATAAAATTTATAAAGAATTCACAGACTTCATTGCCTTCAAAATGGTACCTGCTATAAATTCTTGCTTTCCTTATTTTAGAATCTATAGGGTAGTTTCAAATAAAATATTAATTTAAGTTTGCAAGACACAGAAATACTCTTTGCAAGTTAGTAATACAGTAATCAATCTTATTCACAGTTAACTTAAGATCATGGAAACACAAAACAAGGCAAGAATCAGTAATATTAAGAATATATTCAGTTTTCATGTAACAAGCCAGGGGTTTAACCCATAAATCAGTGAAGTATAAGTATAATACTTAAATAGGAATATTAACACTGTACTGAGGGGTTAATGAACTAATGCTTGTGAGTATTATAATGGTATATTTTTTCTCTTCTTAAAAAAACATAAGAAAGAAACTCTAGAAACAGTAAGCTGAAGTGGGTCTCCAAGATCCATCTTAGTTCTTCCCATTTCTTCTCCCACTCCTAACTTCTTATCAGACTTGGAGTTGGGATCTTATCATTGCTATTTTTAACAGAGATCATATCTTCATAGTCAATTCAGGAAACTCATTCAATGTTAATTTAAAAAACATTTTAAGTACATTTCCTGGCCTGGGGAGTGCGGTGAGCAGAGTAAGTATTTTCCCTGTTTTATGAGACTAACATGCTGCCTACTGAGTTAAGGAGGGAGATTGGCCCTGTTTTAATTGGCTTACATTTTGATTAGGGAATCAGAAAATAAAAGTTACCAAATAAAACTAAAGAGAAAATTATAATAAGTGCTGCTAAAGAAACAGAGGGATCAGGTAGGGAATAACAGGTGAAGTTTGCAGGGTTACTTAAGGTCAAGGCACAAAATCAGGGTGTTAGTTATTAATTTATTGCATTTTTTAGCTCTGAATGAACCCTTCAGTAGATCCTTTTTGCTAAGCAGAATTTCTTTAAGGATTTTCCCTTTAAAGTAAGCAGGATGTTAAGCTTTATCAGTGGTGGATGCCAGGGAGATACTGCAGATAGAAGAGGCTTCCTCTCATTTCTGGCAACAGGTTGGGACGGGGGGCTGTGGGGGGAGGAGGGTGGTGGGCAGGAGTTGGTGATGGACAGGGAAGCCTGTTGTGCTTCAGTTCACAGGGTCACAAAGAGTTAGGCATGACTGAGTGACTGAACTGAAACAAAGAGTGTATAAGTGTGAGGGCATCTCATAAAGGTTGCCCCAGTTAAGGGTCCAGAAATCTGTGGACCCTTTCTGTACCAGAATCCCCAGGAAGCTAAATATCATCATAGTTTCTCTCCCTGTTAAATAGTTTTCAGGTACCCAAGTGTCACACACCTATCAGCCACCCTCAGGAAACCTTCCCCCAACTCTGCATGGCCCTAAGGCTCTCAAGGCCTTCTATCACTGCTGACCGCCATACTCCTACTCCATGTTCAGCCACCCATTGCTAACCATCTTTCTGCCTTCTGTATTCCTGAGGGTTTCCTTTTGTTCACCTAGCAAGTCCACACCAGTTCAGTTCAGTTCATTTCAGTACAGTTGCTCAGTCGAGTCTGACTCTTTGCGACCCCATGAATCGCAGCACGCCAGGCCTCCCTGTCCATCACCAACTCCCAGAGTTCACTCAGACTCACATCCATCGAGTCAGTGATGCCATCCAGCCATCTCATCCTCGGTCGTCCCCTTCTCCTCCTACCCCCAATCCCTCCGAGCATCAGAGTCTTTTCCAGTGAGTCAACTCTTCTCATGAGGTGGCCAAAGTACTGGAGTTTCAGCCTCAGCATCATTCCCTCCAAAAAAATCCCAGGATTCATCTCCTTTAGAATGGACTGGTTGGATCTCCTTGTAGTCCAAGGAACTCTCAAGAGTCTTCTCCAACACCACAGTTCAAAAGCATCAATTCTTCAGGGCTCAGCCTTCTTCACAGTCCAACTCTCACATCCATACATGACCACAGGAAAAACCACAGCCTTGACTAGACGGACCTTTGTTGGCAAAGTAATGTCTCTGCTTTTCAATAGTCCACACCAACTCTGGTCTAAATACAGCAGCAAACTTCTCTGCTATCTGGTGGCCAAGCCATACTTCTTCTAATGAGTTGTAAATCATTTTCAAGTGTTTCCTGTTTTGAGTTCTCTTCTTCAGCCTTAGGGCACCATGTAGAACTTTATTATATATTATTAATGGTTAGTCTTTTATCATAGTTAATAGGTCTTTCAGTTAACATCCTCTGTTTAACCTACTGCATGCTTTTCTTTTTTTTTTTAAATTGTGACTGGACCCAGAGGCCACCCAGATCTGTAAGATGGCCTCTCTGGAACTGAAGGATAAGGTAAGAAGCAAAGCACCATGTGGAGAATGGCAGAGGATGTTTTGGGCAGATACTAACATGTAGGAAGACATGTAGGACGAGAAGAATCTGGTATGTGGAAGATGACAGGGGGTCAATGTGTCTGAAAGATGTTGAATGATTAGGAAATCAATGTGAGCTTGGAGAGAGGAGACACCACAAAAAGAAGTTTAAGTTCAATGGAAACTTTTTAAAAATGTGGTTTCCAGTGGGTAGAGGAAGGAGGGAGGGACAAGATAGGTGTATGGAATTAAGGGGTACAAACTACTCTGTATAAAACAGATAAGCAACAAAGATATATTGTACAGCACAGGAAATACAGGCATGGCTTTGTAATCACTTTAAATGGAGGATAAAAATTTTTAAATATATCGAATCACCATACTGTACACCTGACAGTAACATACTGTGGATCAACTATACTTCAATTTTTAAAAAGATGGAGGCATGAGGTACGATTTTTACTGTAATAAGATCCTGCTTGCCTTTATAAGGAAGTGAACTGCAGAGTACCAGGAATAAGAGTGGAGACTGGTTTGGAGGTTATTGTAATCATCCAGGTAAGAGATGATGGCAGTCTGTACCTTCATCAATGGTAGCTCTATAAACAGAGAAATATGGTAAATTTGGGAATAGAAGATTGTCTAACTGAGTAGATATGGTTAGTGAATGTATGAATAATGTTGCTTCAATTCATGACCCATCAAATCTTTGGTCTAGTCCTTCTAGAAGCTTTCTTTTTTTAGATTTAATTAGAGCAACACTATCCAGTCACCAACTTAATGGACATGAATTTTAGCAAAGCCCAGGAGATAGTGAAGGATAGAGAAGCCTGGCATGCTATAGTCCATGGGGTCATAGAGAGTCAGACACAGCTCAGTGACTGAACTAAAACAAACCAAGTTTCTAGTGTTTCCAATCCCAAATAAGATCATATAAGAATTGGGGTTTAGTTAAACCTGAGACTTGATTGTCTAATGTGCTTGCTCATCTTTCAGAAAAATCATATATCCTGGTTTATCCCACACCACTCAACCCAACACCCCGGCATCTTCTTTTAAATGTGTACAGATTGCACCAGGAATACCATGATTTAGCGATTCTATAAGTCTAATTTCTGGGCCAATATATCCCCTCCAAAAAATTCCCATTCTTCTTCTACCTGACTCAAAGCATTTAGATTTTTTCTCCATTCTGTACCCAGACCAAAAAAAAAGAAAAGAAAAATCATTTAATTTATTCATATATATTTTTTAAAGACTGAATTTTTCTTAATCTTCAAAAACAGAATTTCAGGATTTAGTCTTCTGTCTCTTTCATGGAACACTCTGATGCCATACTAAATAGTCCTCTTCATTATTACCTCACTTCTTTCACACGTTATGAATAACTTCATATGTATTACCTCATTTACAATGGAATAGCAGAGTTTGGAATCCGGTCAAAGATAATGAACTCAGTCAAACTTTTCAGTATATAGACAGGAAACTGCATTAAAGCTAAAATATTTTTCAAGATCACATAGCTATAAACTGTTGCACTCACATCAAGAACCTTCATCTCCCAATAGACAGTGCAATCCACCTTATATAGCATGCTGTGTTTTCCTTGATGGCCTACATTAGAGTGAAAGCTATGCCTACTTCTCTTGTTTTGTAGAGATTCTAACATAATGCTACTCTTTATTGCTTCTGCTGCTGCTAAGTTGCTTCAGTCGTGTCCGACTCTGTGCGACCCCATAGATGGCAGCCCACCAGGCTCCCCTGTCCCTGGGATTCTCCAGGCAAGAACACTGGAGTGGGTTGCCATTTCTTTATTAGGCCTCAGTATTCTTTCCAAATAGAAGCAGAAAAAGCCAAATAGCATAAGACTCATTTCCAACCTCAAACAAGTTAGATGACCACTCACAATGCAAATTAAAAGTGCAGAATAGGTGGATCTGAAAATTGGAGGGTGTGGGACATAAAGACTTCTTAGCCCCAGATTCTCTGGGAAGAGCATTGCAGCTTCTTAATGTGTATAGGAATTCTCTGATGATCTTGTGGACAAGCAGATTCTAGTGCAGGATTCAAGATGGGGTCTGAGATTCTGCACCTTTAATGAGCTGCTAGGTCCTACTGATCCTGGAGGTCTGCAGACCTCTCTGAGTAGATCAGGCATGAATCTGAGACCCTCAAAACTGATGCCTGAGGGCGCCCTCTGCTGGCAGCAGCTATGTAGGAACCATATAAGCGGTTAAATCACCCAGTTGGCAATCTGTGAAAGAGAAGTGAGATTTAAGGATTAGGGTTTTTAAAGAGATCTTCTTTTATGTTAATTTTATGTGTCAACTTGGCTAGTCTACAACTGGCTAATGCCCAATTTTTGCTCAAACACCAATCTTTATTTTGCTGTAAAGGTGTTTTTTCAGATCTGATTAACATTTTAAATCTGTGGATGTGAGTAAAGCAGATTACTCTCTAAATTGTGGGTGGGCCTCATCCAATCAGTTGAGAGTCTGAAGAGAAAAAACTGAAATTTCTTAGAAAGGACAGAATTACACCTCCAGACTGCCTTCCAACTCAAGACTGCAACATTAACTTTTGCTGGTCTGCACTGCAGATTTCAGACTTTCCAGCCTCTGCAATTACGTAAGTCAATTTCTTAAAATAAATCTCCCTCTCGATTGGTTTTGTTTCTCTGGAGAGCCCTGACTAATATAATTTAGAGAATTAACAGTTCCCCAGCATAATACCATTATCAAGTCCTGACAAATGTAAAGAGAAAACACTAAAAATATTTGATAATTTACTTATGAAAAATATTTGGTCATGTCCTTATCCAGTGTCGGGTCTCTTACGGGCCTTCGGGATATAGAAGTAAGGAAGACAAAGTCCCCACCCTCATTGTTGTTGTTTACTCACTAAGTCATGTCCAACTCTTTGCTATCCTATGGACCGTAGCCCACCAGGCTCCTCTGTCCATGGGGTTTCACAGGCAAGAATACTGGAGTGAGTTGCCATTTCCTTCTCCAGGGGATCTTCTAGACCCAGCAGTCGAACCTGCATCTCCTGCCTTGGCAGGTGGACTCTTTTCCACTGAGCCATCTGGGAAGCCCCTCACCCTCACTGGGCCTGTGTTCAAGGGAGGGAGACAGACTACCAATACTGTGAACGAGAACAGCAATAAGTGTCATGAAGAAACGTAAAGTAGGGAAAGATGAAAGTGGATAGTAAGGGGCTCTCTGAGGAGATAGTATTTGAGCAGAGGACCTTCACAGTAGTTCACATGTTCGCCCGACCAAAAATACCTTTAAGCATTTGCCATATTTCATGTGATTTTCCAGATGCTAGGGATAAAAACTTAAATAATATCTGTCTTTAAGAAACATGACCTTTGAAAATGACAATCACCCACACACTCAAAAAAAGAGGGTATTTATTAAAATTACACCAGAAAGGGCAGCCTGAACTGTAAAATAGCCAGGGGATAAATAAAAGTTGGATTGGATAAATCCGTTAAGCCAGATGAGCAGTGACAGAAATATATAGTGTATGTTGGGATTCAAACCTTAAAATAAGTTGTTTTTTGAACATACTAAATTACCTAATTTATTTTGCTCTCAGCAGTGTTTCTTTGAAGATCTAATTTCAGCTCTCATATAACAAATGCTATCTAGCTATTGATCCTTCCAACTTTCAAGTCTCAACATTTGTTCTTCTGTTGTTTCTTTATGACTGGTAGCTATTAGGGCTGTCATTACACAGTTCTCCTCTGATACCCATATGAAGTGTAGTACATAAAAGAAGGCATTGTTCAAGGGGGTCATGTTGATGCTGGTTGGCCCAAATTATAATCTTCTCTACTTACCTCAACCTACTTATTAAGTCTATGTAACAAGTTTTGTATTTTTTGTGTTTTTTCCCTAAGACTGGAGTTTACTTTTCATATTAAATAAATAACAAGAAGTAGAAAGTATAAAGGTTAATAATATAGCTATTCACAAAAATAAGAATATGTCTTAAATATAAGGTCAGGTGCATTTTAAAATTTGAAAGTGAATGTGCTTTTATGCATACATAGTTTGTTTATTTTACAAATGTTTGATGAGAAACTACCTGGTTTGGGAGAGGTTGAAGAGAGCTGCTATTTGTCAAGATTTTTAGAAGATCTCTCATTCAATTTTTACAATGTCATAAAAATGCTGGAATCTGGGTCTATCTCTTCTCTTGCCTAAAGTGAAAGTCACTCAGTTCTGTCCAACTCTTTACAACCCCACTGACTGAATGTAGCCCACCAGGCTCCTCTGACCATTCTTGCCTGTACCAAAGTGGGTAGCCATTCCCTTCTCTAGGGGATCTTCTCAACCCAGGGATTGAACCTGGGTCTTCTGCATTGCAGGCAGATTCTTTATGTTCTGAGCAACCAGGAAAGCCCTGTTCAACTATAAATTCCATGTTCTCTCTCTCTACATCTTATTGATCTTCCTAATTTGTGCAAGAAACATAATTGTTCTGTGCCTACTTTAGTCTCTCTCCACTCAAGACAGAACAATGTTTAGAAAATGCATATCTCACGATATGAACTGCTCATGGATTGAAAAACCTCCCTTGACTTTCCATTACCCCAAAATTAAAGGAAAAACTCAATACACTAACCACTGTCTGTGAAACTGAATTCTTAGGCCCCAGTATTAATCTTCAGCTCATCATATGCCCACTCACACCACACCTTTCTGCTTCTGCCAGGTGCTGGTCATTTTTTGTGATCCTTCCCACAGAATCTACACATGCCAGATTGTTTTCCTGAAATATTCTCTCTTCACTCTGAATCTAATTAAGCATCTTTCAGTTCCTGGTTCAGGCATCCCCTCATCAGGACAGGTAGATCAGGAATGGGGAGGAGGTAACTAGAAGTTTGGAAAGGAAGGCCAACCATGATCCAGGGGAAAAGGAGCTTCAATATCACCACCAGTCAGTGCTGTAGACCTCTACTTGCATTTCTCAGTATCCTTTCAAGAATGTCTCTTTCTGTATACCACTTAAATATTGATGTTCTTAGGAACTGTGTCTTCAGCCTTTTCTTTTCTTCCATGTGGTTTCATGAGCAACCAAGTCATTCAACAATATTTTGACTATCATTTGTTCACTAATATATCCTGCTCAACAGTGACTTAATAAGTAGTTACTAAAACTCTTCCGGGTTCCAGGTCCTATGTTTGATGCCAAGGATGCAAAAATTACTTAACATAGACTCTGTCCTCAAAAAGAAAACAGCTAGGTGTGGAATCAGACAGATTTGGTAAAATTTATGGTTTATGAGGTAAGCACAATGAAGGATATGCATAGATTACTGTGGGCATCTAAGCCTGCTCAGAGAGCTGAAGTGTCTAATAGGTTCTGAATCTCAAAGAAGGATGTTGATTGTGTATGTGAAAGAAACCTTTCAGGAAAAGGGAACACAAGAGAAAAGATCTTGAGGAGAGAATCAGGCACGTTGGTGTTGCTGGAAATTCAAGCAAGACTGGAAGGGATGAGTTAGAAGACTGATGAGGCAAGTCACAGATTAGAGCATGAACAGCCTTGACTCCCATGTAAATAGCATTGTGCTTTATTCCATAGGTGATGAGGAGTAACAAAGTTTATGGTAACAATTCCATAGTTAGATTGCATTGCAAATGCAAGACTCTCATCGTGTGGAAGAATAATGGATAAAAATGGTTAGACAAAAGATAGAAAGACTTGTATTACAGGAGTGGTAGTGAAGTAGATATCAACTCTGAATATTCATTGGAAGGACTGATGCTGAAACTCCAATACTTTGGCCATCTGATTCAAAGAGCTGATTCACTGGAAAAGATTCCTGGGAAAGATTTGAGGGCAAGAGGAGAAGGGGGAGACAGAGGATAAGATGGTTGGATGGCACCATTGGCTCAATGGAAATGAGTTTGAGGAAACTTAGGGAGATAGTGAAGGACAGGGAAGCCTAGTGTACTGCAGTCCATGGGGTTGCAGAGAGTCATACATGACTTTGCAACTGAACAACAAGTGAGGTGGAAAGACTGAGATAGATTTATGTATTTCTTCTACTGTAGGACCCTATGGATTGGACCATAGAACATTTCTTTATGTACCACTGCTGCTGCTGCTACTAAGTCGCTTCAGTCGTGGCCAACTCTGTGCGACCCCAGAGACGGCAGCCCACCAGGCTTCCCCGTCCCTGGGATTCTCCAGGCAAGAACACTGGAGTGGGTTGCCATTTCCTTCTCCACTAAGAGGAAATAAAATCTCTGCTAATCAAACTGTAACATTACATTGATTGTTGCTTATTGAAATGTAATCTGATTTCAAAGATGTTAAAATGGAAAGTCTCCATCTGTAGCTGATGAAATACAGTATTTAGAGGGGCTTCCTTGGTGGCTCAAATGGTAAAGAATCCACCTGTAATGCGGGAGATCTGGGTTCAATCCCTGGGTTGGGAAGATTCCCTGGAGGAGGGTATGGCAACCCACTCCAATATTCCTGCCTGGAGAATCCCTATGGACAGAATGCCTGGTGGAATACAGTCCTTGGGATCTCAAAGAGTCGGACATGACTGAGTGACTAAACAGCACAGTTCACAGTCGCTCAGTTCAGTCGCTCAGTCGTGTCCGACTCTTTGCCACCCCATGGACTGCAGCACACCAGGCCTCCCTGTCCATCGCCAACTCCCGGAGTTCACTCAGACTCACGTCCATCGAGTCAGTGATGCCATCCAACCATCTCATCCTCTGTCATCCCCTTCTCCTCCCACCTTCAATCTTTCCCAGCATCAGGGTCTTTTCAGATTTTGCATCAGCTGGCCAAAGTATTGAAGTTTCAGCTTCAGCATCAGTCCTTCCAATGAATATTCAGGACTGATTTCCTTTAGGATGGACTGGTTGGATCTCCTTGCAAGAGTCTTCTCCAACACCACAGTTGGAGAAGACCACAGTTCAAAAGCATCAATTCTTTGGTGCTCAGCTTTCTTTATGGTCCAACTCTCACAGTACTTAGAGAGTTCAATTTTCGAAAGTAAAGAGAGTGAAAAAAAAATCTTCTATTTTAAGTTATGGATTAGAAATTGATATAGGCAGATTAGGCAGAAAATATAGGATATGAGCTGCTTTAAGATAAAAATGATGTTTCACTTCTGACGTATTGAGTTTGCTCTTTTGGGATATTTGCAGTTGAGAGTGTATACTCTAAAGTGCAGATACAAGTCTGAGCTGGAGAGATAGAGACTTGGCAATCACCCACATATTGGTTAGGTATGCTTGAAATCATGATCCTGGATGAAATCTCACCAGAGTGATCTAATGCTTAATAGCGGTTATATAAGGGCCAAACTAAGCAAGAAACAGAATGAGAGAGAGAAACAGGAAGAAGTAAATGAGTATAGTGTCACAGAAGATAAGGGAATTTAAAAAATTGAGAAAAGCTCATTAATATTCACTGAAAATAATTATCTGGCAAGATAAAAACTGAACTGTTCACTGAGTTTGATTACTCTTGAGCTCACCAAGAACAGTCTATCTGTAGAACGGTGGGGACAAAAGCTAGGTTGCAGGGTGTTAGAGGATTAATGTGGAATGAGGTAATAGACATCTGAGATGAAACCAATTGTCCATTAAGTGTACATGAGAGGAAAAGGGACAGAGTTTGCCAAAAGATATATAATGAAGGAAATAGTTATAGAGCAAGGGAGCAGGAAAAAGTTTTAGACTATGGAAAGAGACCACGAGAGAGAAAGAGGCTGAGAGAACAGGTGAAAGAAAGCAAATGTTCAGAGGACGAATGGGTAGATTATTCATCTTTAATTTTCTCCCTAAAAGAGGGCAAAGTCTTTTGCTAGATAATTTTGGTATTGGGAAAATTTTCTGACTATGACAAATTAGAAGCATTTTCTAACTTAATAAGCAACTTTTCCTGTGATTTTAAATGTAGAGTAAATTAGCCAAACTCCAGATAGCAAAGATATAGCAAAGGTAGAGGGGCTGCTCTGATGGAGATCCGTCAGGCCGATGGGCTTTATTACTCTAAATGCTGGGTTTCATTCTGTCTGCACAAGGCGTAAGCCATGAACTGCCTAGCCATGCACAACCTGTAATAATAACCCAGGGTTATGTCTGAAATGGTAGTAAGACAAAAATGACAGAATGGTGAAGAGGGCATTGAAAACAACCCTTAACTTTTTATCCTTTTCATGTCACCTTTACTACGCAGAGTTTCAGATAAGACAATGCAATGAATACAATTATTTTACTTACAGAGAGAGCACTAAGAAATATTCAACTGGCTACCAGAGCATTAATAGAGACTTTTAAAATTACAAAAAAGCAGCTTGCTCTCTTGACTTTCTATCATGAAAAATGAGTAATCAGAGTTATTCACCAATTCTAGAATGAAATAATAAAGAAAATTTCTTAAAATATACTAAGATTTAGAAACCATATTACCTATGAAAATTTTTCTGGAAATGCATTCTCTAGAGTTTCTGAAGATAGCAATCACACTGATATCCTCTGCTCTGTTGAAAGGTAAATTCTTATTTTACACCTGCTAGTAGGTAGTGGGCAAATTTCATAGCATCAACAAAAACAATTTCATTTTAAATAAATCCCCACTAAATATTAATGAAGACATTAAAGTGATGGTTTTCCGAATGCTTCAAAATTGATTTTATGATCAATTTAATTATTAAATTAAATATTTATATGCAATAAAAGAATATTTTAAACAACGGATTTCAAAGTAAAAACTGTTTTGTAAACAATAGCTGAGGATCATAAAGATTTCTGCATAAGTAAGGTAAAGACTTTTTTCTAGATACATTCAGGATCAGGTTTAAAAAATAGTTAGGCTGTTGTAGATATTGGTTAAAGGACCATGGTTGAGAAGTTGCATTATATAATCTATTGAAGGTGACAGCTGTGTATTACATGAATGTGTAGTTTTGGACTTCTGAACATTTATTACTTGCTTATTAGTCTACAATGGCTTTGAATGGTCTGCTACATAAGTATATATTTAATCATTTCAAAAATGCATGTTATTATTTGGTAGACTTTACACCAAAGCATGATAAAGAGGTATTGTTTTCTCAGTACTATTCTGGGGCCATGCCAAGTATTTACAAGTAAGCCTCAAACATGTTATTTACTGGTATGAAGTTTGAAGTTTTGTGAGTTTATAAAAGAGGCAGTGCTGCCCCAGTATAAACTCTACAGACATGTTTTTTTTTTTCAGATATATTTATCTAAGAAATGAAAAACCTGATGTCTGCTTGGTTCAACCCTACATTTACCTTTGACCTTGCCCTAGACTGTCTTCTAAAAAAAAACTATAATCTTGACAGCAGTCGATTACTTAATTGCCACCTCATTTCCTGCCTTCCCTTTAACTGATCTCAGAAAAATGTCTACACCTGTAACACTGGCATCCTATTTCCAGTTCACAGCTAGTTTCCATCTCCTGAAGTTCAGCCTTTCAAGATCTCACAACACTGAACTAATTATCAGTAGAGAGCCTAGCACCATATTTTCTCGTTTGTTTCTTAAGATTCAGTATGCATTCCTCACAACCTGCTCTTCTTGTCTTCTTCATTCTCCGTATTGATTTTAACATAGCCTGCATTCTATAATTCACACTGTAAAAATTATCCAAATTTTCTATGAACTTATGTTCATCAGTAACTTGGAATCATTGAATAAATGGAAAAAATAGCAATTTATAAGCACACCTAGAATCATAGAATTTTGGAGTTTTCTGTAACCTCACAAGTCATATAATGAGATCCTTTCATTTAACTGATGTGGAAAGCTAAGGCAAAAAGAAAAAATGACCTTGACCCTATCATTGATAAATGACAATGCCAGGACTGAAATGTAGCTTTTCCACAAACTTCATTGTTGTACCTACTGTAGTTTCTCATCACAAAAAGTTAGAACTACATTATTTTCATATGTTGTATTTTATATGGCCTAAGGTAAATTTGATTACTGATGAGACTTCCACCAAGCTTCCTTGAATCTGGAATCCCCAGTCCCTTAAATTTTCCTTGTCTTTTATGGAATGGAGAAAAGACTATGTGATCAAAGATGCAAAGAAGGGAAAATGCATAAAATATATTTTAATATACATTTGGAGAGCATTCAGTTTAGTTCAATCACTCAGTCATGTCCAACTCTTTGTGACGCCGTGGACTGCAGCACACCAGTCTTCCCTGTCCATCACCAACTCCCAGAGCTTGCTCAAACTCATGTCCATGGATTCGGTGATGCCATCCAACTATCTCATCCTCTGTTGTCCCCTTCTTCTCCTGCCTTCACTCTTTCCCATCTTTAGAGTCTTTTCCAGTGAGTCAGTTCTTTGCATCAGGTGGCCAAAGTATTGGAGTTTCAAATTCAGCATCAGTCCTTCCAGTGAATATTCAGGACTGATTTCCTTTAGGACTGACTGATTTGATCAATCCAAAGGACTCTCAAGAGTCTTCTCCAACACCACAGTTCAAAAGCATCAATTCTTTGGTGCTCAGCTTTCCTTATAGTCCAACTCTCACATCCATACATGGCTACTGGAAAAGACGGACCTTTGTCAGCAAAAGTAATGTCTCTATTTTTTAATATGCTGTCTAGGTTTGTCATAGCTTTTCTTCCAAGGAACAAGTGTCTTTTAATTTCATGGCTGCAGTCACCATCTGCAGTGATTTTGGAGCCAAAAAAACTTAAGTCTCTCACTGTTTCCATTGTTTCTGCATCTGTTTGCCATCAAGTGATGGGACCAGATGCCATGATCTTAGATTTTTGAATGTTGAACTTTAAAAAAATTATTTACTTTTTATTGAAGGATAATTGCTTTACAGAATTTTGCTGTTTTCTGTCAAACCTCAACATGAATCAGCCGTAGGTATACATAACCCCCTCCCTTTTGAACCTCCCTCCCATCCTGCTCCTCTAGGTTGAGCCCATTGAGTTTCCTGAGCCATACAGCAAATTCTCATTGGCTATCTATTTTACATATGGTAATATAAATTTCCATGTTACTCTTTCTCACCCTCTCTCCCCTCTGCCCATGTCTGTAAGTCTGTTCTCTATGTCTGTTTCTCCATTGTTGCCCTCTAAATAAATTCTTCAGTAACATTTTCTAGATTCCGTATATGTGTGTTAGAATATAGTATTTATCTTTCTCTTTCTGACTCACTTCACTCTGTATAATAGGTTCTAGTTTCATCCACCTCATTAGAACTGACTCAAATGCATTCCTTTTTATGGCTGAGTGATATTCCATTGTGTATATGTACCACAATTTCTTTATCCATTGAGTTTTAAGCCAATTTTTTCACTCTCGTCTTTTTCTTTCATCAAGAGGTTCTTTAGTTCTTCACTTTCTGCCATAAGTGTGGAGTCATCTGCATCTGAGGTTATTGAAAAATAGGAATGAATGCAAATGGAACATTTGATGAAAATGGGGAAACTTAAGTTCTTGTTTAATCAAAAATAAATATTTTATTTGTCCTTCAGCCTCAGATTCTTCCATCAGTGGCTGTTGGGGAATTCTCTAGCACATTTCCTAATGCTTCTTCATCAGCAATTATAAATCTCATAGCATGAACTGTTCATGTCTGAATGTATTAGGCTGGCTTTTCTTTCTTTTCATTCTATATTCTATTCTCTACATTGAACCACAGATATCTTTTTATCTGTGTGTTCTGGAAATGAATTTCTCTTTCTCTTAGAAAGAGTTAAATATATATATGCATATATATATATTTAAATACACTTACTACCTCTTTATATATATATATATACTTCATATGTGTACATAAAAAAGAGAACATCTTATCCTTGATTGATGCCTACAAATGGCCATTTTGCACATATATGGCTATAATAGTAAAAATTAATATAGAACTTTAAACAGTTAAAATAAAATTGTGTTGGCATTAATTCTATCACCAAGTTTATGTTTCACTAATTTTTCTATTAATTTTAATATTTAACCATATGTCATTAAGTTAGGCTCAATTTTATGTTTACATCTTGACAAATTAAGGTTGCTAAATTAAAAAAATATAAACACTGTAATTTAAATTTGTGTTGCTTCCTCACGCAAAATTGTAAAAATTAAAGAAAAAGCAGCATTTACAAAAGGCAGTGGGAATTCATGATTGCTGTGTTCAAGTAAAAGTTTTGGAATTTAAGAAGCACTTAGTTGCTGCATTAGGCCATTTAGGATGTTTCAACGTCTCAATTGACTGTAATTCCAATCTCTTCAAGTGCCCTGTTAATGACCTTCCCTCTCCAAGTAAGCAGAGGAATTCAATGTTTATACTTTAAAAAAAAAAAAATGTCTCTACCACAAACAGATTGAAGGACAGGTTCTTTTCATTGTATCTTTACTGTGGCAGGAGAGAGTAAATTGTTACCACGACATCAACTGAGAGAGACTAACCTTCAGTGGCTCTTAATGAAAGCCCTCATTGACAAAACAAAATCAACAGATCCAGGTATAAGAAAGGCACTTAAGTGTTTTCATTTCTTATTGTCTAACACTGAGTAATTATATTCATGAAGTCTAAACAAGCAGTGAAATTTACCCACACTTGCACTTTAACTTTGGTGACATGTAGTAAACAGGTCTCTAGGCTTCCTGTAGAAGTGTCACTCCAATATATAAATATATTCACATTTCTATGCAGAGCGAAAAAGTCGTAACATCTGGGGATGCTGTTACAAAGAAGTACCCTATTCAACTCCCATGCCCAAAATAATCTAGAGGCCCAAAATACGCCAATATTTATTTGAAGCAGTACCGAATTAAGAAGACAGCAAAACTTGTTTCAACTTCTCTTAAAGGAAAGAAAAGAGGCTACGGCTGACTGTTGGAATCTCGTGTAAAGAGCCATTGTGTTTCAAAGACAAGTTAAGGTATTGCATTTAATATACAAGTCTTTAATGTCAAGCTCTAGGCATCTGATGTCATCTCTCTTTATGAGCATAAGAAAGGCATTTTGTATCTTCTAATATACTTATTCTCAGATGACTTATTTCCAGCAGTGTACAATATGCTCCTTCTAATCTAATCAGGAAAAATATTTCTTCTTATTGTGTACAACATGATTTTGTATTCAAAGAGGCAAAAACCCTGGAGACAAAATGTCAGCAATAATGACATAAAGTCCTGTAATGTTTCAAAAAAAATGTTAAACATATGTATAAAATTTTATACTTTTTCTGTTATATTTATTCATAAATTTAAACAATGATATAATGCAATTTCTTTATAGCAAAAGTAAATACGCCATGAGTGTGACTCAGCTTTATCGTATTAACAGTCATTCTTCCCATATATTTTCCACACAGTAAATGAACAGATTAAAAAAAAAGGAAGGATAGTATTGAGCAATAAATTATCTAAGCCCTTCAGCACAGAAGAGGTGAGCTAATTCACTCTTTTCACTGCCTAAACACTGTGTTTGCTTCTACACCGCAGATAAAAATGAATCTTAAAAAGTGCAAGACAATGAAAAATTATCACAAGGAATTTTATGACAAATGAAGGCTACCTGCCTGAACACAATAAAGTTTGTTCAGGCATTTTGTGTAGACCGCTGTCAGCTTTCCACTTGACCAGGAGAGGAGGAACTGATCTGTGTGGCTGGAGAGAAAGCAGGAAAGGTGGAGAAGGAAGGACCTGCTGTGGAGAAGGAGAAAGGGAGTGAGTAACACAGAATGTAAGTAGGGAAATAGACCTGAACCAAACTGAAAAATGCATATTTTTGAGGTTTAAATTTTATCTGTGAGTCATAGGGAAACAATGGTGGTTTTTCAAGGTAAAGAGTTATTCTTGGCTTTCATCTTTCTGTCTCAAATTCCACCAGTAAATAAGTGTCCTGAAAAGAGTGTCTCTATGATTTAAAGAGTTTAATGAATATTTTTGAGGAAGTGACTATTCTGATGGTCAATGGTAAAATTTCCGTAGAATTGGGAGAACATGGAAAGCAAAGGAAAAGCATCTTAGAAAGGGAAGTGGCTTGTGCAAAATCTGATCACAGAGAGCAAGTATGCGTTTAAGCAATGAGAGCCAGAAGTGGGCTTGAGTTTGCAGTCACACTCTAAAATGTTATGGTTCAGAACAGAAACTTTGGAGTCATCTAGACTTGAGTTCAAATTTAAGCACTTACACATGCTCTTGCTGAATAATCCATAGCAACAGAAATGTAGTTCCACTGATCTATGCAAAAAAAACTAAAGGAAGGGAGGGAGGGAAGGAAGGAAAAGAGAGAAAGAAAAAGGGAGAAGGGAGGGAGGTGAGGAAGGAGAGAGCTAGGAGAGCGAGAGAGTGAGGAAGGGAAGGGAAGGAGTGAACTTATCCACGGAAGTGGGATAGTAACTAAAGTATTGAAATAGAATCTTGCTCCAATGGCAGGAACCAGGAATCTCTGGTGAGTTTGCAGCAGAAACTAATCACTAATAAATATTCTTTTCATATGCTGCCATCATACATGTCTTTATTATTATACTCAAAATTTTTGTTCAGGAAGAGCATCTGGAAAGTCTTGCTCCATCCTTGGCTGAAGAGTGTAAATCACTTTGAATGACATTTCTTCTAGGATATGAAGTTGAGGAGCTATTACCAGAAGATAGGGAATAAGTTGCATACACTGAATGCCTGCTCGGTTGCTCAGTCATGTCCAACTCTTTGAGACCCTATGGACTGTAGCTGCCAGAACCCACTGTCCATGGATTTCTCCCGGCAAGAATACTAAAATGAGTTGCCATTTTCTTCTCCAGGGGAACTTTCCCACTCAGGGATCAAACCTGCCTATCCTGCATTGTCAGGTGGGTTCTTTGCCAGTGTGCCATGACTTTTAGGGAATGAGTAGTGGATGACAAAACGAGTAAATTTCCAAAACTACAAGTATAACTTATCCTTACTAAGTCTCTGTTTAATGGAAATAAAATTAGTTATTTACTAATACTTTAGAGGGTTGGGATAATGAAAGAAGATAAAAGATGTAAAGTGCTGAGCAATTTTTTATAGAAACTATATAACCAATGCTATTGTTTAGTCACCAAGTTATGTCCAACTTTTGGTGATCCCATGGACTGCAGTATGCCAGGCTTCCCTGTCCTTTACTACCTCTCGGGGTTTATTCAGACTCATGTCCATTGAGTTGGTGATGCTATCCAACCATCTCACTTCTCTTCCTGCCCACAGTCTTTCCCAGCATCGGGGTCTTTTCCAATGAGTCAGCTCTTCTCATCAGGTTACCAAAGTATTGGAGCTTCAACTTCAGCATCAGTCCTCCAGTGAATATTTAGAGTTGATTTCCTTTAGGATTGACTGGTTAGATCTCTGCTGTCCAAGGTACTCTGAAGAGTTTTCAGCACCACAATTGGAAAGCATCAATTCTTTGGTGCTCAGCTTTCTTTTTGGTCCAACTCTCATGTCTGTACATGACCACTGAAAAGAAATCATAGCTGTGATTATACAGTTCAGTTCAGTCACTCAGTCGTGTCCGACTCTGCAACCCCATGAATCGCAGCACGCCAGGCCTCCCTGTCCATCACCAACTCCCGGAGTTCACTCAGACTCACGTCCATCGAGTCAGTGATGTCATCCAGCCATCTCATCCTCTGTCATCCCCTTCTCCTCCTGCCCCCAATCCCTCTCAGAATCAGAATCTTTTCCAATGAGTCAGCTCTTCTCATGAGGTGGCCAAAGTATTGGAGTTTCAGCTTTAGCATCATTCCTTCCAAAGAAATCCCAGCACTGATCTCCTTTAGAATGGACTGGTTGGATCTCCTTGCAGTCCAAGGGACTCTCAACAGTCTTCTCCAACACCACAGTTCAAAAGCATCAATTCTTCGGCTCTCAGCTTTCTTCACAGTCCAACTCTCACATCCATACATGACCACCGAAAAAACCATAGCCTTGACTAGATGGACCTTTGTTGGCAAAGTAATGTCTCTGCTTTTGAATATGCTATCTAGGTTGGTCATAACTTTTCTTCCAAGGAGTAGGTGTTTTTTAATTTCATGGCTGCAATCACCATCTGCAGTGATTTTGGAGCCCCAAAAAATAAAGTCTGACACTGTTTCCACTGTTTCCCCATCTATCTCCCATGGAGTGATGGGACCGGATGCCATGATCTTCGTTTTCTGAATGTTGAGCTTTAAGCCAACTTTTTCACTCTCCTCTTTCACTTTCATCAAGAGGCTTTTTAGTTCCTCTTCACTTTCTGCCATAAGAGTGGTGTCAACTGCCTATCTGAGGTTATTGATATTTCTCCCAGCAGTCTTGATTCCAGCTTGTGCTTCTTCCAGCCGAGCGTTTCTCATGATGTACTCTGAATATAAGTTAAGCAGGGTGACAATATACAGCCTTGACGTACTCCTTTTCCTATTTGGAACCAATCTGTTGTTCCAAGTCCAGTTCTAACTGTTGCTTCCTGACCTGCATATTGGTTTCTCAGAAATTGCTATTAGGAGTTTTCATCATGAGGAGTATTGGAGATGATCCTGATTTAAAAGGATTGAGAACAGATTATAGAAGGATATAATGTTAAGCTAAAGGCTTTGAATTTGAGGCTCAGTGATAAGAATCTGCCCAGAATGCAGGAGACCTGGGTTTGATCCCTGTGTTAGGATGATCCCCTGGAAAAGGTAATGGCAACCCACTCCAATATTCTTGCCTAGAGACTCCCATGGACTGAGGAGCCTGGTGTGCTGCAGTCCATGTGGTCACAAAAAGTTGGATATGACTAAGCAACTGACACTTACATTTTCGAGGACTTTGAACTTCATCTTGTAGCTAAGGGGCAGATTTTTGTTTTGTTTACTTTTGATCAATGTATAAATACCCCCAGCATAGCACAGATCATAAGTATACCACTTGGTATATGTTTACCAATGAACATATTCAGAAAGCAAATCAGAACCCAAAATCTCTCCTTATGTATGGATCAGGTTTTAAGCATGAAGATTCACTTACAAAAGTAATATTTAATAAAGGGAAATCTGTCAGTGGGGTGCAGATTAGAAACAAATTGATAAAACTTAATATTTGGATAAAGTTATATAAATATCAGGGAAGCCCAAATATTAGGCAGAGACAAATAAAATAGCTTTGAGTATGGACCAGCTAAAAGTGAGGATACCATTGACACAATTAGAAATTCAGGAAAAAAGCCAAATTTTGGAAGAAAAATAAGTTTATTTGTTTTTTAAAATATTTTCTTACTATAAAATCAAACACATACACTAATTATGAAAATAAATGGAAAATACAATAAAAAGAAAGTAGAAAAATGAACAAGAACTACTCTCTATCCTATGGTGTGTACTCTCCCTTTCTCTTACCCAATATATATTTGTGTGTGTGTGTGTTTAAAATATTGTGTTACATTCTATATACCATATCATTGCCTACATTTTTTTATTTTGGAGAAGGAAATGGCAACCCACTCCAGTATTCTTGCCTGGAGAATCCCATGGACGGAGGAGCCTGGAGGGCTACAGTCCACGGGGTCACAAAGAGTTGTGCAAACCTACCTTGACCATAAATATATCAAGAGCATCTTTTCACATCAGTTATAAAACTGCATTTATTTGACTATATAATATTTTATTTTATGGATATGCCATAATTTTTAAATAATCATCTTCTGTTACACAATTAAATTATTTTTGTATGCATTTATATAAACCATGCTGTGAGATATATGCGTATATATATCTGATACAAATCATACATTTCTTACCCTAAAATATATGCCCAGAAAAGTAATTACTGGTTTATATTTACTACAGTATATTAAGGCTTTTTGATATATATTGCCAAATTTCATTTAAGAAAAGTTTTTTCAAGTTACTCTTCTGTCAACAGTATATAAGAGTGACCATTTCCTTACACTGTTGCCAATGCTGCTGCTAAGTCGCTTCAGTCGTGTCCGACTCTTTGCGACCCCATGGACTGCAGCCTACTAGGCTCCTCCGTCCATGGGATTTTCCAGGCAAGAGTACTGGAGTGGGTTGCCGTTGCCTTCTCTAACTCTTGCCAATAGTCTCTACTATAATTTTTAAAATAATCTTTGACAACTTAATAGATTGTAAATGGTATGCCTTTTTTTGTTTTGATTTGAATTTCTCTGGTAACTAGTGATTTTGAACATTTTATGCTTGTTAGTCATTTATCTTTTTCATTTTGTGCATTTCTTGTCTGCATCTTGACATTTTTTATTAGAATACATATTAATTTTTGTTTTAAACATGTGGACTTGGGAGTTAAAGTAAGATGATAGGGAGGAAATCACTAAACATGTGAATATATTCTAATGGTCTTGTGAGAAAGGTCAGAAAAGAAAATGTGAATTTAGTTTTAGCATAAGACAGAAGTGTTTAAAGCCGTAAGTGTAAATATTTTGTTAAGTGCGTAACAAGAAGAGAGCAAAGAACCAAATACTTATTTTTAAAAAAAACATCCACAGCCTGAGCACAAAAATGAAGCAGAAGGACTCAAAGAATAGAAGGGAAATGAAGATAATAACTTTGTTTATGGAAATTTGTAAAACTGTTTTTCAATGGAGAATATCAAATGTTTCAGACAAGAAGGATATGAAATAAGATCTGACGGCAGGTAGTGAGAAGATCCTAGATGTCCCTAGAGTGAGGCAGCCAACAGTTAAGCCTAGTATTGAACGTTTTCTTACAATTATAGGTTTTTTCTTGCTTCACTGAGTTTGGCACCATCCACTGTGGCCCTGTGCAGTTGTCACAACTGGGCAATGAATTCGACAGATAGATGCCAACAGACTTTTGCAGAGTGAGAGACGCAGTGTCACCCCAGCCAGGGAAAATATTTCCTGGTATCCAGAGACCCTTAGAATGAGTACCACGTTAAGCCTTCAAGAAGCCCTCATGAGGCTTTGTGTCCCTCCTGTCTCCCCCAACTCACTAGTTACAGCTTCTGTTTACTCATCAGGTGGAGGAAACTATTAACAATTGCTGCTTTTCTCTAATTATTTAGCATAACAGAAGGAAAGTTCAGTTTCTAAGTTCTATGACCACCAGATATAGACTTAGAACCTGCAGGTTTTCAGATTATTTATAATCCATTTCACCATAATTCTTGACTTTTAATTAATCATACTTAAAAAGTAAGAATATTTTCCCTGTGTGTCATTTTTCTATTTCCTTGCCTTCTTTCTCTTTTCCTTTATTTTCATCTCTTTTTTAAAAATACAGTGCCTATACTAAGAATTATCAGATATTTCAGATAGACACAAGCACAGATAATTCAAGTTTCTGAAAAATTTCAGAAATAGCTTAAGGAATTTTGAATGATAACATTAGTAATTGCTTCTACCTTATTTTAGATATCCTTACTCCACTCCAGTTCTGACACTCAGAATTTGCAGTATATAGCAGGAAAGCACATGGTCAATCTGAATTCAAGTCCAGCCATGCCATTGAATAATAGCTCCAAGACTCAAGAAGTTAACTCTCTTGGCCTTGGTTTCTTTATCTATACCCCTGCTTAGTCGCTAGTTGTGTCTGACTCTGTGGCATCATGGATTGTAGCCTGCCAGGCTCCTCTGTCCATCAAATTTTCCAGGCAAGAATACTGGCTTGGATTGTCATTTCCTCCTTCAGGGGATCTTCCCCACCTAAGGATCGAACCTGAGTACCCTGTGTCTCCTGCACTGGCAATTGGATTCTTTACCACTAGCATGACTTTATCTATAGTGTGGACATAAAAAAAATTATCTCACAGAATTATTAGGAGAAAATATGTAAATTTGTTAGCACAAGGATTGTTCTGGATAAACATCAGTTCCTCACCTCATGTGAATGTAGCTGAAAATTAAAATAACAGAAGCCTAAATGTTGAATTATGTCAATATAGTATCATCATGCATAAACAACTTTAAACAGTCTGTTTAAAATTGTGTGATATGTTCCTTCATTCTCTCAATTTATAATATATATTCCTCTTAAATTTTTGACAGTTTTAAAATAGCTCAGTGTTTTTCATTCTCATACTCTATTTATATACGTGAGGTTCTTGAAGAGTCTTTTCCTCTTCTAACAGAAGCCTCTAGTAAGTTTGAGCTCCAAAAAGTTACTGCTGCTGCTGCTGCTGCTAAGTCACTTCAGTCGTGTCCGACTCTGTACGACCCCGTAGATGGCAGCCCACCAGGCTCCCTGCCTCTGGGATTCTCCAGGCAAGAACACTGGAGTGGGTTTCCATTTCCTTCTCCAGTGCATGAAAGTGAAAAGTGAAAGTGAAGTCGCTCAGTCGTGTCCGACTCTTCATGACCCCATGGACTGCAGCCTACCAGGCTCCTCTGCCCATGGGGTTTTCCAGGCAAGAGTACTAGAGTGGGGTGCCATTGCCTTCTCCGAAAAAAAGAAAAAGTTACTAAAATTGGTCAACTCTAGTGTCAGGCACAGCAGCAACAATTACACCTACGTCCCATGCAATACTCCCATGCTAGCAAAAGGAAAACTTTATCTTTTGAACTGTAGTACTATGTCAGCTAAAAATTCTATTGATACTGAATATGGATAAGTTCATTCATTTATAATTTACTTGGGTCATATATCTATTTACAGATAATCACTAGCTACAGGTAAATTAATCATAAAACACTGTACCCAAAGGTAAGCGGGTATGTATAATACAGGGACCTCAGGTTGGTGCTCTGTGATGACCTAGAGGGATGGGATGGGGTGAGGGAGGAAGTGTGTGTATATATTATGGGTGATTCATTTTGTTGTGCAACAGAAACTAATACAACATTGTAAAGCACTTATACTCCAATAATAAAAGAAAAATAACAATGAAAAAAGTTAAAGGAGTAGTCTACAGAAAATCATCTTGCAGCCCAAATGCGGATTTTGTCCTTATGAAGCTGAACAGCAGCAATGTGGGAGCAACTTGGTTCATTGTATGTAGATGCAGCCAGCAACTGTTCTCTTGGTCTGTTTTTGCTCCTTCCTACCATTTACAGGGTAGATGGAGTAGTTAGAGGGGGCCTCTTGGTACTGAAGATGGACTGTGGTCTCACCCAAGCAAAAGCAACAAAGGAAGTGTAAGGACAAAACAGTCTTAATATTGTGAACTGCACTTCCCGGAGATTTGAGAGAACATCAAGAGACTTTCCTTTTGTCCTTCATGAAATCAGCTTGAAAGCAGGGTTGAATCTAAACAGTTTGTAATCAGCCATCTCCTTCCCCCGAATAAATGTTCTTTTGTAAAGCGAAATTGACTATCCTTTTTACGCATTAATAGTGTCTTAAAAGTTGGCAGAAGCTAGATTATTTTGTTTCTGATTTTATCTTTTCAAAGGTTGAGTCTTAAGTGTTTGGGAATTTTAGTTCACAAAAAACATCTTATTTCCTTTACATCTTACAATGAGTTCTTTTTATAATGAAATCTATGATAAAGTTTAATAACATCAATATTTCTCAGCAATTAATGAATTCATAATAAAGATCTGGGAAAAAACTATACAGGGTATGTGTCTGGAACTAATTATCTATTAAAGAAGTATAGGTTTTGTGAGTAAAAAGAATAAAATTACTGTGAGTTGGGAAATAATAGAAGGGAAACAAAAAGAGGGAGAAAGGGAAAGATGGAAGATGGCAGAAAGGAGAAAAGAAAGAATAAACAAACACATAAAGGTAGAAATAGTATATGACGTATAGTGGAGAGAGAAGCACCTGTTTAAACTAGGGCAGTAATTTTGTCTTAGGATTTGGTTTTTGCTCATAGATTGGACTGGAGAGGAAAGAAAAAGGCTTCAAGACTACTATCTTTTAAGTAAAATATAGGGCACTTATTTAAATTTGAATGTAAGATAAATATTATTTCATTTTTATTTTATTGAAGTATAGCTTATTTATAACGTATTAATTTCTGCTGTACAGCAGTGATTCAATTATACATATGTGGTGGTTTAGTCACTAAGTCGTGTCCAACTCTTTGTAACCCCATGGACTGTAGCCCGCCAGGCTCCTCTGTCCTTGGGATTTCCCAGGTAAGAATACAGGAGTAGTTTGCCATTTCCTTCCCCAGGGGCCCTTCCCAACACAGGGATCAAACCCAGCTCCTGCATTTCAGCCAGATTCTTTACCGATTGAGCTATGAAAGAATCCCCAATTATACATATACATATATTCTTTTTCATTATGGTATATTATAAGATATTGAATACAGTTCCCTGTGCCATATAATAGGACCTTGTTGTTTATTCATCCTATGTATAATAGCTTGTATCTGCTATTCACAAACTCCCAATCCATTCTGTTCCTACTACCCCTTCCCAGACAACCAAAACTCTGTTCTCTATGTCTGTGAGTCTGTTAATACTCTATGGATAAGCTCATTTATGTTACATTTTTGATTCTGCATATAAGTGATATCATAGGGTATTTTTGTCTTTCTGATTTACTTCACTTAGTATGATAATCTCTGCTGCTGCTAAGTCGCTTCAGTCGTGTCCAACTCTGTGCGACCCCATAGATGGCAGCCCTTCAGGCTCCCCCGTCCCTGGGATTCTCCAGGCAAGAACACTGGCGTGGGTTGCCATTTCCTTCTCCAATGCAGGAAAGTGAAAAGTAAAAGTAAAGTCACTGAGTCATGTCCAACTCTCAGTGACCCCATGGACTGCAGCCTCCCAGACTCCTCCATTCCATGGGATTTTCCAGGCAAGAGTACTCTAGGTTCATCCATTTTGTGTAAATGGCATTATTTCATTCTCTTTTGTGGCTGAGTAGCATTCCATTGTGTGTATGTGTCTGCATGTGTATACATCTTCTTTATCTGTTGATGGACATTTACGTTGCTTCCATGTCTTGGCTATTTTAAATAGTGCTGCTGTGAACATGTGGGTGCATGTATTCTTTCAAATTATAGTTTTTGCCCAGGAGTGGGATTGCTGGATCATATGGCAACTCTACCCTCAGTTTTTTGAGGAACTTTCATGTTGTTTTCCATAGTGACTATACCACTGAATGCAAGATGAATTTTAAGTGTATTAGTATAATCAAAACAATATAGGCCATATTTTGGCTATGCCATACACTTAGGCTAAAAGAAACTGTGTTTTTAATCTGAGATTCTAATTCAACTGGGCGCTTAACCTGAAAATGCGAAAGAAAAACTACAAAAAATCTGTTAGTCTTTTAAAGTTAGTTGAGTTATATTGTACAAAGACATACATTTATAGTGGAATTGCATTAACAGATGTAATTTTGGTCTAATTTCAAGTCACGTAAACATCATAGAATTTTGCTTCATATTGATACAGGAATAACTCATTTTATTTCTTTATTTGGAAAAAGACTCAATTTCAGAAAACTTTTGTTTTTGGATTATCAGTTCAGTTCAGTTCATTTCAGTTGCTCAGTCGTGTCCAACTCTTTGCGACCCCATGAATCGCAGCACGCCAGGCCTCCCTATTCATCATCAACTCCCGGAGTTCACTCAGACTCACGTTCATCGAGTCCATGATGCCATCCAACCATCTCATCCTCGGTCATCCCCTTCTTCTCCTGCCCCCAATCCCTCCCAGCATCAGAGCCTTTTCCAATGAGTCAACTCTTCGCATGAGGTGGCCAAAGTCCTGGAGTTTCAGCTTTAGCATCATTCCTTCCAAAGAAATCCCAGGGTTGATCTCCTTCAGAATGGACTGGTTGGATCTCCTTGCAGTGCAAGGGACTCTCAAGAGTCTTCTCCAACACCACAGTTCAAAAGCATCAATTCTTCGGCGCTCAGCCTTCTTCACAGTCCAACTCTCACATCCATACATGACCACAGGAAAAACCATAGCCTTGACTAGATGGACCTTAGTTGGCAAAGTAATACCTCTGCTTTTGAATATGCTATCTAGGTTGGTCATAACTTTTCTTCCAAGGAGTAAGCGTCTTTTAATTTCATGGCTGCAGTCATCATCTGCAGTGATTCTGAAGCCCCAAAAAATAAAGTCTGACACTGTTTCCACTGTTTCCCCATCTATTTCCCATGAAGTGATGGGACCAGATGCCATGATCTTTGTTTTCTGAATGTTGAGCTTTAAGCCAACTTTTTCACTCTCTTCTTTCACTTTCATTAAGAGGTTTTTTAGCTCCTCTTCACTTTCTGCCATAAGGGTGGTGTCATCTGCATATCTGAGGTTATTCATATTTCTCCCAGTAATCTTGATTCCAGCTTGTGTTTCTTCCAGTCCAGGGTTTCTCATGATGTACTCTGCATAGAAGTTAAATAAGCAGAGTGACAATATACAGCCTTGACGTACTCCTTTTCCTATTTGGAACCAGTCTGTTGTTCCATGTCCAGTTTCGGATTATGTATCTATTATATTGGGTTATGTGCATACATGCTAAGTCACTTTAGTTGTGTCTGACTCTCTTTGCAAACCTATGGACTGTAGCCTACCAGTCTCCTCTGTTCATGGGATTCTGCAGGCAAGAGTACTGCAGGGGGTTACCATACTTTTCTCCAGGGGATCTTCCTAACCCAGGGATCTTGTCTCTTATGTCTCCTGCATTGGCAGGCAGGTTCTTTACCACTAGGGCCACCTGGGAAGCCCATATTGGGTCATATCATTCACTGACACTTTGTTTTTTAATAATAGAAACTGAAAGTCCAAGTCAAAAATATCACACCATGCACAAATGACATGAAGCTGGAATTCTGCTTTTTTGTTAAAGCATTTTGTTGAAAATGAAACAAGATAGTACATGAATAGCCCTTTGTTGCAGAAGTGACGTTCAATAGAGCAGGTATATAATACTGTTAATCACTTCAATAGTGTTATAACACAATCTTTCCAAGTAATATTGAAAAGGCTACTTGACTATCAACTAGCTCTTATCAAACAATGTTTTGATTAGAGAAACTTAAGAAATAATTCACAGGACATTCACAGGTGCCTGTTCATAATATAAGTGGTATCAGTGCTTCCTATTTTCATTTGGTCTCTGACCTGGAAAGGATTGAAAAGAATTTCTCATAAGTCCAAGAAGGAAGTTTCGTGTTTGCTTGTTTTGAGATCCTGTAATAGAAACATCATCTATGTTTCATTCTTTAAAATAAGATCAGAGTAGTGAAGCTTCTAAATGATGTGATTATGCCATATAAGTGAAGTCTCCATCAGAAGCAAAATACAGTAACTGTTCCATGCTCTCAAGAACCTGCCACCACCCTAATGTGAAATTATTTTCAAAGACAGAGTACACGCATATATATTATCCCTTGTTGTTGTCTTGTCTCTAAGTTCTGTTCAACTCTTTTGCCACCCCATGGACTGTAGCCCACCAGGCTCCCCTGTCCATGGGATTTCCCAGGCAAGAATACTGGAATTCTGAGAATACTGTGTTGCCATTTCCTTCTCTGGGGGATCTTCCCAACCCAGGGATCAAATCCTGTGTTGGTGGGCAGATTCTTTACCACTGAGCCACCAAGGAAGTCCTGAATATTGTCTCTAAATGTCCACCATTAAGATATGCCCGTAACAACAGTTGGGAGGAATATAGCCTATTGATTTTTCATCATTAACACAGTGGCTTAACATATTACATAACTTTTAAGAGTGAGCCAGAATGTCTATAGACTGTGTGGACATTCAGTCTATACAATAAGAAGGAGAGAGAGCACATCAGCAAAGACCAGCAAGCTCACGTGTGGAGAGTGGAGGAAAGGAAAGGCCTGAACTGACCACTGGAATGAGGATTCATGAGCATATGGAGTCACATAAATAAAGCACTGCAGGAGATGAACTAGCTGGGTCCCTGCAAACATCGAAACTCTTAGTTAACCTAGGATCAAGTCTTACTGCTCTCTCCAACTCCATGTAATCTGTCTTTCCCTGGCCTTTTGTCCTTGATCCTCATATCATCTCTACCTCTGTCTTATTTACAGCAGACAGAAAGTAAGCAAGTAACCAGGCTGAAATAATTCCTTAATGATATCATTAAGATCACAGAGCTAGTAAGTCAGTGCTGAAATTTAAATCCAGATCTACCTGGTGCTAAACAAACATGCTTTCTATTGCACACTGCTGGTGAGAAGGAAGATAAGGAATGAGAAAGGTTGTGGAAGGAAGGAATTTTGATAAAGAGGATCTCTCTAGTATATTAAGTGAAATTCACTCTTTCAGTTTATACATACCGAACCTTAGCCAGTTTCCATTCAAATTAGGATTAGGTTAAATTCTCAAGAAAATATATTCATATAAATTATAGTGGAGCAATATTTCTAAAGTCATGTATTGACTTTTCCTTTCTGCATTGGTCTTTCTCTTTATACCATTTTATAGTACATTTTATAGTCTTTTTACCTCTATTCACTCTACTAAATATAATCTTTAACAATTCTGTTTGATTTATATACATTTTGATATTGGTTTTATAATGAAAACTAAAAGTTGTTTTTTTCTGCTTTCATTTTTCTTTGTATCAGTCTAGATAAGGATATAAATTTGAATTATTACACAAAACATATTAATACTTCAGGTTTCTTTGTTTTATTCATAAAGAACTTTAAAATCTACTTCTGTTCTTCTTTAAAAGGATGTTCTTTTAAAGACAGACACCCCCTATATACTAGTAATAAAGTCCTGTCCACTGAATAGGACCTGAATTTTCCCTAAAATACCCAATGCCTCATCTGGAAGTACCTCAGTCATTCTTCTGGGTGATGTCAACCAAGTAACTTAAAATTTTAGGCAACAAGTAAATTTTACTGATTTGAACTTGATAGTATTTACTGTATCTCTGTGTTTTCAGGCTTAGATATTGATTTGGAAAGCTTTAGTTTTTCATTTTTTCCTCAGTTACAGTACATATGCTTGATCTTCTGGTCTACTTTGTTAGAACAATCAACCGTAATTACTTGAAAGAGACATCTCAGTGGTTACATAGCACATATATCTGATGTACTTTCTCTTCTTTTCTGCCTTGAATCTACCCTCTGTTCTCTCTTTCTTTTCTTTCTTTTCCTTCTCTAGAGAATCTTTTCTGAAAGAAATGTTTCAAAGTCCATCTTGAATTTCAGCCTAAGTAAATAAGGACTCATGATAGCCTCCAGCTTATAGTTACTTTTTTCAGTAGAAATGTAATCCTTGGCTGTTAGTATTCCCACCACATTTATTTAACATTGGTGAATAATTTGCTTCAATGTAAAAGAAGCTGCATATTTTGTGTCCTTCTTCATTTATAAGAGCTGAATATTCAGTTCTGTAGGATTTGACCCATCACCATATGTCTTTTTTTTTTCCCAGAATTCATATTATTCATCTGTTGTATAGTTGCTATGTGGCTTTAGAGTTAGATGTACACGCGGGTTAACAAACCTACTAAAGTTCCCTTGTTCTTTTTTAAAAAAAAAAAACAGCTTTATTGGGATATAACTCACTTATTATAGTTCTCCTATTCAAAGTGTAAAAGTCAATGGATTTTAGTATTTTCATAGTTATATGTAACCATTACCCCAATCAATTTTAGAACATCTTCATCATCTCAAAAAGAAACCCTAAACCTTTTAGCTATTACCCTCACTGCATCCCCTACTCATTTACCTCTACCCCCAGCCCTGAGCAACCACCACTCTGCTTTCATTCTCTATATTTCCTTATTCTGGACTTTCGTATTAATGGAATCATACAATATGTGGACTTTTGTGATGGGCATCTTTCACTTAGGGTAACATTTTCAAAGTTTGGCCAAACAGGCAAGTATATCAGTACTTCATTTCTTTCTATCACTAAAAAAATATTTCATTGAATGTATATGTCACAGTTCTTCAGAGCATGGATATTTATATTGTTTCCACCTTTTGATTTTTATGAATAATCATGCTGTTAACATGAATATACGTAAGGTTTACTGTAGATATGATTCCATTTCTCTGGATGTGTATCTGGGAGAAAAATTGCTGGGTCATATGGTGATCATGTGTTTGTTGGAGGAAACACTAGACTGTTATCCAAAGCTGTGGCACTCTTTTACATTCCTACCAAGAGAGCTTGAGGACTCTGACTTCTCTGTATTCTTGCAAGAACTGGTTAATATGGGACTTTTTGGTTCTAGCTATCCTGATAGCTGTGAAATAGTTTCTCATTGTGACTTTGATTTGCTTCCCTTGCTTATCTTTCATGTGCTATTTGGCCATTTTTATATATTCCTTGGAGAAATAGCTATTGAGATAATTTATCCATTTCTTTTTAGGTTTTTTTGTCTTTTTATTATTGGATTGTAGGGGCTCTATATAGTCTAGATACAATCCCTTATAAAATATCTGTTTTGCATATGTTTCCCCTATTTGATGTCTCTTCACTTTCTTGAAGGTGTCCTTTGAAAGCATAGACATTTTTAATTTTGATAAAGTTCAATTTGTCTTTTTTTCTTTGTTGTTCATGTTGCTGTATCTGAGGATCCTTTGCCAAATCAAGGTATTGACTATTTACCTCTGTATTTTGTCCTAAAACTTTTATCATATTCACTCACATTTAGGATTTTGATTCATTTTGAGTTAATTTTTATACGGTGTGAGGTAAGGATCCAACTCCATTCTTTTCCATGTAGATAAACAGTTGTCTCAATACTGTTCCATTGATTTATATATTTGTCCTTGTGCCAATGTTACACTGTCATGATAACAATTGCTCTGTCATAAGCTTCAAACTTAGGAATTGTATATGTGAAATAGATCACCAGTCCAGGTTCGATGCATGAGACAGGGTGCTCAGGGCTGGTGCACTGGGATGACCCTGAAGGATGGGATGCAGAGAGAAGTGAGAGGGGGAGTTCAGGATGGGGAACACATGTACACCCATGGCTGATTCAGGTCAATGTATGGCAAAAACCACTACAATATTTAAAGTAATTAGCCTCCAATTAAAATAAGTAAATTAAAAAAAATAAAGAGAGTAAAATAAAATTAGGAATTGTGAGACCATATATTTCATTCTTTTCTTGGATTGTTTTGGCTAATCCACATCTGTTACAATTCCATATGAAATTTAGAATCAGCTTATCAATTTCTACAAAAATGTCAGCTGGGATTTTGACAGGGATTGCACTGAATCTGTAAATCAGTTTAGGAAATACAATCATCTTAATATTAAGTCTTCTGATCTATGATCTATGCTTTAAAGTTTTTGTCAACTATATTCTGTAGCAATTTTTTTCTCAATTTGCTCTTACTAATATGCCTGCTATACCATCCTATAAACATTCAGAAATATTTCATTCCAATGATATACTTTCTCTCTTCACTGCTGTCATATAAGGAAATTGATTTATATACTTCACTAATTTGAGATGTAAAGAAAACTTCTGGGCAGAGTATTAGTTATAAAAATCCACTATCACCCCTTTTACTCAGAAAAATCTCATATGCTAATAATATTTTTGTGTTGGATTATTAGCTATTCATAAGCAGAAGCAACCAAAGGTAATGGGTTGATTGACCTACTACCTCACATTGTTTCTGCATTTCAGTGCTTCTTGTACATTGTGCAAGGGTTACACATATGTAGTTTAACATAGAAATTGGGTGGGGGTTGTATTTAAAAACTTGTTCAGTTTATATTTCATAAAATTTACTATTATGAAAATATTCTATAGTTTTTGCATATTCCCAAACTCCACAATGCTCTCTTATTCCTATGTAAATCTCCCCTGTTCACTTTTATATTGTGCTGGATTTAATAATTCAGTGTCATATGCCAATAACTACAGAAATAAAACTTGAAATTATAACTTTCAGGTTTCCATTGTTCATCCATGAATTTAATATGCAGTTGGGGGTCTCACTTGCATTGTAGCTCTGAAAGCTTTGTAGCATGCCCACTTTTTCCATCAACCTGACACATAAGTGTGAAATTACATGTACTTCTTTTGAGCCTTCCATAGATGGTCTGAAACATACCAGAGAGATCAGAAAGAAAAAAATCATGATAGTTTTGCACATTGTCCAAGATTGTATTGCAGTTAATGGCACTGGCAAAGTTGGTGGTCTGGTAATTAAGTAAGAATCAATCCACAGCTTGTGTGTTTGCACACAGTAGTTCTCAATGAGAAATCCTAAGTGGTCACTTGAACTTTGGTGGCAGGGAGCCAAATCCTTCTCTAAAATATGCACAGGCAATTCTTGCTGCCTTCAGCAAGCATAGATCTTATACTGAGTAGAATATTCTACCCTTTTCTTCTCTAAAGAAATACTGCAAACAATAATTTTTCAAACACTCTAGAAAGCATTTGTAGAATAGAAAAGATAGATGTAAATAATGATGAAGGCCAATTCTCATGTCACATAAAATGAATGTGAAAAAGGAACCAGATGAAATGACTGATTTATCTCTCTTTTATGCAGGCTTATGTTTAAATAATTACATCTCAGTTGCTTAAAATGTTTTCTTCGACTGACTTGAAAAGCAGCTCCAAATTCATTTAATTTTAGCCTTAAACAACTGTGTTGTTGCTGATAAAACATCAACTTAAACTGTGGGTTTCCTACTTCTTTGGAGTAAATACAACTTACAAAACCTACTTATGTGCAGGGAGGGGATAAACCCAAGTTTTGATCTAACCTTTGCTCTTTTTAAATGTCTGTGACAAAGATCATTTTAACTTCTTGGGTTACTTGTTTTAGCTCTTCCTATTATTCCTGAGTAACTACTTCAATGTGATAAACAATTTAAGCATAACCCTTTGATACACTGGTCCTACACTTTTCATGGTATGTATTGATCTTTCTTTCAAAAGTAGATCAGATTTCAAGTCCAAATGATAAATCAAAACAGAGAAATTTAATTTTATTATTGATAAAGGAGAAAGAAAAAGTAAATGAAGATTTAAATATATTCAGCGCTCAGTAGAAATAAAATATACTTCAAATGTTAGAATTTATATTATAGTAAATTTATGTATTATTGGGTGAAATAAGTGTATAAAATAATGACTGATTCCATGAGAATATTAAACATTAATTTGTAGCATTAAAACCACTCAATTTTCTGATCCATGAAATGGGGATAAAGATAACCCATTAATTATTAGATCATGGTAAAAATTAGGCAAGATAATGCACAAATTTTTATTTGGAATATTTTGTCATGTACTGTGGTCTTATTAGAATAACCATCATTTTAGAATATGTGTAATAGTAAATCCTTATAGCACTAAACAGACTGTTAAATTTTATCACAACCCTTCAACACAAAAGGCAATTTTGAAATTCTATTTTGAAAGTATTTTTAAAAGAAGCAAATTTAGCCATATGTAAAATAGATAGCCAGTGGGAATTTGCTGTATGACTCAGGGGCTCTGTAATAATCTAGAAATGTGGGATGGTGAGCAAGATGGGAGGGAGGTTCTGGAGGGTGTACCTATGGCTGATTCTTATTGATGCTTGACAGAAAACCACAAAATTCTGTAAAGCAATTATCCTTCACTTAAAAAAGTCAAGTGGCTATATATATATATATATATGTATGTATGTATGTATATAAGTGACGTCGCTCAGTCATGTCCGACCCTTTGTGACCCCATGGACTCTAGCCTACCACACTCCTCTGTCCATGGGATTTTCCAGGCAAGAGTACTGGAATGGGTTGCCATTTCCTTCTCCATGGATGTGTGTGTATATATATATATATATATATATATATATATATATATATATGCATATATATGCATATATATGCATATATATGTATATATATATGAAGTGCAAAAAAAGAAGCAAATTTAATTTCAATTTATTTGCAAAAGAAGGAAATACTGCATTAAAACATATTTTATGCAATCAGAAATAGTAGAAGGAAAATATTCAAAAAGATATGCAGAGGCCAACAAATAGTAATGATGTCTTATAGTAAAATATAGGCATCTAAGTTATTTTATCATGCCATACATTTGGTGCATAAATCCCTTAGAGAAAGAAATGGCAACCCACTCCAGTATTCTTGCTTGGGAAGTCCCACGAACAGAAGAGCCTGGTGGGCTACAGTCCATGGGATCACAAAGAACTGGACACGGCTCAGCAACTTAACAACAGCAATATCTTCTTTGGTACTTCCCTGCTTCTTACTTCACTTTCAGTTTTACAAAATTATCTATACAATCACCATTTGCTGAACTCTACTATATATCGGACACCATTGAGGAACTCATCGATTTTCTCAAGAAACACTCAGACACAAAAGTATACTGTGACAAGTGCAAAACACACACATTTATACTTATATATGGGTCCAAACTAGTCGAAGTCTTTCCAACTTCCTTCACTTCCCACCCACCCCATACCCTGCAATACATGCAAGATGGCTGGGAAATATAAACAAAGTAATTTAATGTTTGATAAATATGACTGTGTCTACCAAAGAATGCTTCAGAAGGCAGATGAAATCTGGGCCTTAAAGACTGACTGAGTCAAATTTTGACAAATGAGATTGTGAATAAAGGACATTATAAGCAGGGGAAAGAATGAAAGCCCAAAGGCAAGAAAACCTCATGGTATTGGATGTAGAAATGTTCATCATTTCTGCTGTGGTGAAGACTAATAGTTATTCTGCCAGTATCTGTTCTTTTCTTGTTCTATAGTTGTAGAAACTTTAGCTGAGTCTAGATTAATTTGGCTAAAGAATTTATTGTGTAGCCTCTTTTGCATCTAGGGATTACCATGGGAGTAAATTCTTATCTATGAAATGTGAGAGGAATGATATATGCAATGTGTGGGGTGTGCTACTAGAGGAAAGGAATATATCTTTCTTCTCCTTCCATCACACTTGCCTATAGATTCCTGGGGAAGTCATTTCAGTCACGTGTATGAAAACAAACCCTACCAATGGCAGGAGAAGGCGATGGCACCCCACTCCAGTACTCTTGCCTGGAAAATCCCAAGGACGGAGGAGCCTGGTGGGCTGCAGTCCATGGGGTCGCTAGGAGTCGGACACGACTGAGCGACTTCACTTTCACTTTTCCCTTTCATGCATTGGAGAAGGAAATAGCAACCCAGTCCAGTGTTCTTGCCTGGAGAATCTCAGGGATGGGGGAGTCTTGTGGGCTGCCATCTATGGGGTCGCACAGAGTCGGACACGACTGAAGCAACTTAGCAGCAGCAGCAGCAGCAGCAGCAGCAGCAGCAGCAGCAGCAATGGCAGAGCAAGAAGACAGGAAGAAGAAGAATCCTTGATACCATGAAACTGTCATACCTTTCCTGGCTATTTACCTGGAAGGAGAGAAATAAAATTTTCTTCGGTTTAGGTCATATTCTCTTTTTTTGAGGAGTGGGGTGGGTTGATCAGTAGGCAGTTGTGCTGCAGTGAGGTTGATGCAGAGGCCATAGATTTCTTTTTCAAATGTTTCTTTCAAGTGATTACACTGGGGATTGGATGTGGACAGGGGTGACTTTGATTCTCCTTTAAAACACTTCTGTATTTGTGAAAATGTTCTTCTTAAGCCAATTTCTTTTGGAATCGCTTTCTACAGCAAACAAGCCTGTATCCTAATATAGACTTTTCTAGGGAATATCAATTCTCCCTCTTTTTGTGATATCTTTATAGCTTTGCAATGAACATACAATTATAAGTTTAAAGCTGCAAATGCAAAAAATAACCCTGCTTTGAGGTTGATTACTCTCCCAATGTCAAGTTGTGAATATATAGGTTAAACAGTACATTTCATTTCAAAGGTACTGCAAAGAATTTTAAATTCCTATGTTGTAGGGTTGGATGCATATAGCACAATGAAATAGGCTTAAAGAGATAACCTTCATACTTCAATAGGACTGTGAGTGGTCCTGTTTGAAAGCATATCTGTGTATCAATGTAAGACGACTCTATTACATGATAAAAAACAAAAAAAAACATATTATGTTGTTGGGTAACAAAAAGGAAAGGGTAAGCAGTAACTGAAGAAAATTAAAAAGGAAATAAAACCACCTTATCAGGAACTTGTAGTGAATTTTTCAGGCTACAATTCACAAATTTCAGATCTTGTTCACTTCAGGGGTGGACAAAATCAACTGTCCAGATAGTGGAAGAAAAAGAAGTATAGAAACATCAGGGAAACCAAGTTGGAAATGAGTGGCTAAAAGCACAGAGATGTCCCATGTATTAATATTTCTTCTCTTTCAAATGAATGGGTATCTCTTCATATTAATAAAATATTAATTGGATATTTAATATTTGTGACTCATCTGGTAAAGAATCCACCTGCAATGTGGGAGACTTGGGTTCAAACCCTGGGTTGGGAAGATCCCCTAGAGAAGGGAAAAGCTACCCAAAAGCTACTTCTGGCCTGGAGAGTTCCATGGACTGTATAGTCCATGGGGTCACAAAGAGTCGGACATGACTGAATGACTTTCACTTTACTGCACTTCACTTAATATTCCATGAAATTAATTATCCAGAGAATTTTGTGAGACTATGTGTTGATACAAGAACTATGAATTCTATAGCAATAGTAAGTAAAATGGTCATATTATAACTGTAAAAGTTTTATAAGGATTAAGTGAGCCATTCCACATAAATTGCTTAACATGATGGTTAGTATATAGTAAGTACTCAGTGAGTTTTAAAAGACAATCCAGATTATGAACCAGGTTTAGAGTTTGGAGCATCAAAGAAAAGAGATACAGAATTGGATTTTTTTTTCAGCAAATTAGGCACAAATTTGGTTTGTAGTACTCTTATCACATATCTGTAAATCAATTTCTCATCTCAGTGCATTTTTTTATCATTTTTCCACTGGGAAATGATACTAGATATTAGTGTATTTTTTTTACTTATGGCTGTTTTAAGCCCTCATTTTTAATTAGCTGCAGATAGAAAACTTTCATGGTTTCCAAAGTAAATCATTAAATAATACATTAAATCTGAATTTCAGCTTTTTCATGCTGCTTCATACTCTAATAAAGTAAAAAAAAAAAAAACTGAGATGCTCTCAGCATAAAGGAGCATATTGTGCAATGTGTCATGCCAAGAGAGGTAGGTTTTATGTACATTACATTAAACACAATATTAGGTCAACTTTTTAAAAGAATGGCAATGTTATAAATATATTACATCATTTCTACCTTTAGTGTTCTAGTCTATAAAACAGGGATAGTAAATAATCCTATGATTTCAATCCATTCCTATCACCTAGATGTCAACACTACCTACCAACTTAGTAGATGGTTAATTTGGAAATAAAATGCACTAAGGGACATTTGCCAGTACATAGGTGAACAATAGATTAAAAGCACATTAACGAGGATGAGATGGCTGGATGGCATCACTGACTCGATGGACATGAGTCTGAGTGAACTCCGGGAGATGGTGATGATCAGGGAGGCCTGGAGTGCTGCGATTTATGGGGTCGCAAAGAGTCAGACACGACTGAGCGACTGAACTGAACTGAACTGAAGGAAAAAATGGCCTTCCTAGATGGCTCAGTGGTAAAGAATCTGCCTGCCAATGCAGGAGATGCAGAAGATGTGGGTTCAATCCCTGGGTCAGGAAGGTCCTCTGGAGAAGGACATGGCAACCCACTCCAGGATGCTTGCCTGGGAAATCCCACAGACAGTGGAGCCTGATGGGCCACAGACCAAGAGGTTAAGAAGAGGTGGCAAGAAAACACAGAAGAACACAGAAGAAGAAAGGTCTTAATGACTCAGATAACCACAATGGTGTGATCACTCACCTAGAGCCGGACATCATAGAGTGTGAGGTCAAGTGGGCCTTAAGAAATATTACTGTGAACAGAGCTCATGGAAGTGACAAAATTCCAGCTGGGCTATTTCAAATTCTAAAAGATGATGCTGTTAAAGTGTTACACTCAATATGTCAATAAATTTGGGAAACTCAGCAGTGGCCACAGGACTGGAAAAGGTCACTTTTCATTCCAATCTCAAAGAAGGGCAATGCCAAAGAATGTTCAAACTACCATGCAATTGTGCTAACTTCACATGCTAACAAGGTTATGTTCAAAATCCTTCAAGTTATGCTTCAGCAGTTCGTGAACTGAGAACTTCCAGATGGACAAGCTGGTTTTAGCAAAGGTCAAGAAACCAGAGATCAAGTTGCGAACATTTGTTGAGTCATGAAGGAAGCAAAGGAATTCCTGAAAAGCATCTACTTTTGCTTCATTGACTATGCTAAAGCTTTTGACTGTGTGGATCACAACAAACTGTGGAAAATTCTTCAAGAGATGGGAGTGACTGACCACCTTACCTGTCATCTGAGAAACATGTGTGAGTCAAGAAGCAGCAGTTGGAACTAGACCTGGAACAATGGGCTTGTTCAGGATTGGGAAAGGAGTATGACAAGGCTCTCTATTATCACCCTCCTTATTTAATTTTCTATGCAGAGTACATCATGCAAAATTCTGGGATGGATGAATCACAAGCTGGAATCAAGATTGCCAGGAGAAATACCAACAAATTCAGACAGGCAGATGATACCACTCTAATGGCAGAAAATGACTGCAGCCATGAAATTCAAAATGCTTGCTCCTTGGAAGGAAAGCTGTGATGAACTTAGTGTGTTAAAAAGCAGAGCCACATTTTGCGGACAAAGGTCCATATAGTCAAAGCCACGGTTTTTCCAGTAGTCGTGTACTGATATGAGAGTTGAATCATAAAAAAGCCGAGTGCCAAAGAATTGATTCTTTCAAATTTGTGGTGCTGGAGAAGACTGTTGAAAGTCCCTTGGACTGCAAGGACATCAAACCAATCAATCCTAAAGGAAATCACCCTTAATATTCATTAGAAGGACTGATGCTGAAGCTCTAATACTGGCCACTTGATGTGAAGAGGTGACTCATTGGAAAAGACCCTGATGGTGAGAAAGATTGAAGGCAAAAGAAGGAAGTTGCAGAGGATGAGATGGTTAAATAACATCACTGACTCAATGAATGTGAAGTTGAGCTAACTCCAGGAGATAGTGAAGGACAGGGGAACCTGGAATGCTGCAGTCCATGGGCTCAAAAAGAGTCAGGCACGACTTAGTGACTGAACAACAGCAAAGTAACATTCACAGATTCTAGAGATGAGGAAATGAGTATCTTTGGGGGAGACAAGTATTTATCCTGTCACACTCCTTAATAATATTAATTCCTGTGAGAAGTGCCAAAGTGAAAAAAAATATAAATGATAATCCTTCATAGGCTCCAAATCTTCCATTTGCTTGACATTGTACACAGCATGAAATATGAAAAGTTTACTATGCATGATCTGACTGTCTATAATCTCACCAACAATATCTAACACCACAAATCATTTATTAACTGTGTTCCAGACACATGGACCTCTGCTGTTCCTTAAATATGCGAAACAGACTTTCATCTCAGGGCTTTCGTATTTGCTCTTCCGTCTACCTGGAAAGTTCTGCCTTCAGGTATTCACATGTTTGGCTTCCCAATTGCATTCAGGTTTGTAATCAAATATCTAATTGCAGGTCTTCTGTGAGTACCACATGGAAAATACCACCCTCTACTCAAACATCCAACCCTCAGCCTACTTTGTTATTTTTCATAGCCCTTTATGTCCATCTGAAATGATATGTATTTAATTGCTTATTGTCTTTTTTCTACTTCAGGTACAGTATTTCGTTGTTGTTCACTGTTATGTTCCCAGTACTTAGAATAATGTCTGACACAGAGACATACTCAAATATTTTTCTTAAAGTATAATAAAAGAGGAAGTGTTGAATGAATGGTTTCTGAACCACTGTCACCAAGCACCCTCTTAAAAACCTTTGTGTTCTGTTTGCTATTGTCTTATTCTTTCTTATTAAACATAAAATGTAAAGATAATTTATCATCTCAACAATAAAACAAATACTATTTTCTACCATTTTATTGCAAATACATATTACAAGACCAATATAACATTATAGGCTTGCCTAGATGACTGTTGACACTCTTTCTGTAGCAAAACATTTCCCAAATTAAAAATCGGTGACCTTTCAATACATTTTAAAAATATGATCTGTTTATAAGTTTGTAAGGCTATTGAAACATACCTATTTGCATAAAAAATGTACAATGTGTATTTATAATCAACTAGCACATTTGAATTCATGGGAGGTTGCTTATGTGAACAAACTGTGTTGAGGTAATGATAATAATATTTAGAATTACTGTAACACTTTACTAACACATTAATTACTGCTCACACTATCACTGCATTGTCATCTCTCCTTTACAGATTTAGAACCTAGGGGATAAGGAAGTGACTTGCCTAAGCCACTGAGGAACCTGGTGTTGAGATTAGAACTTAGTTAATCATGGCTCTTAGAATGTGTGCTACCACTAAGCCACACTATTCCCTCTTGAGAGAAGACGTGTCAGCATGGAATTGTACTGTGGCAGAGATGCAAAATGGAATTATTACATATCTATCTAGTGGGAAGGTCTGGGGAAGAATCTACCAGTGCTAACAGAGAGGCAAGCCATATGACACCACCATATGTAGAAATCCCATTGACTATCGCTGCAAAGTAAAGCTGGGAGAAATGAAAAATAATCTGCATCATACAGAAAACACAGCCACCCCACACCCTTGGAAAAAGGAAATTAAACCTTCTTTGTTTGGTTTGACCTCTAATAATATGGATAATTATCTAATAACTCACTTTCTTACTTCATGATTGTTTTGCAGATCGAGAATGTATAAGCAAACCCTGATCAAGTTTACTCATTAAATTTCTCATTTGATTTTGCTTACAGAGAAGTAGTAGATTTCACATTGTTTCCCATTAATAGCATGCAAAAGACTTAAGTCTATAGTCTGACTTCAACTATTAAAATTATACACAGACATGTGATTTTATTAAGCATTGATTCTTTATACTTTTCCTCTTAGAAGACACCCACACTTCTTTAAAAATAAGTTGGGCAAACACTAACTGTGAATGTGTTTTTGTTTTCTTAATGGAATATCAATGGGAGTTGTACACACAGATCACGAGCTGTACACATATTATTATCTCCAAATAATTAATATTTGTGTATTATTTTCCCTGGGCTGGTTATGCATGAATACAGAGGCACTGGTACTACTCATCACAAAATACAATGTTAGCTAGTTCCAGGGTGCCTTTGTGAATAGTCCCTGCCAGTGGTTGAAGGGCCCCTGAGGAAGCACCCTGCTGAGTCTCCTCCCGTCCTCTTCAGGGAGTATGTGCTAATTCTATCTTTTATTGGGAAAGCAGCCAAAGGCAGGAACAAGAAGGACAGCCCTGTATTCCTAGAGAGAGTAAGGTGCCAACAGTCAGGAATGGAGAAGAAAAATGTGAATTTTATAGAATAAGGATAAGGGAAACAGTGATTAGCGCCTCTACCTTTCCATTACAGTCAGAGGGAAGTCTCCCTCCTAAAATGGGCAGACAAGGCAACAGCATCCAGTTGCAGCCTTATGCTTGCACTATACATACGAAGTAGATTAGAGAAAGGACATCACTTAAAGAATATAAACTATGGGACAGGGGATGCAATCAATGGTCTCATTATCTGGCTATGGTCTGTGTTCCACCTCTGCAAGATCTCACTCTCTGCTTGCCTTTGACCTTGGAAGCTTGGCCAATAATTTAGTATCTATCTTTGAGGGGGGGGGTACCCTGGTGGCTTAGATGGTAAAAAAAAAAAAAAAAAAAAAATCTGCCTGCAATGCAGGAGACCCAGGTTTCATCCCTGGGTCAGAAAGATCTGATGCAGAAGGGAATGGCTACTCACTCCAGTATACTTGCCCAGAAAATTTTATGGACAGAGGAGCCTGGCAGGCTACAGTCCATGGGGTCACAAAGAGTCAGACACAACTGAGTAACACACACACACACACACACACACACACACACAGGTTCATTAATAAAACTAGCTCTACATGACATTTGGTTCTTATGAAGTGGGAAAAGCAGATGGTGGGTGGGGGAGATGCTACTTTTAAACAGTTTTTAAAATGAGAGTAAGAAATACGTTCAATGGTAAGTCACTTCATAAAATGCTATCTTGCTGGGAAATACAACTAATTATGTGTCATATATAAGTTCACCTGAGCTGACTGCCTTTCTGAACATGATGCCTTCTCATTATAGTGTTGAAATACATCTGCACAGTTATTTCTCAGTGCTTGCATTAAAAGAAAGAGTGTGTGTTTAGTTGTGTCTGACTTTTTGTGTCCCCATGGACTGTAGCCCACCAGGCTCCTCTAGCCATGGAATTTTCCAGGCAAGAATAATGGAACAGGTTGCCAGTTCCTATTCTAGGATATCTTCCCAACTGAAGGATCCAACGTACATCTCTTGTGTCTCCTGCGCTGGCAGGCAGATTCTTTACCACTATGCTGCCTGGAAGCCCACCTTTAAGAAAAGGAGCATATTAAACAGTTTTGAAAATACAACAATTCTTTAAACATCTGAAAACTTACTTCACTATTCTGAGAACATTAAATAGAATCTAAACGATCATTATGTATACAAATATATCAATGCCACAATAGAAGTGGCTTTCTCCTTTAAACATGTTACTTAAAGAATCCATAAAGTGAAGGAAAATTAATATTTAAAAATTCTTTTAAAATTAAAATCTCTCAGTTCCATGGTAACAATCTATTATAGTGTTAAGCAGCAATCACATATATAAGTAAAGCAGTAATTATATGTATATTTAGATCAATATACAGTCCTCAATTTACTTAACAGAAAACACTGCAAAAATCAGAAATTCATGATGTTTTCCTTCATTCAATTCTAAACTTTAATTCCCTCCTCCCCAATTATAATTTACATACTCTATAATTTAATCCCAACCCAAAATCCAGGAAATAAATATTTGGGATGCAGAGAATTCATTCAAAGGAGGTAAAAATATTAGCTGTGTAATATTTCCAAGGCAATCAAAAAATGAAGCCACTGGTATTTGAAAGTGGAAATTATCCATAATTTTAGGCTTTTACATGAAAAACTGTAAAAGAGAGAATGTAAACTTTAAGAACTAGCCACAGGGACTGAAATGTAATTTCTTTACTTTGACATTTTCTGCAAGATAGAGCACCAAAATCATAGTCTGCATCTGCTAATTTGAAACTTTGTCTCTTCTGAAATCTGAACGGAACTGCTATTCTGTGGTCTGGCCTGTTTGGATTCATGATTAAAGAGTACTTCAGTATCATGAAGCTAGACAAAGATTGCTAGAAGAGATCCTTTTTATGGAAAAGTGGGTTTTACCAACCTTCATAATGATAGCAGCCTGGTTGGTTTATCTCAAAACAGTGGGCTCCAGGAATAAACTGTCAAATGATACTTTGTGGTCCAAGAAGCAGACAATGTAAAAAGACTTGAAAGTCTGAGACCAGAATTCAGATTACAGCTCCTCATTATTTAAAGTAGGGAAAGTCATCTAACTTTCAGTGCCTCAGTTTCCTTATCTATAATACAGCGAGTAATAGCAGAATATATTTAATAACTATTTTTGAGAGGATCAGATCAGGTGATTATGGAAAGATTTTGGCAATGTGGCTTATTTAAATATTGTTAAATTCATGTTTGCTATTGATGCTCTTACATGAAATTCCAAAATCTGCTTAAGTATAATCATTTACAGTTTATTTATTTATTTTTTTTTAATTTTTTTTTTTTTAACATTTCACCAATTTATACTATGATCTTGTTATTGTCCCTTTAGGTGACATACTTCTTTTTTTTTTTAATTTTTTTAAATTTTATTTATTTTTTTATTTTTTAAATTTTAAAATCTTTAATGGACAACGTTTAATAGTAATATTTCCTGAAAAGGGAGATTGTCAATATAGTATAATACGATACACTATAACAAATAATTTTAGACCCAGAAGAAACCTTAAAGATTTTATAGCACAACACAATTACAGTACACCTTAGGAAGCTGAGGCCCAGGAATGTGAAGCATCTTATCCAAAATTAAAGTTTTGGGGTTTTTAGAAAATGTAACAGATGGATTTCCAAAGCTAAAATTTGTAACACTGTTTTCCTCAGAATCATTAACTGATTTGAAAGTTTGCTACTTTGTAAACTCCTACTCATGGTTGGTTTTTTCATCTAGTAAGCAACCTCTGAATAAACCAGCTGATATAACAAATTAACTATTTCTTGTAAAAGAAGATATTTACTATTTCTTGTGTTAATGACCCAGATGATAGGGTCAAAAACCAGCAGAGATGCCCTCTGGCAGCTGAGATATTCTTGTATTATTAAACACATCTATAAAATTATCTTAATAAAATTGTCTTAATAATGTGGAATTGGTATTCCCACATGCATTGGAAAAGCTAAATTGTTACTAGCTTCCCCAGGGCTTTGATTCTTTCTATGACACCTTCAATGATGTTGTCGCTGTTTAAATAGTATAAACTAGAATCTGCCTGCAATGCAGGAGACCCCAGTTTGATTCCTGGGTTGGAAAGATCTGCTGGAGAAGGGATAGCCTACCCACTCCAGTATTCTTGGGCTTCCCTGTGGCTCAACTGGTAAAGAATCCACCTACAATGCAGAAGACCTAGGTTCAATCCCTAGGTTGGGAATATCCCCTGGAGAAGGGAAAGGTTACCCACTCCAGTATTCTGGCCTAGAGAAGTTCACGGACTATATAGTCCATGGGGTCGCAAAGAGTCAACCAGGACTAAGCGACTTTCACTTTCACTTTCATCACAATTTACCCACATAAAAATGAAACCCAGTGCTTTGAAGACCTTAATTGCTTTAAGATAAAGGATGATTATCTGCTTAACAATTAGCAAATGAATGAACAATGTAAATCAAGTTCACAAAGATAAAACAGTGGAAATTGAATTATATGGACCAAAATAATCAAATAATCTGGGTTACTGCGAATATTCTCTTTTATTTCTGTACTATTATTACATTCTGTACTATATAGTACAGCTGCATTCTGTACTATTATTACATATTAAGTTGAAACAGATTATAACACATTCTAGTTTGCAGAAAGGTAAATACATGAATGATATACTTGATTAATAAAAAGATAAATAGAATGTAGATTTTATAATAAAAGTGAAGTTTTAGCAGGAAAATTTGCAGAGGCATTGAAAGGATTGTGAATGTATTGAATGTCGTCCACTTCAAAAATGTACATTACAACATTTGTGTTCAGGCTTAAGATGAATAACATTTTCATTGGATTTCATTAATAAATTGGGATGTAACTGGATTGGGAAGGCAACCTAATGAGCCTAACAGAGAAAAGTATGATTTCAAAGCTCTAATAGTCTCCAAGGTTGGAACAAAATAAGGGCTTTTGAACACTAGACAATACATTAAGCATTCAATTTATTACCAATAGGTGGATGGTTACATAGATGGAAGAACAAGGATTCATGTTGCTGGTGACTATACCAGTAATTAATGCTCAATCATTATAGATACTATTTGATAAATCATTTGTGATTAGATCAAAATGTTTTACTCCTATCCAAATAGGATAAACTAAAATGTAAATTTCCAGCATCATTTTATTCAAGCCAAATGTATTGAGCTATTTTTTACTTTTCAAATTTGTTGTTGTAAATGTTTAATGAAACAGGCTTAATTTAGATGTACCTAGTATCTTTCAGTGTTGGCATTACCCACAATAATATAAGGATTATCATAGAACAAAAAAAGAAAGTCTTCTCAGCTCTACTAACCCTTAATCAGTAAATTAGAATCAGTAAGGAATAGACCTTTTGAAACATACGCTCTTCCAAGATTAATTCATTGTTGTGGCTACAGAGACAAACCACATAAAAATATGTTGCCAAAGCCCTGCAAACAGATAACACAAATCTAAATCCTAATATATTTCTTTCCATTTTTTTTTCACTACTTCCTCTTTCCCTTCATCTCTTTCTGCTTCTGTGCCTCCTCTTTCCCACTCTTCTCATACTTGCTTTCACATACCTCTCCTATACAAACCTGAACATGATTCTTTCAATAGAGTGTTCACAGTTAAACAGAGATAACAGATATATAAATAATATGTATGCAATGAATAATAATTTCATAGGGGAGACAGTGGTTATTAATTGAGTCTGAAGGAGGGCCAGGACAGGCTGCAAAAGTAGCCAATATGAGTTGGACATTGTAAGATGTCACCAGGTAGACATTTCAGGCAAAAGGAACAATTTTTACAATCTTCTCAGGGAAGAGAGTTAATTGCCTCTTTCTTATGCTACATCAGTCTATATGTGCATTTTAGGATTTATATGCCATCCTTCCACAGTTGCCATCTGTATCATTTTTTTTAGATTCCACATATAAGTGATGTTGTATGACATTTGCTTTCCTCTTTCTGACTTGCTTCACTCTGTAGGACAGTCTCCAGATCCATCCACAACTGCCATGCAACCCATGTGGTAGCAGTTGGGTTAAGCCTTGTTCATTTCAAGATAGCAAATACTTTGGGGCTTCATTTTCTTCCAATGCTAGGGCTTATTGGCTTTCTAGACTGCTCTTCTCAGGAAATAAGCTTGAGAAGTAAACAAAAACTAGAAATTGATTATTACCTGTAGCTAAGTGAGAATCAATCTAAGTGATGCCATAGACTAAGAAGAAACTTGGAGGGAAAGTCCAGAAAAGTCAGGGAGAGTTAATTTTCCAGGACTTAATATTCAACTAGTCATTGCTCTTCCTTTCTGAGAAAAGATGAAAGGAGGAAACTATTAAGTGCCAAAAATTTAGAATATAACTTTGCACATGCTTTATAATGTATTGAGTCCCTTTGGTGGCTCAGGAGGTAAAGAGTCTGCCTGCAATGCAGGAGACCTGGGTTTGATCCCTGGACCAGGAAGCTCCCATGAAATAGGAAACGGCAATCCACTCCAGTATTCTTGCTTTGAGAATCCCAAGGACAGAGAAGCCTGGCGGGCTACAGTCCGTGGGGTCACAAAGAGTCAGACACGACCGAGTCACTAACGCTTTCACTTTTCACTTATGTGAACCTAAAATCAGTTCAAATCAGTCAAATCAAGCCCAACTCAGCAGAGAGAGTTTTTCTTTTAAATTTTATATGTCAAACTGCCTGCTTTCCTCCCAATTTCACCCTGCTCTCAATAAATGACAGGGATGGAGGATGTTGGTGGTGAGAAGATTTTAGATAATGCTGTAAGTAATGGTATAATAAAACAACTTAGAACTGACACTAGTAACAGGGCCTGGAATATAGTAAGTGCTAAATAAATATTTATGAATGAATATGTGTATGTTTGTTCCCATAAGGAACAAAAAACAAATTTCTGGTGCTGTCTGACCTCTCTTGATATAGATTTTCTGTCAGTTACATGGAAGTAAATGGAGAAAAGGCATAAGCTAGAAAGCTTTCTGACTGCTTAAAAAATAAGGTTTGTTGTATTCTATGTTAGGATAAGATTTTCAACTAGGTACTCAGGGGATAATTAAATTATAGGAATTGGGTAATGGAAAATGTAAAAGGGTAGAATATATATATATATACATCAATATAAATGTTGTTATAAATAAAATGTATGTATAAATATACATACATACAGGCTCCTGGGTGGCTCAGCAGTAGAGAATCTGCCTGCAATGCAGGAGACACGGGTTTGATTTTGGGTCAGGAAGATCCTCTGGAGTAGGGCATAACAACCCATTCTAGTATTCTTGCCTAGAGAATCCCATGGACAGAGGAGCCTGGTGGGCTACATTCTGTAAGGTCACACAGAGTCAGATACAAGTGAAGCAACTGAGCACACACACACACACATACATATATGCAAAATTTTCTCCCCAAATTTCTCATTATGAAATATATGTATATAAAATACACATACGTAATTCTAACATATATATGTTATATATATCGAGTTTTATATATGCACATTTATGTATGTAAATATAAATATATATTCATAGAATATTTATAGTTATATAATTAATATATTGGGGCTTTCCCTATGGTCAGAGGTAAAGAATCAGCCTGTAATACAGGAGACACAGGAGATGCGGGTTTGATCTCTGGGTCAGGAAGATCCCCTGGAGGAGAAAATGGTAATCCACGCCAGTATTCTTGTCTGAAATACCCCATGGACAGAGGAGCCCGGTGGACTACACTCTGAAGTGAAAGTGGCTCAGTCGTGTCCAACTCTTTGCAACCCCATGGACTATAGTCCTTGGATACTCCAGGCCAGAATACTGGAGTGGGTAGCCTTTCTCTTCTCCAGGGGATCTTCCCAACCCAGGGATCAAACCCAGGTCTCCCTCATTGCAGGCAGATTCTTTACTAGCTAAGCCACAAGGGAAACCCAAGAATACTGGAATGGGTACCCTATCCCTTCTCCAGCAGATCTTCACGACCCAGGAGTCGAACCCAGGTCTCCTGCATTGCAGGCAGATTCTTTACCAGCTGAGCTATCAGGGAAGCCCTGATACTACAGTCTAAAGAGTCAAAAAGAATCAGACATGACTGAGCACACACACAAAATAAGTATATATTTATATATGGTTATATAAAATATATACATGAATTTCTATATATTGTAAATAAAAATGCTTATTTACTTAGAGAGATTCCAAAAGACTTGTTTTGAAGTGTGTCAAATCTATAAAAAACAGTCTTCTTTTTCTTTTATTATATGTACAAAAATATTTTGGTGATCTTTAACTGGTTCTAAAAATGATCTCCAACTTTTACCTTCTTTTTAAACTAATAATTTCAGGAATTATTTTAAAGAATTCCTTTCATGGGCCAAAGTTTGATAGATGCCCAGTAGGTGGGTGGATAGATAGCCAGAGATTTTTATAGACCTATTGATACAAGGCATTGTAAAAGAAATACTGATATTGATTATAGCTATTGAGATGATAAATAATATTAGGCAAATTAGGCAATCTTCTTAAAAGTTGTTACCATCTTATAGAGGATGGTTGTCTTAACATATGAAAAAGCACCACGTTTTTATTTTTATATTTTTCCTCAGTGATGCTCCCACTGTATCTGGAGAAATTTTCACAAAGGAAACAGCCTTTATTCCTAGCAAACAGACATTTTTATTTATTAAAATCATATTACTCCAGTTTTCTTTCAGCAAACAGTTTTCAAGCTTTACCATGAGTTTTTTCACTGTCTTGAGCTCTATAGATAAAGTTATTTTTTTAATTTTAAAAAATAACATTAAAAACTTCAGATTTTTCTTTTTTATTCAGCTACTTCTCTGATGGAAGTCTTACAGTTAAGAAGACTATCTAGGACTAGAGCGAAAGATCATTTTTTGAGGATACTAAAATTTGGAGGATACAAAGAGGTCTTTGAAGAGAAAACAGCATATGACAAGGATCATGGCTAACCACTGAGGCACTCTCTTTGGGTTGATTTTAAAAATAATAGCAGTAATAGTACTAACACAGTAGGTTAATCATAATAATGATAAAATAAAAGGTTCTTAAGTGGTAAAAGTTTTCAAGGAGGGCAAGGAAATACCACCAATTAAGATTGGAGCTAATGTAAAGGAAAGGGCTTCCCTGGTGGCTCAGACAGTAAAGAATCTGACTGTAATGTGGGAGACCTGGGTTCAGTCCCTAGGTTGCCCTGGAGGAGGGCATGACAACCCACTCCATATTTTTGCCTAGAGAATCCCCAGGGACAGAGGAGCCTGGCAGGCTACAGTCCACAGGATCGCAAAGAGTCAGACTCAACTGAGTGACTAAGCACGCGCACACACACACACACACACACACACACACACACGAGGTAAAGGAAAAGAGACTTGGTTTTCTAATACTGATTTTGCCACTTACTACCTTTGTGTTTTTTGAGCAAATGTTTTAAATTCTCTGGGTCTCAATTTCTTTATTTCTAAAATGAAAGAAATGGAATAAATGATATCTGGGAGAAAAAAAAAGCTGGGGCTAAAATCTGCAGCCATGAATATAACTTCTGGTTCCTTGAAGTTTCCTGCTTAGGAGGCTTTCTTGGAGGACACGTTGAATGGGTTTCTATCAAGCAACAAAACTTCATGAAAGGGGCTGATCTGAATAATCCAGATTGATAGCTCTAGGTAACATTTTTTGCTTTCGCCTGTATATTCTATACTGAGAAAGAGGAGATGTAAACAATCAATTATTTAAAATTCAAACATTTTGATGTCTCTCTCTCACATACACATAAAAGAAAAAAATAACAAGAAACAGAAAATAAATGAGAAATGACCCAGAGTTCTTGTTCTCTAACTACAGCCTTACTTGAAATATGTGGATTTAGGAGGCTAAATCATCAGGGTACAAATCCTTTCTTTTCCATTTATTATGTGATAATTTTCTCTCGTCCCCAGTTTCCTCATTTGTCTAAATGAGGCTAATGATATTTTAAGTATTGTTTGCATGAATTAAAAGCAGTGTGTCTTGAGAAATACATACAGTCCCTGTACCTACTAGGAATTGTTACTAGACCAGAGGTCTTATAAAACAAAAGCTCTCCATCCAAATAATAACATTTTCTCAGAGAAATAGGATATGTCCTGCAGAGCGAAGAGATTATTTTTTCTGTGTTCCTACACAGACATAAATTTAAAATCAATGGTATAATAAGTTAACATTGTCTGGACATAATAATTAATATGTGAAAACTCTTCATTTATATTATTTCAAAGTTCACTCATGTTGTTTTAAATTCATAGTAATCTACAGCTGTATTAATCACCTGAGCTTTTGAAAAATTTTGTAGAAAAGAATTTCACAGAAGATTTGCATTTCACCCTGTAGATCCTTTTGTTAATTTCAGTTCATTTCAGAAAATGTCTAAAGTCTTTAATGAAGTACTATCTTCATTTATTAGTGCACTATAATTTGGTGAACTTCAGAAGCTTAAAGTACAAGGATGACTTAATCAATTATAATTGTTTTAGAAATGTTTTTGTCTTAATTTTTTAAAAAAAGCTCCAAGATAATAATAGCACTTTTCATCACCAAAATACCTTATAAAGGTTAACTAATAGGAAAGGACTGTTCTTTGGTGGTTCAACAAGAAATTGAGTTCAGAGAACTGAGTTCTATTTCTGGTCCTTCTATTGTCTTCAATTGTTTTAGAGAAGTCATCTAACACAGGCTGTGCTTTTCATATATAGTATTTCCTACTTTAAAAGAGATCAAAGAAGTACTTCTTTATTTCTGTTGTATAGGGAATAATTACATTTTGTTGTTCAGTCGCTAAGTCGTGTCTGACTATTCGTGATCCCATGGACTACAGCATGCCAGGCTTCCCCATACTTCACTGTCTCCCGGAAAGTGAAAGTCGCTCAGTCCCTGTCCAGCTCTTTGCAACCCCATGGACTGTACATTCCATGGAATTGTCCAGGCCAGAATACTGGAGTGTGTAGCCTATCCCTTCTCCAGGGGATCTCTCCAACCCAGGGATCGAACCCAGGTGTCCTGAATTGCAGGCAAATTCTTTAACTGAGCTATCAGGGAAATTTGAGTATGAATCTGTTCAAACTCATGTCCATTGAGTCAGTGATGATGACATGCACCCATCTCATCCTCTGTCACCCCCTTCTCCTCCTGCCCTCAATATTTCCCAGCATCTGGGTCTTGTCTAATGAGTCAGGTTTTTGCATCCGGTGGCCAAAGTATTAGAGCTTCATTTTCAGTATCAGTCCTTCCGATGAATATTCAGGGTTGATTTCCTTTAGGATTGACTAGTTTGATCTCCTTGCAGTCCAAGGGACTCTCAAGAGTCTTCTCCAACACCACTGCTCAAAAGCATCAATGCTTCGGTGTTCAGCCTTCTTTGTGGTCCAGCTCTCACATACATACCTGACTACTGGAAATACCATAGCTTTGACTAGACAGACCTTTGTCAGCAAAGCGATGTCTCTGCTTTTTAATATGCTACGTTTGTCATAGCTTTCCTTCCAATGAGCAAGTATCTTTTAATTTCATGGCTGCAGTCACTATCCACAGTGATTTTGGAGTCCAAGAAAATATAATCTGCCACTGTTTCTATTTTTTCCCCATCTATTTGCCGTGACTGGTAGCTCATCTGGTAAAGAATCCACCTGTAATGCAGGAGACCCCAGTCTGATTCCTGGGTTGGGAAGATCCCCTGGAGAAGGGACAGGCTACCCACTCCAGTATTCTTGGGCTTCACTTGTGGCTCATCTGGTAAAGAATCTGCCTGCAATGTGGGAGACCTTGGTTCAATCCCTGTATTGGGAAGATCCCCTGAGGAAGGGAATGGCTATCCACTCCAGTATTCTTACCTGAAGAATGCCATGGACAGAGGAGACTGGTGGGCCACAGTCCATGGGGTCGCAAGGAGTCAAACAGAAATGAGTGATTTTCACCTGGACTTGGACTTGGATGGGACCAGATACTATGATCTTAGTTTTGTAAATGTTGAGTTTTAAGCCAGCTTTTTCATTCCCTTCTTTCACCTTCATCAAGAAGATGTTTTCTGCCATTGGGTGATATCATCTGCCTATCTGAGGTTGTTGATATTTCTCCTGGCAGTCTATGATTCATCCAGCCCAGCATTTCACATGATAAACTTTGCATATAATTTAAATAAATAAGATGACAATATATACCCTTAATGTACTCCTTTCCCAGTTTTGAACCAGTCCATTGTTTCATGTCTGGTTCTGACTGTTGCTTCTTGACCTGCATACAGGTTTCTCAGGAGGCAGGTAAGGTGGTCTGGTATTCCCATCTCTTTAAGAATTTTTCACGGCTTGTTGTGATCCACACAGGCAAAGGCTTTAGTGTAGTAAATGAAACAGAAGTAGATGTTTGGTTTTTTTTTCTGGAATTCTCTTGCTTTGTCCATGATCCAACAGATGTTGGCAATTTGATATCTGGTTCTTCTGCCTTTTCTAAATAGAGTTTGTACATCTGGAAGTTCTTGACTGACACACTGTTGAAGCTTAGCTTGAAGGATTTTGAATGTTATCTTGCTAGCATGTGAAATGAATGCAACTGTGCAGTAGTTTGAACGTTCTTTGGCATTGCCCTTCTTTGGGATTGGAATGAAAACTGACCTTTTCCAGTCCCCTTATCCATATCACCCTATTTTTTACTTGTATTCTCTCCTTTTTATTTTCCAGTTTGTATATCTTTCAGTATTTTACATATGGGAGTGAGGCAGTTAATGCTGGATATTATTCTAAAATAAAAACTCCAACTTGGAGACAAAAGCACATGGGTTCAAATTCTGATTCTGCTTTTAATTATCTGCATATCCCTGGGCATGTCACTTCGTTATTCTCAACTGTGTCCTTATAATGGAAGTATAGTTAGTGATACCTGCTTATTAGGATAGTTCTAAGGAGTTAGTTAAACTATATTTGATATACACTGTATCCCTTTTCCTAACTAGGGTCCTGATTGGCAATTGGTATACTTTTTATAAAAATCCAGAGTCTTTACAAGGAACCACGAGTCCTTGAAATTTCACCTATATCTTCACCAAAAAAAAAGAAGAAGAACAACAACAGCAACACACACACACACACACACACACACACTCACACACACACCAGCCAGCCAAGTACTGAGGCCTTCAGCTCTACAGCCCATAAGGAACTGAGTCCTGCTAAGAACCACATAAATGAACTTGGAAATGTATTCTTCCTTGAGCAAAACTTTGGATAATTCTGATCTAATTTCTTAATCAGTTCTTTTTCTTTCTCTCTCACATCTTCCTTTCTAGCCACACTGACAGCCTTACGTTCTCTAATATAGCAGAATTACTTCTGTCTCAGAGCATTTGAACTTGGTCTTCATTCTTCCTGCAAACTTCTTCTTTCAGATATTATGGCTGTTTCTCCTCTCACTTCCCTTCAGGTTTTTGCTTAAGAGTTATGATCTGAGTGAGTCCTTTTGTGACCTTGCTGTTCCAGTTTGCCATGTGCTCCTTACTTAACCCTTCCAGTACTGTCTCTCTTCTTTACCTATTTTCTCTGCTCTCTTCTTTAATTATCCATTATTGTATATGGATAGCAAATTATCCCAAAAGATAGTGGCTTAAAACAACTAACATTTACCTTGTCACCTCTTCTGTGGGTTAGGATTCCTGACATAGCTTAGTGAGGTGCCCGTGTTTTGAAGTCTGTCGTGAGAATTCAGTCAAGCTTATGGCTGTGGTTATGGGCTTATTCAAAGCTTTGCTCAAAGAAGAATACATTTCCAAGTTAATTTATGTGGTTCTCAGCAGGACTCGGTTCCTCGTGGGCTGTAGGGCTGAAGGCTCCAGTTCTAGGCTGACTGTTGGTCACAGGCCTCCCTCAGTTCCCTGCCAGGTACACCTTCCCATAAAAAACTCACAATGTGGCAGCTGGCTTTCTTCAAAGAAGCGCAAGCAAACGAGTGAAAGAGAATTCCAAGACGGAAGTCCAGTATGTATGTAACCTAATTTCTGAAGTGATGCTTTTGCCATAATCTCTTAAAAAAAGTCACTACATCCAGCCAGCATACAAGGGAAGGGTTTTGCACAAGCAGGTGAACACAAAGTGGAGATCATCGCAGGCCATTTCAGAGGCTTTTTACTATACCACACAAGTAGGGAACTTTGTTTTATTCATAGTTATATTCCAAGAGTTTATAAAAGTGCCTAGAAAACAGTATGTTTTCCATATATGTATTTTTTGAATTAGTGAGTTTAATCCAGAAGCTGCAAGTAGTGTTTAATAAATGATTGCTACTATTATCAGTTCTTGAATATGCTTTCTGGTAGCCATTCTTATTCTTTTTTTGTATTTTAAATTTGAATTCCTATGAAGTCACTGAATTAGACAATAAGAAAAAGCACTCTGGGGTGCTTCCTCTAAAGGTTTCATGATTTGGAAACAATACATCTCCTCTGGTTATCAGACATGCACAAAATAGAAAAACCAGAATGACTACATGAAAAACTGTGAGACCAGTAAGAAAGAAAACTAAACATTGATAGTATCCATCAAGTTGCACTATATAGTAGTTGTTGAAAAATGAGGTTCATGGAAAAAAGTTTTGGGAAATTGATTCTTTCCTGCTATACAATTCTATGTGCTTTTTTTTTTTTTTCCGGAGAAGTCAAAATTGCTGCTACAAAATAAGTGTTTATTCCTAAAGGCTATTCTCCTTCATGAAAACAAGGTCATGCCCTTACAACAGACGTTCACTGGGGATTTTATGCCTTTAAATACCATTGAGCTTAGACCTGAGAAAATCTTCAGAATTCGAAATTCACAGTAGAAGAACATCCATAGCAGAAAGAACATCTTGTTCCCATTTGAAGCTAGGTGAGATTCAACTGAAGAAAAGTGCACAGTTTGATGAGTTCAACAACATCTGTTTCTCTTGTTTTCAACTGTTCTTGTGAGTAAATGAATAAATGGCAGGTGCTGAAGAGAGGAGGATGCCAATAAAGCTTGTCTAGAGATGGATGTCGGAGAAGGCAATGGCACCCCACTCCAGTACTCTTGCCTGGAAAGTCCCATGGATGGAGGAGCCTGGTGGGCTGTAGTCCATGGGGTCGCTAAGAGTCAGACACGACTGAGTGACTTCCCTTTCACTTTTCACTTTCATGCATTGGAAAAGGAAATGGCAACCCACTCCGGTGTTCTTGCCTGGAGAATCCCAGGGACAGGGGAGCCTGGTGGGCTGCCATCTATGGGGTCACACAGAGTCAGACACGACTGAAGTGACTTAACAGCAGCAGAGATGGATGTTGCCCTGTCCTTAATGGCAGCTGTGAAATGACAGAAAACCTGGCTGTTTGCAAGACTGGCTTAGGAGAAGCTAAATTCTCCTAAATCAACCTTATGATACCAAGCACCCGTCCTGTGAGAGAGATCCTGTGTGAGCCAAAATAATTGACCCTACGCTTCAGGAGACACAGGAGACATGGGTTTAATCCCTTAGTTGGGAAGATCCCCTGGAGGAGAAAATGGCAACCCACTCCAGTATTCTTGCCAGGAAAACAGACAGAGGAGCCTGGCAGGCCACAGTCCATGGGATCACATGGAGTCGGACATGACTGAACACACACACACACACACACACACACACACACACGGGGGAAGCTGAGAAATCAGACCCCTCATATTGTTCCTGTGTGACATGTTTCTGAAGAAATAGGGAAACAGTACCCTTTGCACTTTCGCTTTGGTTCACCATTGCTCTTTGAACCTGCTACTCTAGGTTAATAATCTGGTACCTTCTCATGAATGTTATTCTAGGAAGTGACATTCCTGTTACACTGGAACTGAGGTCGCTTAAAGACTTTGTTATCAACAGAGCAGATGAAAGTGTTTTTGTTTTTCACTCTTAACTACCGTTGGCCCCAAAAGTTGTTGTTGTTTAGTCACTAGGTCCTGTCCTACTTTTTTGTGACTACGTGGAATATAGCCCACCAGGCTCCTCTGTCCATGGGATTTTCCAGGCAAGAATCCTGGAATGGGTTGCCATTTCCTTCTCCAAGCCATCTTCCCAACCCAGGGATCAAATCTGTGTCTCCTGCATTGCAGGTGAATTCTTTACTGCTGAGCCACTCTCAAAGTATGGGCATCAAATTGTATGCCCAAAATGGCTGGATGTTCATGGTTATACACTTACTTTTTTGAGATCACCAAGTGAGCTGAATCAGCTGCACAAACACCTCCATTCCAGTATTAATGTGGCCTGAGTGAAAGCTTTAACTGGAAAGGACTGGGGACTTTCACTGCCTGTAACCCAGATGGAAAGAGTTGGTAAGGCAGAAGCCCCTTTCACTTCCTCTGGAGAAATACAAGGGAGATAGTGCTATTCTAATATGTCTTCCTTTAAAGAAACAAATCCTTGAGAAGATTAAGGGATTTTTCGTAAATGATCCAGCTATCAACACCTAAATTGAAATTTTAAACAAGCAATCAGGAAGTGCTAGAGAAAAAAATATTTAAATGATCATATCAAGAATAAAAATAAACTACTCTTTATCAGCCATGAGATTATAAAGATGACATTTCTTCTTTGATGTTATCTAGAAGTTAAACTGATGAGTGTCGAAAGAGAATACTCTTAGTTTCTCAGCAAACAATTGCAATATTAGATCATTTTAATTATATTAGAATTACTCCTGTGTGAGCTGTAAGAGCATTTGTGCAGCAGTGACAGAATCAGGATTCATAGAAGGATAAGCGCAGAGGAGTTGAAGGCTTTAATTAGAATTGAAAAACAGGAACACTGCTGTATCATTTCTTTTAGAATAGACCCCAACTTCATTTAATTTAGAATTAGAAGATTTGCAAAAGAATGAAACAAATATGGTTAGGCTAGAGGTAGCAAAAAAGTGTAAAAACAGTCAGCAAAAATATGCTAAATAAAAGCTGTTATTTACATTAGCACTTAACAGAGTAAACAAGGAAAAAGATTGTTTTACTAATAAAGACAAAGGTAACAATGCAGTTCTAACAGTTCAGGTTTTTAAAACTATATTTCAATCATTTAAGAGGCATTAATGAAAACTGCGGTTAAACCGAATATAAACAACTGTGAAAGCAAAGAGGTAGTGCATTCTAATGGGTAGAGCACTGAGCAGGAAGTGCCTGCCTTGAAATTATATTCAGTTGGGCTTCTGATTCTTCATGAGACTCAGGGAAAGGCACTTCATTTCTCAGTGCTGCCACCTTCTCCTCTACAAAATAGAACCCATGAACATCTTAACTATATTTAACGCCAAAATATACTATGTGATATATTGGTTCAATTTCAGATATGCAGAAAACTTGCAAAAATTTATCTAAATATTTTGTACTGATTCATTTAGTCCTGCTACTCTTTCTTCAAAATAAGGCCAGGGAAACTCCAGTATATGAAACAAATCAAAGTTGAGTCGCTCTTGTGAAACTGAGAAATGTGCAGACTACCACCCTCTTACCCTCTATACCTTTATTTATTCCTCTCTGGCTACTACTGCAGGGAGTCAAACAGTCCCACAGCTCTGTGGATGACCGAAAAATACTCATCTTCATGATGCTAGCAGCTAGATACTGGGGCTGTTTCAAATAAAGAGGTTTTTTTTCCTTCTATTTTTCATTCAGTTTTTCAAGTACATGGTTTTAATGGAATGATCATTTTAAATAACATTCAACTATATAAAAGGCATTGTAGAGATTCAGGCTTCAGTATCTCCTCTTTTATTCTTCTCAATCAAAAAATAGGTAGAAAACAAAATTCAGTACCTTTCAGTTTTTCAGGTAAGACCAAACAATAAACACCTCCAGGCAAGCATTTATAATTTTAAGGAACTCAATTCAAAGGAAGGTTGAGTTACAGCAAAAACCTTTCTACACTAGTAATTGAAAGGCCTGAATCCCTGGATTTAGCTCTAGCTCCTTCATTTATTGTTCATATAGTTTGAAAACTTCATATAATCTATTTCCTCTTGGGTAAAATGGGAATCATACCCCAAAGATGGCCTTAATAGAGATAGTGTTAAAATGATTACCGAAGTCAAGGTCCTTTTCAGTTATTTCAGTAAATACATAGCATTTTGATCAAATCTTTATTGATGGGAGGAAGAAGAGGAGAGAAATAATACATTATTCTTTACCAGTAGATTTCTAATACGGAGATTCCCCTTGCGTCTGAACTAAGACTGATTCTTGCATTCATTATTATTCACTGAAGGAAACACAATCATCAAATGAGGCCAAAAAGAAGAATAGTTGTGCCTGAGAACAATAGTGTGCTCAGAATCCCTGTACATCTGAGGGGAAGACATTTTAAGTTATAAGATTTTAATCTGTATTCAAATTTTTAATGTTATTTTTACTAGATCCTCCATGCCATCTTCTGCCCCTCCACTGAGTCACAACCCTTCAAGTCACCCCATCTACCTCTTGCCACCTTCACTTTCTTTATTGAAATTTCTAGCTCATGGATCAAAGCTTAAATTGGTTTCTGGATTTTCTGCAAGCCTACAGTTGACTTTTTCTTAACTTTGCCCACATAGTTACAGGATAAATTATGGCCATATAATTATACTAAAATGTGGATAATGCTTAAGTCAGTTAAAAGAATTAATGCATATCCCATTAGATAAGAAGCTATTAGATGAGTAGCAGCAAAGTGGGTGTTGGCATTTTTACACTGCTCTACTTAAACCCCGGAAAATTAAAATCATCAAAAGAGAGAGCGCTTTGACTGTCAATACTACATTATTGCTAATGTCCTGACCAACTCTTTGTATAAATTTCACTTTGTTATAATTATGACTAGAGAAAAGACATTACATTAGCACTCTATCAGATCTGATTAAGGGTATTTTGAATTAAATGCCTTAAAATTGTTTCAGTGTAAAAATAAGTTATTTTGATTATGTAGATGACATCTTTGTCATTTGGAAAATATGAAAACAAAAATTCTAAAACTTTAAACTTAAATATGCTTGTTTCTTTAGTAGCGATGGAAACACAACACATTATTTTTTAATGTACACAAAATTTTTCACCCTGTTTTCTAAAAACACGCTTCACAGTTTGATACATTAGCTATTTTACTTATAAGTAACTCAGCTAAAAACAATAGTTATCAGATTTAAGAAATACATTTAAGATCATAGTGATCTTATTCATACATTGGAATACTTTATTGTTCCTAACAATGACATGCTAGGCTTAATACTGGCTATAAATAGCACTGCATAAGACTGCAGCTAATTTCTTCAGCCTCCACCCTGTGCATTAGTTCTTGATTTCAATTACTTAAAAATCCTGTTGTTACTAAGAGGGTCCTTTGGTGTCAAATACTTTAAGAAATATGCCAGAAATATGACAGAGTTCATCCAAACTTGAAAAATAAGTACTGTCACTCGAGTGTACTGGTTTCCATTATTACTTTATTTAATGCCATTATTAACAAAAATGCTATGGTTAAATGTGGAGAAACTATATCAAAATTCATGTAAACTCTGGCCAAAAATAGTGTTGCTCAATTTGACCCAAAACCTTTCTATGACCAAAGCTTGGAAAGATTACTGGATTTTTTTCTCTCCATTTTCTTTAAGCACAAATGCACTGACCCAAAGTTGTTTTTACATCTTTTTCTACCCTAATGATATTACATTTTCACATCATTCTTCTTTGATGTTCACATCTAGTAGATCACGATAGTAGTTTCAGTCAAACATGACCTTCTAATCTGAACATTTTCAAATGAATGCGGAAGACATTAGTTACCTACTTTACATATTACTGAGGAACAACATCTGATAAATGATGATCCTTTTTCTAATTGCATAGTTTTACTCAACTTGCATGAAAAGTAAAAAGCGTATGATTCCACTAGTCACCTTGGAATAGAATTTTTGGAGGACAATAGCAATCTTACACTGGCATTGTTCAATGCAGCACCTAGCACTTCCTGGGTGCTTAATAAATATTGAACAACCCAGCAATCAAGCCCTCCAGGCAATGGTTGCAGTTGTTAGTTGACACATACGCAGACTGTGCACAGTAAAAATTGCCAATCAAACAGCCAGATCTGAACACAAAGAAAATAGCAGAGACCATAATGGCAGCATCACCTTCAAATAAAGGACAATCTATATGTATGTATTATGCTACATATGAATTTAAAAGTATGCATAGCTTTCTTCGCATTCTATTGTGCATTTAAAGCTTGCTGCATGTGAAATTAGCCAAATGCACACTCTTCCATGAATACGCTTAAGAAAACGTCAACAGTCTCAAATGACTTTTGAAATAAATAATTCCTTTGCCTGACCTAAACTCAAAATTGTCCTGAGTACAGGTAGTCTTTTATGCCATCAAAAGTGGAATTTCCTCCAAATCTACATAAATACTTAGAGTTACTTATGAACTCCACAGGCATGAGAGTCCAGTGTGTGAAATAGGTTTCTCTCCTAGCTAACAGGTCCACTTAAGAATTAGATGCATAAACTTACCTTTAGCACAATGTGGTCACTTTGAGATTTAAACCTTTATCTTTAAAAACCATTATTTGGATATCAGACAATGAAGATACCAGCTAGTAAACTGTATTATTGTCCTTTTTGCAACATAATCTTCCTGGTGGCCTTGGAGAGTTAATGAATCTCAATGTCCCTAAGTTTAGCTTTTCCTAAGGGATCTGACCCAGTTTTTTAAAAATAAACATTAAACCCCTTGTAAAAAGAAAGATAAATGAGGATATGACTATAGTGAGGTGACGGGAAAAGTCTTGGCACGCCTATCGTTTCCCTTCTCACCTACTCTTTCCTGTGATCCTTGTTCTTGTGTCAACCATTTAGTGAATACTGCTTGAGCTGCTTAAAATTATACATTTAATGTCAGCTTTGTGCTCTAAGGAATATTTAATGTAAGACATCATTCACCTTTGCATAGAAATTAGCTCTGCAGTGTGAAAACTGGCTTCAGGTGAATTCTACTTTAAAAAAAAAATTCAAGTGAGAACAGGAAGAACCAGAAAACAAGCACCACAGTAATAAGAGAAGCACCACCAGCAGCTGGAGGGTTCAGTATATTCAGAAAATTGTCTTATATTCCAGATGAGAGACGTCTATTTACTGTACAAAAAAATTACATTCAAACTAGGTATTTTCCCTAGAGTCCTGGCATCTCTAAGTATGCACAGAATTTTTTTCCTACCTTAGATTCTCAAGTACACTGTGAACTTGATTCACCCTTTGACATTTAAGAAGGCACTAAAAACACAGTACAGGGAAGAGCTTGTTTTTTATTTGCTCTTTAATGCACCTTGATACACTATTATTCCTCCTGACCAGCAGGTAATATTGAATCACCTCACCCAAACCCAACCCTTGACAGACTTGGATCGTTTTTTCAATATTTACTGAGTGCTTATACTGTGGCAGGGATGATAACAATTGCAAAGTGTAAATGAGGAAGATATGCTCACCCCCCTGCCTCTAGGAAATGTACACTCCAGAGGAAAATTTAGATATATATACACACACAATGCAACATGGTAAAAACTAAAATAGAGGCATGAACAAAATATCATGGAAGCACAGATAGATTCCAGGGAGAAAGTGTAGTTATCCATGACCTCTGTTAACCTTCTTCACTGGTTCCTTCAGAACATCTCATTATAGGGCCATACAGGTTTCCCTCTCAAGTGGATGGTGATGCAGTTATTCTTCACTTTAAAAAGTAAAAGTACCTGGATTATCTTCAAATGATTTGCTATTTATCACTAAATAAGAAATGGATTTCTACCAATCTTCCTAATGTCAGCAAAAGTGGTAGAGGTCACTTTACTTGGCACGAAGGATAGAAAGATGAATATGCTTTCACCTGGAACATTAATTCCAACATTAACTGTTATGTGCAGTTACAGAAAGATGCATTGGATACAATATGAACATGGTAATACATGGAAGCATCAAACAGCACAGTGGGTACCAGGCTCTTCAAAAAGTTAAGTATCATAGAACATAAGGAAGAAGGCGGAAGACAGAGGTGAACCTGAGGAGGTGAATAGGCGTCAAATGCTTGAGAGATAGTATGTGCTTTTGGAAAGAGTTTGATGTTAAATTATAGTCAGTGGACAGGCATTTCATAAAGTTGATATCTTTTTTTTAGCTTTTCCTTTCTTTCTTTTTATTTTATATTGAAGTACATTCAGAAAATGAAGATCATGGCATCCGGTCCCATCACTTCATGGGAAATAGATGGGGAAACAGTGCAAACAGTGTCAGACTTTATTTTGGGGGGCTCCAAAATTACTGCAGATGGTGATTGCAGCCATGAAATTAAAAGACGCTTACTCCTTGGAAGAAAAGTTATGACCAACCTAGATAGTATATTCAAAAGCAGAGACATTACTTTGCCAACAAAGGTCCATCTAGTCAAAGCTATGGTTTTTCCTGTGGTCATGTATGGATGTGAAAGTTGGACTGTGAAGAAAGCTGAGTGCCAAAGAATTGATGCTTTTGAACTGTTGGTGTTGGAGAAGACTCTTGAGAGTCCCTTGGACTGCAAGGAGATCCAACCAATCCATTCTGAAGGAGATCAGTCCTGGGTGTTCTTTGGAAGGAATGATGCTAAAGCTGAAACTCCAGTACTGTGGCCACCTCACGTGAAGAGTTGACTCATTGGAAAAGACTCTGATGCTGGGAGGGATTGGAGGAAGGAGGAGAAGGGGACAACTGAGGATGAGATAGCTGGATGGCATCACTGACTCGATGGACGTGAGTCTGACTGAACTCTAGGAGATGGTGATGGACAGGGAGGCCCGGTGTGCTGTGATTCATGGGGTCGCAAAGAGTCGGACACGACTGAGCGACTGAACTGAACTGACAGCCAATTAACAATGTTGTGATAACTTCAGGTGAACAGCCATACATATACATGTACCCATTCTCTCCAAACTCCCCTCCCATCCAGGCTGCTACGTAACATTGAGCTGCATTCCATGTGCTATACAGTAGGCTGTCCATTTTTAATGCAGCAGTGTGTACATATCAATGCCAAAATTCAGTCACTTATCAAGACTGCAGGAGAAATAAATAGCAGAGCTAGAGGTCTGGTTCAGGTCTGTTACATTCTACGGCCCATCCCCTTGATGACTACTCCATAAATGATTATCCTAGAGTTGAGGGGATATTTTCAGATCTTTCATCAGCTCAACTTTCTTTTTCATTCCTCTTGATATCCGTCAATGATAGGGTCGAAAGAGCAGGGTTTGGGTAAAAATCACGCTGAACCAGGAATGCATTGGCATTTACAAAGATGGCAGATCTGAAATTGTTGGGAAGAAGCATGCCACATAAGTACTTATGTGATATCAGAAGCCAGTGGTTTTATTTTTCTGCTAAAGCAGCAGAGTATTACAAAATTAAAGTCATAGTTGGGCCCAGAATGCTAATAGATACAGTTGTATAACCCAATCAGTAAACAAAGGAGACAACAGAGAGAAAGGAGATAGAATGGAAAAATGCATTGGTACTGAATGTGCAGCCTAGATAACTGGAAGAGGAAGGGGGATAGATGAAATGTTATCATAAAATATAAAAAATAATGCTTCTCAGAGGGAGGGAAATTATTTTTATTATCTAGCAGTGATATAATTAGAAATATTGAATTTAAATTGATAAAGAACACTAGTTTATGTAGTTGAAAACAATTTAGCAGTAGGGCCAACTGCAGAATACAAGAACTTTGATATATGTGGAAGGAAGAAAACACTTAAAATTTTCAAACTGTAATTTTTCAGACTAGTTGGATCCATTCCACACTCACTAGAATAGTTCATCATTCAGCAAGAGCTAGATGACTTCAACGGGGGCCCTTTCTGTCCTAAGTTTCAGTGATGCTCTGACATCGCAATAAGTTTCACAGAAATATGGTTCAAGAAAATGGTTTGCTACACTCTTTGAAAAAGCAGCATTGTGTCAATAATAGCTGACAACTGAAGGAAACCATGATTACTCTCAAACACAAAGACAACCTGTCCATCCCTTTTCCTCCTGCTCTGAATGAAACATGGGAGGGCAAAAACGGTGTTGAAGTTAAAACCGGAATAATCAATCTATGACAGCTATCCATGCCCTTTGAGCTTCTGTACGTTTGTATTGCTTCTGTCCAGAAATTGGTCAGATTATAAATCTGAAAGGATTGAAGTGTCTATTTGAGGAATAGTTTTAAAGCTTCCGTTTTGAACACAAAACATTATTTGAACACAAAATGTTATTAAGCTGGGGTTTGTCAAAGAGGAGCATCTTCCCACCAATTTGCTATGGAATTATTTGAAAATATACTGACAAATGCAGCATTCTGATCGGTGCACACATCTATTTATTTAGGACAATATTGCAGGTAACACAGAGAGAAATTTGCATTTGGCATTAATCTTATTATTTCTCAGATGCAATGCTTTATATACAGAGCATAGGTCAGTTGGACTAAATCCTTCCCCCAAATAGTTATTGAATGCTTGCCATTTAAAAGCATTTTTAGAAATGGCAGAGCATATGATGAAGTACAAGACATCATCTGTATCCTCAAGGAACTTATAAAAGTTGCAGAGAAATACTTAAATACACTTAAAGATTTCAATGAAGTTAGTACAAATGACTGATATAAAAAATAAGAGTCAGCAAAGGGATAGAGACTGATTTACAGTACAATTCACAGCCTGCTTGAAATGACAGTGATTTGATGCTGTATGTATACATCTCAGTTGTCTGAGCAAGCTCACTTCTCAGTTTCCAAAGCAACCATTTTGCATCCCTCTCCTCAACCCATCTGCTTTCCTTTGTAACTAGACCCATACTTCATTAACAAAATAGAAGACCTTATAAATCAGTTGGCCTCATTCTCCTGCTTAAAATTATATAATTGCTTTCACTGTTAAAGTAGAAGTCAAACATTTACCATGATCTACAAAATTGCAGATGTCTGTCACCTGCCTTTCTCTCATCCCTTTTTATACCTCTTTCCCTTTAGCCCTCATGGCTCCTGAGGGCTCCAGCCTCATTGACCTGTTTTGCTTCCTTGCATAGACCCTCCTCTTTGCTGTCTTATGCCTCTGCACCTGCAGTTCTCTCTGCCCAGAACATCCTTCCCTGTGATCAGCCATTTCTCATTGTTCAGTCCTCAGCTCAAATGTCACATCTTAAGAAAAGCCTTCCCTTAACATTTTATCTGAAGAAACTCCCACTGTACCCTTTCCCCTAAACAAAGCATTTTCTACCACATAAGCTTCCCACTGTACCCTTTCCCCTAAACAAAGCATTTTCTACCACATAAGCTTATCTTAAAAAAAAAATCAACACCAAACTAAGGTTTTATTGGAGCAATTTTTATATATTCACTTCATTCTAAAACATAGGAATAAGGATCTCATGCTCTACCAACTGAGCTAGCCAGAACTCATGTACACCCATGGCGGATTCATGTCAATGTATGGCAAAACCAATACAGTATTGTAAAGTAAAATTTAAAAAAATAAATTAAAAAATATATATATATAAATAAGTAAAAAAAGGAAAAAAGATAAAACATAGGAATAAATATAGCAAAAGTTATTTTCTCATCATAGAATGAGTCCATTATTACAAGATTTATAGATGTCATATTCTTTAGTATATTTAGTATATTATTTAGTATATATATATATCTCCAATATTTCATCAGTCTTCTCAAACATTTTTATACCAATCATTTATGCATGCATGCGAAGTCACTTCAGTCATGTCCAACTCTGCAACCCTGTAGACTGTAGCCTGCCAGACTCCTCTGTACATGGGACTCTCCAGGCCAGAATACTGGAGTGGGTTGCCATGCCCTCCTCCAGGGGACCTTCCCGACCCAGGGATCGAACCTGAATTTTTTACATCTCCTGCATTAGCAGGTGGGTTCATTATCACTAGCAACACCTAGGAAGCTCATATAGTAAGCTTATATCTTACTATTTTTTATATTAAAATTACATATATTTAAGGTGTACAGGACTTCCCTGTAGCTCAAATGGTAAAGAATCTTCCTGCAATACAGGAGACCAGGGCTTGATCCTGGGTCAGAAAGATCCTCTGGAGAAGGGAATGACAAGCCACTCCAGTATTCTTGCCTGGAGAATCCCATGGACAGAGGAGCCTGGTGGGTGACAGTCTGTGGGGTTGCAAAGAGTCAGACATGCCTGACAGACTAACACACAAGGTGTACAATATAGTGTTTTGATATACACAGTGAAATGATTGTTTTCCCTGGTATTTAGATGGTAAAGAATCTGCCTGCAATGCAGGAGACTGGGGTTCAGTCCCTTGGTCAGGAAGATCCCCTGCAGTAGGACATGGCAACCTAATCCAGTATTCTTGCCTGGAGAATCCCATGGACAGAAGAACCTGGTGAGCTACAGTCCATGGGTCTCAAAGAGTCAGACATGAATGAGTGACTTTCACTTCACTGCACTTCAATGAAATGATTACTGCAGACAAGCTAATTAACTTAGTCATCTCCTCCCATGATTGCTATTTGTGTGTGTCCCTGTGTGATGAGAGCACTTGAGATCTACTCTCTTAGTAAATTTCCATTATACAATACAGTGTTATTAACTATAATCATCATGTTGGACCTTATATCTCTAGAACTTATTCTTCCTACATAATTGCAACTTTGTACCACTTGACCAACATCTCCCCATTTACCTCATCTCTCCTCCCCTTGTTTTACCACTGTATAATTCTCTACTTTTATGAATTTGACTTTTTTAGATGTTATATATAAGTGAAATCATGCAGTATTTTTTTTTCTGTGTTTGGCTTCTATCTTGTTTCTCCTTAGCACTATGACTCTCTGAAACTATCTTTAGCTGCTTACTTTTTTTTGCCTGCCCTGTCCTACTGAATGGAAGCTATATTAGGAAAAGGATCTATCTGATACCCTTAGAACCTCACCCTATGCCTGGCACATGGAGTTAAAAAAATACCTACTGATTGAATAAACTAATACATAGCTAAAAGAATAGGAAAGCTTCAAGACAGATGTGAAAAAGAGTGAAGTAGAAAGTATGTTCTTGTAGGTTAATCCTTCCGATCAGTTCAGTCGCTCAGTCGTGTCCGACTCTTTGCCACCTCATGAATCACAGCACACCAGGCCTCCCTGTCCATCACCATCTCCCGGAGTTCAGTCAGACTCACGTCCATCGAGTCAGTAATGCCATCCAGCCATCTCATCCTCAGTTGTCCCCTTATCCTCCTGCCCTCAATCCCTCCCAGCATCAGAGTCTCTTCCAATGAGTCAACTCTTCGCATGAGGTGGCCAAAGTACTGGAGTTTCAGCATTAGCATCATTCCTTCCAAAGAAATCCCAGCACTGATCTCCTTAAGAATGGACTGGTTGGATCTCCTTGCAGTCCAAGGGACTCTCAAGAGTCTTCTCCAACACCACAGTTCAAAAGCCTCAATTCTTCAGTGCTCAGCCTTCTTCACAAGCCAACTCTCACATCCATACATGACCACAGGAAAAACCATAGCCTTGGCTAGACAGACCTTTGTTGGCAAAGTGATATCTCTGCTTTTGAATATACTATCTAGGTTGGTCATAACTTTTCTTCCAAGGAGTAAGCGTCTTTTAATTTCATGGCTGCAATCACCATCTGCAGTGATTTTGGAGCCCCCCAAAATAAAGTCTGACACTGTTTGCACTGTTTCCCCATCTATTTCCCATGGAGTGATGGGACCAGATGCCATGATCGTTTTCTGAATGTTGAGCTTTAAGCCAACTTTTTCACTCTCCTCTTTCACTTTCATCAAGAGGTTTTTTTAGCTCCTCTTCACTTTCTGCCGTAAGGGTGGTGTCATCTGCATATCTGAGGTTATTGATATTTTTCCTGGGAATCTTGATTCCAGCTTGTGTTTCTTCCAGTCTAGTGTTTCTCATGATGTACTCTGCATAGAAGTTAAATAAGCAGGGTGACAATATACAGCCTTGACATACTCCTTTTCCTATTTGGAACTAGGCTGTTGTTCCATGTCCAGTTCGAACTGTTGCTTCCTGACCTGCATACAGATTTCTCAAGAGGCAAGTTAGGTTGTCTGGTATTCCCATCTCTTTCAGAATTTTCCACAGTTTATTTATCCACACAGTCAGAGGCGTTGGCATAGTCAATAAAGCAGAAATAGATGTTTTTCTGGAACTCTCTTGCTTTTTCCATGATCCAGCGGATGTTGGCAATTTGATCTCTGTTTCCTCCGCCTTTTCTAAAACCAGCTTGAAGATTAGGGAGTTCACGGTTCATGTATTGCTGAAGCCTGGCTTGGAGAATTTTGAGCATTACTTTACTAGCATGTGAGTGCAATTGTGCGGTAGTTTGAGCATTCTTTGGCATTGCCTTTCTTTGGGATTGGAATGAAAACTGACCTTTTCCAGTCCCACAGGAGTTAGAGTTGTATGGACTTCCAACTCTAGTACTCAGATGTGTAGAAAATATTACAGCTTTGTTGTTAGTTGTGTGCTTGGTTATTCTAAAGCATGAGATAAATCCAACTTATCTGTGGTTTGATTTGATAGAGAAGCAGGACTATAGGATATTTATAATATGATGCTGACTTTGATTTACATAATTTCCACCCACTAGTTTTACATCCACGTATTTTTGTAACATGTCATGCTGTCCAGTTGAATTGGGTAAATCATCCACCAACAACAAATTTTTAACTGTGATACAGCACAAATACATGTTCACAAGTATATTAAGGAATGTAAACACTGTTGAGTAACTAATAGTCTATTATCTAGCAACCAAAGTGTGACACTCTCCTCTATGACCCGAAAAAAAAAAAAAAAAAAAGATTCTAAGTTACCCAAGCTATGAGACCAAAAAGCTATAAGAAAATGCTTATTGTCATAGCATATGCCAGGATTTAATGCTTTTTAAAATAGGAGTAAAGGTTACATTTAGTGAAATAAGTGTTCCTTTTAATGTTTCTTAATTTAAGTTTTAACATTTCTTTAAAGTGGACTCAGAGATAGCAAAAAGAAATTGAAGAACCCAAATCAGAGCAAGTAGGCAAGACTATTAAAATAATTCTCTACACATTTTTCTTTGCACACTTTAAATTTAACATGAATCTCAGCATAGCTTCAAAAAGTGAGTACCTCTTAAAAGACTTTTAGTTACTTTTAAAACCACTCTCTGGGTTCTTGTAGCCTCTTTAAAATTAAGGTGGCTTAGGGAAAAACTCCTACCATCCTGAAAAGAGCTTTTTAAGTAAAAATCTTTTTTTTTCTTTTCTTAATTTTATTCTTCCAGCTATTTCCTTTAATGTACTTCCTGATATAATGCAGGATAATGTCAATCCTAAGTTCTGAACATGTAGTTATGGACTGATAATTTCATAGGTTAGAACACTTGGTCAGAACACTCATTTGATTATCATGTCCTCTATCCTGTTCTATAATTTTTCATATATCCATATGTCTATCTAAACACAAAAGAGTGGCTGCTCTCTGCTGAGAGATGAAACAGAAATCTCCATTACAATACATTGTCTCCTGTATGAATGCTCTGCATTTTCAGCTGTCTTTGCTGTATTAACTGATGTCATCCTGTGGATTTTCAGCTTGTCTAAACTGCTCTTGCATTGACACTAATAATGAAAAGATACATCATGAGCAGCAGTTATTAATATATAGCACTAATTATATAAAGCATCATTTTGTCTAGTACTACTATATTACATCAAAAACTGCCCTCTCATGCTCATTTAATGTCAACACAGTCTATACACGGAGCAATATATTTTGAAAGGGAACTTGGTTAACTCTTTTTAAAGTTTTATGAAAATTGGTTTTGAAATGACTATATATCACCAACCAAGCCATTATATACATTTGCTTTTGTGAATGAAGATCAATCTGAGAAGCAAACATTTAATAATATGAAATGAATTTGAATTATTAAAAAAGAGCAGACATTTAATGTTTTCCTTTAATGAAAATGCCAATTAAAAAAAAGTGGAAATGTCTTACCAATCTGGAACTTTTTGCAGTTCTGTGATTTCTACTCATGTAGCTATAACAAAATGCTCTGTAATATGAAAAGAACATGGAGACCACCATATTTAAAATTTACTGAATCAATACATGTCTTTATCAGCTAGACTTTCTCTTACTAATTCCAAATTCAAGTTTTTTGCTGACAAGAGATAAGATTAGAAAGAGAGACAATGTAACCACATTTTATATATTTATTTTTTAATATAAATTTATTTATTTTAATTGGAGGCTAATTACTTTACAATATTGTAGTGGTTTTGCTATACATTGACATGAATCCGCCATGGGTATACATGTGTTCCCCATCCTGAACCCCCCTCCCACATCCCTCCCCATCCCATCCCTCTGGGTCATTCCAGTGTACCAGCCCCAAGCACCCTGTCTCATGCATCAAAACTGGACTGGCGATCAATTTCACATATGATAATATACATGTTTCAATGGCATTCTCCCAAATCATCCCACCCTCGCCCTCTCCCACAGAGTCCAAAACACTGTTCTATACATCTGTGTCTCTTTTGCTGTCTCGCATATACGTTTACCATTACCATCTTTCTAAATTCCATATATATGCGTTAGTATACTGTATTGGTGTTTTTCTTTCTGGCTTACTTCACTCTGAATAAGAGGCTCCAGTTTCATCCACCTAATTCAGTTCAGCTCAGTTCAGTTGCTCAGCCGTGTCCAACTCTTTGAGACACCATGAGTTGCAGCACGCCAGGCCTCCCTGTCCATCACCAACTCCTGGAGTTCACTTAAACTCACGTGCATCGAGTCAGTGATGTCATCCAACCATCTCATCCTCTGTCGTCCCCTTCTCCTCCTGCCTGCAATCCCTCCCAGCATCAGGGTCTTTTCCAATGAGTCAACTCTTCACATGAGGTAGCCAAAGTATTGGAGTTTCAGCTTTAGCATCAGTCCTTCCAATGAACACCCAGGACTAGTTTCCTTTAGAATGGACTGGTTGGATCTCCTTGCAGTCCAAGGGACTCTCAAGAGTCTTCTCCAATACCACACTTCAAAAGCATCAATTCTTCAGTGCTCAGCTTTCTTCACAGTCCAAATAACACTTCCATACATGACCACTGGAAAAACCATTAGTTAGTTAGTTATTTCAGTTGCTCAGTCATGTCCGACTCTGCGATTCATGGGGTTGCAAAGAGTCGGACACACCTGAGCAACTGAACTGAACTGAACTGAATGGTGTAGTGGTTTTCCCTACTTTCTTCAATTTAAGTGTGAATTTGGCAATAAGGATTTCATGATCTGAGCCACAGTCTGCTCCTGGTCTTTTGTTTTGCCAACTGTATAGAGCTTTTCCATCTTTGGCTGCAAAGAATATAATCAATCTGATTTCGGTGTTGACCATCTGGTGATGTCCCACCTCATTAGAACTGATTCAAATGTATTATTTTTAATAGCTGGGTAATATTCCATTGTGTATATGTACCACAGCTTTCTTACCCATTCGTCTGCTGATGGACATCTAGGTTGCTTCCATGTCCTGGCTTTATAAATAGTGCTGCGATGAACATCGGGGTGCACGTGTCTCTTTCAATTCTGGTTTCCTTGGTGTGTATGCCCAGCTGTGGGATTCCTGGGTCATATGGTAGTACTGTTTCCAGTGTTTTAAGGAATCTTCACACTTTTCTCCATAGTGGCTGAACTAGTCTGCATTCCCACCAACAGTGTAAGAGGGTTCCCTTTTCTCCACACCCTCTCCAGCATTTGTTGCTTGTGGACCTTTGGATCACAGCCATTCTGACTGGCATGAAATGGCACCTCATTGTGGTTTTGATTTGCATTTCTCTGATAATGAGTGATGTTGAGCATCTTTTCATGTGTTTGTTAGCTGTCTGTATGTCTTCTTTGGAGAAATGTCTGTTTAGTTCTTTGGACCATTTTTTGGTCCAAATTGGGTCGTTTATTTTTCTGGAATTGAGCTTCAGGAGTTGCTTGTATATTTTTGAGATTACTTATTTGTCCATTGCTTTGTTTGCTATTATTTTCTCCCATTCTGAAGGCTGTCTTTTCACCTTGCTTATAGTTTCCTTTGTTGTACAAAATCTTTTAAGTATAATTAGGTCCCATTTGTTTCTTTTTGCTTTTTTTCCCAATACTCTGGGAGATGGGTCATAGAGGATCCTGCTGTAATGTATATCAGAGAGTGTTTTGCCTGTGTTTTCCTCTAGGAGTTTTATATTTTCTGGTCTTACATTTAGATCTTTAATCCATTTGAGTTTATTTTTGTGTGCGGTGTTAGAAAGTGTTCTAGTTTCATTCTTTTACAAGTGGTTGACACTTTTCCCAGCACCACTTGTTAAACAGATTGTATTTTCTCCACTGTATATTCTTGCCTCCTTTGTCAAAGATAAGGTGTCCACAAATGCATGGATTTATCTCTGGGCTTTCTATTTTATTCCATTGATCTATATTTCTGTCTATGTGCCAGCACCATACTGTCTTGATGACTGTAGCTTTGTAGTAGAGCCTGAAGTCAGGCAGTTGATTTCTCCAATTCCATTCTTCTTTCTCAAGATTCCTTTGGCTCTTTGAGGTTTTTTTGTATTTCCATACAAATTGTGAAATTATTTGTTCTAGTTGTGTGAAAAATACCATTGGTAGCTTGATAGGGATTGCATTGAATCTATAGATTGCTTTGGGTAGTATACTCATTTTCACTGTATTGATTTTTCCAATCCATGAACATGAGATATTTCTCCATCTATTTGTGTCCTCCTTGATTTCTTTCATCAGTGGTTTTGTTTTTTTTTTTCCTATATATAGGTCTTTTGTTTCTTTAGGTAGATATATTCCTAAGTATTTTATTCTTTTCCTTGCAATGGTAATGGAATTGTTTCCTTAATTTCTCTCTGTTTTCTCATTGTTCGTGTATAGGAATGCTAGGGATTTCTGTGTGTTAATATTATATCCTGCAACTTTACTATATTCATTGATTAGCTCTAGTAATTTTCTGGTGGAGTCTTTAGGGTTTTCTATGTAGAGGATCATGTCATCTGCAAACAGTGAGAATTTTACTTCTTCTTTTCCAATCTGGATTCCTTTTATTTCTTTTTCTGCTCTGATTGCTATGGCAAAAACTTCCAAAACTATGTTGAACAGTAGCAGTGAAAGTGGGCACCCTTATCTTGTTCCTGACTTTAGGGGAAATGCTTTCAATTTTTCACCATTGAGAATGTTTTCTGTGGGTTTGTAATATGTAGCTTTTATTATGTTGAGGTATGTTTCTTCTATTCCTGGTTTCTGGAGGGTTTTTATCATAAATGGATATTGAATTTTGTCAAGGGCTTTCTCTGCATCTATTGAGATAATCATATGGTTTTTATCTTTCAATTTGTTAATGTGGTATATATATCAATTGATTTATGGATATTGAAGAATCCTTGTGTCCCTGGGATAAAGCCCACTTGGTCTTGATGCATGATATTTTTAATATGTTGTTGGATTCTATTTACTAGAATTTTGTTAAGGATTTTTGCATCTATATTCATCAGTGGTATTGGCCTGTAGTTTTCTTTTTTTGTGGCATCTTTGTCAGGTTTTGGTATTAGGGTGATGGTGGCCTCATAGAATGGGTTTGGAAGTTTACCTTCCTCTGCAATTTTCTGGAAGAGTTTGAGTAGGATAGGTGTTTGCTCTTCTCCAAATTTTTGGTAGAATTCATCTGTAAAACCGTCTGGTCCTGGGCTTTTGTTTGCTGGAAGATTTCTGATTACAGTTTTTCAATTTCCATGCTTGTTTTGGGACTGTTAAGATTTTCTATTTCTTTCTGGTTCCATTTTGGAAATTTGTACTTTTCTAAGAATTTGTCCATTTCTTCCAAGTTGTCCATTTTATTGGCATATAATTGCTGATAGTAGTCTCTTATGATCATTTGTATTTCTGTGTTGTCTGTTGTGATCTCTCCATTTTCCTTTCTAATTTTATTGATTTTATTCTTCTCCCTTTGTTTCCTGATGAGTCTAGCTAATGGTTTGTCAATTTTATTTATCTTCTCAAAGAACCAGCTTTTGGCTTTGTTGATTTTTGCTATGGTCTCTTTTGTTTCTTTTGCATTTATTTCTGCCCTAATTTTTAAGATTTCTTTCCTTCTACTAACCCTGGGGTTCTTCATTTCTTCCTTTTCTAGTCACTTTAGGTGTAGAGTTAGGTTATTTATTTGACTTTTTTCTTGTTTCTTGAGGTAAGCCTGTGTTGCTATGAACCTTCCCCTTAGTACTGCTTTTACAGTGTCCCATAGGTTTTGGGTTGTTGTGTTTTTATTTTCATTCATTTCTATGCATGTTTTGATTTCTTTTTTGATGTCTTCTGTGATTTGTTGGTTATTCAGCAGCATGTTGTTCAACCTTCTTATACTGGAATTTTTAATATTTTTTCTCCTGTAATTGAGATCTAATCTTACTGCATTGTGGTCAGAAAAGATGCTTCAAATGATTTCAAGTTTTTTGAATTTACCAAAGCTAGATGTATGGCCCAGGATGTGATCTATCCTGGAGAAGGTTCCATGTGCCCTTGAGAAAAAGGTGAAATTCATTGTTTTGGGGTGAAATGTCCTGTAGATATCAGTTAGGTCTAACTGGTCTACTGTATCATTTAAAGTTTGTGTTTCCTTTTAGTTTTCTGTTTAGTGGATCTAACCATAGGTGTGAGTGGAGTATTAAAATCTCCCACTATTATTGTGTTATTGTTAATTTCCCCTTTCATACTTGTTAGCATGTGCCTTACATATTGCGGTGCTTCTATGTTGGGTGCATATATATTTATAATTGTTATATCTTCTTCTTGGATTGATCCTTTGATCATTATGTAGTGTCCTTCTTTGTCTCTTTTCACAGCCTTTATTTTAAAGTCTATTTTATCGGATATGAGTATTGCTTCTCCTGCTTTCTTTTGGTCTCTATTTGCATGGAATATCTTTTTCCAGCCCTTCACTTTCAGTCTGTATATGTCCCTTGTTTTGAGGTGGGTCTCTTGTAGACAACATATATAGGGGTCTTATTTTTTTGTCCATTCAGCCAGTCTTTGTCTTTTGGTTGGGGCATTCAACCCATTTACGTTTAAGGTAATTATTGATAAGTATGATCCCATTGCCATTTACTTTGTTGTTTTGGGTTCGAGTTTATACACCCTTTCTGTGTTTCCTGTCTAGAGAAGATCCTTTAGCATTTGTTGGAGAGCTGTGTAACCACATTTTATGAATCAATAACTAATAGTAGAACGTGAAGTGTTGAAAGCTGTGTAAGGAACCCCAGTGAAATGTGTTAAATTGTCATGGCCTTTAAGAAACTAGTCTTTTAGTGTGGTGAGCCTACCCTAGCAAGGTTGCAGATGGGACTGCAAGAAGGCACTACAGTTTTTGGCACCACAGTTCCTTCATGCTACCTCCACTTCTCTGCCTGCTATGTCTCACTGTTGGCTCTCCTGCTTTCTCCACCCTTTCACAGTTACCCCTTAGCTCGTAGTCCCTACACACTCCCACCCTGTGGTTTGGCCAAGTATGTTCAATTACTTATCCTAGCAGATCTCAGTACCTTGAAGGGCATGATTTCCAGTGTCTACCTGGTGACTTTATCCTTTCACTTCCTTTTCATAGGCCCTCTCCAGCCCAAGCTGGTTCAGTGGATCCTCAACTTGGTCCCAGATGGTCCTTCGTATGATAGAGAGGAGCAGACAAATGCATATAACTTTCAGGATGGTAGAGCACTCTGTAGGGAAAGTGAAAATGTTAGTCACTGAGTAGTATCTGACTCTTTGCGACCCCATGGACTATAGCCCATCAGGCTCCTCTGTCCATGGAATTCTTAAGGCAAGAATACTAGAGTGGATAGCCATTCCCTGCTCTAGGGGATCTCCCAACCCAGGGACTGAACCCAGGGTCTTCTGCATTGCAGGCAAATTCTTTATCATCTGAGCCATCAGGGAAGCTGCTCTCCCTAGGGGGTTGCAGATAAAACAAAGGACTCTTTCAGGGGCATTGCCAGAATATGTGGCAGGTAGAGCCTGAGGAATTTTTGGTCACTCAAACACAAACTTTGCTGATAGAAAATGTGCTGTAACTGTCTGCAAATGCATATGAAGCCACTGGGTGAAAGTCATGTAGAAAAAAGGGGGACAACCAATAGGACTTCTGTTTCCATAAAAATGCTAGGGAGGCCTTGCGTGCTGCGATTCATGGGGTTGCAAAGAGTCGGACACGACTGAGAGACTGAACAGAACTGAACTGACTACATGTTTTAGATTAACTGCTGTATTTTTGAGTCAATAGCAAAGGATAAGCATCTATCTTAGGTTAAATCCAGGCAGAAAGAATATTGCTTGCAGAACTATGAGCATAGACAATTATTTTGGATCTCTTGTTCTAAGCAATGACCTGGATTCTGTAGGGTGTCTATGAAGTTTATAAATGCTACATGAAAAACAAGTGAATGAAGACATAGCAGCAATCTAAGAAGAAATCATTTCAACAGACAGCATGTTTGAAGAAAATGTTCTTCAAATAAAAAAGAAAATGCAAAAGAGAAAAACTGGATAAGAAGAAAATAATATGATCTATGTATGTAGAAATAAAGGCAAGCATAGTTTTAAACTCAAGGAGGCAAAATATAGAACTGGCTATGAAAATGAATGTGACATAATGTTCTTTTTCATTCTGTAAGTAGATTAACAATAACTTTTATTTAACCTGTGTATTCTGAAACAATGAGCTCTGGGAGATAGATTCAGTAAGGCAAAGAATCTGTGAGTCACTAATAAAAATAGAGAGTAAGATAGATATTGATTGCCCTAAGAATTTGTGTCTCAGAAATACACCACAAAATTTAGGCTCTTCAAAAGAAACAGCTATTATACTATCCATTTTACCTCAAAGACTATTGCTTACAGTAAAAATTTTAAAATTCAGAGAACACCCCAAAGTAACTAAAGAAAATTGTAACTTTATCAGTCTGATAAATTCTCTGTCAGAACTGATTCATTTGCTATTTATTGTATTTGCTCATTTGTTATTCATTGTTATTTGTACTTTTATCATCATAACTTAGCATTAATTACCACAGCATTAAAATAAAATGCCATTGTAATTCTATATTCAGGGCCTAAGACTCAAAGTGACATCCATGCTTAGCAATTTGTCTACCAAACAGAAGTTCATTTACCCTTGAAAGACTTTTCCAATAAGTTAATATATTAATTATTTTGTTATCCAATTAATATAGATATTAAAGTATCTTCACATTTTTAAAAATTTAGTTAGTGATGTACCATTCTATCATCAAATTCGAACCAAGTTTCCATTATTAATTGAATTTTGATCTTATAAGTGGAGAGAAGATAGTGTGTGTTTGGGGCAGAGAATTATCTTTTTCTCACTGAAATACATTTAGTCAACCCTATTCTCTATCTAACCAAATATAAATTATCTTCTCCAGTGATTTTTCAATATGACATAATGTTCCTAAAATTAAGTACTACTATAATTCATCTCTGTGTATGGCCACCTGCTGCTGCTAAGTTGCTTCAGTTGTGTCCCACTCTGTGTGACCCCATAGACGGGAGCCCACCAGGCTCCCCCGTCCCTGGGATTCTCCAGGCAAGAACTGGAGTGGATTGCCATTTCCTTCAATGCATGAAAGTGAAAAGTGAAAGTGAAGTCGCTATTCCTCCTAACACATTCTTTATTTGGCCCCTATTCTTTTGCAAACATGATCCTTCAGCAGATTGTTTATCTTTTGTCTGATCTTACTGTGGGTTTCCCAGGTGGTGCAGTGGTAAAGAATCCATCTACATATTCAGGAGATGCAAGGAGACGTAGGTCGATCCCTGGGTCCAGAAGATCCCCTGGAGTAGTAAGTGGCAACCCAGACCAGTATTCATGCCTGGAAAATTCCATGGACAGAGGAGCCTGGTGGTCTACCATGGGGTTTCAAAGAGTCAGCAACTGAGGGAAAAAAAAAAAGAAAATCTTAATTCAGTAATATAACTTGACTACCAGATATTGGGGTATCACAGTAGAACTTGCTTATTGAAGTTTTCATTTGTGAGTGATCCCTTGGATGCTCCATACCCCTAGGTTGTGGAAACCCAAGAGCACTGTGTCACAGATGCACATATGTTGGGTCAAGAGTCCAGATCCACAGGAATATGAATAGCAAACTCAGCAACTTCAACCTGATATCAACCCACTGTCCAAAAGCATTCTATTATGTAAACTTTAACCACCTCTCACTTTTATGTTAGTAATTATCAAACTGTGAAGCATGAAAGAATTCTAATACATAAGTCTGTGGATAAGATACAGGAGCTGCATGTTTACTATTAAGTCGTGTAATGCCAATGCAAGTGATTAATGCTCAGCACATCGAGAAATATTCTGATACTCTAGAAGATAAAGGATTTTTACCAGAATAAATCCATTTTATGAGGCTGTACAAATGAATCATAATTTGTTCAGCATCTGTGAGACTAAACTAAGCTTCAATCACAATGCTCAAGGATCAGAATAGGCTATTAGGAAATGCCGTAGAAAGGTATGTGATCCAGAGCCTCTGCCCCTGAAAAGAAGAGCAGAATTCAGAATTTACATAAAGACCTGTCCCTTCTCCATCTACCAAGTTACCTGGGCCTTTCTGAAACCCAGGGATGGACAAGACTCTCAAGAAGTAACTCTCGTTTGTGACTCTAAATTTTTCCAAGTAATTTTGAGGAACCAAAATATGTTTAAAGTTCTATAGTATCAATAATATTAATTGACAAATATTACAGCACTCTATAGAACGTAGTGTGAAGACTCACACTGTGTGTGAATGCACGTGTCAGTCCTGTCACCTCAGTTTTAAGATGTGTTACCTGCTATGATTACAGGTACAAGGACTTAAAAACGATGACATCACCACTTCACACGATGAAATGGTCCAATTATACCTTGCTATCTATATCAAAAATTGATAGTTGCAGAGACATAAACATATAGGTTTACAGCTCTCTGTTGCTAATTGATTTATGTGTGAATATGCTAATACAATCCTGATTTTGTTTTAGAATTTCTAATGAGACTGAGCTTGAATACTTATTGTTTATGACCTAAAATATTTTAAAGTTTGAAAATATAAAGCTACTATTCTACTTTCCCTAAAAAATAATATCTAGCCATAGGCTATGTAAGTATCCTTGAAGAATTTAAAATAAATTTTCTTATAGTCTAGGTAAGGTATATGAATAAATATGACTGAGAAGTAAGAACAGGTAGTTTAGTATATAATTATTCATTTAATATCTGGGAGAAGAGAAGTTACTGTTGATTTCTCCTTTCAAGAACTGAATAGATGTGGGCAGCAAGTAAAGAATCAACTAGCACATTCCAAAGCATTTCCCCCAATAAACTACACACTATAATGCATATGAGTGTGACTATATATATATATATATATATATATATCCGTATGTGTATAGCTATGTGTGTACATGCTCAGTTGATTCAGTCATGTCTGACCCTGCAACCCCATGGACTGTAGCCTGTCAGAGGCCTCTGTGCCTGGGATTCTCCAGGCAAGAATACTGGAGTGGGTTATCACGCTCTCCTTCAGGGGAATTTTCCCAACCCAGGAACTGATCCTGGGTCTCCTGCATTGCAGGTGGATTCTTTACTGCTGAGCCACCAGGGAAGCTCCATGTATGGCAATATAGAATATATAGTATTATTTACATTATTTATAGTCATATTGATCATTTTATAGACTATATAATCTTATATGAACCACTAACAGTTTCTTTCTTAAAATCTTGAGTCAAATTAGCTCCAAACATCAACCAAGATATAAAGAAAATAGTTATGTGTAGAAAGAATTTTCACTCAAATTATTTTGGAATAAGTATTACTAGATATTTTAGAAAAAGTATTAGGAAAGAAGTGATATAATGATTTGTTTTTCTCTCCCTTTTATGAAGGGATTTGACTTCCTGAAGTCCACTAAGCAGGAAAAGGAAATAAAGGAATCAATTACTGCCTAAATATTCTTTTCAAAAGTCTTTAAAAAAGCTAATTTTTCCTTTGTGGAATATTATTTGAATTCAAAAGAGCTAAACAATGAAACTGGCAACATAAAGTATAATAATGTTAGTAGATGAAATGTTTTTTAAGATAATTTCTTATTTGGTATTTGTTTTCATTTACACATTTGCAAACTTGAATGGCAAAGTAAAAAATATTTGATCCCATAAAGATTCACTTTACTTCTTTAAATTGAGTTTTACTCTGTAGTGTGGTATATAGTATATAAATGTGTACGTTAGGCTTATATGATTTGGCCAAGATTCAATGGCACTTTTTTTGTAACATAAAAAAATTATAATCACTGTGAAATTTTATGTATCAAATACTGCTCTACATTTGTCAGGCTATACATTTTTCTGTTCCCATAGATCCAATTAATTGACTACACATGTGATAGCACTGATTATACAGTTGTTGAATGAAAACAATAGAGGGAAGTTATTGTACTTACTTATATAAAGGGAATAATAATATAAATGAAATATTCAAGAGTTAAAATGTCAAGAATATTTAATAATATAGACCAACTAGATATGTGAAATTAGATATGTGAACCAGTATAGGTACCTGAACCGTGAACTTGCAGATTTTCAAGCTGGATTTAGAAAAGGCAAAGGAGCCAGAGATCGAATTGAAAGCATCCACTGGATCATAGAAAAAGCAAGAGAATTCCAGAAAAACATCTATTTCTGCTTTATTGATTATGCCAAAGCCTTAACTGTGTAGATCACACAAGCTGTGGAAAATTATTCAAGAGGTGGGAATACCAGATCACCTTACATCCTTCCTAAGAAATCTGTATGCAGGTCAAGAAGAAATAGAACCAGACATGGAACAACAAACTGGTTCCAAATTGGGAAAGGAGTACATTAAGGCTATATATTGTCACTCTGCTTATTTAACTTATATGCAGAGTACATCATGAGAAACGTTGAGCTGGATGAAGCATAAACTGGAATCAAGATTGCCAGGAGAGATATCAATAACCTCAGACACGCAGATGACACCACGCTTATGGCAGAAAGCAAAGAGGAACTAAAGAGCCTCCTGATGAAAGGGTAGGAGGAGAGTGAAAAAGCTGGCTTAAAATTCAACATTCAGAAAACTAATGGCATCTGGGCCCTTCACTTCATGGCAAATAGATGGGGAAACAATGGAAACAGTGAGAGACTTCATTTTGGGGTCTCCAAAATCACTGCAAATGGTGACTGTAGCCATAAAGTTAAAAGACGCTTGCTCCTTGGGAAAAAAGTTATGACCAACCTAGACAACATATTAAAAAGCAGAGACATTACTTTGCCAACAAATGTCCATCGAGTCAAAGCTATGATTTTTCCAGTAGTCATGTATGGATGTGAGAGTTGGACTATATAGAAAGCTGAGTGCTGAAAAATTGATGTTTTTGAACTGTGGTGTTGGAGAAGACTCTTGAGAGTCCCTTGGACTGCAAGGAGATCAAACCAGTCAATCCTAAAGGAAATCAGTCCTGAATATTCATCGGAAGGACTGATGCTGAAACTGAAGCTCCAACACTTGGACCGCCTGATGCAAAGAACTGAATCATTGGAAAATACCCTGATGCTGGGGAAAGATGGAAAGCAGGAGGAGAAGGGAACAACAGAGGATGAGATGGTTGGATGGCATCACCGACTCATTGGACATAAGTTTGAGCAAGCTCTGGGAGTTGGTGATGGACAGGGAAGCCTGGCATGCTGCAGTCCATGGGGTCGCAAAGAGTTGGACATGACTGAGTGACTGAACTGATGAAACCAATTAGAACCAAATATATATTCAACATGTGGCTAAAGATAATTATCAATACAAAACTTTGCTCCTTGAACTGGGTAGTCAGACTCTCAGAGACAGTAGACATAGGAAAGTTTCATTTGGAAAGTTATTGAACGACAAACACAGTTTTTATAGAGAAAAATGAGAAGCTACAAGTAAGGCCCATGGGGGCACGATAACTTGAGGGGACCGACTACAGAAATAATATTATTAAAGTCTTCGTTGTCAAATGTAGAAATTCAAATCTGACAGAGTCTTGTCTGGCAGAATCCAAGTTAAGATTTAGAGTAAAGCAAGAAATAAAGGCAATTAGATAAATGGGACACAAATTTGGGAAAAGAAGAGGGGAGGTATTTTATACCATTTTGAAATAAGCAGAAAAACAATTAATCATTTTTGGCTTTTAGAATTTGATAAGCCATGGCCCATGACCTAATTTTAAAAGAATGTTACAGTGGTAAAATTGGATGGCTTGGTGTATAGGAAAAATTGGAACATCCATTTCACATTCTTCCTAATGTGTTATATTTTCCAGACCCTCTTACAGTAAGGTCTAGATATGATCTGGGTTCAAATAATCAGAGATAGTCTCATGAGATCTGGAGGCAGAAGCAAAATGGAGTGATGCTTCCACTGTGGTTTAGGGGTTTTTTATTTGTTGATTGGCTGTTTGGTTGGTTGTTTTGGTAAGCATAGTCATGATGACATTGGACTTCTCTGTGACAACATTAGCAGAGATCCCAGTGTTATCAACTTCACAGGTCTTAAGAAGCAAGGTACAGGGCATTTATTTTGCACATTTTCTCCTGCGATGAGAATATATGATCTGGAATTTAAGGGTAAGCCTTCATATAAAATTTCCTTATTCTTCTCACAAATTTGACCTACCCTGCATTAGAGGACTTAATACCGCCCCCCCCCCCAAATGCTTCTATTATATGGCACACTGATTCCTAGGACTAGAAGTTTTGACTGTCATGGGGTCATCTGGGGCCTCCTTATAATCTAAAAGTAACGGGAGAAAAAATTTTCTCTGTTGGATAGGAATATTAACCTTGACTTTAAGGGGAATAGGGCTACTCCTAAAACGTGTGTCAGGGAGGATTATGTATGTGTCTGGAATGGAGGGCTATTTTGAGATGTGTCCTTGTATTCCCATATCCTGAAGAAGCACTTCATGGACAATTCCAGGTATTCCAAGACAGTCATGACTACCAGTGGCTCAGATCCAACAGAAATGAAGGTTTGCTTTAACCCACTCCATTATTCTTGCCTGGAGAATTCCATGGACAGCAGAGCCTGGCAGGCTACAGTCTGTAGGGTCACAAGAGTTAGTCACAACTGAGTGACTAACACATACTTTTCACACACCCACCATTTAACCCCCAAAACTGAGACCAATGAAAATATGAAATTCAAAGTAGAAAAAAAAAAAAAAAGATGCTATACATACAAACAGGGCCTTATGACCATTTGGACCATTTGGAGAAAAAACAGGCTGCAGTAGCCTCTTTATGTATTTATTTCTCTTTAACATATATCCTTTTTATACTCCATTTCTCTCACTTTGTATTATATATCTTTCTTTGATAGTTTTGTAGGATATGTAAATGGGAAGAGTAGTGAACCCAGGCAAGAAATACCACCTCAGGAAAGATTCTATGACTAATAGAAGTTTGGGTTTCTTCTCTTGTGGACAGTGTAAATGTTTTTATTTCTATGTGAGAAGAGCTGCATTTTATTGAAATCAGTTGTTGCTGTTGGAAAATTTATGTGTGGGAGAGTGGGAGTTATTGTGCTTTGCTGCTCAATATCCATTCACCACCCTCTTTCTAGTATGTTTTCTTAAACTTCTGAGGTTGAGAAGCCAAAATCTATATTTCTAAGTCTCTTTTGCTGATGGGACTCAGAGTGTGGTTTAGATTTGGAGAGTTAGTCAAATTCCTGTGGTATTTCGAAAAGGGAGTATAGTGGAGATCACAGGCCTACAATTTCTGTTGGTCATCATAGTCATAAAAGCCCTGGATTCTTCTCCAACAACATTTTCAGGTATTCCAATGTCTCATAATTAATTTGTGAATGTTGAGAGGACTCAGGACATCCATTTTTTCTTATGCCAATATATAGGTATAATGTGGTTCTGGTGTCAACAGTACATAGTTTTCCAACCTAAAAATTGCAGCTGCTAAGATAATACATGCCTGGACTCTATGGTTGCAATGACAATGCTATAGATTCTTGATTATAACAAAAGTAGAGATTTGCCTGGTGATTTACTTCTATGATAAAGTCTGCCCTCTAAGCTTTCTATAAGTTGTATGAACTTAATTCCTGTATTAAATAACTTTCTGCTTAAAATAGAGTAGTTTCAGTTATCTACAATTCAACCCTGACTCAAACAGATGGTATAGAGAAAGTAACACAATTGACCAAATTAATCTATTCTATGTGATGAAAATCCATTCTCCCTGAACATGTGAAACTGGAGACAATCATGTGTAGGAAGAAAAGATAGCTTCAATACAAAGGATATGGACTGAAAAAAAACAAACAAACAAAGGATATGGGCTGATTTATCAAATAACAAATGTAATTTTTAATTTTCAGTGAATTTTTGCTTTTTTATAGACTTATAGGCATAGCCAGGTAAAATGACTTCACCAACAGAACTAGTTCAATTCTAATTTGAACCTGAACCATTAGGTCTTTATATAACAGACCACACATGTACTTTTATCTAAATTTCATGTTAGTTTAATAGTCACAGTTGTTTACTTGCCACTTATATGATTCCTATAAACTATATATTTATCAACAAATTTTGACACCTGAAAAGCAATGATGAATATCCATATGGATGTTTTCATAGTATAGAAATGAAAAGATGTATGTCATACAGATGATAAAATCTAACAGTTTAAGAGAAAATGTCCATATCTGTAAACAGAAAGAAAACTCATAATTAGGTTTAGCTCAGATCAAACATAAATATTTATATGTTGATTTAATTTTTGTTGTAATCTCTAATTATTTTTCAAGTCAGATTGAGATAGTTAGAGAGATAAATACAGAGATGCAGTCATAGGTCATGCACATTTCTGAAATAGTAGCTAATTACAAAGGTCCAATCTAGGAATAGGTAGGATAAGTCATCTACAGTTCACTCAAAAGAGCAAATGAGCTTATACTGATGTCTCAACTCTAATTCATTATAAGGCAAATCATTCTAGACTTCTTCCCTACTTATCTATAATTTCCCCCCAAAGCTGTTAAAACTAATAAATGAAAGCAGGAAAGTTGCAACGTACAAAGTGCATATTCAAAAATCTGGAGCATTTCTATTACACTAACAGTGAACTATCAGAAAGAAAAATTAAGAAAAGAATCCCATTTAAAATTGTGTCAAAAAGAATTTTAAAACCTAGGAATAAATTTCATCAAGAAGAATAAAGACTTACATACTAAAAGCTATGACATTGATGAAAGAAACTGAAAACACACGAAAGAATGGAATATTTTATGCTTATAGATTGGAAGTATTAATGTAACAATGTCCATGTTACCCAAAGCATCTATAGATTCAATACAATCTCTGTCAAAATTCCAGAACATTTTCCTCAGAAGCAGAACAAACAATCCTAAAATGTGTGTGGAACCACATAAGACCCCAAAAGTCAAAGCAATACTGAGAAAGAAAAACAATCTGGAGACATCACACTGCATGATTTCAAACTATATTACAAAGCTAGAGTAATCAAAACAGATGGTATCAGCATAAAAACAGACACATAATACAGCATAAAAATAGATCAATGGAACAGAATAGACAGCCCAGAAATAAACCCAAGCATATATGGTCAATTAATTTATGACAAAGTAGGCAACGATATACACTGGGCAAAAGACAATTCCTTCAATAGACAGTGCTGAGAAAACTGGACTACTATATACAGAAGAATAAAACTAGACCACTATCTTAAACCAACATAAAAATTAACTCAAAATACATTAAAGACTTGACTGTAAGGCCTGAAACCAGAAAACCCCCAGTAAACTCCATGACATTGCTTTTGGTGACATTTGTTTTTGTTTTAATCCAACTCCAAAGAAAAAACAGTGGGACTACATCAAACTAAAAACTTCTGGATAATGAAAGAAACCATTAACAAAATAAAAAGACAATCTACTGAGTGAGAAAAGATATTTGCAAACAATACCCAATCAAAGGATAAATCCACAATGTATAAAGAACTCACCCAACTCAACATCAAGAAATAAATAACCCAATTTTAAAAATAGTTGGAATATCTAAATAAACATCTTTTAAAAGAAGACATACAGATGGCCAAAATACACACTGAAAGATTCTCAGGATCACTAATCAACAGAAAAATGCATATCAAAACCACAATGAGATATCTCCTCACACCTGCTCAAAATGGCTATGAACAGGAAATAAGTGTTGGCTAGGGTGAAGAGACGGAGAAGGCAATGGCACCCCAATCCAGTACTCTTGCCTGGAGAATCCCAGAGACAGAGGAGCCTAGTGGGCTGCCGTCTATGGGATCGCACAGAGTCGGATGCGACTGAGGTGACTTAGCAGCAGCAGCAGCAGGGTGTAGAGATATGTTACCTTAGTGCGCTGTTGTTTAGAGTGTAAATTGGTGCCATCACTATGGAAAACAGTTTGGAGGTTTCTCAAAAAGACTGAAAATTGAAAGTAGAGTTATGGTATGACCCAGCAATTCTACTTCTGGGTATTTATCAGAAGTAAATAAAAGCACTAAGTCGGAAAGGCATATGCATTTTATATTGATTCCAGCATTATTTACAATAGCCAAAATATGGAAGCAACCTAAGCACCCATCAAGAACTGAATGGATAAAGAGGCTGTGTGTGTGTGTGTGTGTGTGTGTGTGTGTATGTATATATATATATACAAACAATGGAATACTATTCAGCCATAGAAGGAACTCCTGCCATTTGTCACAGTATGGATGGACCTTTAGGGTACTATCCTAGGTGAAATAAGTCAAACTGAGAAAGACAAATACCATATGATTTAACTAATATGTGGAATCTAATAAACAAAACTGACTAAACCAGACTAAGCTAATTGATACAGAGAAAAGATTGGTGGTTGCTGAAGAGGTGGGAGAATGGTGGGGGTGGGGGTGGGAGTGGTGGGATGGTGGTGGAATAAAATAAATGAAGGGAATTAAGAGGAAAAACCTTACAGCTATAAAATAAATAAAACATTAGGATGTAACATAAGGTATGGTGACCATAGTCAATATATATTGTATTGCAAATTTGAAAGTTGCTAAGAAAATAAATCTTAAAAGTCCTCATCCACAAGAAAAAAATTTGTAACTCTGTGTGGTGACAGATGGTAAACTAGACTTATTGTGGTGATCATTTTACAACATATACAAATGTTGAATTATGTTTTACATCAGAAACTACTATAATGTTGTATGCCAATCATACTTCAATAAAGAAATGTTTTCTAAACAGCTGACTTGCTTTTGAGAAACTCCGTCTTCCAAGAAAAAAAAAGTAATTTCTAGTATGTTATTCACTTAATATTTTGATCTTTTCACATTCTCCCCAAACCTCAAAATCCATTAATCTGTATTGAATAATACTAACAATATCCATATAAAAGGCGAGCATAATGGTAACAGAAAAAAAAGCTCACTAATATCATAAATGCAGAATATTTATATTTTCCATCTTTCCCATATAAAATTTAATGTTCAGTGTCCTCTATATTTATTTACAGTTGCAAATAATAATTTATGTTTTCACACTTGTTTTAACTTATGTAACACTGACTTTCCCTATCTTTGGGGAGGACAGGCTCATACATATATTTGTGAAAAAGCCACTACTTTAATGTTTAATTATGGGTACAAATCTGTCCTCTGAGCTAGGCAAAACACTTGTGAAAGATTAAAGATTAAAATTATTTATCAAGTTGATTTCCTCTTTTGTTATATATTGCTAGAAATACAGAATATGAAAAAATGCTATAATTTCAAAACAGGGTGAAAATCAGAGTATTTCTTAAAAATAGAAGAGTAAAATATTTATATAAACAAGTCAAAAAGTTTCCCCCAAAAAAAGCTATCCCACAGACAAATATAATTAGATACTGAATTAATGAAAGTGAATCATTAGAAGACAGATTTATATGCGGCAGATTCAGGGACTATCCCTTTTGCCCAGAGCTTTGTTTCCTTTTCAGTGTTTTTGGCAGCTTATAGAAGAGAAATAAATTTTATGATAAAATTACTTCTAAATATCTTGGAGCAAACAGTACACACTGTGACTTCATGTTTTCTCATCCCTCTGTGTCCACAGACAGCAGGAAACCCTCTTGTTGACTAAGGCAGTGTTTGATAATAACCTTTTTCTCCTTGTTATATTACTTGGAGTGCTCATCATTTGAGAGAAGTAATGTGTTGGGAATCTCCTACAGTCCACTTCAATTGCCAGGCACCATACCTTCCATATTCTCTCTGCACGCCATTTTTTAAAATCCAACTTTCCAGCTGAGTAGATTGAGGCATACACTATTTTCTGAGTATCCCATGAATTTCACATATGGAATTGGCAACAAAATGTGTGCTGACCTGTCCACCCTACCCACCTCCCACCCCTGCATGCAGTCATACAGAATGAGAAAAAGCTTCTTACACTTGATGTTTTCCCCCTTTTTATCCATAGTGCCTCCAAACACTTAGAAAATTAAATAACATATTTGAAAGAGAAAACCAAATTGAAACTAGAAGACAAAACGAAGTCACATAAACTTCCAGGAAGAGTAATGGATTTTTTTTCCCTTCTTTTTTAAACTTTAATTGGAGGATAATTACTTTACAGTATTGTGATGGTTTTTGCTGTACATAAACATGAATTGGCATAGGCATACATATGTCCTCTCCCTCCTGAATCCCCTCTCGCCTCACTCCTCACCTCATCCCTCCAGGACATCACAGAGCCCTGCTTTTGGGTGGCCTGCATCATTTATCAAGCTCCCACTGAGTATCTAATTTACATATGGTAATGCATATGTTTCAGTCCTATTCTCTTAAATCATCCTACCCTCTCCTTCTCCCACTGACTCCAAAAGTCTGTTTTTTATGTCTGTGTCTGCTTTGCTGCCCTGCACTTAGGATCATCTGTACCACCTTTCTAGTTTCTATATATAAGTGTTGTAATACCATTCTTGTCTTTCTCTTTCTGGCTTACTTCACTCTGTATAATAGGCTGTATGTTCATCCACCTCATTAGAACTGACTCAAATATGTTCCCTTTTATAGCTGAGTAATATTCCATTGCATATATGTACCACAACTTCCTTATTCATTCATCTCCAGTGGACATCTAGGTGGCTTCCATGTCCTAACTATTTTAAATAGTGCTGCAATGAACATTGAGGTATATGTGTCTTTTTCAATTCTGGTTTCCTCAGAGTATATGCCCAGTAGTGGGATTCCTGGGTTTTATGGTAGTTTGGGTGATAGCCCAGAATATGCTTGCAGTGCAGGAGACCTGGGTTTGATCCCTGGGTTGGGAAGAGCCTCTGGAAGAGGGCATGGCAACCCACTCCAGTACTATTGCCTGGAGAATTCCATGGCCAGACAAGCCTGGTGGCCTACAATCCATAGGATTGCGCAGTCAGACACAACTGACTCAGCAGCAGCAACAGCAGCATGGTAGTTTTATTTCTAGTTTTTTTAAGGAATCTCTGTACTGTTCTCCATAGTGGTTGTATCAGTTTGCATTCCCACCAACTGTGTAAGAGGGCTTCCTTTTTCCATAATGAAAATTTAGCATTTGTAGATTTTTTGATGATGGCCATTCTGACAAGTGTGGGATGATACTTTATTGTGGTTTTGAAGATCCGTCTAGTCAAGGCTATGGTTTTTCCAGTAGTCATGTATGGATGTGAGAGTTGGACTGTGAAGAGGGCTGAGTGCCGAAGAATTGATACTTTTGAACTGTGGTGCTGGAGAAGATTCTTGAGAGTCCCTTGGACTGCAAGGAGATCCAACCAGTCCATTCTGAAGGAGATCAGCCCTGGGATTTCTTTGGAAGGAATGATGCTAAAGCTGAAACTCCAGCACTTTGGCTACCTCATGCGAAGAGTTGACTCATTGGAAAAGACTTTGATGCTGGGAGGATTGGGGGCAGGAGGAGAAGGGGATGACAGAGGATGAGATGGCTGGATGGCATCACAGACTGGATGGACGTGAATCTGAGTGAACTCTAGGAGTTGGTGATGGACAGGGAGGTCTGGCGTGCTGCGATTCATGAGGTCACAAAGAGTCGGACACGACTGAGCGACTGAACTGAACTGAACTGAATAGTCAGTGATGTTGAGCATCTTTTCATGTGTTTATTAGTTATCTGTATGTCTTCTTTGAAGAAATGTTTGTTTAAGTCTTCTGCCCACCTTTTGATTGAATTGCTTGTTTTTCTGGTATTGAGCTGCATGAGCTGCTTGAATATTCTAGAGCTTAATTCTTTTTTAACTGTTTTTTGTTGTTGTTGTTTTCTTTCATTCTGAGGGTTGTCTTTTCACCTTGCTTACAGTTTCCTTCATTGTGCAAAAGCTTTTAAGTTTAATTAGGTCCCATTTGTTAATTTTTGTTTTAATTTCCATTACTCTAGGAGGTGGGTCATAGAGGATCTTGCTGTGATTTATGTCAGAGAGTGTTCTGCCTATGTTTTCCTCTAAGAGTTTAATAGTTTCTCAGAGGATAAGATGGTTGGATGGCATCACCGACTCAATGGACATGGGTTTGGGTGATCTCCGAGAGTTGGTGATGGACAGGGAGGCCTGGCGTGCTGTGGTTCACAGGGTTGCAAAGAATCAGACACAACGGAGTGACTGAACTTAACTGAACTGAACATCTTACATTTAGGTCTTTAATTCGTTTTCAAGGCCACCATCACCCTGATATCAAAACCGGACTAAGATGCCACAAAATAGAAAATTGCAGGCCACTATCACTGATGAACATGGAAGCAAAAATCCTCAACAAAATTCTAGCAAAGAGAATCCAATAACACATTAAACAGACTAATATGCCATGATCAAGTGGGCTTTATTCCAGGGATGCAAGAATTCTTCAATAAATGCCAATTAATCAATGTGATACACCATATTAACAAATTGAAAGATTAAAAACCATATGATCACTTCAGTAGATTCAGATAAAGCCTTTGACCCAAAATTCAACACCCATTTATGATAAAAACTCTCCAGAAAGTAGTCCTATAAGGAAATACCTCAATATAATAAAGGCCATATATGACAAACCCACTTCAAACATTATCAATGGTGAAAAACTGAAAGCATTTCCTCTAAAATCAGGAACAAGACAAGCATGCCCACTCTTAACCACTATTATTCAACACAGTTCTTTTTTTTCTGCTTTTTGTTTTTTCTTTTTTTCCACTTTTTTTAAAATATAAATTTATTTATTTTAATTGGGGGCTAATTACTTTACAATATTGCATTGGTTTTGCCATATACTGATATGAATTCTCCATGGGTGTACATGTTCCCCATCCTGAACCCCCCTCTCAACTCCCTCCCCATACCATCCCTCTGGGTCATCCCAGTGCACCAGCCCCAAGCATCCTGTATCATTCATCGAACCTGGACTGCTGATTCATTTCACATATGATAATATACATGTTTCAATGCCATTCTCCCAAATCATAGTTTTGGAAGTCCTAGCCACAGCAATCAGAGAAGAAAAAGAAATAAAAGGAATCCATATTGGAAAAGAAGTAAAACTCTCACTGCAGATGACGTGATTCTCTACATAGAAAACTCTAAAGATACCACTAGAAAATTACTAGAGCTAATCAATGAATATAGTCAATTTGCAGGATATAAAATTAATACACAAAAATCCCTTGCATTCCTATATGCTAACAGTGAAAAATCAGAAAGAGAAAATAAAGAAACAATTCCATTCACACCATTGCAACAAACAGAATAAAATATTTAGGAATAAATTTACCTAAAGAGGCAAAACCTGTATGTATAACACTGTAAGACACTAATGAAAGAAATCAAAGATAACATAAACAGGTGGAGAGATATACCATATTCTTGAGTTAGACGAATCAGTATAGCGAAAATGACTATAGTACCCAAAGCAATCTATAGATTGAATGTAATTCCTATCAAACTACCAACGATATTTTTCACAGAACTAGAACAAATAATGTCACAATTTGTATGGAAACACAAAAGATCCTGAATAGCCAAAGCAATCTTGAGAAAGAAGAATGGAACTGGAGGAATCATCCTTCCTGACTTCATACTATACTACAAAGTTACAGTCATCAGGACAGTATGATGCTGTCACAAAAACAGAAATATAGATCAATGGAACAAAATAGAAAGCCTGAAGATAGACCCATGCACCTAAGGACACCTTATCTTTGACAAAGGAGGCAAAAATAAACAAAATAGTCTCTTCAACAAGTGGTGCTTGAGAAACTGGTCAACTACATGTAAAAGTTTGAAATTAGAACACTTTCTGACATTACACACAAAAAGCAATAGCTTTTAATAAAAGATTTTAAAGATTGGGGCTTCCCTGGTGTCTCAGCTGGTAAAGAATCTGCCTACAATGTGGGAGACCTGGGTTTAATCCCTGGGTCGGGAAGATCTCCTGGAGAAGGGAATGGCTTCCCGTCCCAGTATTCTGGCACATGCAAAAGTATGAAAGTGGAACACTTTCTGACACTATACACAAAAAGAAATAGCTTTTAACAAAATATTTTAAATATTAGGAGTAAGTAAATAGAAATATGCCTTGGAGGCATTTAAACATTGGCACTAAATGTGACAAAATTGTCTGAATAGTTCTGTGACAGTACAGTTTCCGGCCAACTGGCCAAAAGAATAATGCTATTAAAAGAGACATATCTAGACTCTGTTAGGATAATAAAGTATAATTTTGAACTAGATTCTGAAGTCAAGATATGGCTAATATAAGGCATTCTCAAATTTTCAACACACATTTGTTCATACATCTTGTGGGAAAAAGGCAGTATTTGTTCCTGAGTTTTTACTCAATGCAAACAAACACACAAACATGCATAAAAGACACATATACACACTCACACATATATACATATTAACACACACACCTAGATATACACATAAAATACATATGCATACATTTGACCACATGTAAATATGTACACAGTACACTCACCTATCTACACACACACACACACACACACACACACACACACACACGTACACACATAAGTATACACAGACTTGCCCTCTCTCAGAAGAATGTATGGCAGGTTAGTAGCCTGGCACTGTCTTTTCGTGAAACATTCATTCCTTCCCTCCATTCTTTCTAGATTTTACATAGCACCAAGATCAGGAAATGACAAACCTCAGCCTATGGGTAGAATCTGATCAGCCACCTGTTATAATATAGTCTGTGAACTGAGTGGTGTGTACATTTTTAGATTGTTTGAAAAAAATTAACATGATATGTTAAAACTGTATGAAGTCCATATTTTAGTGTCCATAAATAGTTTTCTTGGAATACTGCCATACTCATTTATCTCAGATTATCTAAGACTGTTTGGGCTACAACAGGAGATCTGAGTAGTTGCTAGAGACTACATGTGGCTCTCTCACTGCTTCAGACTGCTATTCAGGACACTACCAATCACAGAGATACAGCTATAAATCCACAGTGTTTCAAGTGCCACACATATCTCCACCCTAGAACTTTTAATATTTTTTTAATTACCAGTATATATGCATTATGTTAAAACAGAAGAGAAGTGGACTTATGTTGTACTATCAAGACATAATAGAGTGTAGGTTATTTTGTTATTGAGTTAGATCAGTAAATAAGAAATTAATAAATAAGGCATCAATATACTGGAAGTCCTAACAAGAATAAAATGCATAAAAAGAAATAAAAGGCAACCAAACTGGAAGGAATAAAATGGTCCTTATTCATAGATGATATGGTTGTTTACATAGAAAATCTCACAGAAGCTACAAAAATTTTCTGAAGCTAATTAATGAATTTAGCTAGTTCACAGAATAAAGATCAACATGAAAGGTCAATTTTACTCATATGCTGGCAGGGAACAATTAGAATCTAAAATTTAAAAACTAAAAATCACTTAAAGTAGCACCACCCATGAAACTTAGGTATACATCTTCTATACAGAAAACTACAAACCACTGATGAAAGAAACCATAGAATACCATAACAACAACAACAACAACAAAGAATAACATAACAAATGGTGAGAGATAGAATGTGCACAGATTAGAAGGTTTAGATGTCAGTTCTCCCAAACTTTATCTGCTGATTCAAAGTAATCCCAGTCAAATCCTAACAAGCTTTTTTGTTGATATCAATAAGCTGATTCTAAAGTTCATACTGTTATGCTCCGAGCCCGTATCTCTGAACTGACCGAGAGAGCAAGTCCACCACAGTATTGCAAACGCAAGAAGGGAGTTTGTTTATTCCTAGCGTGCTAGGGCCCAAGTCTCATCCCACACAAGGGAATCCGACAAGAGCCCCGAACAAAGGAGTATGGCGGCTTATATACAGGCAGTTCTTTGTCTCAGTTACAGGAGTAGCTGGCGTTACATGATTGGCCAGGCAGGATGAGCGCATATCCTGTCTCTTTCTGGTAAACATGACTCAGGTGCTAGAGACTGTTGTTTGGTCCCTAACATTCCCCCCTGTCCTTAGATCATATGGAGGAATCTTCCTCTCGGTCCTGAGACACAGTTTGATATTGTTGTCGAAGCACAAACAGCTGTACTGTGTTTATGCGTTCCTTTACAAAGGCTACAAGTCTATTGATAATACATGGGTCGAAGGTAAGCATTAGCAAAACTACTAGCAGGGGTCCTAGCAAGGTGGAGATTAAGGTAGTCAGCCAAGGGGATTGTTGAAACCAAGATTCAAACCATCCCTGTTGAGCCTCACGTTCTCGTTTACATTGGGCTAGTCCTTCTCTCACTTTGGCCATAGATTCTCTAACTATTCCTGTATGATCCGCATAGAAACAGCACTCTTCTCCTAGGGCAGCACAGAGTCCCCCTTGTTGCAGAAAGAGCAGATCTAATCCCCTCCTGTTTTGCAGAACTACTTCAGATAGAGAAGTTAGAGACGATTCTAAATGACTAATAGATTGCTCTATACGGGTAATGTCTTCATCTATGGCTGCTCTCAGGGAGTTAAATCCTTGGCTTTGCAGGGACAGAGCTGTTATTCCGGTTCCAGCCCCGGCTATTCCAAGACCGAACATAGTTGCTATGGTTATGGCGGTAAGAGGTTCCCTCTTAACTTTATAAGTTCTTTTTGGAGGATTTAGAGTTAATTTCTGGGCCCAATAATCATATATTGCTTTCTCCGGTCGGTACAGAATCTTTGGCACAACAGCCACCGTAACACAGAATTCTTCTTTGGGGTCAAAGATTGAGCTATGCAGGCATGGAGTTAGCCCTGTGTGTGAACAGACCCACCATCCCCCCATTTGAGGTATTAACCATTTAGCTACAGGCAAATCATCAGGCTCGACAACATGCACACAAAGTGGAGACTTTGCTGGTAACACCGTGCCCATGCATAAGCCCTTTCCCCATACCTCTTTCATCGTCAGACCCACCTTTCAGTCCCCCCAATGACATTGATGAGGATCGGTGCTGTTGGCCCAGTCATAAGAGGCATTGAGGCCTACTGCTTCGTAATAAGGGGGAATTAAGTTGTAACATAACCAACAAGATTTAGTTGCCTCAGGATGGGTCTGATTCAGGGTGGCATAAGCTGCCCTAATCAGCTTCCATAGGGGATCTATTTCAGCGAGCGCTTCTGCTTCGGGGCTCACTGCCAAAGATGTTGGCATGGAAGTCGTTAGGCGGGGGGTTACAGCCAGCTTTTCTACTTTGTTGGGCCCGATACTGTGTACAAGAATTGGCTCTAAGACCTGGCTCACTACTATAATCCCTTTTCCATCAACCCCAAACCCTCCTGATTCCCTCGTCTGTAGCCCCCAAGATAGGCCAGAGATCCAGGTCCCCTCTTTTTTGCTTTTTTCTGGATTGAACCTTATTCTGACTTGTGCATAACTGCAGCTTTCGCAGCTAAAAGTTGGATCTCCGAGGACCCTAGGGAGGGGCTTGGCGAATGAAAAATTAAGTAAATCTCGATTTCCTACTTCCCAGCACCGAGGTCCATCATTAGAAGTAACACAATCCCAAGTTTTACAATAAGAGTCTTGTGCCCCCCCACAGGTCTTCCAGTCATGTCTGGGTGCACCTGGGCATGCCCAGAACCCTTGTTCTCGGAGATAACCCCTAGCCCAAAGCACATTTACCATCGGCTTAAGGTCAAATACAAGTCTGGCCACCATGTGTTTGGTGGATGTATTGCGGTGGTGGAGTTTAGCACTTCTCGTGTTAGTCCATTTTGCAGCTTCCGGGTGATTTTGACAGGTTGATGCGGGTTCACGCTGGCAACTCCGGAGCAGAGTAACTGGGTCACCCATAAGACGGCCCAGCCGAGTTGTCCTGGTCCTGTTGGCGCCTTCGAAGCTTTAGCCTCAGGGGGTTGGACGGGTGCAGAGATGCTTCCCATTCTTTCTTAGCGTCTTCCTGCTCTGCTGAAGCAGCTGGGCGTACGTGGTTGCAATGCACCCAAGGCCCGATACCGTTAACCTTTAGGGCAGTTGGGGTGGTAAGAAGAAGAACATAAGGACCCTTCCATTTGGGTTCTAGTGCCTTGGTTTGGTGCCTTTTGACCCATACCCAGTCTCCTGGGCCAATGTCATGTGAGGGAATAGTTCCCTTATTTTGACCCACATGTATTTCCCAGAGCAGTTTCCAGACACGAGAGTGCACCTTGCTTAAGGCCATCAAGGCCTCTTGGAATTGCCCCAACGTGGGAGGTGGTAGTTTCTTCCCTTCAAATATTGGACATACAGGGGGAGGTCTCCCATACAGAATTTCAAATGGGGTCAGATTAAGTTGATAAGGAGTATTACGCGCATGGAAGAGGGCGAAGGGAAGGAGGGTCACCCAGTCCCCGCCAGTCTCTATAGCCAATTTAGTTAAAGTTTCTTTTAGAGTCCGATTCATTCTTTCTACTTGCCCTGAGCTCTGTGGACTGTATTCACAATGTAACTTCCATTTAGTCCCCAGGGCTAGGGCAAGGCTCTGAACTATTTGACTCACAAAAGCAGGTCCATTATCAGAGCTGATGGTCACTGGCAGGCCAAACCTGGGAACTATTTCTTCTAAAATCTTTTTTGCCACTATCATCGCGGTTTCTCCCTTTGTAGGAAAAGCCTCCACCCACCCTGAGAAGTTATCTACCAACACTAACAAGTACCAGTAACCATACTTGCCTGGCCTTACCTCGGTGAAATCTATTTCCCAGTGTTGCCCTGGTCCTTCTCCCTGATACCTCAGTCCTGCATGTTGTCCTTTTCCTGGCCTCATCTGTTGACATGCCTTACAAGCATGCACTATGTTCTTTACAGTTGTCTGGTGCTGGGGAAATCGCAGGCCCGCAGTTTGAAAGAGCATCAGAGTCTTCTTTTTTCCCAGATGAGTAGACAAGTGCAAATGCTCACATAGTTGCTGTCCCAACTGAGCAGGGAGTATCAAGTAGCCGTCTGAGTCTCGGTACCATCCATCTTCATCTTTTTGAAGGTTGGTGTGTTTTGGGATCCAAGCAAGGTCTGTGGATGAATACTCAGGGGTTGGGGGCAGAGCTCCCATACCTGGAGGTGGAAGTCTGATCGCCAACACAGGGGTGATGAAATCTTCATCAGCTACTTTTCGAGCTGCCAGGTCTGCGGCACGATTCCCTCGTGCTGTCACCCTTCTGATGTCCAGGTACGTGTACTATTGACACAGCCCGAGGCATCTGTACAGCCTCTAAAAGTCTACAGATTTCAGGCAAGTTTTTAATTTCTTTTCCTTCAGCTGTCAAAAACCCCCGTTCCCGATATATCGGGCCCTGGATGTGTACCGTGCCAAAAGCATAGCGACTGTCAGTGAAAATAGTTATTCTTTTTCCTTTGGCTCTCTCTAATGCTTGAATCAGGGCAATTAACTCTGCCTTTTGTGCTGAGGTATCCGGGGGAAGGGCCTCTGCCCATATCGTCAGTCCAGAGTCATCTACTACTGCGGCTCCTGCCCGTCTCTGTCCATCTTTTACATAACTGCTGCCATCTGTGAACCATTTTAGCTCACTGTTATCCAGTGGAGTATCAGTTAAGTCCTTTCGCATTGCTGTTACCCCGGCCAGTATCTCATCACAATCATGGAGGGGGCTATTTTCCCCCAGATTGGGCAAAAGAGTGGCCAGATTTAGAGTGCAGGGCATTTGGAAATGAATTCGTGGGGTGTCAAGTAGCAAGGCCTGGTAGTGCGTCAAGCTTGCATTAGAAATCCATTTACCTGGGGGTTGCTTTAAAACTCTCTCTATGGCATGAGGAGTGTAGACCAAGAGTCTCTGTCCATAAGTCAGTTTATCAGCATCGTGGACTAAGAGCGCGGTGGCCACGATGATACGGAGGCAAGGTGGCCATCCGGCTGCCACTGGGTCCAGTCTCTTGAAAAGGTAAGCTACAGGTCGCTTCCATGGTCCCCATCTCTGTGTTAGTACCCCTTTTCCTATCCCCCGCTTTTCATCTACAAATAATTGGAAAGGCTTAGATGGATCAGGGAGGGCAAGGGCAGGAGCCTCTAGCAAGGCTCGCCTGAGCTCTTGGAAGGCCTCTTTCATTGGCTCAGTCCATTTCCAGTCCTTGTTTTCTTTGGTCCCTTCATATAAGGGCCTGGCCTTTTCTGCAAACCCCAAGATCCATAACCGGCAATATCCCACAGTTCCCAGAAACTCTCTCACTTGTCTAGGGTTAGCCGGCTCAGGGATCTGGAGGATGGTTTCTTTCATAGCCTGTGTTAGCCACCTCTGGCCCTGTTTTATCTTATAACCGAGGTATGTAACCTCTTGCTTGGCAATCTGGGCCTTTTTGGCACTAGCCCTGTAACCTAAAGTCCCCAAGGTTTGGAGAAGGTCACCTGTTGCCTCTTGGCACTCTTTCTCTGTAGCCGCTGCCAGCATAAGGTCATAAACATATTGTAATAAAACAATGGTAGGGTGTTCAACCCAATACTCACGGAGGTCTTCGTCCAGGGCCTCATTAAATAACGTGGGCGAGTTTTTGAAACCCTGTGGTAAGCGAGTCTATGTCAGCTGCACAGGGGTCTGACTACCGTCTTCCTGCCATTCGAAGGCAAAGATCTCTTGGCTTGCGGGGGCAAGAGGCAAACTGAAAAAGGCATCTTTTAAATCTAAAACAGTGTACCAAATGTAGTTTGGAGGCAAGTTGCTTAGCAATGTATAAGGGTTAGGAACCATAGGATGAATATCATTCACCCGTTTGTTGACTTCTCGTAGATCTTGAACCGGTCTAAAATCAGTTCCCCCAGGCTTTTTCACAGGCAACAGGGGAGTGTTCCATGGGGACCGGCACCTTTTTAGGACCCCAGCATCTATGAGGCGTTGTATATGAGGAGTAATTCCTTGTCGAGCCTCTTGACTCATGGGATACTGTTGTACCCTCACCGGGGAAGCACTGGCTTTCAGTTCCACAATGATAGGGGGCCTCTGTTTGGCTAGTCCCATTCCTGCAGTTTCAGCCCAGGCCTGAGGGTATCTTTGAACCCATGGTTGTACTTCGGGGCTTATTGTCGCTGGGGCCTCTGGCAAGTAGAGTCTGTATTCATCTTTTAATGCCAGAGACAAGACCTGAAGAGGATGCCCGGTCCCATCTAAAACCGACACTTGTCCGTGGTCGAAATGAATTTGGGCATTTACTTTAGACAGTAAATCCCTTCCCAACAAGGGCGCTGGACACTCAGGTGTCACCAGAAAAGAATGGGTTACCTGGTGGGCCCCCAAGTTCACATGCCGTTTTGTAGTCCATCCATATCGTTTAGTCCCGGTTGCTCCCTGCACCCAGCTACTTTTCTTAGACATGGGTCCATCTTTTTGGTTTAAGACCGAGTATTGGGCTCCCGTGTCCACCATGAAGCCAACCAGTTTCCCCTCCACATTTATAGTTACCCAGGACTTGGGGAGGGGCTTCAAGCCCTGACCCCCCTAGTCGCTATCCTCACCCGCGTAGAGGATATGACTGTCTGGAGAGGGAGTCTCATTCTTGGGGTTCTTGGGCCCCTCTTTTAGATTTTTCTTGGGGCATTTATCTTTCCAATGTCCAAACTCTTTACAAAACGCACATTGGTTTTTCTCAAGCTTACGCCTTGTCGTTTTTTCTTCAGTTTTTGAGTCCAATTTTTTCCCTTTCTGGAACCTGTTTTTGTTTTCAACCCCAGCAAAAAATATCTGGGCCAGCTCTTTTTTATTTTTATGGTTTTCTTCAGCTCTAAATTCTCTTTCTTCTCTTCTAATGCGGTCCTCTCTCTCTTCTGGGGTCTCTCTATGATTAAAAACTCTCTCGGCTGCCCTCACTAGATCTTGCAAGGATTGTTCATTTAACCTGTCTATCTTTTGTAACTTTTTTCTAATATCGGGGGCTGCTTGATTTATAAATGCTAACATAACTGCCGCTCGTGACTCATCTGCCTGTGGGTCCATAGGGGTATACTGTCTAAATGCTTCCATTATCCTTTCAAGGAAGGCTGCTGGGCTCTCATTTGGTTCCTGCCTCACTGAATTTATTTTGGCCAAATTAGTTGGCTTCCTGACAGCCGCTCTAAGGCCAGCCATAAGAGTCTGACGGTACACTCGGAGACGCTCCCTACCTTCAGTGCATTTGAAGTCCCAGTTGGGTCGCACCAAGGGGAATCCCTCCTCAATGAGGTTAGGCTGTATTGTGGGCCTCCCATCCACCCCTGGCACATTCTTTTGAGCTTCTGACAGGATCCGCTCGCGCTCCTCTGTAGTGAAAAGCACTGGTAACAGTTGCTGACAATCATCCCAAGTGGGATTGTGAGTAAAAAGGATAGACTCTAAAAGATCAATAAGACCCTGTGGTTTTTCAGAGAAGGAGGGAGTCTGGGTTTTCCAATTGTACAAATCACTAGTGGAGAAGGGCCAATACTGATATGTCCGCTCTCCACCCTCTCTGGCTGGTCCCGCCCGGACCAGAAACACGTGAATGGTGGAGGAGGGGGCTTCTGGATCTTCTTCCGCTACATTGGCCATTTCTCTTGTTCTTCCCTGAGTTCCCTGGGCAGGGCCCCCTTCTCTGGGATGAGCTGAAGGCTCGGTTCTCCTCCTGGCTTCTCCCAATGAAACCTGTGCAACCTGTGGAAGCAAGGGCGGATGTGGATCCGCATACGGGGGTGGGAACAATTCGGTCTCCAGATCTATCAGATTAGGATACAGAGAAGATTCCTGGAAGACCGGCTTTGGTCGATTCTCATCCTTTTTTCCTTCTTTTTCTTCGGAAGCCTTCATGACTAGCACCTGTGGGCTTGGTGAGGTTGGAGTTGGGGAAGCGGGACGGGGAGGTTTAGGAGGAGCGAGAACAAAGGGTTTAAGCCATTCTGGTGAGTTTCTCACTAGATCCTGCCAGACCAGAATGTAGGGAGTCTGATCTGGGTGCCCGGCAGAACTAGGAGTAAGCACCCTCTCTTTAACTGCCTGGATAATTTGGGGATTGAAGGTTCCCTCTTGTGGCCATCCGACGTCAAAAGTGGGCCACTCGGTGGAACAGAAAGTCACCAGTTTGCTCTTCTTTACCAGTAACGAAAGATTCTGAGCTCTAGACTTGAAATCAGAGAAGTGGTTAATCATAAGAGATAAAGGAGTAGAAGTTGTTTGTCCCATGATCACAGAAAAGTACACTGGGAGCCAACAGAGCACACAAAGAGCAACACAGACACCACAAATAGACAAACAGATAACAAACCCAAGGTGGCCACCGACAATGCACTCAATCTTACCTGCAGGATGTTCACAGAGCCAGCCGCCTCCCCAGCACGAAACCGGGCCCCGGCCTTACGCTGGACTTGCCTCTGCACTTTACAGCCAGATGCCTCCCCAGTACGATACTGGGCCCCGGACTTAATCTGGGCTTCTGCAATGTTAGCACCAGTGCTCAGAGCTCTTATCTCCTAACGAGGTTACTCCCTTCTACCAGGAGAGTTGTCCTCCCCGGCGGGACGGAGATCCTGGACGAGCCCCCAGATGTTATGCTCCAAGCCCGTATCTCCGAACCGACCGAGAGAGCAAGTCCACCACAGTATTGCAAATGCAAGAAGGGAGTTTGTTTATTCCTAGCGTGCTAGGGCCCAAGTCTCATCCCACACAAGGGAATCTGACAAGAGCCCCAAACAAAGGAGTATGGCGGCTTATATACAGGCAGTTCTTTGTCTCAGTTACAGGAGTAGCTGGCGTTACATGATTGGCCAGGCAGGATGAGCGCATATCCTGTCTCTTCCTGGTAAACATGACTCAGGTCCTAGAGACTGTCGTTTGGTCCCTAACACATACAAAAGGCAAAGATCTAAAACAACCAAGACATTTCTGAAAAAGAACAAAATTGAAATATTCACATTAACCTGATTTCAAGACTTATTCTAAGGCTGCTGCTGCTGCTGTTTAATCACTAAGTTGTGTCCAACTCTTTCTGACCCTATCTACTGCAGACTGCCAGGCTTCTCTGTCCATGGGACTTTCCAGGCAAGAATACTGGAGCGGGTTGCCATTTCCTTCTCATAGGGATCTTTCCAATTCCCAATCCAGGGGTGTATTAAAGTAAGCAGTGTGGTGTTGGCACAAGGATAGACACAAAGACCAACAGAACAGAATAAAGAGCCCACAAAAATATAGTCAACTGAATCTTGGCAAAGGGTAAAATGTAATTCAGTGAATACAGGATAGTTTTTCAACAAATGTTGCTGGGAAAATTGGATGTGAATATGCAGAAACAATAAACATAGACACAAAGTTAAAAGCTGGTTCAAATTAGATCATGATGCTGCTGCTATGCTGCTAAGATGCTTCAGTTATGTCCGACTCTGTGCGACCCCATAGACGGCAGCCCACCAGGCTCCCCTGTCCCTGGGATTCTCCAGGCAAGAACACTGGAGTGGGTTGCCATTTCTTTCTCCAATTCATGAAAGTGAAAAGTGAAAGTGAAGTCGCTCAGTTTATCTGACTCTTAGCGACTCCATGGACTGCAGCCTACCAGGCTCCTCCGTCCATAGGATTTCCAGGCAAGAGTACTGGAGTGGGGTGCAGTTCCCTTCTCTGAAAATAGATCATAAACTTATATTAAAATAAAAAATATAAAATTCCAGAAGTAGACACAGGAGTAAATCTCTATGACCTCGAGTTTGGCAATAGAGTTTTAGACACAATCAGTTCAGTTCAGTTCAGTCACTCAGTCATGTCCGACTCTTTGTGACTCCATGAATTGCAGCACGCTAGGCCTCCCTGTCCATCACCAACTCCCGGAGTTCACTCAAACTCATGCCCATCAAGTTGGTAATGCCATCCAGCCATCTCATCCTCTGTCATCCCCTTCTCCTCCTGCCCCCAATCCTCCCAGCATCAAAGTCTTTTCCAATGAGTCAACTCTTCACATGAGGTGGCCAAAGTACTGGAGTTTCAGCTTTAGCATCCTTCCTTCCAAAGAAATCCCAGGGCTGATCTCCTTCAGAATGGACTGGCTGGATCTCCTTGCAGTCCAAGGGACTCTCAACAGCCTTCTCCAAAACCAGAGTTCAAAAGCACCAATTCTTCAGCACTCAGCTTTCTTCATAGTCCAACTCTCACATCCATACATGACTACTGGAAAAACCATAGCCTTGACTAGACGGACCTTAGTCGGCAAAGTAATGTCTCTCCTTTTGAATATGCTATCTAGGTTGATCATAACTTTTCTTCCAAGGAGTAAGCATCTTTTAATTTCATGGCTGCAGTCACCACCTGCAGTGATTTTGGAGCCCCCAAAAATAAAGTCTGACACTGTTTCCCCATCTATTTCCCATGAAGTGATGGGATCATATGCCGTGATCTTCGTTTTCTGAATGTTGAGCTTTAAGCCAACTTTTTCACTCTCCTCTTTCACTTTCATCAAGAGGCTTTTTAGTTCCTCTTCACTTTCTGCCATAATGGTGGTATCATCTGCATATCTGAGGTTATTGATATTTCTCCCGCCAATCTTGATTCCAGCTTGTATTTCTTCCAGTCCAGTGTTTCTCATGATGTACTCTGCATAGAAGTTAAATAAACAGGGTGACAATATACAGCCTTGATGTACTCCTTTTCCTATTTGGAACCAGTCTGTTGTTCCATATCCAGTTCTAACTGTTGCTTCCTGACCTGCATATAGGTTTCTCAAGAGGCAGGTCAAGTGGTCTGGTATTCCCATCTCTTTCAGAATTTTCCACAGTTTATTTTGATCCACACAGTCAAAGGCTTTGGCATAGTCAATAAAGCAGAAATAGATGGTTTTTTGGAACTCTCTTGCTTTTTTGATGATCCAGTGGATGTTGGCAATTTGATCTCTGGTTCCTCTGCCTTTTCTAAAACCAGCTTGAACATCTGGAAGTTCATGGTTCACGCATCTGTGATTAGGTACATACATATCAAAATCACATTGAGATAGCACTACACACCTATTAGAATCACTAAAATCCAAAAAATTGATAGTAACAAATGCTGACTATGATGTGGAACAATAGAAATGCCCATACATTTCTAATGAAGAAAGAAAGCAGTACAGTCACTTTAGAAAGCAATTTGGCAGTTTCTTGTAAATTAAACATAGACTTCCCACACAACCCAGAAATTGCACTCCTAAATATTTACCAGGTGTTTTGTACATTTAGTTCTGCACAAACACATCTATGTGAATGTAATAGCTTCCATGTTTTAGGAGTGGTAAAGTTTTATTGTGATGTATATATACATATATATATAATCATCTTTTGGATCAGGGTTGAAACTGTAATTTTTCTGAGTAAGAAGAACCACTCTCAACTACTATTAACGAATACTGAATTACTTTGGAATTAGCCATTGCTGAAGAGTTAGTAATGTTTATTACTGAATTCAACTTAGAATTACAAAGCCAACAGTGTTTTGACATGAGAAATTTATAGTATGATAAAATTAATTTGAGGACACTAATGCTTTTGGATTACAGGTAAATCAAGCTGCTTTATACACTATTTATAATATCAAAAGTTAAAACAAGGTGTGAGGTATGCATTTCCAAAAAGTATTTTAGTGTTTCTATTTGATGAACACAACTGTAGTTTCAGTAGCATTTTTGAGACCTCAGTGCAAGTGCCAAAAAAAATTCTATATTTCAAAATCCATTCAACTGTACAACTGAGGAACTTCCACTTATCTTTCTATTGAAGTGGTTAACCTGCACATCAGTGACATGGTAAATGGCAAACGTCAAGAGAACAATCTATGTATATTCTAGATTTTTATAGATGAACTGTAAGTGAAAAATGTGTTTAAGATCATAACTCATTGATTGCTATCAATGTTTAGCAAAGCCTAAAGGGATTCCCTTGTGGCTCAGTAGTAAAGAATCTGTCTGCCAACACAGGAGATGTGGGTTTAATCCCTGGGTTGGGAAGATCCCCTGGAGAAGGAAATGGCAACCCACTCCAGTATTCTTCCCTGGGAAATACCACAGACAGAAGATCCTGGTGGGCTACTGTCCATGGGGTCTCAAGAGTTGGAAATGACTTAGCAACTAAACAACAACAAAAACAAATCTGTGTGAAAGATTTTTTTAAGATGAAATGTAAAATCTCCTCAAAGATCAGCTTTAACAGATGAATATTTACAATTTATTTTGTGTGTGTTCAGTTACTCAGTTGTGTCTGACTCTGCAGTCCCATGGATTGTAGCCTGCCAGGCTCCTCTGTCCATGAGATTTTCCCAGCAAGACTATTGGAGTGGGTTGCCATTTCCTGCTCCAGGGAATCTTCCCAACCTAGGGATCGAACCCAAGTCTCTTGCATCTCCTGCATTGCAGGCGAATTCTTTACAGCTGAACCCCTTGGGCTTCTCATACTAACTGAACTGAAAATTAAGCAAAATAATATCCTAAAATTGAATTCCATTCTTTTCATTAGTAGATGTGAATTACTTCAGTGAAAAAAATATGCAATCATTATTACTATATTTTTATTTACACTTTAATATTTGCTGATAAAAATGTGAAAGTTTGTTTTGTCTCATTTATGAGTACCTACATAGTAGCCTCAATTTTGCCTCTTGGCTCACAAAGCCAAGATATTTATTATCTGGCCTTTTACATAGTTTGCCAACCTGTGCCCTAGAGTATTTGACATCATAACTAGAGCTGTTATTGCTCTTCAGGGACCAGAAGAAACTCTAATCTTGCTCTCTGAATGGGAGTTAAAGGGTATGGAATAGTTTTCTTTTCTCAGTGCCATATATTCTAACATCAAGGTTGAAACTTGGAAACTATTTTTCCATAAAATAGTTGAAATTAGTTTGTATGAAATAAGTGTATTACTGGTGGAACCTGTTCTTCCACCCCATTAAACAGTAAATGTGCTTTGGTGAGCCTGAGCACCTAAACAGCATTTTAAGTAGATTTCCCAGGAAAGTGAATACTGGGTTCCTTAAAAATAGCTAGAAATCACACTTGCAGAACAGAGCTCTATTACAATTCAAAAATCACCTATAATTGTTTTATGCTTCCCTTAAATAACAGCATCAAGGATAGTTTACACTAGTCCTCACCCAGTTTCTAATTGCAGGGCAGTCTTCTAACTTCCCAGCTTATTGTCAAAAAGCACCTTTTTAAAAATCATATTAGTGACTGGGTACTTGATCAGCAAACAACTCTGTTAAATATAAATCAGTTGATGTTGATAAATACACTAAGAATTATGAGCATGATATTAGATCGTTTATACTATTATCTCTAAGTAGAATGGAACTGCTGGGTGAAATAATACCACTCCTCTTTCTGGTAGCCAGATTGACTTCCAGGCAGGAAACCACCTCACTCCCTTAAGGTAGATAATTACACCCTAAAACCCACATGAGTCTCATTAATGAGTGGGCCAAAGTAATAAACAGAGCCCACAACTTCCTATTAGGCTGATATGCCTGCACTTGGGGTAAAAAATAATTCCACATTGAATAAACCTGATAATCAACAGTTGAGTTAGGCAAAAGTGTTAGTGTGGGTATTGAAGAAAAATATGAAACAAAGGCAGGAAAATAAGCATACATGTAATAAAAATACCTATTTATTCATCTATTCATCCACAAATCTCCTTTTTTTAGAGGTTTTTATTTCCTGCAGATGCAAGTCAACATCCACTATTTAAATTTATTTTCTGTTTTATAATCATTTTTTCCTTTGACAAATATTGTTTTTACTAGATTCTAGGCAAGTTGTTAAGACATATGTCATCAATATGCAATGGGAAAATGGGCAATAAATGTCTAATTATCAAAATATATAAATGGATGGTAATTTCTTACATTGAAGAGCTTTTATAATTTAAGATTATTTTACCTACATTATATCATTTGTGACCCATAACAACTCTATTAGATAATAATTATTTATTTTATACTTAAGAAAATTTATACTCTCAAGCAAAAACATTTGTGAATGGTTCTACAATAAACTCAAATCTTATGATTCAAAGTTTAGAAGTTTTTTCACTACACCAAATATATGTTATTCTTTTTGATAATATTTATTTTGAATTGACTGCTGTTTCTTCAATCTCAACACTTAAATAACAACTTTATCAATTTTTTTTCTTACTATTTGAAGAACCATACTTTCCTTGTTTTTAGTACCTCCACAGGATCTTTTAAACTCCTCTTCGTTTGTCTTCTCCTCAAATCAAATGTAGCAAATGCTACTGCTTTTATTATGATCTTACATTCAATACCTTTTTCTCTATCTCTTTGGAGAATCGCTCTTCCATGTTTTCGCTTATTGAATTTACTACCATGTTAGAACTTTCTTTCTCTATAACTCAGCCTAAAAGACTGTGGACTAGACACATTTTCCCCTGAAAATTGTGACATGTCATAGTGGAGAAAGCTTTTGTCTAGGGATAAAATACTTGATCCGCCGTTGAGTTTCTCCTTTTGATAGCTCTCTAACTCCTTAAGATTTGAAGTAGTGATGACTGTAGACTACCTTGGAATTGTCACTTGAATTTCTAATAATGACATTTTGTGGGAGAAAATTATTAATAAAATAACAATTTCTAATATTCAATAAAGGTGTACTATGTGCTAGGCATTATGTTCATCACTTTATGTGTATCATCACTTGTAATCCTCAATAAACCTCTTTAAGGCAGATATTCTCACTCTTAAATTGCATTGGTGACCCCAAAAATAGTGTGGTTAATAACATGAGCTCCATAGCCAGACTATCAGGGGAAGAACCCTGCTTCCATCACCCTCTACTTTTCTTTTATAAAAGTACTGATTTTAATCCTTTTGAATATTTGCCAGATAGCCTTCGGAAAGAAGACAGGCGTATGTGTTTGTGCATGTGTGTGTATGTATCTTTTTATGTGTGTGAAAGTGAAAGTGAAAGGCACTCAGTTGTGTCCAACTCTTTGTGACCCCATGGACTGTAGCTTCCCAGGCTCCTCTGTCCATGGGGATTCTCCAGGCAAGAATACTGGAGTGGGTAGCCGTTCCTTTCTCCATGGGGTCTTCTCAACCCAGGGATCAAACCTGGGTCTCCCTCATTGCAGGTGGATCCTTTACCATCTGAGCCACCAGGGAAGCCCGTGTGTATGTGCAAACATATTTGAGCGTATATGTGTATTGTGTGTATGGATGTTTGTGAGTGTTTACATGTGTATTTGTGAGTGGGTATGTATGTTTTATATGTATGCATGCATGCGTGTTTCTATGTGATTGAGTGAGCACTCAAGAGCTAATGTCACCCCTCTCTCACAAAGAATATGTACAGATAGTGAGTTGTGTGCTATTAATTTGGAGATACCCATGCATGAGCTATATCTTGGCTTCAGAACCTAGTTCAAAGTACATCATACAAATTCACCATGAATTTCAAATGTGTGAGGAAAAAACCCACTAGCTTCCAGTATTTCTGCCTCTAAACTGCTAGTTTCAATGTATATTATGATATTTAACTGTTTATATATTCTTTTTATTTTGTAATTTTATTACCTTGGTTAATTTTTTTATTTTCTTATATTTAGGTATATACTAATTTTATTTGCAGAAAACTTTTTCTAAATGTATATATTTTACTTTCATATATTTATATCTTATTTTCCTCTTTTTAAAGCTATGGCTCAGTATTTTCTGGTGTGTCATTAAATGAGTTGATACAGAGTATATTCTTATTCCTATTTTTGAAAGGAATAACAATAAACATAAAGTTTTTCCACTAAGCATAATGTTAGTTCCAGATTTTAAATGTTGGTCATGCTTAGAAAGAAATACTCAAACATAATTTTTAGTGTTTTAATTAAAAATAGATGCAGAATTTTAGCATTTCCTCTTATCTATTGGGATAATTATATAATATTTTTATCATCTTTCCTACTAATGTGATGAATTATATTAATAATCTCTCCTGTACTATACAGGAATTTTTTGGCTACACTAAATCCTACTTAATAATAATGGAAACATTTGGTTTAATTTAATTATTTTTAAGCTTTGAATTGAGTTAAATGTTATTTTTAATTTTAATATCTCTATTTACAGCTGAAGCTACCTGTCACTTTCTTTGGACTGGTCTTTTTATGTGGTTTAATATTTTTATTTCTAAATGTGATCAAGATAAGATTCAGTGTTCTTAATAAACTGATTTTCCCCTGGAAAATAAAATAATAATTCTTCAGTAAATCTATTTGAGTCAGGACTGATGCAGAAGATTCTAGTGCAGTTTCTCAAATGTGGTCCTAAGGGGCACTTTGTTCAAATTCAGTTCAGAGGGTCTTAAGTATGTCCACCTCAGACTTCCTAACAGGGCCACTTTATGACTTTTGTGGACTATAGGCACTTTTCCCATCATGGGCTCCTTTCTCCATAGGAAAATATTAAAAATTACATTTCACTTATATGTTAGTATACGTAAAAGCATATGAATACTATGTATTTTAAACTTCTTGTTTGATTGGAAAGTTCATATATTTTTCTTCTGATTAAAAAAAAATTTTTTTTTCATAGGCCCCTAAGATTGACTGGGCCCTAGAACCTGTGCCTCTTTAGACTAATTGGAACATGGGCCCTGCATACTAGACCAGACTCTTCAGGTGTAGGAGGCAAAAATCTGCTTTTGAACAGGCAGCTTCTAGGGGTCAAGTGCACAGTGAAATAGTGGCTAAGACTACTAGGTTCTCTGAGGACCAATCTAATCTTTGTCACTAATTGACAGCTAGTAACAGTTATTTCTATTAGTTAATAGTAGACAAGTAAAAAGGCTAGTCTCTTAGCCTCTTCGGTGTTAATAGTTTTGACTTTAATGACTCTATTTTCCTCTTGCTACAAATTTTTATGAAGAAGTTCTCTAGTGAGAACTGATGGCTTTCTCATCTCCTCATGTAATCTTTCATTCAACATCTAGATAAATGGATACATCAGAAACTGTGCCAAGCAGTGTAGGAGGGACTAGGAATACTAGTCACTGAATAACATATATTTGGACCCTGACACCTTTGGGCTTACAGTATAGTGGGGGAAAAAGAGGTTCAATAAATGAAAACAGTTGGGGGATGTTAAAATAAGAAAGTATGAAATGATAAGACGTAATCTAGGCTAGAAAGCCAGATAATGCCATACTTGAGAATGAGTGGTACTTAGCAGGTCAGAAATGCTGTTAAGGTTACAGCTGGAGAAAGCACTGTACCTGAATGCATGAAGGCAATGTAATATGATGCATTTGAAGATCTAAAAGTAGGATGGCTGGAACATAAATGGAAAGGGAAAGAAGAGCATTTTATGTGGATTGAGAAGTTCACTTTCCATTGTTTATTTCATTCCAAACAGAATCCAAGATGACTTGTTTATTTATTCATATTGTCCCCAAACCGTTTATTTAGGCAATATTTACTCAAAACTTCTCAGCTTACACACACTGCTACAATAAATGTTCTAACGGGCCTTACTACCTTTGGGTGAGACAGACATTGAGCAACTAATTGAACAACTAATTATGTAATTAAGCTTGTACTAATGCTACAGAAGAAAAACACAGCAAGTTATAAGAACACAAGAAAAAAACTGAGTCCACTTTAATGCTGAAAACTGGAGGGTAAATAGAAATCTGAATTTCTAGAGAAATGTGAAAATAAAAACTTTCTAAGAAGAGAATAACGTGGTAAGAACCTGAAATCGAAAGAGCTTAGCAAACTCTGGTTGTATTTTGTAAAGTTTTAATAATTTAATATTTTCATATTAATATATAGCTAAGTCATGTACATTGTGGAAATAACATTTGATCAAAAATCACAGGAATAGTCTTAACAATGCAAACAGCTAGCTATTTAGTTAATTAAAATCTCTTCATCTATAAACTGTATATTGGATTAGATATTTCAAAGACTAATATACATTTAGTTGTTATAAAGCATTTTATATGTGCCAAACACCATATTAAAGTATTTCATTTATCTCTTCAGTTATCTAATGAGATAGACATTCTTTTCTGTATATTTTTATGGGTATATGCTTTAATTCTTTTGAATACATATGTACCCAGTGTGGAGTTGAGAGATCAAGTGATAATTCTATTTGTTTCATATTTTGAGAAATTATCATATTGTTTTCCATTTAAGCTGTACTATGTTTTTACATTCCCACCAACATTGCATAAGCATTCCATTTTCCCCACATCCTTGTCCACACTGGATATTTTCTTTGTTTTAGTAATATCTTTTTGTTGGGTATAAAGGGTTACCTTATTGTGGCTTTGATTTGCATGTCTCTTATGAGTGATTAGCGGTGTCCTTTATTTATTTATTTATTTATTTTTAAATAGTTTATTTAGAAAGTATCATAGTGTAAACAAACTGTACCACTTTGATTTTCTTTTAAAACAAGACAATGCTAAGCTGAAGCCATTCATGAGGATTGTGCTTCTCTAGAAAGTTGGGTTGTTGTTTTTTTTAAAAGAACATCTGTGAACCATACATGATTAATAAAGATCTCCTTTAAGGCAGAGGCTGGCCGGGATCCTGCTGTTTCATCTGCCACAGACAGTGGACGGGGTCTCATTTCTCACTAAGCAGCCACGTCGCCTGAGCAAGGGCGGTGGGGCGAAGGGTGTTATCACGAGGACTAACTGATGCTGAAGGACGTACAGGTTACATACCTTAAGGGATCCTAGGCCTACGGCAGCTGATTTCCAAGGGCATCGGTATAAAGGCTTCATACCCAGGATGGCGTGAATCAGGACACCAGGGACGTGGCCGACTGCAACCCTGCCTGCCTTGGTCTGGAGGTCGAGTCGATGCCCTCTGCACACAGGAGACAGGCGGCCTCCCGGAAGGCAGACCGAACACAGGGCGTCAGCTAGCGGTGTCCTTTAGCAATAGAAACCTTGCTCAGAAATTATCTAGTTTCTTTAGATAATGTTTTGGTTTATTTTCCATTATTGATTTTTGTTTGTTTATTTGCTGCCCTCTATAATGTTTTTACTCTTATTTATACCTATAGAAACTGACATACTGATTTTGGGTTTAAAAATCTCAAAAATTATATTTCTTTTTCCCTCTAATAATTTTTTTTCATTTTTCCTTTTATTACTGTTACTGTTATTTAGAATATATAATTCAATATTGCTAGGTGTTTTATTATTTGTAACTCTATTATATGGTCAACTTGTTGATTTCTTCTAATGTTCAGAACAATGAAATCTACCATACCATATAGCATTATAGTAACTCCATCTCCCCTTTATTTTTATGGGAAAAATGCTCTTAAAATATTTTCACATTTGATTTTAATAGTAAAAATAGTAAAAAATTAAAAAATAGTAAAAAAGGCTAGAGGTTGTTTGCAGTTTGGTCAATTGCTTTTCTCTTCCAAGAGAACTGTCTCTTTATGTATTGTTATTCCTCTTTATTTCATTTTAAAATAACCTACCATTTTTTACATTCTTTTACTATTTATATATTTGACAGCAGTTCCAAATAATTTAGTGTTTATTTTTATTAACTTAAAAACCTTTGAACTCTATCCCCAGAAAGATAAGGAATCTAGCATCTTGACTCTATCATAGTCACCTGAAAAGCCATTTTGAGCTGTTCATATTTATACAATATTTAAAACCTAAAAAAACTTAGTCCAAATTTGATTTTATTTTATTGAAATATGGGCTTCCAGGAGGCACTACTTGTAAAGAATCCATCTGCCAATCCAGGAGACATAAGAGATGCAGGTTTGATCCCCGGGTCAGGAAGATCCATGCAGAAGGGAATGGCAACCCAGTCCAGTATTCTTGCCTGGAAAATTCCATGGACAAATGAGCCTGGCAGGCTACCGTTCATAAGATCTCAAAGAGTGGGACACGACTGAAGCGACTTAGCATGGCACAGCACGACATAACTCTTTATCTTGGCCATTTTTTTTCTTGCTCACTATGAACTTCTTGAGGGAAGGGACAGTGCCTAGAAGAGTATCTGGTACTAAGAAGAATCATAATAAATATTTCTTTCCTCTTGATTGTAACAAACACAGTTAACAAATACCAAGTGGCTAGAATGTATCAAACACATTGAGTAATACATCAACAAAAATACTGTGAGGTTAGTACCACTGTACAAATGTACAAATAAGAAAAGTGAGTGCAGATAAGAAAATGCTTAACAGTCTGCATGTGGCATAACTCATAAATGATGCTACATAGCCTTACCCTACTTAATCACTGTCCTGGGCTTATACATTAGAACAGTTTCTCTCATAGGCCTTATCTACACAGACAAAGTGAAAGAAAGTGGTGGTTACTCTGAATTACTTCATTAAAACCCTTTTATCCTGGAGAATGGGAAGCATTCAAACCCTCTTGGCATGTTACTATATTTAAAGTACCATACTTGAGCCCTACTTGTGTCTACAAAATAGCAATAATCAGAGTATCCTTCAGTGTTGCAAGAGTGATGGTCAGAGAGAAAAATGGGCCTTTAGGTATACTTAAGTATTAGGAAATATAATACCTGAAATCACATCTCCTAAAAATAGCTATGTCATCAATTTGCCACACTACTATAAGTTTAGCACAGTAACCCAAAGAATACTGTCAGTTTTTATAATCTCATCTCTAAGGGTCATCAGAAAAATAAAAGGTATTTGTTATTATATCAATGTAAAAAATAATCAAAAGTTCCTAGAAATTCAATTCAATTCAATTCAGTTGCTCAGTCAGGTAGGACTCTTTGTGACCCCATGCACTGCAGCATGCCAGGCTTCCCTGTCCATCACCAACACCAGGAGCTTGCTCAAACTCATGGCTATCAAGTTGGTGATGCCATCCAACCATCTCATCCTCTGTTGTCCCCTTCACCCCCTGCCTTCCATCTTTCCCAGCATCAGGGTCTTTTCCAATGAGTTAGTTCTTTGATCAGGTGGCCAAAGTATTAGAGTTTCAGCTTCAGCATCAGTCTTCCAAAGATCAGTCCTAGATCTGACTGATGGAAACTACTAGAAATTATTCAAATGGAAAAAAAAAGATTGATTTTTTTTTTGTCATAGCAAGGGTACAAGGAATTTTATTTTAATTTCTCAAATGATATAAGTGACTTCAGACATGATTCCAAATAAATTTATAATAAGTGCAATGTTCAAACTTACTGATAAATACAAAATTAAATTTATAGAAATCTCTTCTTTGTGACTTATCTAAAATTAAAATTATTTTCATCATTGATATCTAATTTACATACAACATGTTATTAGGCATTTTCTCTCATGTAACCTTCAGAGATTTGTAAGGCTATCTTCTACAGAACATGTCACGATTATAAAAGTACCTCCACACACTTTTTTTGGAAACATGCATTTTTATCATATTTTTATCAGTATAAACCTTTAATATTCCTGCTCCAAAGATTTATTACTATATCCATTTCAACCAGAAATGCTGTATCTTTTCATTTCTTTGTGTCCTTCTTATCGCATCATTTTCTTTCAAGCCTATAACAAACTATATGATTATTGTTCTCTATGGGAATTTTCCCATCGCTTCATTGATACTGTCACCTACGATGACAACTCCAAGTTTTTTAAGCATTTATTGATTTAGGCATCATCCACTAAAACTCTTTAAATTAGACTTTCATCTATTATTGTACAGAACAGAGTGCAGATACAGCCCATATCTTCCCAGAACTCAGTAGGTGATAAGCAATTAGTTAAGAATGTATTGGAGAATTGGGTAACACAATCAATTAACTGCATATTTACACCCAGGATTTTGTAATGGAAAGGGCAGTAGGTGTTGATGTATTTTTGCCAGTATCCTCATTGCTAAGAGGGAAAAGAATGAATAAAGAATAGCAAATTTGGAGGAATATGTAGAAAGAGCATTAAGTGGGAATGAGAGAGAAAACAAGTTCAATTTTTCTAATCTAAATGCTAAAATATTGGTATGTGGAAAAGTGAGTATTTATGTATCCTGCCTATTTATATTAAATGTCTCTATAGGAGATGCAAAAGCACTGTGCCAGATGCTTTAGAGGGATATAAACTTGGGTAAGAAAATTCCTGTTCTAGACTCTAGGAATCACTTGTTCAGAGGCTGATCACAAATTGTTAAATTATCAATAGAATTCAGTAAGTGAAAACTGATAACCTCTCTTTACTTTGACATGTGGGCATTGAACATAGGTCACAAACATGGAAAAGCTAAGAAAATACTGAAAGTTTAGAAGAAATAGGTGTTGCGTCCTGCACAGGAAGAATTCAAGGTAGGAGGCACATGCACTCATCCATGAAGAGCCAGAAGAGTTTTAAAGTGTTTCAAAAGGAGAAGGTGGTATATGAGCAAACAGAAAGTAAATGACTCATTTAGAGAAAGGTGAAATTGTTACATTTGACTAAGAGTGTCAAATGCATAAAGGGGCTACTTACTGTGAAATGTAAATAGCATTCAAGTTATATGCAAATAGGGGAAGACCTTAAAGGCTTTAATGAATTAGGGGTTTTGAGTAAATATGTCATATTGATATATTCAGCAAATAACTAAAGAAGAACATCTAGCATTTAGACCAGGAGATAGTGATTTGGAGATTATATCCATAGGCATGATAACTATACACAGAGATAATGCAGATAGGAGGAAGCAAGCATTAAAAGAAAAGAGGGGGACTTCTCTGGTGGCTCAGTGATAAAGAACCCACCTGCCAAAGCAGGAGGCACAGGTTCAATCCCTGGTAGGGGAAGATAGCAGCGAGGCAACTAAGCCTGTATGCCACAACTACTGAGCTCTCACTCTAGAGTCTGCAAGGCACAACTATGGAGTCTGTGCTCTGCGACAAGAGAAGCCACCTCAGTGAGAAACCTGTGCACACAGCTAGAGAGTAGCCCCTGCTCACCACATCTAGAGAAAAGCCCATGCACAGCAATGAAGACCCAGCACAGCCAAAAATAAACAAATTAAATGTTTAACTGCATAATTCTTTTTAAAAAGAAAAGAGAGGATGGCTGAGGAAAAGATTTTATAATCAATATCTGTTTAAAAAGGAAAATGAGGGAGGACCTCCAAGATGGTGAGGGAGTAAGATTTGGAGATCACCATCCCCCCCACATCTACTTCTGCTTTGTTGACTACACCAAAGCCTTTGACTGTGTGAATCACAACAAATTGTGGAAAATTCTTCAAGAGATGGGAATACCAGACCACCTGACCTGTCTCTTGAGAAACCTGTATGCAGGTCAAGAAGCAACAGTTAAAGCTGGACACGGAACAACAGTTCAGTTCAGTTCAGTCACTCAGTCGTGTCCAACTCTTTGCGACCCCATGAATCGTGGCATGCCAGGCCTTTCTGTCCATCACCAACTCCCGGAGTTCACTCAGATTCACGTTCATTGACAGTGATGCCATCCAGCCATCTCATCCTCAGTCGTCCCCTTCTCCTCCTGCCCCCAATCCCTCCCAGCATCAAAGTCTTTTCCAGTGAGTCAACTCTTCACATGAGGTGGCCAAAGTACTGGAGTTTCAGCTTTAGCATCAGTCCTTCCAATGAACACCCAGGACTAGTTTCCTTTAGGATGGACTGGTTGGATCTCCTTGCAGTCCAAGGGACTCTCAAGAGTCTTCTCCAACACCACAGTTCAAAAGCAGCATTTCTTTGGTGCTCAGCCTTCTTCACAGTCCAACTCTCACATCCATACATGACCACAGGAAAAACCATAGCCTTGACTAGATGGACCTTAGTCGGCAAAGTAATGTCTCTGCTCTTCAATCTGCTATCTAGGTTGGTCATAACATTCCTTCCAAGGAGTAAGCTCTTTTAATTTCATGGCTGCAATCACCATCTGCAGTGATTTTGGAGCCCCCCAAAATAAAGTCTGACACTGTTTCCACTGTTTCCCCATCTATTTCCAATGAAGTGATGGGACCAGATGCCATGATCTTCGTTTTCTGAATGTTGAGCTTTAAGCCAACTTTTTCACTCTCCTCTTTCACTTTCAACAAGAGGCTTTTTAGTTCCTCTTCACTTTCTTCCATAAGGGTGGTGTCAACTGCATATCTGAGGTTATTGATATTTCTCCCGGCAATCTTGATTCCAGCTTGTGTTTCTTCCAGTCCAGCGTTTCTTATGATGTACTCTGCATGTAAGTTAAATAAGCTCAGAACAACAGACTGGTTCCAAATAGGAAAAGGAGTACATCAAGGCTGTATATTGTCACCCTGCTTATTTAACCTATATATGCAGAGTACATCATGAGAAATGCCAGGCTGAATGAAGCACAAGCTGGAATCAAAATTGCCAGGAGAAATATCAATAACCTCAGATATGAACTGAAGAGCCTCTTGATGAAGGTGAAAGAGGAGAGTGAAAAAGCTTGCTTAAAACTCAACATTCAAAAAACAAAGATCAAGGCACCCTGTTCCATCACTTCATGGCAAATAATTGGGGAAACAATGGAAACAGTGAGAGACTTTCTTTCCCTGGGTTCCAACATCACTGCAGATGGTGACTGCAACCATGAAATTAAAAGATGCTTGCTTCTTGGAAGAAAAATTATGACCAACCTAGACAGCATATTAAAAAGCAGAGACGTTACTTTGCTGACAAAAGTCCATCAGGAAACAAAGCTATGGTTTTTTCAATATGGATGTGAGAGCTAGACCATAAAGAAAGCTGAGTGCCAAAGAACTGATATTTTTGAACTGTGGTTTGGAGAAGACTCTTGAGAGTTCCTTGGACTGCAAGGAGATTGAACCAGTCAATCCTAAAGGAAATCAGCCCTGAATATTCATTGGAAGTACTGATGCTGAAGCTGAAGCTCCAATACTTTGGCCACCTGATGGGAAGAACTGACTTATCAGAAAAGACCCTAATACTGGGAAGGATTGAAGGCAGTTGGAATAGGGAACAAATGAGGATGAGATGGTTGGATGGCATCACTGACTTGATGGACGTGAGTTTGAGCAAACTCCTGGAGTTGGTGATGGACAGGGAAGCTGGGTGTGCTGCAGTCCATGGTATCCCAGAGAGCTGGACATGACTGAATGACTGAACTGAACTTCCTCCCCACAAATGCATCAAAAATACATCTGCATGTGGAACCACTCCTACAGATCACCTGCTGGACACTAGCAGCTGATCTCAGCCTTCCCAAAAGGCAAGTTAATCTCCACATAACAAGCTAGGGCAAAAGGCAAGAATAGAAAAGGATACAAACAGGATATGTAAAAATAATTATTACTTAGTGAATGGAGGGTTCAGTTCAGTTCAGTTGCTCAGTCGTGTCCGACTCTTTGCGACCCCATGAATCACAGCATGCCAGGCCTCCCTGTCCATCACCAACTCCCAGAGTTCACTCAAACTTATGCCCATCGAGTTGGTGATGCCATCCAGCCATCTCATCCTCTGTCGTCCCCTTTTCCTCCTGCCCCCAATCCCTCCCAGCATCAGAGTCTTTTCCAGTGAGTCAACTCTTCTCATGAGGTGGCCATAGTATTGGAGTTTCAGCTTTAGCATCATTCCTTCCAATGAACACCCAGGACTGATCTCCTTTAGAATGGACTGGTTGGATCTCCTTGCAGTCCAAGGGACTCTCAAGAGTCTTCTCCAACACCACAGTTCAAAAGCATCAATTCTTTGGTGCTCAGCTTTCTTCATAGTCCGACTCTCACATCCATACATGACTACTGGAAAAACCATAGCCTTGACTAGACGGACCGTTGTTGGCAAAGTAATGTCTCTGCTTTTGAATATACTATCTAGGTTGGTCATAACTTTCCTTCCAAGGAGTAAGAGTCTTTTAATTTCATGGCTGCAATCACCATCTGTAATGATTGGAGTGTAGTATACAGCAAAATATACTTCAAGTGCCTTTTATCTTAAAAATAGGAAATAAAATACTTTGCAGTCTATGTATGATGAGGACATGGAGGAGAGCAGGGCAACCCACTCCAGTATTCTTGCCTGGAGAATCCCATGGATAGAGGAGCCTGGCAGGCTACAGTTCATGGGGTCACAAAGAGTTGGACATGCCTGAGCGACTAAGCACATGTATAATGAGAATACATAAGCTTGGATTTTAAAGGCTATACAAATTTCTCATTTCACTGTGGTGAAAATTCAGTGGGAAATAAAAAGCTTTCTGAAAAATAAAAATGTAATTGTTCTGATGTGGCTCTAGAAGAAATTAGCTAATATGCATTGTAGTGGACTTTGTATATATGGTTAATAATATCCTTAAATATAGCTGTCCACCTCAAACATGGAGTATAACACATGGAAAGTGAAAGCATTAGTCACTCAGCTGTGTTCGACTCTTGGTGACCCTATGGACTGTAACCCACCAGGCTCTTCTGTCATTGGATTTGTCCAGACAAGAATACTGGAGCGTGTAGCCAATCCCTTCACCACAGGATCTTCCTGACCTAGCGATTGAACCTGAGTCTTCTCCACTGCAGGAAGATTCTTTACCATCTGAGCCACCATGGAAGCTATAATACATGGAAGGTAGATATTATTTAAGGTAATGTTGGTAATAAAAATAGGTCTGAAAATATTAAGTAGGTGGAAAAGATAATTGATTCTATAGTGCCAAAAATTTTGCTCAATAGTTGGTAATAATAAAGATTCCAGTTAAACAAAAGCAGAGAAATAGATTGTGCAAATGGGAGGCTAAAGTTCATAACAAGGATGAGAAATTGTACAAAAGCAAAAGAAATGAAAAATCTAGACTAGCAAGTAATAAGTTGGGAAATGTAAAGGCATTTGCCCATCTATGCATTGCATAGGAGAGTTAATGATAAAGGTTCAACATAGTGGTAAAATAATCAGTCACATTAAACTGCAAAATATAAAATCACTTAATGACTTCCAATATCCCTGGCGATAAAACTGGCTGAGGTGTAATTATTTAGAGGCTACTAGAAATCTGGAGTAACTCACCTCCTGGAAGGCACTAAGTATACTTAGAAAATGGTTAAGTTGTGGCTGATTTGTTTTTTGATTGAATAAGTGGAAGTTTGAATGCCAAATGGATATGCTCAGGTATCAAAAATGGAGACTAGGTAAAAATAAGGAGATTGTTCAACTTAAAATTTATTTCCAAATCAAAGCCATTTGAAAGAGTAAAAAAATGCTGTTAATGATTTCTCCCTATATCCAAAAATAGCCTAACTATGATTTCTAGTTTAGATAGTTGCAATACCTGGGGGAGAAGAGGGAAGCAAAACTGTCCTGCAATTAAAGTGAAAAAAGTTGTTGCTTTATACATTTGAAATAATAGATATAGTCTGGGGATTGTGTGATATTGTATTGCATGGAAACATTTTGTTTTAGAGTGTTTTGAGTTCAGTTATTTTGAAAACAGTATGCATTTTTAAAGTGTGTCAAAGCAATGAAAGCTTCTTAATAACAAAAACTGGAAATTGCCTGACAAAGTGAAATATTTTAATGATGTCAACTCTTCTGAAGCAGAATCCAGTCATTGTTAAAAAGAGACAATTTATTTTTTAATTCAATAATAATTCTAGTCAATTTTAAGCTATATTCTTTCATAATTCTAACAATAAAAGGTAGTTTGCTGAATTAATATTACTTAAAAGAATATTTCTTTATCTTTTTTCTACTGCATTTTACAGCAAAGAACATTTAACACAGTTATCTTTGGTGAATTATACAAAATTAGTATTTTACCATTCCAGAAGTCACACACATTTTGGTCTCCATTCAAGATACTTGAGAGCAGCATGAAATTAAATTCTTAGTAATAGAAGACTACTTCAAAATGGTGGGGAATCCAGAAAAAAAATAGGCTTGAGCAAATTACATGAAATAACAACTTAGAACAAATTACATAAAATAATTTAATAAACAACCAGCATGATATTTTGGTGATGTAATCTTGGAAAAAGTAACTTTGGTAGGGATAAGATGCACACAGCAAAGCTTAGGTCTAATAAACTCACTGAGAGCTTAGATTCAAAGTTCCATTTATGAAAACTGAATTCTGTCTTTAACACTGATCAAGTGAATATATAGATATACAAACAAGACATTAAATATAAGAACTTAAAAGTCTGAAATAATTGGCTCTAAAATTTCAGGATCTATATTCATTTAACCAGGCAAGTATTTGGTTCGGTCTGTTGTAGATCAGACACTATGGTTGGCCTGAAAACTACAAAATTTAGTAATCCATGAATTCTACTTTCAACATCCTCATATTTTAGTAAAGGAGAAATACAAAGAAAATATAATTTAAATTTTTGTTTAGATTCCTGATTATTTTTATTTGTTATATTTATGCTTATATGTATATACAAAATACAGCACACTAGGAAAGTAAAATGCTAACTATATATGAAATGATACAGCGTAGAAATTACACCTATAGGCTGTAACTGCCAACAGTCTGGGATCAACTCCCAGTTCCATTGGTAATCAGTTGTAAGTTACTTTAGGTTTCTCAGCTGTAAAATAGTATAATATCTACCTCAAAGCTGTTATAATGTGGGTTAATGGAATAATGCATTCAATACACATATTAAAGTACATTTGGTATTTAATAATCACTTGGTAAATGTTGGTTAAATAATTATCATTATTAAATGAGAGGTAGCATTATGTTACAGATGATGAATAGAAGCTTGTCAGACCAATTGTGGAGGAGTTACTATGCAAGAAATAGATGTAAAAAAATAATATGGCAAATGTGGTAACACCCTTAATAGCCCCTTTCTTTCTGTCAGGCTTTAAAAACTGGAGTTCCTTTTTTATTCTCCATCCTTTTTTCTAGACCATCTCAATTATTCTCTTGGTCATAAATGCCATCAAAATGTTGATTATTTTCAAATTTATATCTCTAATGCAAACATCCCATTTAAACTCCAAGGTCAAATCTATAACCTTCCACCATCCAGTTCATAAACTAGCATCAATATCCACCCAGTAGTTCAAGCTAGAGACCCGGCACTCATTATACTTGCTTCCTTTCCCCATTCTAAATGGCCATACATCAATAGGTCATTTTGATACCTGATTTCATCTCTTCAATGTATGTCCACTGTAACTATCCTCTCTGCTCACCTCTTCTCCAGCAGCAACCTTGTTTGCACAATTTCCTTCCAGTCCTTCCACACAGAAGCCTGTCTTTATCTTTGCAAACATAAATTGGGTTGTGTAATACCCCTGTTTAAAACTGTCCAGTCATTTTATTATAGCAAATAAAAAAATCACCACCCACTACCAGACAACAGTCCTAGTAAGATCTGTTCCCTGCTTAATCTCTCAACTACCTGTAAAGATCCAGACACATTGGACATCTGAGTTTTGTGAAAGAGGCAAGATCTTTCTTAAAAAAAAAATACTTACTTGTTTATATATTTCTGACTGTGCTAGGTCTTTGTTGCTGCGCAGGCTTTTTCTCTAGTTGTGGTAGGCAGGGCTACTCTCTACTTGAAGTGCAGGGGCATTTTGCTTCTATTATCTCATTTAATACAATAACTATGAAGTAGGTACTATTTATTGCTTCCATTTTAGAGATGATAAAACTGAAACACAAAAATAATAAAAGACTTGTCCAAAGTCGCACAGCTAGTAAGTGCTAAGTCTGGGATTCAGACAAAGGATATCTGTCTCCAAAGTCCATGAAATGATGGGAGAAGTCCCAAGATGGAGCTGTCAGATGATTGAGTAGCAGATGTCACCCTAAACTGACAAAAGAAGTAGAGGAGCTAGTAAAATATAGTGAGAAGGAAGGGACAAAAGGAAAATCAAGACCAAGTGGTGTGATGGTGGGGATGAAATTTTTTAAGGAGAGAAGAGCCATTCCCATTGAATTCCACTGAGGGATAAAACAAGGTATAGAATGAGAAGGATCCCCTTGAACTGAGAATATTGGGCTGCAATCTCAGTGGAGTTGTGGGAATGGTGAGTGCCTGGAAGGTGAGTGATTGAAGACAAAGTTATTGCATAGAAAGTTTCTTTGTAATGTTAAGGCACATGATGACGTAGAAAGAATAAATGAATGTAAGAATGTAGTTGGAAATTTAAGAGCATCCAGAGAAGGCATGAGAAATAAGTTAGAGAGGTCCTAAGTACCACATAGCCAAGGTCCTTATATCCCTGAACCTCTCCATGAAAATAATTGCAGTAATTGCTATTGTGCAAGCAAGCAAATGTCTCATTTTATTATTTCAGAATGATATATGCTGCAAGGAAATCAAACCATCATATTCAAAGGATTTAATGGGAATATATAATAAATGATAAAATTTGTAAATTTTAGTCTCTCAGTTTTGCATATCCAAGTTTTGTTTAGAGTTGTTAATTGGTAAATCATCTTGGGTAGATTTTTTTTTAATTGTAGTTGATCTTACATATAGTAAAATGCATGGATGTTAAGTGCATCATCTGTACCTTTTGATTTATTATGTGTCTTATTGTGTTAGAAATTTTAAGTAATTCAGCCTGTGGTCAACTGCACATCTATTGAAAATCATTTCTCATCTATGAATGTTACTCTTAGATCTCTCAACAAAATGTAAAAGAACAGAAAAATTGAAAATAGAGTGATTAGCACTTTGAAATCTGTAAGTGCTACACAAATGTAAGAAATATGGACCAGAATCACTTTTATAGTAAAACTTCTTCCTATGGAATTATGTAAAAATTGTTTTAATAAATTGGATACACGTATGTAAAACTTTTATAAAAACATCTAAAAGTGGTAAGTATCTTGGTAGAAAAAAATAACTAAAAATCCTAAGAAAGACAGACACATATATACCTGTGGCTGATTCATGTTGATGTATGGCAAAAACCATCACAATATTGTAAAGTGATTATCCTCTAATTAAAATAAATAGATTAATTTTTAAAAGAAAACTGTTAATCACTGATACATTGTAAAGAAAATGTTAGAGTTTCTTACTATTGAGCCATTTTTATAGGTCTTCTTGCTAGACTATTACTACTTTACTCCTTTCTTTGAACTTAAATGGTGGACTTTGAGAATGACATGTTTCCAGTGACCTCACCGCTATTGTGCAATGATTAATCATCATGAATACAAGTTAAGATGAAGCCATGGGAAGCTTGTCTTCTCCCATCTAATTTGATTAATGAGTTTTATGGCTGAGATGAATTGTGAAGAAAAAGTTAAAAGTACATGAAGCAAAGTACAATTGTGGTCCATCTCACATGAATTTTTAGGCAAATAGAAACAATCCTAAACATGAAAATTTTATAGTTAGAACAGGACAGGATTACCCAATATGGCTACATATGATCATAAAAAATTGGAATACTCTGTGCACTCTGAAAATAAATAATAAATTCGCTTTCTAGTTACTTTCTTGTTGATAGCTACTAACACACTCTAGTAACCAGTAAGAGAGTATTGCTTCTTTAAATTGGTGTCTTTACAAACCCAATAACATCAATCTTTCAGAAGTAATGAGGGTGATTCAAATATTGACATTGTCAGTCATAAGACAGTGTAGTTATTTACTTCAGTAACAGTAGAATTGCATTTATGACATGTAATTAAAGAATGGCCCATGGCAGCTTTTTAGACCTTAATGATTCAGTGAAAAAATATAATAATCTTTTAAAACAGTCAATTGAAAGTAAAGCTCAGCTTCAGTGATTTTTAAAATGTCAATACAGAGCTACAAAGAACAGATAAACTCTCTTCGTCACGTTGTGTACAAAATCCTTATTAGCATTAGAACTTATAATACTCACTTTTTAAAATTATAACAATTAACCTTTATTTCTAGGGATCACATATATTCCTGACCTAAATTTACAGATATTTTCTAATATATTTTTATAATTTGAATATTGAAGTTCTTTTGACATTTACTTGTGAAGTAAATGTTTTCCTTGAAACTTCCTTACCTCCAAATTTCTGTTCTAAATGACATTTATGTGTGTCAGAATTCAACATTTTAGTCTCATTATTCACAAACACATATCTTTTATGGTCTCGCTTACATAGAAACAAAATGGAAAACACAATCTATTACTAGTACCTAAGATGTTCTCTTTTGGGCATTGGACTACAATACAATTCTATCCAGAAATAATGACCATTGTATCAGTTTACTAGGCTGTCATAACATATTACTACCAATTTAAATGATTCAAAGCAATGGATATTTATCGCCTCACAATTCTAGAAGCTAGAAGTCCAAAATCAAGATACTGTCAGAGCCAGGCTCTCTCCAGAGGCTCTCGAGAAGGATTCTTCCTTGCCTCTCCCTGACTTCTAGTGTTCCAGTCCTTGGGGTCTTGTCTTGTAGATATATCACTCCAGTCTCTGCCTCTGCAGTCACATGGCATTCTTCCTGTGTCTCAGTCCAAATTTCTCTTCTTAGACGGACTCTAGTCCCTGCATTGCTGCTGCTGCTGCTAAGTCGCTTCAGTCGTGTCCGACTCTGTGTGACCCCATAGATGGCAGCCCATCAGGCTCCGCCATCCCTGGGATTCTCCAGGCAAGAACACTGGAGTGGGTTGCCATTTCCTTCTCCAATGCATGAAAGTGAAAAGTGAAAGTGAAGTCGCTCAGACGTGCCCAACTCTTAGCAACCCCATGAACTGCAGCCTACAATGAATAAATACCTGAGGAAGCCAAGCTGTAAGTTACAGACTTTTGAGATGAAAAATCCAAAAAGCTGCTGTGAGGGAAATTTAATCTTTCTTTGTTGGATAAATTTGCTATAAAGAAAGAAGTCCCAGCAGAAAATCACATTATTCTTCCATGGGTCCATATCAGAGAGAAAAAGTAGGTTGAGGCCCCATTTCTAGGACCATATTCATGGATGTCATGAACACCTTTGACATTTGAGCTTATGGTAATGAAATTTATATGACCCCATGATATAGGTTAGTTAGGAAAATGCCCTCATGTCATTCTTATGCACACAGGATTGGGGTAGAAATCATAATCAACCCATGTGATATCATAAACACCAAGTGGCACAGGTCTAAAACTATATATAAAAGAAGAATTCCCATCAAGAGTTAAAGCCATAACAAATTAAAACAAGAAATTGTATGGATGAAATAGAAGACACATTTTTATACCTGAAATAGTGTAGCTATTTAATAAGCTACATGTTTCAAAAAAATCCATAAAATTAGAAATCTTCAAAATTTGTCTATAAGATTTTCAAATAAAGGACCAATCTTTTTTCTGTTCTTATGTAGGGGTCTTTCCAATGAAGTAGTTCCATCAGCGATCTCCTCAAGTGTGGAAATAACTCAGATGTAAACACTTTTGGTCTAAAAGCATTCCTCTGACATATCTTTGTAGCAAAATCTTCCAGGTAAGTAGTGAATGTATTTTTTGAAAAGGTAGAGAATTTCACTAAGTTGCAGGTTTATTAATCAGTTAGTTCATGTTGTATAATGTCTTCTACTGACCAATTCAAAGAGGTCTAGAGGTTCCAATATCTAATTTCTGAGAAAAATATTCAAAGTACAAATTGAAAGTTTTGCCTTAGGGTCATCCAAAATACTATCCAAACCAGTAGGTTTTATTCATTGCTACATTTCCTTTGAATGTGTTGAATGAAATATATATCAGAGGAAAAAGAATTGCCTCCATAAAATAAAAGTAAAATGTTGTTAAAGACGGAGAATATGGTTTCCTCTCTAACTGTACACAACCATCATTAATGAATGCAATTAATGTTAAGTGATTTTCATGGAAATTGTCCTAATCAAAAGAGGAAACTAAGGACATTTTAAGGAACTGAGATAAGTCTGTATGGATGCAGCAAACAAAATAATAATGCGGATAATGATGGAGATGTGACAATAATAAAAGCCATAATGTATGGGGGGCTAAGTGTCTGACACTGCACAAACGCACCTTTACAGATTTGTTCCTCATAGCAGCTCTAAGAAGTGGATGTTATTTTCTTCATTCTGTATAGTAGGAAACTGAAGCTTAGCAAAGTTAAAAGGCAGGCCTAAGTTCACAAAGCTGTTAATATTGATAACCAGACTCAAACCCAACCAACTTGGCTCCAAAGCTTGAGTTCTTTAAGAGTTGCTGAATGACTGTAATTCAAGTGTCTCTGAAAGACAATTCATTCAAACTTGGTCCTATTACTCTCTGCCAGTCTGCTCTAGGTACTCAGGATGCACCAGTAACTATCTAAGTGTTTAAACATACAATATGGTCAAGAATGATTTTAACTTGACCAAAACTAGTCCCATGTGTGCACTTGTCATACAGGAAACTATATTGTTGCCTCTTGTTTTTTGAAAGCTAAGAGATGTTAACCGTACTAAACCATCCTAAATGGATATAATATATCCATTTAAAATGATGCAGCATTCCAATCAAGTAGCAAAATTAAAAGAGGGAAAGCATAATCAATATTATCATTTCCTGAAGTTTAGTAGAACTTACCTATTTTTTTTCAGTTTCACTTTTTAATCCTGAAAGCATGACTTCAGTGTGTATACATTTATGCTAATCATATACCACAGCCATGGGTTCTTCTATCAATATGAAATGTTTTGTACTTGCTGTTTTTGTGCATCTTGTATTGTTATGTGCAATATACAAAATAATGTGTCTAACTATGCCATTTATGCTTTTGAAAGAAAAAGCAAATTACTTACTGAAGAGAATGGCATTTGCATGCATGTGTGTCAGCTTTCAAGCCATTTCCTTCTACAAAATATTGCTTTCTACACTTAGAAAATGCATCCATCCATCAGTTACAAACCATTTCAAAGCACTTTATGAATCTACAGAGCAAAATGTACTTATCTTACATTGGCAGTGTCCCAGCTGTTACAAAATTGCTATTGTCCTAATACTTACAAGGCAATTTTAGCATCAGTTAATAATTTTACAGGATAGATAACTTCTAAAGCATTATAAAATGACAGACATTAAACAATAGCAACTTAGCATTTTTTGAAACAGTTCATGACAGCTTAAAAACTAAAGTGATTTTAATGTATAGTCTATGCAGTTTTCGTTTCTCATTGACAATTCCTTTAGAAGATAAAAATGTGAAAATCCTTTTAAATAGTGGGTGAAAGAATAAAACAAATTTATCTTTAAAAGATATTCAGTAAAAATCTCAATTAGGAATAATGTCTCAAATCTTCCTGTACAGATAGTAGGTGACAAGAATTTGAATTTATTTAGGTAGAAAAAAATGATGGTATCATTTAATGGTAGGGTACCACAAAATAAAAAGGCGTATCTATTCATTAAAGCTAATACAAAAAGAAAAATACCACGAATAGCATTTTCTATAAATCAGTATGCATTATTTCTTCCTAAACACTGTTTTCTATCAATCTTAGTTTAAAAGCTTCAGTTATAGGAAAAATCTGGGTAATTGAAACACATGTGTTCTCTCTTACTCCCTTTGTTTAAGTTGTTAGGATAGCCATACAACCCTTTTTTGGCTAGATATTTTACCATTCACCTTTGATAGCTAATGCCTTGATGGTACAGAAGGAAAAATAGCTCTAAACAAATTACATTAATTGGCAGTTTGATGCCATACGTGCACAGTCTCTTCAAGCGAAAAAAATGCTTTTGATAAGCACCAACGTACAACAGTGGTTATTTTCATAAATGGACTTATTAAATAAAACCAATTATTCCATGAATGTTCACAAAGGCCAAGTAATTGACCACATCATCAAAATACAACCTAAATTCCCCTGGTACACAATTACCATCTTCTTTATCACTGAGCACAGTGATATTGCCTGGGCTTGTTATATACCAGCCACTCCAGAAAATCAAGTACAGTCTGAATTTTCAAATGATGTAATTTATGTTCACACATTTAATTTTCTGTAGGATGTTACATGAATGTTTTAATACTGCCATTGTCTCAAAATTATAAAATGAGAAGATTGCACAATTTCAGCCTTTTTCATGGCACCAATGTATCTAAAGAAAACTGTAATTCAAAAAGCCCTTAATACTTTTTCAGTGTGCATTACAAGTTACTATTAAACAGTTGTGTATTGTAAGACAAGCAAATCCTTATTTCACTCCTACTAGAAGGAATGCATACAGTAAAATACCTCAAATTGCCAGTCTATATTACTAGCTGCATGGAGGTAGGGATCATGTCTCTTAAAGACTGCTTCATTCCTGGCATCACACACCCTGCCTGGAATGTATTGGGTGCATCATAGGTGTTTGTTGATTGGCTGATTGACTGAACTGGTCTGATTCAATTAACTATTTCAATTCTACATTAACTATTTTAAACTATTTTTTAATTCACATTTTAAATTTCAAACTTTTCTCAGTGTACATATGGAGAATAGTTCTTGAAAAGAATACTCTTGGCTTGGACTTAGAAATCAAATAGCCACTTCTTGTCAACATTAATTGAGAAATATAAATATTTCTATTATAATTATTCTATTATATACTTACATGTCACTTACAAACTTTGTCTTTAATAAAATTATTCCTATTAATAATATGAATAGGATACTCACATCTACAATGAAAATATAGAATATGAAGGTAATATTATAGATGCTTCTTTCTGCTTACCTTCATATGTCATCAAGTTAATAACAGACCTATTTAAATTATCAAATATTTGCTTACTGTGGCCTTTGCTAATATGTTTATTATTAACAGGCATTAAATATAACATGTTATATGCAACATAACTGAATAAAAATATAAATAATGCTTGGTACTGAAAGAATAATATTTTAATGAAAGTTCTACTTTCATAGTACCATTAAATTCAATCATTTTTGAAACTCAACCTCAAAATACACATCCATCTCCCCTAATTTTTGCAAGAATGTATTTAATCACAGTGGTACTGAATTACCTTTGAATGAATGACCATAGGAACAAAAAAAACTTATTTATTTGGGGAGAATGCCACAGGAGTAGGGGTATGAAATTTGGCAAGCACTAGTTTTCATAAATAAGGAAACAGCCTAAGACTTTCCATCATCTTTGGGGCTCTAAGATATTTCAGATATGCAATCTTTGAAGTGTGTTTATAAAATCTCTTGAATAGATCTTGAGTAGGCTTCCACTTTCCTTGCCACACCATTACATGGCCATGCTCCATTAGTACCATCTATGTTTAACCAAATGTGAAGCTTTTCTAATGCTCCTATCAAAAGGGGTCAGACATTTGACCTGCAGAGCAATGAACCTGAGTTCTTGAACCTAGACTAAACCTGGACACAGTAACTAGAGATGAGACTACGCTTTGGGAGGATTCCACAGTAGATTTTTAAGCATATGACTAAGAATTACAATAGATATTTATCCTGTTGTTGAATTCCTAAACCTAAAAACTTCTTGCTAACTTAGTTTTCTTTGCCAACTTCTCACACACACCTGCATTGCATGAATTATTAATGTAAACAAATTACTTTTTAAAGTTGTTTGTATTATTCAGACACACATCAACCACTTTCAGCAAGAAACTTGAAGAGCAAAACATGACTATTTAAACAGGAAAATTACTTAAAGGAAATAATAGCATGATGTTCTACATTTTGAATATGACTCTAGATACCATGCTATTTCCAAGAAATTGGCCCAGAATGATCATACCTGAAATATCCTCCTAAGGCTTCCCATTGTTTTGATTGGTCTTATCTAAAGTAGGCAGACCCAAATCTGAGGAGTAATACAGACTATTCTGATTTCTGGGGTATACCATACACTAAAGTCAACATGACCCTGCCCCTCTGGAGTTGGCTGAGAGTCACTCTGCCCAGCACATCTCAGACCCATTTCACTGAAATTGCCTCTTTGAATGGCTGTACTATAGCTATCGCCCACTGTCTCTCTTGGATATGAATGCAACTTGTTAGAAATAAACGATCAACACTGTTTGAACCTGCCAATAGATTTAAGTTGGCCCTCACACCACAGTAGCACAAGCTGAGACTTCCCTTAAATAATGAGGAGTGTACCTCCTCTGAGCCCTAGAATGGCTTTATCTACATATGTTCAATAAGTTAATGTTTGAGCGTGCACTCTAGAGCTAGAATGCTTGGATTCAAACCCTAGTCTAGCATCTTTACTATGTGTAACCTTTGGAAGACCGCTTGGCCTGTACAAACATCTTTCCTTATTTTAGTTTAATCATAACTCTTCCTTATATTTTCATTCTTCATGGTAAGGAACAAACCATCTCTTCCTAAGTTTAAGTCTATAAACATAATAATGGCAGTTTTTTCTTCTTGATGAGTAGTGATGTTTATAATGGTTAAATATTTCTATGGCTCAGTGGTAAAGAATCCATCTGCCAAGCAGGAGATGCAGGTTCAATCCCTGGGTCAGGAAGACCCCCTGGAGAAGGAAATGGCAACCCACTTCAGTATTTTTGCCTGGAAAATTCCATGGACAGAGGAGCCTGGCAGTCTACAGTCCATGGGGTCACAAAAAAATCAGACATGATTGAGCGCACACACGCACACACACATTAAATCCTCACACATATTACTCCATTTGTCTACACTCATCTTTTGATTTCATCTTAGATTTAAATAAAACTTCTCTTAACTTACTCACATTTCAAAGGATGGAACTAGGATTCTTATGATGGAAATAGTGTTTTCTCCAAGAATTTCTTGAAACATGAAGATTCAGATCATGAATAGCTTTTTCAATCATATGCTCACAAATTATTCTATTTTATTGATCATCTTCCCATAAATATTTTGAAGTTCTTTATGATATGTATGGTCTTTAAGTAGAGGGTGCGTATGATAACTTTCCATAGCTGAAAACATTTATAGTACAGAAAGGCAAAGTGGCAAACTTAACGTTGACTATGGGCAAACTTTTTAGTAGGATTGACTAAACTTTCAAAAACAAGTGGGAAGGAGAATCATCTCATCATAGATCATTACCCATACTTCTTTAGTACTTTTGTATTCAAAGTGATCTGTGATTAACATACTTCAAACAATAAGCAAAATATACATTGACTAGTTGCTGTTTGTTACATGTTATGGGAATGATGTGTAAGAGATCAACCCAGCCTGGCTCTCAGGTACATAACAGTGTAACCAGGAAGATAAAATTAGAGTTCGGGGAACTAACTTGGGAAGACCATTAGGTATTAAAATGTATAGAGCAGTCTGTAAGTGTGCCAGAGGTCATATTTTAACAATACTTCTCAGTGCATCTTGAGAGGTACTCCTTTATGAGTTTCTTTTCCTACAACACTTTTTCTACTTCATCCAAGTAAAGGAGAAAGTGAATGCCATGTAAGGTAGAAGGGAATGAACCAAAGCAGTTCCTGTCAGATGGAGAAATGTAAAGACCTTCCATCTCTAGGGAAGAAGACAAGAAAGACAAAACATGAAGGAAAAGGCATGATGTCGATCATGAGCATACTTTCTTATCATTCCTCCATCCTCCAGAAAATGAGGGAGCCAGGAGTAATGCATAACAGACTGTGTGTGTGTGTGTGTGTGTGTGTGTGTGTGCGTGCTGAGTTACAGGTATTTATTTCAGTTTCACCTGAACATTAGTTTTCCTTTTGGTAGTCAGAGATCATTGCTAACTTTAACTGAAACCATTTTTCACACCACTGAAACTGGCTAACTTTGATGCATATTGAAATACTCTTTAAAATACATGGACTGTCTTAGATGATCACTAGGGTAAAGTGCAAAAATTTTAATTTAGACATCCGGAAAAGTTGCACAGATCATACAAAGAATTCCCCTTCACCCTCTTCCCAGTTTCCCACAATTTTACATCTTATATAACTATTGTTCAATTATTAAAACAAAGAAAATTTATATGTTTAAACTCAAAAATAAAACAAATGAATAAATATGACAAAACAGAAGCAGACAGATGCAGATAACAAGTTAGCGGTTACCAGAGGGGAGAAGGGTGGGGAAGGGTCAAAATATGTGAGAGGAATTAAGAGGTACAGACTACTAGGTATAAAATAAATAAGTTACAAGGATATGTTTGTACAGCACAGGCAATAAGCCAATACTTTTCAATTACTTTATTTTTAGTTACTTTATAAAAATATCAAATCTCTATATTGTACACCTAAAATGAAATAATAGCATAAGTCAACTATACTTCAATTTAAAAACGTAAGAAATCAACAATGATGTCATATTACTAACCAATATAAAAGCCTTATTAGAATTTTACCAGTTATTCCACTAATATCCTTTTGTCTGGCCCAAGATTCAATCCAAGGTCCCATATTGGATTTAGTTGCTTTGGGGGGTTCTTCAATCTGCGATAGTTCCTCAGTATTTCATGTTCTTGACACATTTGAAGAACTCATGCCAGTTATTTTTTAGAACATCCTTCAATTTGTGTTTCTCTAGTGCTTTCTCGTAATTAGATTGTTGTTAACGTTTTGGCAAAAATATAGCAGAAGTGATGTTATGTCCCTCTCTGATGCTGCTGCTGCTAAGTTGCTTCAGTCGTGTCCGACTCTGTGTGACCCCACAGATGGCAGCCCAGCAGGCTCCCCCGTCCCTGGGGTTCTCCAGGCAAGAACACTGGAGTGGGTTGTCATTTCCTTCTCCAGTGCATGAAAGGGAAAAGGGAAAGTGAAGTCGCTCAGTTGTGTCTGACTCTTCACAACCCCATGGACTGCAGCCTACCAGGCTCCTCCACGTATGGGATTTTCCAGGCAAGAGTACTGGAGTGGGTCGCCAGTGCCTTCTCCATATGTCCTCTCTGTACATCATATATTGGAATAAATTAGGGCAGTATGTCTTATTATTGGTAATGTTAACTTTAATCACATGGCTGAATGGTATCTGTGAGTCTTCTCTGTTCAATGTTAATATTTCCCCCTTCATAATTAATAAGTGTTTTGTGAGGAAATACTTTAAATTATACAAATATCCTATTTCTCATCAATCATTAATTTTAGAATCAGCTGATGGTTTGAACAACATGTAAGTAGGGAGACAGATTTCACAAATATTACTGACATGTTTGTTTAATGGTGACTTTAATTTCACTTACTCCTTGTAGATTTATTCCTTTATATTCTCCTGTAAAGCAGAGTTATTGCTGTTGGTGCTCAGTCATTAAGTCTGAGTCTTTGCTACCCAATGGACTGCAGAGCACCATGCTCCTCTGTCCTTCACTATCTCCCCTCATTTGCTCAACTTCACGTCCACCAAGTCAGTGATTCTGTCTAACCATCTCATCCTCTTCTCATCCTCTGCCACCCCTTCTCCTTTTGCCTTCAATCTTTCCCACATCAGGGTCTTTTCCAAGTAGTCAGCTTTTCACATCAAGTGGCCAAAGTTTTGGAACTTCCGCTTCAACATCAGTCCTTCCAGTGAATATTCAGAGTTGATTTCCTTTAGGATTGACTGGATTGATCTCCTTGCTGTCCGAGGAACTTTCAAGAGTCTTTTCTAGCACAATTCAAAAGCATCGGTTCTTTGGTGTTCAGCCTTCTTTATGGTCCAGCTCTCACATCCATACATGACTACTGGAAAAACCATAGTTTTGACTATATGGACATTTGTCAGTAAAGTGATGTCTGTTTTTTAATATGCTGTCTAGGTTGGTAATAACTTTTCTTCCAAGGAGCGAGCGTCTCTTACTTTTGCAGCTGCAGTCACTGTCCACTGTGATTTTGGAGTCCAAGAAAGGAAAATCTGTTACCGCTTCCACTTTTTCCCTATCTATTTGCCATGAAGTGGTGGGATTGAATGCCATGATCTTAGTTTTTTGAAAGTTGAGTTTCAAGCCAGCTTTTTCACTCTCCTCTTTCACCCTCAACAAGAGGCTCTTTAGCTCCTCTTCACTTTCTGGCATTAGTGTGGTATTATCTGCATATCTGAGGTTGCTGGTATTTCTGTCAGCAATCTTATTTCCAGCTTGAGATTCATCCAGCCCAGCATTTCACATGGTGTATTCTACATAGACGTTAAATAAGCAGAGTGATAATAGGCAGTCTTGTCATACTCCTTCCCCAATTTGAAAACAGTCCAATGTTCCATGTCCAGTTTTAACTCTTGCTTCTTGACCTGTATACACGTTTCTCAGGAGACAAGTAAGGTGGTCTGGTATTCACATCTCTTTAAGAATTTTCCACAGTTTTTTGTGATCCACACGGTCAAAGGCTTTTACATAGTCAATGAAGCAGAAGTAGATGTTTTTCTCTGGAATTCTCTTACTTTCACCATGATCCAGTGAATATCAGCAAGTTGATCTCTGGTTCCTCTGTCTTTTCTAAAACGAACTTATACATCTGGAAGTTCTCAGTTGATGTCCTGTTGAAGTCTAACTTGGAGAATTTTGAGCATTACTTTAATAGCATGTGAAATGAGTGCAATTGTGTGGTAGTTTGAATATTCTTTGGCATTGCCCTTCTTTGGGATTGGAATGAAAACTGACCATTTCCAGTCCTGTGCCAAACTTGCTGACATATTGAGCATAGCACTTTCACAGCATCATCTTTTAGGATTTTAAAGAGCCCACTTAGAATTCCATCACCTCCACCAGCTTTGTTTGTAATAATGCTTAAGGCCCACTTGACTTCACACTCCAGGATATCTGGCTCTAGGTGAGTGACCACACAATTGTGGTTATCCTGGTCATTAAGATCTTTTTTGTACAGCTCTGTGTATTCTTGCCACCTCTTCCTGATCTTTTCTGCTTCTGTTAGGTCCTTATACTTTCTGTCCTTTATATGCCCATCCTTGCATGAAACATTCCCTTGATGTCTTCAATTTTCTTGAGGAGATTTCTAGTCTTTTCCATTCTATTGTTTTCCCCTATTTTTTCCCATTGTTCATTTTAAAAGGGCCTCTTATCTGTCCTTGCTATTCTCTGGAACTCTGCATTCAGTTGAGTATATCATTCCCTTCTCCCTTGCCTCTTACTTCCCTTCTTTCCTCAGCTATTTGTAAAGCCTCCTCAGACAATCACTTTGTCTTCCTGATTTCTTTTTCTTTGGGATGGTTTTGGTCACTGCTTCCTGTTACAAACCTCCATCCACAGTTCTTCAGGCACTCTGTTTACCATATTTAATCCCTTGAATCTACTTATCACCTCCACTGTATAATCTTAATGGATCTGATTTAGGTCATACCTGAATGTCTTAGTGGTTTTCCCTACTTTCTTCAATCTAAGTCTATATTTTGCAATAGGGAGCTCATGATCTGAGCCACAGTCAGCTCCAAGTCTTATTTTTGCTAATTATAGATAGCTTCTTTATCTTTGGCTGCAAAAAAACATAATCATTCTGATTTCTGTATTGACTTTCTGGTGATGTCCACATGTAGAATCATCGCTTGTGTTGGAAAAGGGTGTTTGCTATGACCAGCACTTTCTGGTGGTCAAAAACTCTGGAAAAACTTTTAGCCTTTACCCTGCTTCATTTTGTTCTGCAAGGCCAAACATGCCTGTTACTCCAGGTATAGCTTGACTTTCTACTTTTTCATTCCAACCCTCTATGATAAAAGGGTATCTTTTTTGGTGTTAGTTCTAGAAGGTTTTGTAGATCTACATAGAACCAGTCAACTTCAGTTTCTCTGGCATCAGTGATCAGGGCATACCCTTGGATTACTGTGATATTGAATGGTTTGACTTAGAAATGAACTGAGATCATTCTGTCCTTTTTGAGATTATACCCATGTATTGCATTTCAGACTCTCTTATTGGCTATGAGGGCTACTCCATATTTTCTAAGGGATTCTTGCCCACGGTAGTAGATATCATGGTCATTGGAATTAAATTCCTCCATCCCCAGCCACTTTAGCTCACTGACTCCTAAGATGCTGATGTTCACTCTTGCCATCTCCTGCTTGACTGTGTCCAATTTACCTTGATTCATGGATCTAACATTCCAGGTTCCTATACAGTATTGTTCTTTGCAACATCAAACTTAACTTTCACTACCAGACGCATTCACAACACATCCTCAGTCTTCCAGTTTCATTATCTTTTTGCCTTTTCATACTGTTCATGGGGTTCTTGCAGCAAGAAAACTGGTGTGGTTTGCCATTCTCTCCTCCGGTGGATCGCATTTTTTCAGAACTCTTCACTGTGACCCACCTGTCTTTTTTGGCCCTGTATGGCATGGTTCATAGCTTCACTGAGTTATACAAGCCCCTTCACCACGAAAAAGCTGTGAACCATGAAAGGCTAAAGAAGAGTACTTTATTCTATTTATTTACTTTTCCATTTACATATTTATATCTGTGTAGTCATTCATAATCATTTTTAATCTAGAGGTTGTAGTTCAAGCTAGGGCTTACCTGGCAGCTCAGGGCTAAAGAATCCACTTGCATATGCAGGAGATGCAAGATCCATCCCTGGGTTGGGAAGATCCCCTGGAGAAGGAAATGGCAGTCCTCTCCACTGTTCTTGCCTGGGAAATCCCACAGACAGAAGAACTTGGTGGGTTACAGTTCATTGGACTGCAAAAGAGTCAGACACAACTTACTAACTAAACAACAGTAATTCAAAAAAGCATTATTTGGGTTGTTCTCTAATTGATCCAACTTTGGTCACTGGGAGTTCATAAACTTGTTTTTTGTGGTGATTTCTAGAGTTGCCCTGTCATTTTGTGGATGCTTCTACACTTTCTTTTATCTTAAAATATTCCAGTCTTATCTTGTTTTTTCCTACCCTGGTCTTTTCTAGCACCAGCTATTTCTCCAAGGAGTCCTGGTTCCTTTTACTGGAATGATATTTAAATTCTAAGATCTAAGAGTTAAATGTGGTTATTGCTACTGGGAAGTAATTGTTTCTACGCCCCCCCAGAGAACAAAGCTGGGAAATAGATGTATGTGTAATAACACATGAATATACACAACTGTTTATTTCTGTAACTATCCAACTGTGTGTGTATATACATATATATATTTAAAGAAAACTGAGTTCATTCTGATATGTTTTATTCCGATTTAACATGACAACTCATTTTTTTCTCATTTTCATTAGTAACTTCTTCCTCTGCCAGTAAGAAACATGGTTCTTATGAACAAAAGACAGTATATTTGCTTATTTATTCTGACCTAGTATGAACATGGAGAAGGCGATGGTACCCCACTCCAGGACTCTTGCCTGGAAAATCCCATGGATGGAGGAGCCTGGTAAGCTGCGGTCCTTGGGAATGCTACAAGTTGGACACGACTGAGCGACTTCACTTTCACTTTTCCCTTTCATGCATTGGAGAAGGAAATGGCAACCCACTCCAGTGTTCTTGCCTGAAGAATCCAAGGGACAGGGGAGCCTGGCGGGCTGCCGTCTATGGGTCGTACAGAGTCGGACATGACTGAAGCAACTTAGCAGCAGCAGCAGCAGCTACAGCAGCAGTATGAACATAAAATACTTTTAAAATCCCTCGCTTACACCCATGTTAGAAGGACTTCGCAGGTGGCACTAGTAGGAAGGAAACAACCTGCCAAAACAGGAGACATAAGAGACATGGATCGCTTGGTTGGGAAGATCCCCTGGAGGAATGGCATGGCAATATCCTTGCCTGGAGAATCCCCATGGACAGAGAAGCCTGGTGGCCTAAAGTTCATAGGGTTGAAAAGAGTTGAACCCAACTGAAGCAACTCAGCATGCACACCCATGTTAGAAACAAATTCACTAAACAGATTGCAGCATTTGTAGGAAACTTTTTTGTTTGTTTGTCTTTAGATTTACTATACTTGGTCAAAATATTGCTTTCGACAGTTACTCATTTTAGTTCTTTTGTTTTCACCTTCATCAGTGTAGTCATTTTATTCATTTATAATACAATCAGGTTCACTTGTTACTATGTTTCCAGTTTGGGTTTTCCTCACACCCTGTTTTCTTTAATCATTTATTTATTTGACTGGTATAAAAAACAATAACATGATTCTAAGAGTAAAAGCTATAAAAAACGTATAATCACAAAAGTATTACTTCTCCCTCAGTCCTATACAATGTTACCATTGCCTCTTTATTTCCATACCTTTTCTACTCATGCTGGTACATAATCAGTCTCTCTAGCGTGTTTTATTCCTTTCTGTAAGTCTTTTTCACAAATAAGCAAATACATGTATATTATCTTATTCTTCCTTAATGCTTAAATAGTCACATACTAGAAAGTGAAAGAGGAGAGTGAAAAAGTTGGCATAAAGCTCAACATTCAGAAAACGAAGATCATAGCATCTGGTCCCATCACTTCATGGGAAATAGATGCGGAAACAGTGGAAACAGCGGAAACAGCATCAGACTTTGGTTTTGGGGGGCTCCAGAATCACTGCAGATGGTGACTGCAGCCATGAAATTAAAAGATGCTTACTCCTTGAAAGGAAAGTTATGACCAACCTAGATAGCATATTAAAAAGCAGAGGTATTACTTTGCCAACAAAGGTCCGTCTAGTCAAGGCTATGGTTTTTCCAGTGGTCATGTATGAATGTGAGAGTTGGACTGTGAAGAAGGCTGAGCACTGAAGAATTGATGCTTTTGAACTGTGGTATTGGAGAAGACTCTTGGGAGTCCCTTGGACTGCAAGGAGATCCAACCAGTCCATCCTAAAGGAGATCAGTCCTGGGTGTTCTTTGGAAGGACTGATGCTAAAGCTGAAACTCCAGTACTTTGGCCACCTCGTGCGGAGTTGACTCATTGGAAAAGACACTGATGCTGGGAGGGATTGGGAGCAGGAGGAGAAGGGGATGACAGAGGATGAGATGGCTGGATGGCATCACTGACTCGATGGACATGAGTCTGAGTGAACTCCGGGAGATGGTGATGAACACGGAGGCCTGGCGTGCTGTGATTCATGGGGTTGCAAAGAGTCGGACACAACTGAGCGACTGAACCGAACTGAATAAATGCTTTTTGCACTTCGCTTTTTTTACAGAACAATATAAACTGAAAAGATCTTTCTCATTTTCATTCAGATGCATGGTACTCCATTGTGCAGATGTAGTAGTTTACTTAACTGTTTTTCTTATGTGTGAGCATTTAGGCTGTTTACAATATTTCACAAGTATAATAAAGAAAATTTTAAGAGATTTCCAGTGAGAGAATTTGTTTCTATATCCTCAGGATATTGACTAGGAAAACATCAATAATCTTAGACAAGCTCCACATCAAACAGGGCACTGGGAGTATGGTACCTCATGAGCTAAGAGGATAGAAACTTCTCTGGTGGTTCAGTGGCTAAGACTCCACTCTCTTAGCAAAAGGGGCTTGGGTTTGATCCCTGTTTGGGGAACCAAGTTCTTGCATGCCACAGCTAAGATTTAGCATGTCACAACTAAGACCTGACATAGCCAAATAAATAAAATAAAATGCTTTTTAAAAAAAGAAGAAGAGGTTAAGAGGATAAGAACAATATATGGTGGTAGAGCATCAGACTCCTCATGGCCCATACATGATGTGTGGGGCATCCACCGGCTCAATTGCTGAGACTACAAGTAGATCACAGTAGACCGGGGTCCATTGCAAAGATGAAGGATGAAAGTATTTCATGACCAAGAGGCATGACCAAGTTCACAGTCAGAAGGAGTAGATTACAGAATAATGTCCAAATGAGACAAGTTCTCAGTGGACTCCACTGAAAAAAAGTGTCAAGGTGAAATGAGGGTCCCTTCAGCAGAGGGAGCAGGGTCTAGAGAATGGTATAAAATATATTCACTATGAGTTTCCTCTGGAGAACGTCCATCTTGGATGAGGAAGGAGAAACTCGGAGGAAGTTGGAATTCGGGGAGAAGCTCATCTTATCAGGGAGATTGAATTTCAAATCACTAAATGTTACCTTATAGAGACTATTATATTAATTATGTATTGCTGTGTAGTAAATTATCCCAAAACTTAGTGGCTTAAAACAACAAACATTATCTCAAAATGTCTATGGCTCATTAATTCAGGAACTGCTTAGCTGGGTGGTTCTGGCTCTGGGTCTCACATGAGATTGCAAACAAAATGTCAGCCAGAGCTTCTGTCATCTGAAGTCTTGATTGGGGCTTCAGAGTCTGCTTCCAAGCTCATTCACATGGCTGTTGGCAGGAAACTTCACTTCCTCACTAGCTTTTGGCTAAAGGCCTCAGTTCCTTGCCACATGGGTCTCTCTGTGGTCTTTTTTAGTGTCCTTATGACATGGCACTTGGCTTCCTGTAGACTCAGTGGTCCCAGAGAAGGAGCAAAGAGGAAACCACAGTACCTTTATGTTCTAATCTCAGACGGGACACATTATCAATTCCACTGTATTCTTTTCTTTGAAAGTAAGTCACTAGGTTAGCCCACATTCTGGGGAGGGGAATCAGACTCCACCTTTCAAATGGAAAATTAAGCCAGAAAGAAAAACACCAATACAGTATACTAACACATATATATGGAATTTAGAAAGATGGTAATGATAACCCTGTATGCGAGACAGCAAAAGAGACACAGATGTATAGAACGGACTTTTGGACTCTGTGAGAGAGGGAGAGGGTGGGATGATTTGGGAGAATGGCATTGAAACATGTATACTATCATGTAAGAAACAAATTGCCAGTCTATGTTCGATACAGGATACAGGATGCTTGGGGCTGGTGCATGGGAAAGATCCAGAGAGATGATATGGGAGGTGGGAGGGGGGCTCAGGATTGAGAACTCATGTACACCCGTGGCGGATTCATGTCAATGTAAAAAAAAAAAGAAAGAATATGTGGACATATGTTACAACAGTAATAACTGTTTTAATCTTGAAGAGATGAGCTACTTATAATTAACAAACTAAAATTTGTTTCTTTCATCAACAGGGCTTAGGCTCCAGAACAAGATCAGCACAAAATAAACTCTTGTTTTTAAATATGTTATATGTAAGTTGTCCTATGATTTGAAGTGCTGAAAAAAACCATATGCATTCTCAAATAACTTTTTAAAAACTTTTTATCTTGTATTGGAATATAGTCAATTAGGACTTCGCTGGTGGCTCAGACAGTAGAGAATCTGCCTGCAATGCAGGAGACCTGGGTTTGATCCCTAGGTCAGGAAGATCCCCTGGAGAAGGGAATGGCAACTCCAGTATTCTTGCCTGGAGAACCGCATGGACAGAAGAGCCTGGAGGGGTACAGTCCGTGTGGTTGCAAAGAGTCAGACACAACTGAGAGACTAACATACAAACACATAGCTGATTAGCAAACAATGTTGTGAGAGTTTCAGGTTAACACTTTCTTTTAATATTTATTTTTATTTATTTGATCACACTGGGTCCTAGTCACTGCACGGAGGATCTTCGATCCTCGTTTTGGCACATGAACTCTTAGTTGCGGCATGTGGAATCTATTCCTAGACCAGGGATCGAACCCAGGCCCCCAGCATTAGGAGATCAGAGTTCTAACCACTGGACCACCAGGGAAGTCCTCTCAAATAAATTTTTAAAAACTGAATCTATACTACCTCTATGAAGTCACTGATGACATAACCTCATCCTGCATCTGTATCATCAGTAAGATTGGAGAAGAGTTTAAATTCTCATTTCCATGACTCTTGAATTCTACAGTATAAAATAACTTAGGTTTTATAATAATAAACCTTGATAGAATGATATATATTCAGATATACATTGGTTAGAAACTCATTTCTAGTTACTTACTAGTTTTGTGTGAAAGTTTCTTTGTGCTCCCATCTTTAACACCTTCTTTTTAGTATTGATATATCACTAAAGCACCTAGCATAGTACCAAGAACATGGTGGATACTCAAAGAATGATATTATCACTCCATGCCATGCAAATATAATTATATTGGTATGGTTTTAAGATTGAATTTCCTAACCCTCATTCTGTTTAGAATTCTGCAAAGTGCTATACCTAAGTATCAAGGACATACAATCAGATGGCATTGGGAGATAAACTTTATCATCTTCATCAAGTGTGCTAAGCTAAGTCTTTTCAGTCGTGTCCGACTCTGTGTGACCCCGTAGATGGCAGCCCACCAGGCTCCCCCGTCCCTGGGATTCTCCAGGCAAGAACACTGGAGTAGGTTGCCATTTCCTTCTCCAATGCATGAAAGTGAAAAGTGAAAGTGAAGTCGCTCAGTTGTGTCCAACTCTTAGTGACCCCACAGACTGCAGCCTACCAGGCTCCTCTATCCGTGGGATTTTCCAGGCAAGAGTACTGGAGTGGGTTGCCATTGCCTTCTCCACATCAAGTGTGTATGTGTGCTAAATCACTTCAGTCATGTCCAACTCTCTGTGACCCTATGGACTATAGCCTGCTAGACTCCTCTGTCCATGGGATTCTTCAGGCAAGATACTGAAGTGAGCTGCTGTGCCCTCCTCCAGTGAACCTGAGTCTTCTGTATTAGCAGGCAGATTCCTTACCACTGAGCCACCTAGAAATCCCATCAAGTATAATATTCATAATAAATTAAACTAATAAAATATATTCATAAATACCTAGGATTAGAACACAACTTTTCAGTTACCAAAGGAAGATTTCCAAGAGTTAAGGACTCTGATACTGGAGTCAGATAGCCTGCATTAAAATAACCAGTTCCATACTTACAAAGTATATGACTTTGGGCAAATCAGTAACTTCTCTGTGCCTGTTTCATTATCTATATAACAGAAGTAATAGTTTCTTTCTCATAGGGTTCTGGGAAGATTAGTTAATACATTCAAGTAATTAAATGAAAACCTGGAATATAGTAAGTGCTAAATAAATGTTAGCTGTTTTCATTGACATGACTATTACTATTACAATTATTACATTCATTTGCTTTTTTTTTCTTTGGAAAAAAAGAAGAGTTTTAAAGCTAAAAACAAGGAAGTACTGTTAGTAATTCCAAGTGATGTTTTAAAATAATTCCTGTTTGGATTTTGTGAGCTATTTTAAGAATAGTAAGGAAAGATTTTATTTTTAACCCTTCGTCACTTGACAGAAGAATCTCAGAAAACCCAAATGTTGTATGTAGGTAAATTTTGGAGCTGGAAAGGTCCTTTTTCAGCATTTCTGAATCTGGATTAAGATGTATATCTGTTAGTCATTTTGAGGCCAAGCTGAACTGAGTGCCTCAAGGGAAGAGAGACTTGTAAGGAATTCCCTGGTGGTTAGGACTCCATACTCTCACTGCTACGGGCCTAGGATCAGTTCCTGGTCAGGGAACTGGGATCCCACAAGCTGAGGGTGCAGCCAAAAAAAGGAAGAGTTGTAGCTACTTTCGTGATCCTAGAGTGATCATGATTCTCCCTGCTTCTGCAGCCCTCCGTCCTCCATGTGCTAATCACTGACCAGAATTCTCACAAGATTATTGACCCAGTTACTTATTTCCAGTGATAGACTAAGCCCCTCACAGGGCTTTCCCTGGTGACTCAGTCATAAAGAATTCGCCTGGCAGTGCAAGAGACTCAGGTTCTATCTCTGGGTCGGGAAGATCCCCTGGAGAAGGAAATGGTGACCCCTTCCATATTCTTGCCTGGAGAATCCCATGGACAGAGGAGCCTGGTGGGCTGCAGTCCATGGAATAGCAAAAGAGTCACACATGACTTAGAGACTAAACAATAACACTAAACGCCTCAACAAGGAAGAGTTAAAGTTCCTGAACTTGAGAGAAATTGCCATGGGGTTAAGTACAGCCAAGAAAGCTTGCTTCAGAACCTAGGAAAATAACTCTAGCTTTTCCCCATACCATATATTTGAAAGCCTGATTCAACTGAGAATTTTACACAAAAACAGAAACCGGCTTAAAATATGCACTGATTATTACTAGAAAAATGTAGAATTTAAGCTGAAAAATTTTTAAAGTCACACCTTTGCACAATATAGTGGTAGCCTCTTCTGGTTGACAGAGGTCTAGTAGTCTAAGCAAATATCACCCCAGCCCAACTATGCCTTGTGGGAAAAACTTGTCCAGTATCCGAATATCACTAGCCAGTGATTATGCGAGTGGTCACATTTACAAAAATAGTCAGACTGTTGCTAAGTCTTAGTGCATATACATTTTATTGCACAGCTCATCTTTTCCTCAAAATTCCCCTTCTGAAATTCTCAAAGGGGAGCCTCTCATGTCTTCCAGAACAAGTTTTACTTCTATTTTTCATCTCTGCTCACTTCAGAGAAATCCAGTACTCTTGAACCGCTTGAGGATGCAGTCACACCCCATTACTGTTGCCTTTCTCCACCATCCCCACTCTGACTGTCCCTTAGGATGTGGATTTTGCACAGAAGTCTACAGTGGAGTGAGGAGTCAGAGATAGCCCTCTGGCTGCCTCCAAGTGGAATTTTAGTGGTGTTATCAAGATGATATGGTTGGAATTAATTTCTACTAAAATGTTAATGACTTATGTATAGTATTTTCATTATAAATGAAGTAATTTAGTGCCTAAGTTTAATAGAAAAAATGACTTTTATTTTTTGGCCATACAATAAGGTGTGTGGGATCTTAATTCCCCAACCAGGGATCAAACTCATGCACACTGAAGTGGAAGCACAGAGTCCTAACCATTTAACCACCAAGGAATTCCCTGATTTTTAATAGAAAAAAAGTCTTCACTGAAAAGCTACTACAAGAGATTGTGTGGATGATGTAGCCTTATGGTGGTGATGGTGGTGAAGTTGTGTCTGACTCTTTGCAACACTATGGACTGTAGCCTGCTAGGCTCCTCTGTCCATGGAATTTTCCAGGCAAGAGTACCAGAGTGGGTTGCCCTTTCCTTCTCCATGGGATCTTCCTGACCTAAGGATAAAACCAAGTCTCCCACATTGTAGGCAGGATACTTTAACACCGAGCCACCAGGGAATCCCTATGGTATCTTTCAAAATCAAGAACTGACCTCAACATTACAGAATCAATGAAGTAGTATAATTCTTGGCAACAAAAAAAAGGGGTAAAAAGGAAAATTTTTTAAATGGAGAGGTGAAGATTCATCTTTGCTTCTTTTAGCAATCAGGCAGCCTCTTGAGTGAGTCCATAAACTCCAGGTTTTTGTTTCATTCTAAGCTTTAAAAATGGATTTATAAATCTTTGCCTAGTTGAGATGATAGGTAATAACTCCAGGGAATCAGAGTAAAGCACACTTGATAGATATAAAATGTTTTGCAAAAGGAGGTTGACCTCTTTGCTGAAATTGGTAGACCATTTCTTCATATGCTTTCCTTTCATAAATAGAAAGGAAAATGCTTACACCTTAAACAATAATTTCCTCATCCTCTGAAAAGTTGTCATTGAACTAACAAAAGCACATTGATTCTCACCTCTGGTCTTTAGTGAAGGAAAGAATTAACTTGCTTTCAGGCATAGTTCTTTAAACTTCAAAGTAGGTACTATCACACTAAGTTTGAATTGAATGAGTAAAAAGAAGTTTCAATTAATGTAAACTCAACTCTGAATCTTTGATATTTAAAAAATAGAGTTAAAATTCTCATTCATTTTACTGAAAATGTATGGTTTTCCTTAGTTCAAATGATATTTATTTACCATGTGACTCAAGTAAGCTCCCTGTTGGATAGGAAAGAAGTTATATTCTTCAGGAAAATAAGTGGAACAGAAGTCTTTCTAGTGCAATATGGGCTGACAACAGGAAAGTGACAGGCACAGAGGTGATTAATAAAGGGGGCTAATTTAAAAACTAAGAATTAGAGGGGAAGATTTTGTAGCCCAGTGAAGATAAGCTATTTTGTGAAAAATCATTAATGCTCATATAAAATAAAGCTTTTATGGAAGTAATTCTTAGCTTATTAATTTTAGTACACTATAACGCTGCAAAAAAATAATTTTTTACCTGTTAGTCTGGAGTAGGTTCTTTATGAAGAGAGCAAAATGTTCCAGATTTCATTTCTTGCCCTTCTTGTGTGCACAGCTCATCACAGAAGAAGGTGTTCTCACTCTGAGATCTTTCTGTTTAAGAAAAATAATCAGTGTCACAAACTAGAAATGGACCCGTTCTAGGAATTGCACCCTCTAGACCTAAGTCATTTTATGTGACTTTGAAGTTTTTTTTAAAAGGCAACTCAGATTGCGGCCCATTCTACTGAAATGAAGTGGAGGGAGGAACAACACTTTTTCTGAAGTTCTTGGTGTCTGAAACCATGGCATCAATTTGAAGTATTTCAACATTTAAATTTAAGAAAAAGCAAAATAAAAAAACAGCAGAACTCTGGTTGATGAGATACGGTCAAAATGAGTGTGTTATCATAATCATTTGCATCTTTATATAAAGGTGCACCTCATCTACATCTTCTTACTATCATCTCATACTTAAAACACCTCAACTAGTTCAGTGCCCCCTGAAAATTTCATCCAATGTTTATCCTAAAGACATAACACTGATATTTTAAAGTACAATACAACCTATTTCACAATAAAGTTATCTATTTTATTAATCTATAAAACAATTAGTGAGGTTGTCTAGAAAAACAGTTCATTTAACTTAAGGTGCCTATCTATAAAATTAAATCCTAGATTTTATTTTATGATAATTCATATTTTATTTGAAATGTTCATTCTAACCATTTTAATTTTTAAAAAGAGGTACCCCCTTCAAGAAGAAGTAAAAATGTGGTATCAAATGATCTGGAAAATATGATATCTTTTGACTATCTGAAGAGACGGAAATCTTATTAGTATGCTTTTAATCTTTTAAAACAATAAAGAGAGTATCTTCTATTCACTTTCAATAGGACAAGACAATATTAAAACAAGACCATCCCATCAGAGAAGCTTGATTATTTTCTCAGGGTTTTAAATTATGCATATGACTGGTGACACAAATACATGTTTAAGTGGTTGCAAATTTAAAAAATCAATATTCCCAAAGAACTAAAATTATGCCCAATCATAAATAACAAATTAATTCACCTGCATATTTTGATCTACAACTTTCCTTATGAACATGAACATTTTATAAAAGAGAAGTATCTTTCCATATCACCCTAGGTTCATTGTATTTCATACAAATATAATTCAAATCAAATGCAAGCCTTTTCAAAGAGGGGGAAATTAGAACTGTTCACTGTTCTCTCCTTGCCCGGATGATGTTGTGTGAGATCTGGACTGCCATGTTGCACCAAACCCACAGCAACCAGGACCCATTGTTCCCAAGGGAAACAGCCTATGCGGGAATGCAATAGTGCGCCCTGCGAGGAACGTGGAAAATAGCATATGTCACTACTGTACGAAACACAACAGACAATTATGATTCAACTGTCCAAATTATAATCAGTTTGACAAATGTCCACAAGCGTCTTCATTCTATTTTATATTTTCCCTAAGACAAGGCAATCACACAACCAGACAATTCCATCAGGGAAGCTTGTTAGCTGCTTAGTCTGTTAAACCCTGGTTGCCATAGCATCTAGAGTTGAAAAAGCTGCAGATTGGCATGAAAAAGCATGTCGACAATTGCCCTGTCACAGCATGCAAGCCAGGTCTGCTCAAAGGCAGCACACTACAAGTTTTCTTTCCCAGTTTGCACTACCCCATGCTGTTTAATAATATCCATTTACTGGTATTGGGATTGATCTAGCACAGTGTAAAATTCACATCTAGTGAGACTTTGCTTTTCACATGGAGTGAAATTCTTTAACAAATGGGAGTATGGCAATTAATTTAGAAACGTAATACTGTATATACTAAGAAGTATATTTAGATTTAATAGAGAAACTGTCCAAAATTTTAATGCACAGCTCTTTAAAGAGCCAAACAGTTTTACTTGGCAATTTTTCAGTTGACTTTCCAGTCATTTGTGAAACCTAGTCATACTTTGGAGATGACAGACAGTATTCAAAATTCAGTAGTACATTTTAAGCATGTTTTAATCATACCATAGTCATTTCTTCTTTACATGCATGGTATAATTTAATTAAGCATATGCATTTCTAAAATAACTATAATTTAATTAAAGATTAATATCATGAACATTAAAATTACAGTCTAGAGAGCAATGTGCATCCATTTTTTTTCCAGAGGAATCATATACTTAATGGTGATAAATTACCATGTATTAATAAGAAAAATTGTGTTTCTACTGAAGGGTATTCAAATCCTTGCCAACTCTCAGATTTATAAGGTATATGGATGTTCAATAAAGTAAAGCATGTTTACAAACAGCCATTGTTAACTTATCAGAACTATGGAAATATAAAAATGTCTACATAAGTTGTGAGACTTACAAAATAATTTTTGCTCAGAAGTTGGTGTTAATTCAGTCTTTCCTTCTTCCATTATCTCCTTCTTTTCTAATCTGTCACTTCAATTTAGTTTTCTTTCAATGCCACAAAGAAAAGAGATATCTTAAGATTCATGCTCGGGAGCAAATTAACCTGGCAAACTAATAAGTATTTCTAATAACAGATATTTGTCTATGTTTTCTACAATACTTGTTCTTTCCATTAATATCCACTGCTTTGCTCACCAAATGTCACAAAATCATATTTAATTAAGTAGAGTTTCATTTTCTTGAACTTTACATGGCAAAAAGTTGATAGTTTAACCACAATACAAGAAAGGGAAGTTAATATTTACACTAAAATAGAGATGCTGAAGTAATGTTTTCTCATTCCTGAACTATTGAAGACCTTTTTATTCATAAACAAGATTATTGAAGATTTTTTTAGACAAAATAATCAAAGAATAACACATTGAGTTTTACATGTACATATAAGTAGATGAGTATGAAAATAGTGTTAATGAGTGAGCCTCTTCAGTAAAATTCAGTACAAATTTAAATCTGTCATTTTCTAGGAATTCTCAAAAATCTCAAATCTTGGGATGAAACTTGGTTCACATATGGTGTCCATGAATGTGTTTTCTTATACCACATCTTCCAGTTTTTTACAAGAGAGGAAAGCTGTTTACTTGTTAAAGGTCTTTTTATAAGCTTTGATGACTCAAAAACACCTTCATTTTAACACATGGAATTTGGCAAAGAACTTAACCATGTTACCATTTGAAAGACTTTGATATTTTGAAAAAGAGAGAATTAAAACAACAGAGATTGAAACTCAAGTTGGCTTTGTGTATAGAACATAATTTTCTCAAGTATATTTTTTAGTATAAGGATTTACTATTGAAATGTATCTGAAAGAACACTATATCAAAACTATAGTTATCCGGAATGAACAATGGTGAATAGAGCCTCAACCTGTACTCTGGTGTATCAAGTTAAACATATATATACACACACACACACACACACACACACACACACACACACACAAAGATTCTTGGTATAGCATCACAGTAATCTAAATAGATAAATGTGTATGTCGAATAAAAAGCTTAACAAAAGGTTGAAACAAAACGTCTTCTAATTACGCTTTTCCAGAAAGATTGTACTCAAACTTTACTTCTCATTCCCGTAATTCACATACCATACAGTACAGTGCAGTTCTTCCAGTTGGATTAAAGGAGCTACCACCTCTACACAAGTCTTTAGAATGTGTATTTTCAGTCCTCTAAGTATTTGGTTTGCACAATTCCACAAACTGGGTAGCATGGAAATGAAAGTCTTTGCCTTAACTCAGAGTACATTTGCTTTAGTCAGGATATCTCAAATGTTCCCTGTAACTCAAATGCTGCTTTTGTCATTGATTTACAAACAAATGCTGTTCTTTATAACTGTGCTCTATTCATATTCTCCATTCCCCCTACTTAAAAATCTGTTAAAACTGCATTTTTTATATCTAGATTATTTCATGCACATTCTTCTGCTCTAAAGTTGGAAATTATGTGATCCTTTCTGAATTGCTTCGAACATTTCATTGGATATCATTAATATTTTTGGACCTCCTCTACAAATAATCTACCTTTCAGTCCTTTTGATTTTTGCTGAATGAAATTACACAAGAAAATGTTGATAAATCTGAAAAGAAATCCATAAACAGAAAGAAACAATGTTGACCTGTGGTGGCAAAGAGGTGGTATCTTGCAATGGCATCAGTTCCTTTCTTAATACAAAGGGTAATGTCCTAATAAAGACACTAAACTGAACTGCTTTATTTCGTAAAATTCAGGCACCCTGTTTATTTCCCCCAAGTGAACTACTACCTTACACAAAATGCAGGTTTCAAGTAAGCGCATACATTCTTCTGTAAGGTAGCTCTTGTTTTTCTGGGTGATTTTGCCTTATTTAGAAATTTTCTTCACCTGACTGAAAGCACATTAACTGCTGGATAGGCATCACACGGCCGTCCCCATGCTGTAGCATACAGCCGTGAATTTGCTACGATCTGTTTAATCAGCAGTGTATTGATTTTCCGCAGCTTTCCTTCATTTTAGCCCCATAGCAGGCTTCTGTAATTTCCTTTGGACAAAGTGTAACCAAACTGTGCTAAGTGATGTTGATTTGCAGGCAAAAGTAAAGGGGTAAATATAAATTAACAAGCTATAAACATTTTACAAGTGGGGAGTCAATAAAAACAGTGTCTGCAGTTTCTTTTAGAAAAAATGATTTGAAGCAGATTGTTAACAAACGTGTCCAAAGAAACTGACATGAGTCTGAGAATAATTTTTGCGCTTTGTGATTAAGAATTGATCAGTCTAAAAGCCTCGGATGCAACTGAATCACCCATAAGCTGCTGGCCTGAAAAGGCTCAGCAGGGGCTGGTATTTGTTTGTTAAACTCCCATGATTCCAAGTAGATAATTGGTCTGTGAAGTTCATGGCAGAATCTGAATTTGCTTTCTTGCTTCCCAGCTGGCTGAGCACTGGTTTATAGACTTCTGTGTACAAATTTAGCCAGCAGCAAACCTCACATCTTTAATATAAAAGGTGTTTTGTTGTGTTTTTCAGGTGTTGAGTGGAAAGCCCACACTCCAGAAGCTCATTAAAAGGGCCAAGTTACAGTACAGGTTTATTTCTGTCACAGCGTTTCTGAAAACAGTGACAAGGATTAATATGTTTCTTTAGTACTGGAAAAAGCCTGACACAATCCCTTGTGAATTTGATCATCTGTTTCATTGCCTGTATAAGATTCAGTTTCTTATTATATCCTGAAGTTACAGCTGTAAACTAATGCTGGTAAGAATTCATAAGCTATTGCAAAAGCCTGGGGCAAAACTAATTGTTTTATTCAACAGTCATTTATTTATTATTTGTTTCAGGATTCTCTCCTATCATCTTCTTCCGCTGTTCCTCCTCAAAGTCAAGATGATCTTGGCTCTTTGTCTACATGCACAGAGCAAATAGAGACATGGGAAGTTCATGTTGCCAGGAGCTTTCAAAACAGTTGATACAGATCAGTGTGTTGTAGAAATGTGGCCCAATCTACATTTTTAAAATAAAACTATTCTTACTTTTCCTTCCTGAAAATAGAAATTCCTATTAAAAAGCAATAGCTGCACAAACATTATAACCTTTGTGTTCCATATAATCATGTGACTTTAGACTCTATCTGCTAGTGGTTGCTACGTTTCTGGGGCATGATTTAACATGTGGTACATGCAATCCTGGTAAAGTGCAAACTATATCATAAAATGATTCTGTTTTACGTCAAAGTAGATAGGCAAATAGCTATTTGTCATTTTCAAAAATTAACAGAGCTATAACAATACACGGTGGATACCATAAAAAAGTAATCTTCTAGATTTAAATTTCAGAGAGCAATCTCTCTGAATCTCTAAGTCAATTTCTTTCTCTTTCTCAAGTCATTTGTAGAGAAATATTTATTCCCTACCTATCAGTTTTTGTTACTATGGCAAATTACATGTGACATTAAAAATTTACATGCAAAAATTTATATTCAAAATTTCAAACTTTAATGCAAGTGCATAATAAGACACAAACAGAACAATTCCTAATAATTCATTTGTATAAACTTTAATAAAGTTGGTAGAAATTAATGCACGATTAGAAGTATGTTCAGGGAATGTTTGAAATTACACATTAGGCTTTCATTCTTAACAGAAGTTGGGTGCTAATTCCCTATGCATCACAGACATTTTAACCCATAATAACTGATTGTAAATACAGTATGAAGCTAGCTGTAGCCTTATTTACACCTGCCAATTTGCTGCCCTCCAGCACTAAAAACAAAAACAAAATGGTAGCACTGCCAAGCAAACACACTCTGCCCCTCATAGACACTCCTTTCTATTTCCACAAACAGAACCTCTTGCTTCTTGCTTTCCATCAACAAATTCAACTATGGGGTTTGAAATAAAGTTAAGGAGAAAGACACATGACATAACAATAACAAATAATTGTTAAAAACGATCATCTCTTTCAAATGCGTCCTCTTAAAACATTGTAAGTACTGTAAGCACTTCACGGCACTATTAACTGAGGGAAGTAACACGTGTGCCATGCAATGCATATGTTGCAATGGCAGCCACTTATTTTTACCGGATAGCTCCAAAATTTGCACTCAATTTTGTTCATATAATAAAAGCCCATATTATGTGTTAAAAAGAAAAATCAAAGATATTTGGTTGACAAAGTTGCACTTTCTGTTTTTTATCCCCTGTGCCTTTCCATCATATCTCATTCATCTAAATTATGACAGTCCAATTATTTCTGTTTCTACTGTTTTTCAGAAGCTTAAAGCATTTGTCAATATTTTAGGGAAGTTTTCCCTACTATCTTAATTCAATAAAAATAATTTCTGCTAAATGTTAGACAGTGTTTTACCTTTCTATTGTGGACAGCAGTGCTTTGCATATTATTGAATATATTACTTAACTTGTATATATTAAAACTAACATAAGCATATAATAATGACTTGCATGTATAATAATATGAATAATTTGTGTATCAATAGCATCTTTTTTTCAGTGAGTTCAGTGCCTGTTATTTGATACTGAACTCTGTCCTTAAATATTCAATAAATTGAGAACCAAAAGAACTCATACATTAGACCAGAGTAGTTACCAGAGGGTAAAGGGTAGGGAGTGCAAGATGGGTAGAGGGGATAAATGAAAATTAAATTTTGGGTGGTGAGTACATGTAGCGTGTACAGAAGTTGAAATAGAATGTTGTACACATGAAACTTATAAACGAATGTTACTTCAAGAAAAAATAAATTTTAAGAAGTACATATACATCATTAGCTTTTTAAGGTTGTTGAGAACAATTATTATTTTTATCACCTAGAAAAGACTGAAGATTACTCCATGGACAAAAATTGGTGGCTAAGCCAATATTGGAATTTCATACTCTTTAGACTTTAGATCACATCTTAATATTTTATGTCCAAAGTTTATGATTTTGAAGGCTGGTAAGCACATATGTGGAGATCTATGTTTTATTGGCTAAATTGTAGGACCCTGAGGACAAGATAAATGTCTCATTTAACTTTTAACCAACATCAAACATGTATTTGAGGAGAGCATGGCAACCCATTCCAGTATTCTAGCCTGGAGAATCCCCATGGACAGAGGAGCCTGGCGAGCTACAGTCCATGGGGGTCACAAAGAGTCAGACACAACTGAGCAACTAAGCACAGCATAACACACAAACGTGTATTTAGTGTTCAGTAAATATTCATTAAATTAAACAAACTGAGGCTTTCAAGACATAAATTGCCAACATATGATATCTTGTAGAGTATACAAATTCTTGGCACTTATGGCAACAATAACCAGTTCTTCATGTCAATATGTTATAATTATAAACCGTTGCACAGACAATGTGTATTGTGCCTTCTAATGGGAAAAGAAATGAATAAGAGTAACAAATAAAATAGTAAACAATGTCTGCTGCTGCTGCTGCTGCTGCTAAGTCGCTTCAGTCGTGTCCGACTATGTGCGACCCCATAGATGGCAGCCTACCAGGCTCCACCCCTGGGGTTCTCCAGGCAAGAACACTGGAGTGGGTTGCCATTTCCTTCTCCAATGCATGAAAGTGAAAAGTGAAAGTGAAGTCGCTCAGTCATGTCCGACTCTTCGCGACCCCATGGACTGCAGCCCACCAGGCTCCTCCGTCCATGGGATTTTCCAGGCAAGAGTACTGGAGTGTCTAGCATGCTGTATTTGGATGTTGCATTACTCCTGTTAATTAAAAGGATCAGGTATTTTAGGAGAGAAAAAGGTGAAATTTCAAGAATTTTCTTTTTCATTTTGAGTTAAGTATGTAAAGTATAGAATCCTATGAAACATTAGTAAGCAAGAAAGCAAATACAAGAAAAATTCTATAAAAGGCATGATTGCTATAGATTTTTGACAGAATACAAGTAAACCCATATCATTCATTAGAAATTGAATGTAAAAAATATAAAGTTTCAATTGTGTGGCTGTTTGAGTAAGTAAAAATCATGGCCTTAAATTTACCATGAAAATATATATAAGAAAGAGACTAAAACAGGCATAATTTGTTGAGACAAACTTTGAAAAAATTTTCTACCAATTTCTGTTCTCATGTTAAACCCTCAAGTGTTCAAGTATTGAATTAAGTAATATAGGTCTGTGATAGAAATCTGAAGCATATTTCTGAGGACAGAATTTGTGCCAACAGTGTCAATCAGACAGTGAGAAAGTACTGTTTATTTAGGATGATTAATGACTATCTAATGTCTTTGTTAACTTTTCTTTGCAGTTAAGTGGTGGTCTCAAGTTTATTTTGGTAATAAAGCACTGTTCTGGGAAATAAATTTAAACCTTGAGTTTTTGTCTATTTAAACTTTAGATTTTTGTTAAGTGGAAATCATGCTTTGTTCCCTTCATTTCCTTTTTTCTGCATTATACTATACCTTCTCATTCAAAAATGTCCAAAACCAGTAATCAGATACATACTATAACTTACTAAAATCTGTAGCTACCCTTAGTTCAAGTAACTTCAGAGAGTTAAGATAAGCTAATGATCAGTTAATCAGTGTGAAAAGAGTGTTGCAGATAATAGTGTATTTGTCCCCATTGGAGAAGGAAATGGCAACCCACTCTAGTGTTTTTGCCTGGAGAATCCCAGGGACGGGGGAGCCTGGTGGGCTGCCACCTATGGGGTTGCAGAGTCGGACATGACTGAAGTGACTTAGCTTAGCTTAGAACAAAGAAAATGATTTGTGCTTTCTCAGCTTTTCTCATCCACTATTTTTAATTGTTTTAAATTCTTTTATTCTTGAATATCAAACACATGACTCTACTTAATTACTTTAGGCTCTATGAAAAGAATAAACATCCCAATTAATATGCGTCATCAGTATAGATGATATATCCTAGGGAATTGCATAACTAAAATAACAAGAAATAATAAATATTTACATAAGATATACAGATACATTTATCTCATTATAACAATAACAATACCGTGGATATGGCACTTAGACTGAAACTACTTCTTTATTCCCCAATCATAGAGTTTCATTTTTGTTGAGCTATTTGTTTGGAAATTTAAAATACAGTTATTTGACTAATTGATTCTTCTTACAGGAAGCTATTCCTTTGGGGGTAAATTATAGCATCAGGGAGGAGATTGGCCCAAGCAAATTTCCAAGGTTTAGTCAACAATATTTGCGTGTGTGTACAGGCAATGGCACCCCACTCCAGTACTCTTGTCTGGAAAATCCCATGGATGGAGAAGCCTGGTAGGTTGCCATCTATGGGGTCTCACAGAGTCGGACACAACTGAAGTGACTTAGCAGCAGCAGCAGCAGCAGCAGCAGCAGCAGCATGCTCAGTCATGTCCAACTCTTTGCAGCCCCATGGACTGTAGCCCACCAAGCTCCTCTGTCCATGGAATTTTCCAAGCAAGAATACTGGAGTGGGTTGCCATTTCCTACTCCAGGGGATCTTCCCGACCCAGGGATCAAACCCACGTCCTTTGCATCTCCTGCATTGTTAGGTAGATTCTTTACCACTAGCGCCACCTGAAAAGCCCATCGACAATATTTACTAAGCTTTTGTGATAAAACAAAACAGTATATCAGGTTTTATATGGAAGTAGTAAAAAAAAAAAATGAGTGTAGGATATGGGATTGCTCTCCACAGAGCATTTTAGTATATACTGGAAAATTAGAGCATTCATCAAGAAGACTTGAACACTTTTATTAACCAGTGTTGCATAAGTACCATGAAAATGCCAAGTGAAGGCATGGTCATAATCAAGTGGGACCCATCATGGAAACAATTGGTTTTAAGCTTGGTTTTAAAGTAATTAAGAACTATTGAATGGAAAAGGGGAGAGAATTATAAGCTCACCAGAAGAGAAGTAAATGTCATTCAACAAGCACTGAATGCTTTCTATGTGCAAGGAAGGCACTATCCTCTGAACTTCACTGATGTGTGAAAGACTCGAAGGCATGCCTGCCCTCATGATCTCTCCAACTAGTGATGGAGATACAGAGACAGAGACTGACAACAGTGGATGGCATGGGCCAAGGCTCAGGAACAGAGCCATATCTAAAATTTTTAGAGAACCAAAAAATTTTTGTTTGTCTGTGCTAAAGATTCCATGCAGAAGAAGGGAAATGAATTAGTTTATGAGAAAAGCTGGAGTGGGTCATCAGTTGGCAGATGATCTTGAAAGCACATGCATCAGCTAGGAACAGTTTCAGTCCTGAGAGCTATGAATCAAACTCCAAAATGCCATCTATGTTCCAGGTTCCTTCTTTCTTTTGGCTTAATGATTCATAGTATGAAACTCAACTACGAAATGGAAGCATCGTGAGCCTGAACTTCCCTCTCACAGGCACCCATGTGGGTGCACACACACACACATTCTCCATCTTAGTTACCTGGGACCCCATTCACCCAAACTACAAATATAGGAATCATCTTTCCTCCCCTTCCTCACCACTTGTAGCAATTCCTATAAGCATTACCTCCAAATTACTCCTTACATTTAGTCATTATGTATTACCATCTTCACTAATACCACCCTAATTCAAACTACTGTAACTGGATGCAATTATTACAATAGTCGTTTACCAGATCTCCTTGAACTCTTATCCCTTACCATATAGTCTCCTCTGATAACCAGAGTGATTTTCTAAAGAATATGTATCAGATTATTCTGCTCACTGCCTTAAAACTGCTGACAAGCTTTCCATTGCAATTAGAATAAGACTTCAGATTCTGTATTATGGCCTGCCTATGTAGCCATAAATGAGCCAACCCCTCGGCACTCTTCCACTCATTCTGTCCACATTGACACACTCCTTGTACTTTACACAATTTCCTTTTTCTTTTTTTAATTAACCAATCTGACTGTGCTGAGTCTTCATCGCCGCATGTGGGCCTTCTCTAGTTGTGGCAAACAGTGGCCACTCTCTAGTTATTGTGTGCAGCTACTACTCTATAGTTATGGTGTGCAGGCTTCTCGTTGCAGTGGCTTCACTTGTGAAGAACAGGCTTTAAACGCATGGGCTTCAATAGTTTCAGAGCATGGGCTCAGTAGCTGTGACTCGGTGGCATGTGAAATCTTCCTGAACCAGTGATCAAAACCATGTTCCTTGTATTGCAAGGCAGATTCTTAAACACTGCATTTCAGAGGAGCACCACCAGGGATGCCCTCTTATTTTCTTATATTTCATATACTTACACTCTGTAAACGTTCTGTAGAACACATTAAGATCATTCCTACTTGAATGTTTACAATTACTGTTTGTCCTTCCTATAATACTCTTCCCTCTAGTAATTGCATTCATATATGCAGCTCCTTACAGTCTTCCCTCACAGCTCAGTTGGTAAAGAATCCACCTGCAACGCAGGAGACATAGGTTCAATCCCTGGGTTGGGAAGATCCCCTGGAGAAGGGAAAGGCTACCCACTCCAGTATTCTGGTCTGGGGAATTTCATGAACTGTATAGTCCATGGGGTTGCAAAGTCGGACATGACTGAGCAACTTTCACTTTCATAAGCTCCTTATCTTTCAGGTCTCAGAGGCCTTCAGAGTTCAGTCTATCTAAAGTGGTCTCCTTTTACCTAGGTACCATCCCTGTTCTATATTTTTCTTTGTGTCTTTCACTCTGTAAAATATGTATCTCTGTATACATTGTGTATTGTCTGTCCATTAGAACATAAGCCCCATTAGGCAGGCATATTAACAGTCATGTGTGTTCTTGTTTCTCAGCAGGTACAGCAGCTCCTTCTTCAAAACAGGCCCTCAGTACATACTTGTGGGATATATAAATGATTACTAGAATGGCTTCAGAAGATGTCCACATCATTGTCACTGAAATGAGGTAAGTTTTATCTTCCCAAACCAAGGAGAAATATTAACACTATTTTTTTTTTTTGCAGTAGGTAAAGTAATACTATAGAAGGAAAAAAAATTAGTTACACGATGTCCTGGGACATTCTTCTTCAGTACACAGCAGGCAAAGGAACAAGGCTATTCAGGTTTGGAACTGAACTGAAAAAAGAATAACAGGATCAGAGACTATAGACTCTAGTAGAGAGACTATACAACCCATTTTACTCAGTCACAATTTACATCTATTGTCTCAACTTAATTATGAACCATGCTCCCTTTTCATTCTCAAACAAATGTTCCTTGGATGAAAAATTATATGATCATCCTAAGTTTAGGATGCTAAAGATTACCCATGGAGTTTCTACAAGCCAATGAAGTTTAAATGGAGATTCTTCGGTAGTTTTGTACCATGTTACTTGCTCCTCTGAAATGCAGAACATCTCAAAATGTTTTCCAAAGGCATAGGCCTCAAAGGGATCAACATGGACTTTTCCACCAGCTGCTTCAGTGACTGTGCAATAAGCAATCATCCAGGGAACTCAGCCTGAGCTCCTGCGAAAGTATTTGGCAAAAAGGAATTAACACTGCTACTTCTGATGCAAGAACAGCAAGTACTTCCCTGAATCATCAAGTCAAACCAAAGATGGAAGGTGTCCCAGAATGCCAGCTGGGCTAGGTTCCTACTTTAGTAAGCTAAATACAAAAGCTCCATCAGGTCTCAAATGGCATTCATTTAACATTCAGGTAAAATGGGCCATGTAAAGAGTATACAACATGAACAAACCATACAACTATGTGGCAGCTATTTTATTGGATTTGCAGATATGGGTCTAATACTTTTTTGTTCAATTTTCTGTAGACTTATTCCAGCTCTGAGTTTAGAGAGAAATTTTTAAAAGCATATATAACAAGTTTTCTCTGATAAACTCTGTTACAATTTTTGTCATTAGCAGAATTAGCATAGTAGTTTACAAGCACAGGTACTTGCTCGGAAGTTTATGTAAGTTATATCAATTAATCTCCATACAACCATACTCCAGAGATACTGTTAATTCAACTCTAGACCAACGCAATAAAGCAAATATCAAAATAAAAGCAAATCACATGAATTTTTTTGGTTTCCTTGTGCCTTTAAGACTTATAGGCACACTATACTGCAGTCTATTGAGTATCAAATGGCAGTATGTCTAAAAACGGAATGGACGTAAATGTTAAGTCACCTTCAGTTCAATTCAGTTCAGTTCAGTCACTCAGTCGTGTCCGACTCTTTGCAACCCCATGAATTGCAGCAAACCAAGCCTCCCTGTCCATCACTAACTCCCGGAGTTTACTCAGACTCATGTCCATTGAGTCAGTGATGTCATCCAGCCATCTCATCCTCTGTCGTCCCCTTCTCCACCTGCCCCCAATCCCTCCCAGCATCAGAGTCTTCTCCAGTGAGTCAACTCTTCACATGAGGTAGCCAAAGTACTGGAGCTTCAGCTTTAGCATCATTCCCTCCAAAGAAATCCCAGGGTTGATCTCCTTCAGAATGGACTGGTTGCCTTAGTCATGTCTAACTCTTTGCATGTCTAACTCTGTTGACTATAGCCAACCAGGCTCCTCTGTCCATGGGATTCTCCAGGCAAGAATACTGGAGTGAATTGACATTTCCTTCTCCATGGGATCTTCCCAAACCAGGGATTGAACCTGCATCTCTTATGTCTCCTGCATTGGCAGGCAGGTTCTTTACTACTTCACTACTTTATTGCTAAAAAATGCTAACCATAATCTGAGCCTTCAGGGAGCCATAATCTTTGTGCTGGTCGAGGGCCTTGCTTCTATGCTCATAGCTCCTGAGTGAGCAAGGTAGTGGCTGCTGAACATTGGGGTGGCTGTGACAAGTTCTTTTCTAATTTATTTTACTTTTAAAAGTTAATTTTGATTGGAGTAGAGTTGATTTACAATGTTGTATTAATTTCTTCACTATAGCAAAATGAATCAATTATACAGATACATGTATATACTTTTTTTCAGATTTTTCAGCTTCTGTTCCCATGTTCTATTCCCATTACAGAGTACTCTATATGCGAACAGAATCTGAAAAAAAGTGGATACATGTATCTGTATAACTGATTCACCTTGCTGTACAGAAGAAACTAACAGTGTGCTACACAGTAGGTTCTTATTAGTTATGAAGTTTAAATATAGCAGTGTGTATATGTCAATCCCAATCTCCCGGTTTATCCCTCCCTGCCACCGGCAATTTCTTAAACTAAGAAAACAATGAAGTGTGCTCTATCGATTTACCCTTCCTCTCATGAACAATTTCTCTGTAGCATTCGGTGCCATTTGATAGCATTTTACTCACAGTAGAACTTCTTTCAAAATTGGAGTCCATCTCTCAAACCTTGCCTCTGCTTTATCAACTAAGTTAGTTTATTCACTATTCTAAATTGCTCGCTATCACTCCAACAACTATCATAGTATCTTCACCAAAAGTAGATTCTCTCTCAAAAAATCACTTTCTTTCCTCATCCATAAGTAGCAACTCCTCATCTAGTCAAGTTTTATTATGAGACTGCAGTTAATTCAGTCACATCTTCAGACTTCAGTTCTCTCTTTCTCTTGTTATTTCCATCACATCTACAGTTACCTCCACTGAAGGCTTGAACCCTCCAAGTCATTCATAAGGGCTTGAATCAACTTCTTCCAAACTCTTGTTAATGTTGATATTTCTACCTCTTCCCATGAATCATGAATGTTCTTAATATTATGCAAAAATCCTTTCCAGAAGGTTTTCAGTTTACTTTGCCCAGACCCATCAGAGGAATCAGTCTGTGACAATTATGGCCTTATAAAATGTATTTCTCAAATAGTAAGACTTGAAAGTCAAAATTAATCCTTGATCCATGAGCTGCATGTTGTTAGCAGGGATAAAAAACATTGATTTCAGTGTATATCTCCATCAACACTCTTGGGTGACCAAGAGCATTGTCAATGAGCAATAATATTTTGAAAGGAATCTTTCTTATGATCAGCAGTCTTCAACAGCAGGCTTAAAAATTTCAGTAAACCATGTTATAAACAGACATGATGTTATCCAGGCTTTGTTGTTCCATTTACAGAGTGCAGGCATAGTAGACTTAGCATAATTCTTAAAGGGCCTAGAACCTGGGGAAAGGTAAGTAAGCTTTGGCTTCAACTTAAATTCACCAATTCCATTAGCCCCTAACAAATGATTCAGCCTATCCTTTGAACTTTTTTTTAATTTTATTTTTTTACTTTTCAATACTGTATTGGTTTTGCCATACACTGACATGAATCCGCCACAGGTACATGAGTTTCCAACCTTGAACCGCCCTCCCACCACCCTCCCCATATCATCTCCCTGGGTCATCCCAGTGCACCAGCACCAAGCATCCTGTATCCTGTATTGAACCTAGACTAGCGATTCGTTTCTTACATGATAGTATACGTGTTTCAATGCCATTCTCCCAAATCATCCCACCCTCTCCCTCTCCCACAGAGTCCAAAAGTCTGTTCTTTACATCTGTGTCTCTTTTGCTGTCTCGCATATAGGGTTATCATTACCATCTTTCTAAATTCCATATATATGTGTTAGTATACTGTATTGGTGTTTTTCTTTCTGGTTTACTTCACTCTGTATAATCGGCTCCAGTTTCATCCACCTCATTAGAACTGATTCAAATGTATTCTTTTTATTGGCCGAGTAATACTCCATTGTGTATATGTACCACAGCTTTCTTATCCATTCATCTCCTGATGGACATCTAGGTTGTTTCCATGTCCTGGCTATTATAAACAGTGCTGTGATGAACATTGGGGTACACGTGTCTCTTTCAATTCTGGTTTCCTCAGTGTGTATGCCTAGCAGTGGAATTGCTGGGTCATAAGGCAGTTCTATTTGTAGTTTTTAAAGGAATCCCCACACTGTTCTCCATAGTGGTTGTACTAGTTTGCATTCCCACCAACAGGGTAAGAGCATTCCCTTTTCCCCACACCCTCTCTAGCATTTATTGCTGGTGGACTTTTGGATCGCACCCATTCTGACTGGTGAGAAATGGCACCTCATTGTGGTCTTGATTTGCATTTCTGTGATAATGAGTGATGTAGAGCATCTTTTCATGTGTTTGTTAGCCATCTGTATGTCTTCTTTGGAGAAATGTCTACTTAATTCTTTGGCCCATTTTTTGATTGGGTCATTTATTTTTCTGGAATTGAGCTGCATAAGTTGCTCGTATATTTTTGAGATTAGTTGTTTGTCAGTTGCTTCATTTGCTATTATCCTTTGAACTTTTGAAGAAGGGATTGACTTCTCTCTAGTTATGAAAGTCCTTGATGGCATCTTCTTCCAGTAGAAGACTGTCTCATCTACATTGAAAACCTGTTGTTTCATGCCAAAGGCACATGAAAAATGTTCAATATCACTAATCCTCATGGAAATACAAATCAAAACCATACCTAGATATTACCTAATACCTAAAAGAATGGCCACTACTAAAAGCATAGCAAATAACAAGTGTCGGCGAAAGAGAACACTTGTGCACTATTAGTGGCGATGTAAATTGGTGCAGACACTGTGGAAAACAATATGAAAATTCCTCAAAAAATTAAAAATAGAGTTACGATATAATCCAGAAATTCCACTTCTGGGTATTTATCTAAAAAATAATGATAGTAGTAATTAGAAAAGATATATGCACCTGTACGCTCTGCAAGGAGTATTATTTACAACTGGCAAAATATGGAAGTAACTCAAGTACCTATTGGGAAATAAATGGGAAAACAAAATGTGGTATACATAGACAATGAAATATTAGGCATAAAAAAGAATGAAATCTTGCTACTTGCGACAACATGGATGGATCTAGAGGGTATTATGCTAGGTGAAATAAGTCAAAGAAAGAAAGACAAATACTGTATGATTTCATTATATGTGGAACCCAAAAAGCAAAATAAATGAATAAACATAACAAAACAGCAACAGAATAATAGATACAGAGGACGAACAGATGGTTGCCAGAGGAGAGGGGAGTACAGGAGGAAGCAAATAGGTGATGGAGATCAACAGACACAAACTTACCATTGCAAAGTAAGTAAGTCACAGGTATGAAATGTACAGTATGTGTAATATAATGGACTTCCCTGGTGGCTCAGAGGTTAAAGCCTCTGCCTCCAGTGTGGGAAACCCGGGTTCAATCCCTGGGTTGGGAAGATCCCCTGGAGAAGGAAATGGCAACCCACTCCAGTATTCTTGCCTGGAGAATCCCATGGACAGAGAAGCTTGGTGGGCTACAGTCCACGGGGTCCCAAAGAGTCGGACACGACAGAGTGACTTCACTTTCACTTTCAACATAGTCAATAAACATGCAATATTTTTCTTTGGTGACATAGTGTAACTAGCCTTCTGTGGTGGCCATTTTTCAATGCATAAAAATATCAAAATAGACTATTTTGTAACAGAAATTAATATAGTGTTGTAGGTCAACTGTATTTTTAAAACAAACTCATAGAAAAGAAATTATTATATTTATAATTACCAGTTATAAGGGGTGGTAAAGGAGGAATGAGATAAAGACAGTCAAAGAAACAAACATAAATAAGTATTAGGTATATAATGTACAACATGATAAATATAATTAACACTGCTGTATGTTATGTATGAAAGTTGTTAGAGAGTAAATCCTAAGAATTACCATCACAAAACATTTTTTTTCTATTTCTTTAATTTTGTATCTATATGAGATGATCAATGTTCATTAAACATATTGTGGTAAAAAAATATTGTGGTAATCATTTCATGATGTATCTAGTTGAGTCATGCTGTACACCTTAAACATATTTCATGCTGTATGTCAATCATATCTCAGTAAAACTGAAAGAAAAAAGTACTACATATGTAAAAGTAAATCTGTTATTCAGTATGGCCACTTTCTTTTTTAATGACGTATAGTTGAATTACAATGTTGTGTTTGCTTCAGATGTATAGCAAAGTGATTGTTATACATATATATGAATATGTGTTATACACATATGTTAAACTATATGTTATAATATATGTTATACATATATATATAGTATGGGAGTTCCTTACAAAACTAAAGATAGAGGTACAACATGATCTAGCACTGCTGGGTGTATATATATATATATATATATATATATATATATATATATATATAAAAGAAAACGCTAATTTGAAAATATACATGCATCCCAAAGTTCATAGCAGCATTATCTACAATGCTCCCCGCCTTGAACTGCCTTTTGGTAACCATGAGTTTGCTTTCTATGTCTATGAGTTTGTTTCTATTTTGTGTATAAATTCATTTGTATTAGTTTTTAGATTCCACATGTAAATGATGTTATATAGTACTTGATTTTGACTTTTAGTAGTATCATATTCTCTAGGTCCATCTGCATTGCCACAAATGGCAATATTTCATCCTTTTTATGACTGAGTAACATTTCATGTCTATATATACTACATCTTCTTTGTCCATTCATCTGTTGGACATTCAAGTGGCTTTCATATCTTGCCCATTATAAATAATGCTTCTATGAACATTGGGATGCATGTATCTTTTCAAATTAGTTTTTTACTTTGTCATATATATATGTATATATATACATATATGCTTCCTTTGCTGAAGATTAATTGACCATAGGTATGGGTTCTGACCAGACCTCATCTCCACATCCTCCTATCCACTTGTTCTTTAGATCTTTAGTTTTGAAACACCTTTTCCGCTAGTATTTGGGTTGCTCTCAGAGATAGTTGCTCTATAAGTAGTTATAATTTTGGAGTGCTCACATGAGGAAGTAAGCTCAGAATCTTCCCACTCTGCCATCTTGATCCTGTCTCCTGTTTCATCAGTGTTAACACAGTGCACAAAGTTAAGAGGAAACTAGGGGTAGGTCTTGAGCTGGAATTGTGGGGTATCTGAAGCTCTCTGTACTTCGGGAATAGCTTTTCTGTAAGCTTAAAAGTGTTCTTTTAAAAAAGTAAATATGCACCTGGTTATGTACGTTCATAAAAAATATTATGGTGGCTGAGACAGTGAATGTAAATATAATCATATTGCAGAATTTGTTAGAAGATTTGGTGAAGATTTCAGGTTACTTGAGCTTGAATAACTCATTATATATATATATATATACATATATATACATATATACATATACACATATATATATATACATAGAGAGAGAGACAGAGAGAAGGAGAAAATTACAAAATTCTCCTTAAGATAATCAAATCATGACAAATGAAATGTTGAACATAGGCCAAGCACAAGAGAATCTCAACAATAGTGTCTTGAGTATAACCTTGGAATCATACATGTATGACCGTTGACTTCTACACTTATGTGTAATTAGGCACAAAATCCCATCCATGCTTTCTCAGTTTGCCTCTCCTCTTGAGTCTCACTGCCATCTCCTCTTTAAATTTCACGTGGACTAAAGCCTTTGAGCTCAGTGGTTCATAACACTTGTGGCAGAATTGAATCATTGATTCAGTGATGTGCCCACACAACAGAATTTTTAAGGTTCCCAAGGTAATTCCAATGTGCATCTGGAGCTGAGAAACAATGTTTTAATTAAATTCTCTATTTCTAGTCTCTCTTCTTAACCCTTCTTTAACAATATTTATATGTCTTTGTAGTAGGCAGATTTTTAAGTACAATTATTCTGTTTAAAACACTTCTATTAGCTTTCCATAGCCAGAAAAATTCCAGATTCCTTAGAATTGCATTTAAAGTCCTTCAAGCCTCTGAATATAATCAACATTTTTAGTTTCAGACATCCTCATACACAGTCTTAAGTTCAATGAGACTAGAGCATTCATCATTGCTGAAACATGCCATTTATTTTCATGCCTAGCCTGTACCATTGATTGTCATACTTTGGTGAGCATAAGTAGAGTATGGGAAAGAGCTTATGAAAAATGAACATTTCAAAGGAAAAAAGTTAAAGTGCACATTTCAACAAAACGGAAACAGTCTCATAGATAGAAATAATTGGTGGTTGCCAGAGAGGAAGGGTTCAGGGAGAGGGAGAAAATAGGCGAAGGAGATTGAGGTACACATTTCTAATCATAAGACAAATGTCACAAGGATACAATGTACAGCATAGGAAATAAAGTCAATGACATTGTGGCAATTTTGTGTGGTGACAGATGGTAACTGGATTTACTGTGGTGATTATTTGATAATGATAAAAATATTGAATCGCTATGTTGTACACCTGAAACTAATGTAATATTATATGTCAAGAATAACTTAATAATGAAAAATGGCAAAAATTCAATGAAATAATATAAAACTGGGATACAGGTTGGGACATCTGGTCTCATCCTGATTTAATAAAGTATTTGTGTTCTATTTTTAAAAATTAAATAATGAAAAATGTACATTTCAAGTCAATGTACTGCATTATGACCCAAAATAGTCCAAAGGATCTTCCTGGTACAGAACAACCAAATATTTGATAGAACAGGTTTCTATGCGTTGCTGAAGTCACAGGAAGTAAGGGAAATGCTAAAGGCATCCTCTACAGAGGGGCAGTATCTGTTTGCTGAACTTTATTCCGTGACCCCTATCTTGGTTCTCCACTTTTCCTCATTAAGTTGTTCTCAACATCTATGAGTCTGTTTCATTTTTGTTTCTGTTTCATTAGTTAGTTTTATATTTTAGATTCTACATATAAGTGATATCATATAGTATTTGTGTTTTCTGTCGGACTTATTTTACTTAACATGATACTCTCAAGTCTGTCCGTGTTGTTGCAAATGGCAAAATTTCATTCTTTGCCATGGCTGAGTGGTATTTCATTCTTTATATGTACCACATTTTCTTAATCCAGTCATCTGCTGATGGCCACTTGGGTTGCTTCCATGTCTTGCCTATTGTAAATAGTGTTGCTATGAACACTGGGGAGATCATATCTTTTTAAATTTGTGTTTTCGTCTTTTCCAGATATATACCCAGAGGTAAAATTGCTGTATCACATGATAGTTCTATTCTTAGTATTTAAGAAGGCTTCATACTGTTTTCCATAGTGGCTACACCAATTTGCATTCCCACCAACAGTGTAGAAGGGTTCCCTTTTCTCCATATCCTTGCCAACATTTTTTTGTGTTCTTTTTAATGATAGCCTTTCTCACAGGTGCAAGGTGCTATCTCATTGTGGTTTTAATTTGCATTTTTTTCTGATGATAATGGTGTTGAGAATCTTTTCGTGTGCCCTTTGGCCATTTGCATGCCTTCTTTGGAAAAAATGTCTATTCAGGTCTTCTTGTCATTTTTAATCAGTATTGTTTGTTTTTTTTGATATTGAGTATATGAGCTGTTTCTATATTTTGGATAGTAACATCTTATGGGCCATATCATTTGCAAATATTTTCCCCCATTTAGTAGGTCATCTTTTTATCTTATTGATGGTTTCCTTAGTTCTACAAAAGGTTTAAGTTTAATTAGTATCCATTTGTTTATTTTTGTTTTTATTTATTTTACTTTAGGATACTGATTTAAGAAAAATATTGCTACAATTTATATGAGTGTTCTGCCTGTGTTCTCTTTTAGGTGTTTTTAATGATCTCAGGTCATACATTTTTAATGATCTTACGTCTTACATTACACTCACGTAGAGCCAGACATCCTGGAATGCAAAGTCAAGTGGGCCTTAGGAAGCATCACTATGAACAAACGTAGTGGAGGTGATGGAATTCCAGTTGAGCTATTTCAAATCCTAAAAGATGATGCTGTGAAAGTGCTGCACTCAATATGCCAGCAAATTTGGAAAACTCAGCAGTGGCCACAGGACTGGAAAATGTCCTTTTTCATTCCAACCCCAAAGAAAGGCAATGCCAAAGAATGTTCAAACTACTGCATAGTTGTACTCATCTCACATGCTAGAAAGTAATGCTCAAAATTCTCCAAGCCAGGCTTCAACAGTACATGAACCATGAACTTCCAGATGTATAAGCTGGATTTAGAAAAGGCAGAGGAACAAGAGATCAAATTGCCAACATTGTTGGATCATCGAAAATGCAAGAGGGTTCCAGAAAACATCTGCTTTATTGACTATGCCAAAGCCTTTGACTGTGTGGATCACAACAAACTGTGGAAAATTCTTCAAGGGATGGGAATACCAGACCACCTGACCTGCCTCTGGAGAAATCTGTATGCTAGTCAAGAAGCAACAGTTAGAACTCAACATGGAACAACAGACTGGCTCCAAATAGGGAAAGAAGGACGTTAAGGCTGTATATTGTCACCCTGCTTATTTAACTTATATGCAGAGTACATCATGAGAAACGCTGGGCTGGATGAAGCACAAGCTGGAATCAAGATTGCCGGGAGAAATATCAATAACCTCTGATATGTAGATGACACCACCCTTATGGCAGAAAGCAAAGAAGGACTAAAGAGCCTCCTGATGAAAGGGAAAGAGGAGAGTGAAAAAGTTGCCTTAAAACTTGACATTCAGAAAACTAAGATCATGGCATCTTGTCCCATCACTTCACAGGAAATATATGGGGAAGTGGAAACAGTGAGAGACTTCATTTTGGGGGGCTCCAAAATCACTGCAAATGGTGACTGTAGCTATAAAATTAAAAGATGCTTGCTCCTTGGAAGAAAGACAAATATAGACAGCTTATTGAAAGGCAGTGACACTACTTTGCCAACAAAGGTCCATCTGGTCAAAGCTATGGTTTTTCCAGTAGTCATGTATGGATGTGAGAGTTGGACTATAAAGAAAGCTGAGCACTGAAGAATTGATGCTTTTGAACTGTGGTGTTGGAGAAGACCCTTGAGAGTCTCTTGGACAGCAAGGAGATCCAACCAGTCCATCCTAAAGGAAATCAGTACTGAATATTCACTGGAAGGACTGATGCTGAAACTGAAACTCCAATATTTTGGCCACCTGATGTGAAGAAATGACTCATTTGAAAAGAGCCTGATGCTGGGAAAGATTGAAAGTGGGAGGAGAAGGGGATGACAGAGGATGAGATGGTTGGATGGCATCACTGACTCAGTGGACATGAATTTCAGTAAACTCTGGGAGTAGGTGGTGGACAGGGAGGCCTTGTGTGCTGCAGTCTATGGGGTCGCAAAGAGTCTGACACAACTGCATGACTGACATGAATTGAACTGATGATACAGTTAGATGTTTAGTACTCCAGACCTCACTCAAAGTTGGCAGCCTCTTGTGTCATCCAGTATATAGACCAGAGGATTATTCCTGTATATATAGAGAGAATTTATTGCCTGCAGAACCAAAGAACCAAAGTTGGTGATTTACTTTTTGTTAAAGGGGACAAGATTAAGGAATTTTTCTTCTTGGAGGGGAATTGTGGCTTTCTCCTGGCTACTGTTTACCTGAAATCTTCACTAGCATAGTCCCTGAGTCTTCTTGGTGTTTATATCTCACCCTCTGGAACAGAAGTGTCTCACCAAAGTCTCTTGTTGTTAGCCATCTCTTGTTTGTCTGGACCAGTCAGTATGATGTGTTGACATAATTTTTCAACCTGATGTTCTGTGAGATGTCAATGCAGTCCATATATTTTTTGGCAATATGCTAACAGTGGGTTAGAGAATTAATATAGCACTGAGTCAATACTGTAAATTAATATTTTTGTCCATAACATGTGAATGCAAACTATATATGATTTTCTTTGCAAATTAGAAGAGCAAAGGATGCATTTGCTAAATTTTTAACCACATACCATATGTCTGAGGCATTGTTCATCTGTTCTGACAATGATACCAACTCCAGCACAGTATCTGAAATCATCTGCAGCCATTCTCCAGCACCCATCCAGTCACTATAAGACCAACCTGACTAACTAAATAGGTACTGATAGGGGCAACCACACCTGCATCCCTTAGGTCTTTAAATCTTGTATTAATCTCCACCATCTCTCATAGAGTATTATATCATTTTTAATTTACTATCTTGATGGGGAGGACTGGAGGGCATGGAATGTTTCAGAGGTTTTCACTTGGACTTCTCTGCTTCTACAGTACTTGCCCCAAAAGCCAAAGAACAAACACGATTACTCCAACTGCAAGTATATCAATTCAAATCACACATTCAGACACTCAGAAAATGAGTACTAGATGGATCCACAAACATAGTGGAGACACTCTGAGCTGGCTTCTAAGCCAGGATTCCATTTGTTACATACGACCCTTAAGTCTCCATTCTAAAAGGGGAATGTTGATGAAAACTTAAATTTCCACATATAGATATCAACACAAACTCTGGGTCTAATATTCCTCAAAATTAGAAGTAAGAGGTCTGCTTGTCCCCCTTTCTCCTCTGTAGGGTCATTATGCACATTGCCAGAAATCCTTCCTCAGTGGAAGACAACAGAATCTAGTTTCTACAATGTATCAGCCACAATATGGAACATATTTTTAAAACAGTAGATTTTTTTGCAATTTTAATGCCTGTTTTATTAGAGATATTTGTGACTGTATCTTTTTATTGAGTTATAGTTAACATACAATATGTTAGTTTCAGGTGTCCAACATAGTGATTCAATACTTTTAGACATAATGAAGTGAATACCTCAATAAGACCAGTTACCATCCATCAACATAAAAAGTTTTTACAATATTATTGACTGTATTCCCTCTGCATGAACTGCATCACTGAGACTTATTTTACAGCTAAAGGTTGGTGTCTCTTAATCTCCATCTATTTAAGTAGGTATTTTTTAAATGGTCAAAAGTGAATGACGAAACTAGTCAATAGAAAACTGTTAGTCGCTCACTTGTGTCCAACTCTTTGCAACCCCATGGACTGTAGCCTGCCAGGCTCCTCTGTCCGTGGAATTCTTCAGGCAAGAATACTGGAGTGAGTAGCCATTTTCTTCTTCAAGGAATCTTCCCAACCTATAGATTGAACCTGGGTCTCCTGCATTGTAGGTGGATTCTTTACCATCTGAGCCACCAGGGAAGCCCAGTAAATAGAACCAGAGTACAAAGTGAATCAAACACTGGAATCAGTAAACAATGATTTTGAAGCAGCTATTGTTAATCAGTTCAAGAATTTAAAGAAAAATTTGGTTATAAGTGAATGGATGGAGAATCTCAGCTGAAAAATAGAAACTATGAGAAATGAGAATTCCAAAACTGAACAGTACAGTCTGAAATTAAAAATCCCCTGTATGGAGTTAAAGATTGTAGGTGGCAAAAGAGAGTTTTACTGAACTTTAAGACAAAGCAATAGTAATTATTTCCATCTTAATTGGTGCTTGTGTCCTAAAAGATATTTTTTCCTCTGTCATGTAAGCTTTGAAGCCAACAGAGATAACCTATTGAAAAAAACACAGAAGTTGTTGTTTTACACATGCCTACAGAAACACACACACAAACATACACTCAAAGAGTAAAAATATATGTTTTATTATTAAAATTAAGACTTAGGTCTGCTGAGTTCATTCATTTCTGTTTATTTTATCTAAATAAGACTATCTTAGGATATATATATATATAGCTATGCTAAGTCACTTCAGTCATGTCCGACTCTGTGCGACGCTATGGACAGCAGCCCACCAGGTTCCTCTGTCCACAGGATTCTCTAGGCAAGAACACTGGAGTGGGTTGCCATTTCCTTCTCCAGTACTATATATATATATATAGCTATAGTTATGGCTGATACCCATTGTTGTATGGCAGAAACTAACACAACATTATAAAGCAATTATCCTCCAGTTTTAAATAAAAGAACATCTTATATTATAATGTAAAAAATGTTTTTTCATGTATTCATAGGTAAAATGCACACAAAAATGCAGAAAATGCAGAAAAGTAAAAATAAGAAAATATGTATCACCAAGAGACTATGACAATTAGCATATTACATTTTGATAGACTTATTTCTATTATTTCTATTTTTGCCTAAGCAAATATAAGCATATTATTTTTACTAAACTAGATCTTTATGTAAATAATGTTATTGGGTGCTTTTTCTTTCGTTCATTTCTTTTTTATTGACTGCAACAAGCAGGATGCTAGTACTCTGACCAGGGATCTAACCCATGCCCTTTTCCATTAGGAGCATAGAGTCTTAACCACTGGACCACCAGGGAAGTCCCAACTGCTTTTTCATTTAACATTTTTTTCATGATCATTTTCCTATTTCATTAAGCATTCTTTTAAAATATAGTTTTAGTTGCTTTTATATCTGTATCATAAGTTACAAATCTATTCCTCTATTGTTGAACAATGAGTTGATTTCATTTTTCAACATTGCAAATATCACTGTAGTAGATTTCATTGCACACAACTGTGCCTGAATTCCTTCTTATTTAGAAAACCTGGAATTGAACTTATTTATGTAACTGTACAAGTTTTCTAGGACTACTACAACAAAATAACACAAATTGGGTTTCTTAAACAGCAGTATTATCTCACAGTTTGGGAGGCCAGAAGTCTGATATCAAAGAGGCAGCAGGACTGATCCTTTTGAGGGCCACAAGAGAAGGATCTCTTCTGGGTCTCTTGCCTTGGCTTATTAATAGATGGACATATCCTCCTTGTGTCTTCAGATTGTCTTCTCCCTGTAAGTGTCTGTGTCCAAATTTCTTCTTCTTATAAAGACATCAGTCATATTGGATTAGGGCGCACCTTAATTACCTTATATTAACTTTAACCCTCTTTTAAAATCTTACCTCCAAATACAGTCACAGTCTGAGGTACTAAAAGCTAGAACATCAACTTCTGAATTTTTTGAGAATACACAGCTTACTGTGTAACAAATGGCACTGAACATGTTTAAAGATATGAATATTTTTAATCAAACAGGCCACAATAAATTAAATTTCTATCCAGACTCAGGATAATCTTTTCCAAGAGCATATGGAGGATTCATATACAGCAAAAGTTACTCATAGTACTTCCCTCCAAAGGTATACATGGAAAGTAATTCCATTTGAAATTGGAGAAGATATCTGTATCAGGCAGCATCTCAGTGTTTGAAGCATATTGAGAATTAATTTATCATACATGTAATTTAGTAAGAGCTCCTGCAGAAATACCACCTGGATTATTTCTCTATTCTGAGAGACATGGATTTTAATCACATTCTCTAAAAGTTTAATATTAGTTTGTCTTATATTACATATGTATACAATATACTTTACCAGTATGTTATAGTTTTTTACAGATGAGACATTTTAGATGAACTTCAAATGTTTCTTCTGCCATATTTTGAAATGCTACTTGCAATCAGGCAATAAACTGAAAGGCAACTAAAGAAGTCCAACACAGCTGCTGGAATAATCTTACATAAATGTTGTTTGGATAACATCATTCCCTCTCCTAAAAAACTACAAGGGCTTTCAACTTCTTTTTGTTCCAAATATGAACTTCTAAATATTTGCTACAAGGTTTGGAAAAATTCAAAACCACCTACCAAGACAAGAGTTTTCTTTGTCTGATGATTCACAATCACTTTCTATTCTATCAAACAACAGCTACTTAACTTCCAGGGCATGTGTATCTCATTCTCATGGTTGACTTTCGGCTCAGCTATTGTTACCAACCAAAATTTCTTTTCCATAAGCTCACAATCTTTCTTTCCATTAAAATTTTTTTATAAAATTTGTCTACACCACAATGTCTTTTTTCTAAAAGAGCAAAAACACAGCAAAACAAACAAGCAAGATGTTTCATTCAGGTACTCCAAGGGGCTTCCGTGGTGGCCCAGAGGTAAACAGTTACCTGCCCATGCAGGAGATATGGATTCCATCCCTGGTTTGGGAAGATCCCACATGCCGTAGGGCAACTGATTTTGTGTGCCACAACTACTGAGCCTGTGCTTCAGAGCCCAGGAGCCACAACTAATGAGCCCTCCTGCCACAACTACTGAAGTCTGTGCACCATAGCGATGTGCTCCGCAAAAAGAGAAGACATTACAAGAAGAAGCCCAGAGACAGCAACAAAAAGCAGGGCCTGCTCCCACAACTGGAGAAAGCCTGTGCAGCAGCGAAGACCCGGCAGAGCCAAACTAAACAAATAAAACACTTTTAAAAATTAAAAACAAAAAAGATAGTCCCAACAAATTCTAGCACTGTTCAGTTCAGTTTCAGTTCAGTCATTCAATCACGTTTGACTCTTTGCGACCTCATGGACTGCAGTACGCAAGGCTTCCCTGTGCATCACCAACTGCCGGAGTTTATCAAACTCATGTCCATTGAGTCAGTGATGCCATCCAACCGTCTCATCCTCTGCCATCGCCTTCTCCTCCTACCTTCAATCTTTCCCAGCATCAGGGTCTTTTCAAATGAGTCAGTTCTTCGCATCAGGTGGCCAAAATATTGGAGTTTCAGCTTCAGCATCAGTCCTTCCAATGAATATTCAGGACTGATTTCCTTAAGGATGGACTGGTTGGATCTCCTTGCAGTCCAAGGGACTCTCAAGAGTCTTCTCCAACACCACAGTTCAAAAGCATCAATTCTTCAGTGCTCAGCTTTCTTTATAATCCAACTCTCACATCCATACATGACTACTGGAAAAACCATAGATTGGGCTAGATAGACCTTTGTTGGCAAAGTAATGTCTCTACTTTTTAGTATACTGTCTAGGTTGGTCATAACTTTTCTTCCAAGGAGCAGGCTTTTTTTAATTTCATGGCTGCAGTTACCATCTGCAGTGATTTTGGAGCCCCAAAATATAAAGTCTGTCACTGTTTCCCCATATATTTGCTGAGAAGTGATGGGACCAGATGCCATGATCTTAGTTTCCTGAATGTTGAATTTTAAGCCAAATTTTACACTCTCCTCTTTCACTTTCGTCAGGAGGCTCTTTAGTCCTTCCTTGCATTCTGCCATAAGGATGGTGTCATCTGCATATCGGAGGTTGTTGATATTTCTCCCGGCAATCTTGATTCCAGCTTGTGCTTCATCCAGTCCAGCATTTCTCATGATGTACTCTGCATACAGTACTGTTAGGTACATTTAAAGGCCAGCAAGTAGAAGCATTTGCCCAGGTCTCATCTGCCTTTTCAAAATGATAATCCTTATTAAAGTCAATATAGCTTTGCTTGCTTTTTTGCATAGCTTGCTTTTATAAATTTTTGAAGCATTTTTTAGTTTTCAAACTGTTTTATATAACTGAAATTATTATGGTATACCCACCAAATGTAGTTCAAGATTTCTACATTTTTAATGACAAAATATTGCATGTTATTCTCAAACACCATGGCTGGAGGATAAATTTGTGTAACATTTTTGAGAGAAATTCTATATTGAACAAATAATTTTAAATTTATACTTCAGTGAAACAGGGGGTTCCATTGGATATGGTAGATACACAATACAGTCATATATGTTTAAGATATTAGTAGCACCATTATCTAATGGAAAAGGGTATTTAACAGAAAATTGATGGCACATTATGCAGCTTTGCAATAAATGAGAAATTTAGAATGAAGTAGCTTTATATAGAAATAAAGTTACTAGACATAGGGAAGTGAGTAAAAATCACTGCAAATCTATATATAATGTATGATACTGTATGTTTAAAATAATGTTAGAAGTGCTTGTATCTGGTATTATGGTACTTTGAACTTCCCCTTTTCAAATAGATCTGAGCATATATTTATTTTACTTTATGTATTTTCACTGTTCTGAGTCTTCATAGAGGCATCTGGACTCTTTTTTTGTGGCTCAAGGGCTTCTCTACTTGAGACATGTGGGCCTCAATGGTTGTAGCACATGGCTTTAGTTGCCTCCTGGAATGTGGGATCTTTGTTCCCCAATGAGGGATTGAACCCACACCCCCTGTATTAGAAGGCAGATTCTTTACCACTGAGCCACTAGAGAAGTCCCTTGAGCATCTGTTAAGTATAAAATATAGAAACAGATCCCTTCAAGAATTATAGCCTTATCCTGGCAAAGATACTTGCATAACTCAATGAATCCATGAGCCATGCTGAGCAGGGCTACCCAACATGGACAAGTATATTACTTTGTCAACAAAGGTCCATCTAGTCAAGGCTATGGCTTTTCCTGTGGTCATGTATGGATGTGAGAGTTGGACTGTGAAGAGGGCTGAGCACCAAAGAATTGATGCTTTTGAACTGTGGTGTTGGAGAAGACTCTTGAGAGTCCCTTGGACTGCAAGGAGATCCAACCAGTCCATCCTTAAGGAAATCAGTCCTGAATATTCATTGGAAGGACTGATGCTGAAGCTGAAACTCCAATATTTTGGCCACCTGATGCGAAGAACTGACTCATTTGAAAAGACCCTGATGCTGGGAAAGATTGAAGGTGGGAGGAGAAGGGGACAACAGAGGATGAGATAGTTGGATGTCATCACCAACTCAATGGACATGAGTTTGAGTAAGCTCCAGGAGTTGGTGATGGACAGGGAAGCCTTGAGTGCTGCAGTCCATGAGGTCCCAAAGAGTCAGACACGACTGAGTGACTGAACTGAATTGAACTGAACTAATAGCTCCAGTAAGAAAGAAGAGACTGGGCTAAAATAGAAACAATACTCAGTTGTTGGTATGTCTGGTGGTGAGAGTAAATTTCAATGCTATAAAGAACTGGAATGTTAGGTCATGAATCAAGGACACGGGCAAGCAGGAGATGGCAAGAGTGAACATCAGTATCTTAGGGATCAGTGAACTAAAATGGATGGAAATGGACTGATTAATTCAGATGACCATTATATCTACTACTGTGGGCAAGAATCCCTTAGAAGAAATGGAGTAGCCCTCATAATCAACAAAAGAATCCAAAATTCTGTACTTGGGTGCAGTCTCAAAAATGACAGAATGATCTCAATTTGTTTCCATAGCAAACCATTCATTATCACAGTAATCCAATTCTATGTCCCAACCACTGATGCCAAAGAAGCAGGAATTCACTGGTTGTATGACAACCTAGCACACCTTCTGGAATTAACACCGAAAAAGGTATCCTTTTTATCATAGGGGATTGGAATGCAAAAGTAGGAAGTCAAGAGAAAATTAAAATAGCAGTCAAGTTTGGTCTTGAAATACAAAATGTAGCAGGGCAAATAGTAACAGAGTTTCATTAAGAGAAAGTGCTGGTCATAGCTAACACCCTTTTCTAACAACACAGAGAGTTCTACACATGGACATCACCAAATGGTCAATACTGAAATCAGATTGATTATGTTCTTTGCAAGATGAGGAAACCCCATACAATCAGCAAAAATAAGACCTAGAGCTGACTATGGCTCAGATATGAGCTCCTTATTGCAAAACACAGGCTTAAACTTAAGAAAATAGGGAAAAACTTCTAGGCCATTCAGATATGACCTAAATCAAGTCCCTTATGATTATACAGTGGAGCTGACAAATAGATTCAAGACATTAGGTCTGACAGACTGACTGCCTGAAGAACTGTGGACAGAAGTTCATAACATTGTACAGGAGGTGGTGACCAAAACCATCCCAAAGGAAAAGAAATGCAAGAAAACAAAATGTTTGTCTGGAGAGGCTTTACAAATAGCTGAGGAAAGAAGAGAAGCGAAAGGCAAAGGAGAAATGGGACTATATACTCAACTGAATGCAGAGTTCTATAGAATAGCAAGGAGAGATAAGAAGGCCTTCTTAAATGAACAATGCAAAGAAATAGAGGAAAACAATAGAATGGGGAAGACTAGAGATCTCTTCAAGAAAATTGAAGATATCAAGGGAATATTTCATGCAAGAATGAGCATGATAAAGGACAGAAATAGTCAGGACCTAACAGAAGCAGAGGAGATCAAGAAGAGGTGGCAAGAATATACAGAACTGTACCAAAAAAGATACTAATGATGAGGATAACCACAATGTTGTGATGACTCACCTAGAGCCAGACATCATGAAGTGTGAAATCAAGTGGGCCTAAGGAAACATTACTACAAACAAAGCTAGTGGAGGTGATGGAATTCCAGCTGAGCTATTTCAAACCCTAAAAGATGATGCTGTGAAAGTGCTGCACAGAAAATGTCAGCAAATTTGGAAAACTCAGCAGTGGCCACAAGATTGGAAAAGGTCAGTTTTCATTCCAATCCCAAAATAGGACAGTGCCAAAAATGTTTAAACTACTGAACAGTTGCTCTCATTGCACATACTAGCAAGTTGATGTTCATAATCCCTCAAGCTAGGCTTCAGCAGTACATGAACCAAGAACTTCCAGGTATAATACCTAGGATTCTAAGAGGCAGAGGAACAAGATATCAAATTGCCAACATTCATTGAATCATGGAGAAAGCAAAGGAATTCTAGAAAAACATCTGCTTCATTTACTACACTATAGCCTTTGACTGCATGGATCACAACAAACTGGAGAATTCTTTTTTTTCCCCTATGTTTTTATTTTATTAGATTAATTAATTATTTTAATTGGAGGATAATTACTTTACAATATTATGATAGTTTTTGCCATATATCGACATGAATCAGCCATGGGTACATATGTGTCTCCCCATCCTGAATCCCCCTCCCACGTCTCTCCCCATCCCATACCTTTGGGTTGTCCCAGAGACCGGCTTTGGGTGCCCTGCTTTATGCATTGAACTTGCACTGGTCATCTATTTTACATATGGTAATATACATATTTCAATGCTATTCTCTCAAATCATCCCACCCTCGCCTTCTCCCACAGAGTCCAAAAGTCTGTTCTTTACATCTGTGTCTCTTTTGCTTCCTTATATATAGGATCATCTTTACCCTCTTTCTAAATTCCATATATACGTACATTAATATACTGTATTGGTGTTCCTCTTTCTGACTTACTTCACTCTGTATAATAGGCTCCCAAACTGGAGAATTCTTAAAGAGATGGCAGTACCAGACCGCCTTATCTGTCTCCTGAGAAACCTGTATGCGGGTCAAGAAGCAGCAGTTAAAATTGGACATGAAACAATGGACTGCTTCGAATAAGGAAAGGAGTACCTCAAGGCTATATATTGTCACTTGCTTATTTAGCTTCTAGGTAGAGTTCATTATGTGCGATGTAGGGCTGGGTGAATCACAGGCTAGAATCAAGATTGCCAGAAGAAATATCAACAGCCTCAGATATGCAGATGATTCCACTCTAATGGCAGAAATTGAGGAGGAACTAAAGAGCTTCTTGATGAAGGTGAAAAAGGAGAGTGAAAAAGTTGACTCCAAACTCAGCATTAAAAAACCTAAGAACATGGTGTCCTGGCAAATCATTTCATGGCAAATAGAAGGGGGATGAAGTAGAAGCGGTGACAGAGTTTCTTTTCTTGGATTCCTAAACCACTGCAGCCAAGAAATTAAAAGATGCTTGCTCCTTCAAAGGAGAGTTATGACAAATCTAAACAGAATATTAAAAAGCAGAGATCCCACTTCCCAACAAAGGTCCAGATAGTCAAAGCTATGGTTTTTTCCAGTAGTCATGTACAGATGTGAGAGTTGGACCTTGAAGAAGGCTGAGCACTGAAGAATTGATGCTTTCAGATTGTGGTGTTGGAGAAGACTTTAGAGAGTCCCTTGGACAACAAGGAGATCAAACTAGTCAATCCTGACAGAAATCAACCCTGAATATTCATTGGAAGGACTGATGCTGAAGCCCTAATAATTTGGCCACCTGTTGCAAAGGGCTGACTCATTGGAAAAGACCCTAATGCTTGGAAAGATTGAAGGCAAAGGAGAAAGAGGCAGTAGAAAAGATGTTTAGACAGCATCATGGACTCAATGGACATGAATTTGAGCAAACTCAGGGAGATAATGGAGGACAGAGGAGACGGGCATGCCGCAGTCCAGGGGGTTGCAAAGAGTCAGACATGACTTAGTGACCAAACAACAACACAGACAGGTTTGCTCTGCTGCTCTCAAGAGAACTAGGCTGATGGGAGCTGGAGGAGGGGAAGTTGGCCTAGCAGAAGTCAGGATGGGAGGTGAGTAGAGAAGATAGAAGCTTGAAAAGTGGAGGAAGAGTGAGAATAGAGGGAAGAGAAGGCGAAGAGGAAGAGAACAACAATGAAAATAAGACCAAGAAAAAGTAGAACCCAAAAGAGGAAAGGACAGGAGATAAATTATGGAAGCATCAGTTCAGTTCAACTCACTTCACTTCAGTTGCTCAGTCATGTCCGACTCTTTGTGACCCCACGAATTGCAGCATGCCAGGCCTCCCTGTCCATCACCAACTCCTGGAGTTCACTCAGACTCATGTCCATGGAGTCTGTGATGCCATCCAGCCCTCTCATCCTCTGTCATCCCCTTCTCCTCCTGCCCCCAATCCCTCCCAGCATCAGAGTCTTTTCCAATGAGTCAACTCTTCACATGAGGTGGCCAAAGTACTGGAGTTTCAGCCTCAGCATCATTCCTTCCAAAGAAATCCCAGGGCTGATCTCCTTCAGAATGGACTGGTTGGATCTCCTTGCAGCCCAAGGGACTCTCAAGAGTCTTCTCCAACACCACAGTTCAAAAGCATCAATTCTTCGGTGCTCAGCCTTCTTCACAGTCCAACTCTCACATCCATACATGACCACAGGAAAAACCATAGCCTTGACTAGACAGACCTTAGTCGGCAAAGTAATGTCTCTGCTTTTGAATATACTGTCTAGGTTGGTCATAACTTTTCTTCCAAGGAGTAAGCGTCTTTTAATTTCATGGCTGCAATCACCATCTGCAGTGATTTTGGAGCCCCAGAAAATAAAGTCTGACACTGTTTCCACTGTTTCCCCATCTATTTCCCATGAAGTGATGGGACCGGATGCCATGATCTTCGTTTTCTGAATGTTGAGCTTTAAGCCAACTTTTTCACTCTCCTCTTTCACTTTCATCAAGAGGCTTTTTAGTTCCTCTTCACTTTCTGCCATAAGGGTGGTGTCATCTGCATATCTGAGGTTACTGATATTTCTCCCGGCAATCTTGATTCCAGCTTGTGTTTCTTCCAGTCCAGCACTTCTCATGATGTACTCTGCATATATAAGAAGCCACATTTGGCAGAATGTGTCCTGCTCAAGTTTAGCCCCTCATCGTGTCATTTTTTCTATTAGGATGCTACTCAGGACTTCCTTAGTGGTGCAGTGGATGGGAATCCGCCTGCCAATGTTGATTAGGGACTCGGATTTAATTCTCGGTCCAGGAAGACTCCACGTGCTGTGAAGCGACTAAGCCCATGTGCCACAACTGCTGAGCCCACAAGCTTTAACTACCAAAGCCCATGCACCTCGAGCCTGTGCTCCACACCGAAGAGTAGCCACTACTCACCACAACTGGAGGAAACACACATGCAGCAGTAAAGACCCAGCGCAGCCAAAACATTTTTTTTTAATTAAAATTCTCCCAGTCTTTCCATAAAGACAATTAACAAGCGGTAACATACTTAACTTTCATTACACGTTTTAATGCTAGTGGTAAAGAACACACCTGCCAATGCAAGAGACATAAGAGATGCACATTTGATCCCTGAGTCAGGAAGATCCCTTGGAAAGGGAAATGGCACCCCACTCCAGTACTCTTGCCTGGAAAATCCCATGAACAGAGGAGCCTGGTGGGCTACAGTCCATAGGATCTCAAAGAGTTGGACATGACTGAAGCAACTTAGCATGCACACATGCATGCATATATGTATATAATCTTATATGAATACAAGAATTCAAAACTTTACATATAATATTACGTTCTATGATATTATAATAAACATTATGTACTCTACCATGGAGTGCAATTATATTTATGAAAATATATTTAGATAACTAAATTTCTGCTTCTTGAAGTAGAATATGCCAAACACCTGAGTTAATTATTTTTTCTCTACCTTTCCATCTATTGCTCAAAATCACACTGTGGTTTATTTTTCTGCATACTTGGAACGTTACTTCTTGCAGAATATTTTTCTTTTCTGAAGTTTCCTGGAGGCTCAAATTAATTTTCTTTATTTTTATATATCAAAAGAAACATGTCTTTATTACTAAAATTATTCAGAGCTTTGTACTTATACTATTTGATACAGTGCATTTTTTAAAAGATATTTATTTCACATCAGTCTGACTTAAAGCTTAGTTTGATTGTTTTATAGGTTTCCATTCAGTTCAGTCACTCAGTCGTGTCTGACTCTTGGTGACCCCATGAACCGCAGTACGCCAGGCCTCCCTGTCCATCACCAACTCCCAGAGTTTACCCAAACTCACGTCCATTGAATCGGTGAGGCCATCCAGCCATCTCATCCTCTGTTGTCCCCTTCTCCTCCTGCCCTCAAACTTTCCCAGCATCAGGGTTTTTTCAAATGAGTCAGGTCTTTGCATCAGGTGGCCAAAGTATTGGAGTTTCAGCTTCAGCATCAGTCCTTCCAATGAACACCCTGGACTTGATCTCCTTTAGGATGGACTGGTTGGATCTCCTTGCAGTCCAAGGGACTCTCAAGAGTCTTCTCCAACACCACAGTTCAAAAGCATCAATTATTCTGTGCTCAGCTTTCTTTATAGTCCAACCCTCACATCCATACATGACTACTGGAAAAACCATAGCCTTGACTAGACGGACCTTTGTTGACAAAATAATGTCTCTGCTTTATAATACACTGTCTAGGTTGGTCATAACTTTCCTTCCAAGGAGTAAGCATCTTTTAATTTCATGGCTGCAATAGGTTTAATACATAGTTATCAGACTATTATTTATTTTTGTTGCATTCTTGGGATAATCCTATTTTTTGCATCTTTAATCTTTATTTTTCTTGAATTATTTTTTTGTGTGTTTATTTGTTTTGCTTCAGTAAATCCTCTAGTTATCCCCAAACACAAAGCATTGAGCTAAGGTCAATATCTATTGGAAAATATTTTTATTTTGACATTGGTTAGTAGTTTGGCTTTATTTCTTTGCTATATTCCTTTGTTGTTGATGTTTAGTCGCTAAGTCACATCTGACTTTTGGTGACCCCATGGGCTGCAGCCTATCAGGCTCCTTTGTCCATGGAATTTTTCAGGTAAGAATACTGGAATGGGTTGCCATTTCCTTTCCCAGGGGATCTTCTCAAACTCGGGATCGAATCCACATCTCCAGCATTGGCAGGCGAATTCTTTACCACTCTGCCACCAGGGAAGCTCACCATATTCCTTAGCAAAGAAGGAAAACATGGAAGTTCTGAAACCAATAAACAGTTGCAGGATATGCATTGTTTTAGAGATAAATTGTAAGTAACTAAACCCCTGTGGCAGGCCAAATTATGGCATCCCAAAGACGTCAATGCCCTAATCCCTCTATCCTATAAATTTATTAAATTACATCAGTTCTGACATCAGAAGAGATACAGAAAAACTCAGACTGTAAGGACTAAATGATGATGGAAAAGCAATGTAATGAAAATGTGGGTGGACTTAAAGAGAGGCTCCCAGTTGACAACGAGCAGAGAGGCAAAACCTCAGTCCTATATCCATGAAGAAGTGAATTTTGCTGACAACCTAAATGAACTTGAAAGTGGGTTCTTTCACAGAGCTTCCAGATAAGAGCCCAGAACTACTGCAGCTTTGATTTTGACCTTATGAGACCTAAAGCAAAGAAAATTATTGAGCCCACACAGACTTCTGATCTATATAACTGTGAAATAAGAAATGTATATTGTTTTAGCCTGCGAATAATAATGTGGTAATTTGTCATGGCAGCAGTCTAGAACTAATTCTTTGGAAACTTGAAGGCTCTGGAGTACCAACAAAGAATTTATGAAAACAACTAAAAAAAAAGAAGATACAACACCAAGAAAGTGGAAAACCATTCACAGGGAGATACGCCAACTATGTTTATCCTCTCCAAGGGCTTGCTACAAGTTTTTTCTCTGGAAGTAAGTGGAAATGAGTGTTCAGAAGATGTACTAAGAGTGCTCTTGGCATCTACAGAGCAGAAAGAAAAAGAAGGAAGAAAGATTGGGCAGTGGGAGAAAGTGAGCTCTCATGCAGTCTAAATGAAGACCTCAGTCAATCATGCATGGGGTTCTGAAGTTGGATGGCTGTGCAGAATTATTCCAAGACAGGGTGAATGGTTTAAATTTTTATACCCATACTTCAAATAACATGGCAGCCCCAGTAGAGACTGTATCTTTGAACAAGGACACTCATTGCACCTGAAATAATCCCTCCATTTAGGTGGCTGACCATTGAGGAAGAGGAGAATCACTATGCTAGTAGCATTTATACCAGCAGCAGAAGTAAGGCCTTCATTCCATCACATCACAGCATCCGCTGCATGATTGCTATTACCAAACCACCTGAAGTTATGTAGTAACATAATATACTGTGTCTTGTGGTTAAGAGAACATAACTACAATCTATGATTTCTTTATGCATAAATTAATTCAACAGACTTTTGTTATTAAGTATCAAAATGCCCCAGGTACTCCTTACAGTCTGAGTTTTTCTATATCTCTTCTGATGTCAGAACTGATATAATTTAATAAATTTATAGGCTATAGTGATTAAGGCATTGACATCTTTGGGATGCCATGATTTGGCCTGCCACAGGGGTGTAGTTGCTTACAATTTATCTCTAAAACAATGCATATCCTGCAACTATTTATTGGTTTCTTACTTACATAATTATTTGCATGCTTTGTAAGGTTTTGATTCTTTTTAGTTTATTGAGACTTTTTTGTATCACAGCAATTGCTCTATCTTGGTGAACATATTCTGCACAGTTGTAAGAATGTATATTCTTCTCCCAGTGAATATTAATTAGGTCAAGGCAGTTAATATTGTTCAGATCTTTACTGATTTTTTTCCCAATTTTTCTATCAATTGCTGGGAGAGGGTTGTTAAAATATCTAACTAGGATTGTAATCTGTTTCTCTCTTTAATTTTGTCTACTTTTCTTGGAGTCTTCCCTGTGCATGTATCAGCCAAAGACATAGGTGAATTTTACAAACAAATTTTGGAGATGCCTTTTTTCTGGTTGTCTTCTTTCTGGGATATTTTCCAGTGGCTATGGTTGCTCTGAACTCTGTCCTCCAGTTATTCAAACATGTAAGCTTGGAGCCTTCTCAAATAATGTTTTCTAAAGGAACTTTTCTAAAAGAATGCTTCTGGTGCAGTTGGAAAAGACTTAACACTGTATTCTTACAGCAATGGTGCAAAGTCCTTCCTCAAGGGCATCTGGCTTCTCTTTCGATCAAGGGCCTTGAGTCTGTGAACTGAATTAAAGGTTGAAACTGGGTGAGAGCTGGTAGTGACACAAATTAGCTTTTCCTAAAAATATTTATTTACTTGGCAGTGCTGGGTCTTAGTTGAAGCTTATGTGATCTAGTTCCCTGACCAGGGATCAATCCCAGGCCCCCTTGCCTTGGGAGAATGGGGTCTTAGCCACTGGACTACTGGGGAAGTCCCACAGATTAGGTTTTTGGATACCAGACTTAAAGTTTTTCCCTTTGTATAGTTCAGGAAACAATCTGTTAGGCTATCTATTTCTTTCCTAGAGACTCTGTAATCAATTAGCAACTATGAAAGGTATATATGAGAAAATGCTTTCTTATTTCAATTCTTTCCTGATATTTACGAGTTAACATATTCACATTATATTTGACAATTAAGGGTAGCAACAGGGGAGATTTTGGTATATATTTAGGACAGTAAGCATTTCCTTCCAAACCATCTTTTCAAGTGTAATTATCACCAGTTTATCGGGCAGAAAAGGCTAGCCTCTTTGGACACCAGAAAGCAAGCTACCTTTCATGATGAGGACATCTCAGAACGGCGTGTGGACTCAAGACTGTCAGTTGCACTTAGGTCCAACCAGAAGTCCCCCTTGCAAGTTTTAGAATTCTATTACTCTCCACTTTCACATGAGAAACCTAGCAAGAGTATGAATTTACCTGTCATTGTAATTTAGCAACTCACACAATTAAATTTTGCATTTGTTTTTCACCAATATCACTCTTGTGATTACAAGAATTAAGAGCATTTCTAGCCTTTTGGCTAAAATCACGTGTATGAGAATTCTCTCCGGTTATGAAGGTATGAGTTAAGTTTAGAAGTAATGGAATTATTATTTTCTCTCTATAACCACTCAGGTGCACACAAAAATATTTCACCCCACATTCCAGTCATTATAGAATTCATTACTCCCATCTGGTTAAGTGTAATAGCCACTTGAGTTCCCAAGAAATGTGCTTTAGTTGGCACCTCATTACAATTAACCACAGTTGGTAGCTTAATTAGCTGTGATGCCATACAAGGCATGGATTACTAGCATCTTTTTCCTGTTGACAAGGAACTCAGCACTGTGCTACTCAAGAGCATGGCCAATCTCAAAATCCCATCTTCAAGAGTCTACTTCCTGAGATACATTCCACTTCTTATACCAATTCTGAATCAATCTAGGTCCAATTAGGAGATAAGAACACCATAGTGATTTAAACAGGAGAAGTTTAATATAAATAATTATTAAGATATGATAAAAGAGTAACTATAAAAGGTAAGGAATTTCTGTAAATCTCCCTAAGACTTTGAGAGAGTACCTAAAGGGAAAAAGAAAAAAAATACTTGGACTGAAGGTTTTTTCTATAAGGGTGAGGTTCAGATTTCACTGGAGAAGGTGTAGCTGCAGAGCAGGTGTTGAAGGGTGAATTTGGAGCTGAGATGCAGTCAGTTGATATCAGATGCGTCTCCTATCCTTCTCCTATCCACTCTCTCCCCTTTCCAATCAATTTATTTGTTCTTTCATTGGACCAATATTATGGAGCACTTATGTCTCTTTTCAGTTCCAGAGATAACACACTAGGCAAGACAAAGCCTTGCCTTCAGGTCATTCTATTACAGGGGATAATAAACTAACAAATAATATATTCTCAGATTATGATACAAAAATCAAATAAAATATCATGTTTAGCAACATTTTTTATAGAAAACAAAACAGACTAAGAAGGTGACTGTAATTTAAAAGATATAACCATTTTAGATAGAATGCTCAGCAAACCTTTCAAAAGTGGTAACTTTCAAACAGACCTACTTACTTATCATTAGGACCTACCAACAAGCACTCTGCCAGTTATCAATCAAATGTCACAGTTGAATCATGTCACTTTCTTCTCAAAAATCTTTCAGAAGTCCCTACTTAAAAATAGATTAAGCAGATCAAAGCCACATTCAATAATAAAAGTGATCAGGACAAATCTTTAATCCTAGAAGGGTCATGTTAAGGTGAGCAACAAATGAAGACAGAAGCATGTTTGGAATGAGTAAGCCCCAGTAGGATGAAGAAAATTCATGGGGGAAATGAGCCCATGTTTCACTTGGGCTAGAGCCTCCTATGAGTCATTTCCTTTGGCCACAGATGGTACAACTCATAATGGAAAAACTGCATGTCTTGAAAGGGCCCATCAATACCTGTGACAGGGGTTCAGTGTATAGGTTCATGCCATACACTCTAAGCTCTCTCTTCCCACTGATATCCATTAGAAATGAAATGTTTTAATTTCAACCTGGTACTTGCTTGCTTCTTTCTTTTTAGAACTTGGAGAACTCAAAGTTGACTCTCTCCTGGTCTCCTTCAGAGGCACAAAGAGTAGATTGTGAGAGACTAAGCATCTTGCCAAAGATCACATAAATTTATTGGTGGCAGGCATGATTCAAATCCTACCTTTTGTGCTATCATAATTCTTAAAGTATGTGCATAATAAGTTGGTCTGAGAAGATGCTGAATGAGAAACACCTTATGATCAAATAAAATTGATAATCATTTCACACCATAGTGCCCTTTTAAAAATTTAGATTATACATTTGCATAATAAAAGCTCTGAAAAGTCTAAGATTTGAAGGAAGAAAATTTTGCTTAACTTTATTTATTCATTCATTCATTTAACAAATATACATTGAAAATTTTACCAAGTTCAGGGCATTCAGGCAAAAGAAAGAGTACAAGGGTCCCAGGGTTAAAAAAAAAAAAAAAAGAAAACAAAACTGGCTTGTGTGAGGAACTTACAAAAGACTGATACGTCTGAAGTGTCTTGATTACATGAGAACAGTGAGATACAAGGTTTCAGAAGTTGGCAAGGAATTAACAGACTACCAGAAGAAATTTGATTTCCATTCCCAATGTAATCAGAAGCCTCAGAAAGATTTACACCAACATTAAACTTACTTGCTCACAATCTTCTTTATTCACATAAAATTTTGATAAATAGATGCTTCTTTATACTTTGCTGATCCCCTTTCACTGGTAGAAACGGATTCTGACCTAGATAAACTCCTCCAGGGCTGGATAGATACTATAAACCCTAGGATAGACATAGTAACTACTCAGTAAATGATTTTTGGAATGGATTCAATTAAACAAGAGATGGAAAGCTATGACGTTTGATAAATGTTTGAAAGAACTCAAAATGTTTCATCCTGCCATCTGGAAGATTTATCAGAGAACAAGACACAAACCTTGAATGTTTGCAGTGGTACTAGAAGACAAATTGGGGCTTTCCAGGTGGCACAGTGGTAAAGAATCTACCTGCCAATACAGGAGATGCAAGAGACACAGGTTCAATCCCTGGGTTGGGAATATCCTCTGAAATGAGAAATGGCAACCCACTTCAGTATTATTGCCTAGAAAATTCCACGGACAGAGAAGCCTGGCAGGCTACAGTCCATGGGGTCACAAAGAGTTGGATATGACTGAGCAATTGAACATACACAAAAGGCAAAGTACATTGGCTTTGTAAGGCTCAAGAAGATGTGCTCCTAGTCTGGAGCGATGAATTGTAGTTACAGAGAAGCAGACAATAAAATAGACATGTCAATGTCATTGAAGCAGTAAATTTCTTATCACTTGTTTTCAACAGAAATCAAGAAACAATTATAGGAAATATCATTTATTTATCAATAAAAGGCTGCATTCAGTTCAGTTCAGTTGCTCAGTCGTGTCCGACTCTTTGCGACCCCATGAATTGCAGCACGCCAGGCCTCCCTGTCCATCGCCATCTCCCAGAGTTCACTCAGACTCACATCCATCGAGTCAGTGATGCCATCCAGCCATCTCATCCTCTGTCATCCCCTTCTCCCCCTGCCCCCAATCCCTCCCAGCATCAGAGTCTTTTCCAATGAGTCAACTCTTCACATGAGGTGGCCAAAGTACTGGAGTTTCAGCTTTAGCATCATTCCTTCCAAAGGAATCCCAGGGCTGATCTCCTTCAGAATGGACTGGTTGGATCTCCTTGCAGTCCAAGGGACTCTCAAGAGTCTTCTCCAACACCACAGTTCAAAAGCATCAATTCTTTGGCGCTCAGCCTTCTTCACAAGCCAACTCTCACATCCATACATGACCACAGGAAAAACCATAGCCTTGACTAGACAGACCTTAGTCGGCAAAGTAATGTCTCTGCTTTTGAATATACTATCTAGGTTGGTCATAACTTTTCTTCCAAGGAGTAAGCGTCTTTTAATTTCATGGCTGCAGTCACCATCTGCAGTGATTTTGGAGCCCCAGAAAATAAAGTCTGACACTGTTTCCACTGTTTCCCCATCTATTTCCCATGAAGTGATGGGACCAGATGCTATGATCTTCGTTTTCTGAATGTTGAGCTTTAAGCCAACTTTTTTGCTCTCCTCTTTCACTTTTATCAAGAGGCTTTTCAGCTCCTCTTCACTTTCTGCCATAAGGGTGGTGTCATCTGCATATCTGAGGTGATTGATATTTCTCCTGGCAATCTTGATTCCACCTTGTGTTTCTTCCAGCCTAGCATTTCTCATGATGTACTCTGCATAGAAGTTAAATAAGCAGGGTGACAATAGACAGCCTTGATGCAGTCCTTTTCCTATTTGGAACCAGCTGCATTATATACTTTAAAAATCTCTTTCAGCATCCCTAAGATTCTGGGATTCCTTTTGGAAAGGATTGGAGGAAGGAAAATGATTAGATGAAGAAGTGAGTATGGCTAGAGAAAACTTTTAGATAACATTCTTTTAAATTTTGCAAACCTTTTATCTAATTAAGGCAGAATAAAGAACATTATTTAAAAGAATGAAAGGAAGCAAAGGAACTTCCAATAAAGGATGGCAGTATAAAGAAATTCTTATTATACTCCTCACTCTGACACTAACATGAAAAAAAACACAAGCCACTAGAGAACAAAATGTTCATCAGTAAAGTCTATAAAACTCTTAGAATTCCAAGTCCAAACCTGTAAAATCTGTCAATAAAACTAAAGGAGCCACCTAAAAAATTGTAGAATTCTTGAAATATTTCTGTAATACACAAGAAAGCACTAAGAGAAGAAAACTTTAGAGAGTGAGGATTGGGTTTATGGAAAGATGTGTGAACTTCTATTTTTCGCTTTGTACCTTTCCCTACTCTTTGAACATTTTTAGATAAATATGTATATATTTTATATTTTAAAAACAATTTCAGAAGGATAAACGTGATAGAAGTAAATTTGTAATGAATATATGAAAGATTCTTTCAAGGAGATGTGTCTTCACTGTTATGAATCTGAGTACATGACAACTTAAAATAGTTCTCTGAGAGGAAAGCAAAGGGATGGCCAATAGAAAATGTATTCTGCTTCTAGATCCTACAGTCCTACAAAAAATGAGCTCTGTGATACCTGAACTTTTAATTTCAATGGAAGAATTAGATTCATACCACACTGTAGAAACACCTGGATGCTAATAAGATATAATGCACGGGCATGTGCTCAGTCTCTCAGCAGTGTGTGACTCTTGAGACCTCATGAACTGTAGCCCACCAGGCTCCTCTGTCCATGGGATTTTTTCAGGCAAGACTACTGGAGTGGGTTGCCATTTCCTCCTCCAGGGCATCTTTCGTACCTCAGAATCAAATACACATCAAAATATAACATACGTGTTATAAACAAAAGTCATAATAAATGTCCAGACCTCTGATCAACAATAAACACAAGTCCATGAACACGACTGTAGGTGTAGGCTGTGCAATAGCTGATAATTAAATTATAACTTATTCTTAGACACTAGTACGTAGCCTATGAGTAGCACCTTAACAGTCAGATTTCAATGGAAAAAAAAAAAAAACATGAGTGGAGAGATAATTTTCCCAAATTTCAAGTTCAGGTGGATTTCAGTTGAAGAATATATTTTGTCTTATGCTAAATTTATTGCTTTGGAAATATTACCCTGATGCCAAGTCATATTTATTTTTTTTCCAAGTCATATTTAAAAGGGAAATTTTCTTTTAATGCCACTTACAAGAAAAGACCTGGAGCTTTACAGAAGTAATGCCATTGGCCTTTCTTTTTTAAGAAATCTACATTCCACCCCAAGCATCTGTAGGCTACAGAATATTATCAGACAACTAATACATCCCAATCAGACTGAATTTATTTATAGACAACGTTCTTTTTGCAATGTTAGATGCCTCATTAACTTGATTCAGCTTGTGCATAGCAAAAATATTCCCTCCCTCTTCAGATTTTTGATAGAGTGAATTATAATTTCTTGTCTCTCTCATTATAAACCTTTAGTTTGGAGGACATTTCAGAAATGTGTAGTGCTACTTATGTAAATCCTGGATTACTTGCCCTGGATTAATTACGTGCTTTATTTATCTTTATTTGGGAGGAATACGTGGTGGTATACTGACCATTCTTATTTTCACTTTACATGGAAAATAAGTTAAAATTCAATTTTGCTATAAACCCCCTCCTGGGAGAAATGAAATGTGAATTTGCATTTGAGTAGATTCCATTATAGACATTATTGTCAAGTTAGCGGGGTGTAGGTAGTATAGTTGGGATTTTAAGACTCCTAGAGCCTTAATAATTCAATGTACTTTTTAGGTATGTTCATCGGAGAAGAAAACCAAGGAGATACTGTGAAAAATCAGCACATATAGCTCCCATATTATGTTACACATATTTGAATTGTGAAATTTCCTTTTGAATATCACTATGCAACTTTGGGTTGTATGCTCTTTTAATTTGGCTTGCACTTCCACAGCGTGGGGAAAAAAACGATTTTTCGTTCCAAATATTCCACTACAACTGTTTCAGACTCATCATTTTAAAAACCAGATTTAACAGGTTAAATTGAGCTCAGGAAAAAGATGATAATTAAAAAGCTAACTTCTATTTCTCTTAAACTCAACATATCGTGGTTTCAATGAATTTTCACACAAATAAATAGGAATATCTAATGTTTGTTATAAAGTAGCCACAAATTAAACAGAAGTATTTCCACATTTTGTTTTAAACAAATGGTAGTTTTGTGAAGAAGAAAGAAAATTTTTTCTTAAATTTCAGCCTGCAATGTTTTAAATTTACTCTATATGATTTATTAAGCCTGTTTCACATACTGGAATATAGCAAATATAAAATATCCAATATATGTTGTTTTATTGTCTGCCACATAATAGGGAACATACTTACAATCTTGTAGATCTGATACAATCATAATTAATTTAACCAAAATTGATCATATAACAACAACAGCAAAGGTGGTTTCATTGCTGAGTCTTAACTAAAATGTGTAGCAGAAGTGTGAACACATTAAGCAAGTTTCAGGATTTCTGTTTTTAGTCAAGGAAAAATGCAGAAATTTTTTCCCTCTCCAAAGCAGATTATTTTTTCTTTATTATGTGTATTCTAAGTAAGCTTCTATTCAGAAAAAGAAATCTCTAAATGTGAAATCCTTCATGTGATTGGAAAAAAAAAAAAAGAAGTTTTAAAATCCACCTATATCCAGTGTTTTATCATAAAAAACCATGACATTAACTAGAAGAAAACTTCCCTTTCTAGGCCACAAATTGTCCTGGATCCACATTGTTTGATAAAAATTCTGATTCTCACAAGAGAATGGGAATTTATGCACAGTAAGACCTATGTTCATCAGATGGAGTGCTTTTCTTTGTAGTGGGAATGGAAGAAAATTAAAAGCATTTAAAATTAAGATGGAGTTCCTAAACTTCTAAAATTAGTCTAGTGTGCCAAATGTATGCCAAATGATACAGAGCATAGTTTAAGCATATATAACTGGATATAGATGAGCAGCCTGTTTCAGAACACATAAATGAAAAGTTATGTGTAAGCTCCCACCCCCCTGGGTTGGTGTTTTTTTTTTTTTTTTTTGGTCCTAGAGAAATTCCAAGTTTGGTGGCTCAGAGGTTAAAGCGTCTGCCTCCAATGCGGGAGACCCAGATTCAGTCCTTCAGTCGGGAAGATCCCCTGGAGAAGGAAATGGCAATCCACTCCAGTATTCTTGCCTGGAGAATCCTAAGGATGGAGAAGCCTAGTAGGTTACAGTCCACGGGTCGCAAAGAGTCGGACACGACTGAATGACTGCACCTTCACCTGTTAATCAGGTTTTAAGGCTTCAGGGTACATATGGTAAGCCCAAACTAGAGACAATCTCCTATTCTAATCACAGTTAAAATCAGCTGTGGGAGGCTGCCACCCTTGAATGGTTTATAATCAGCTTGAGACATGAAACTGACTCACTTCTGGAAGTGTGGGGGCTGTTCTTTCACTCTCTTCAGTACAAGAATGCCACCATAAAATAAGATTAAAAGCTCTGGGGTTTCCCCTGCTGCTTCCCTTCCCTATTTGTTAGCTTTTCGTGGTATGTGGGCTTATACTGTATTTATGTGTTCTCTGCTACAAATTATCTCACTCAGGTCTTCGTTGGACAGCCTGCTTTGCTATACTTCCAAAACAAGATTGGTTTTTTTAATTATGCTATATTTTTATGATGTTATTTTTAAAAGATTAATACCTTAAATTTAAAAGATATAATACTTAAACTCATTAGAGTTATCTTTCTTGGTGCCCCATTCCGTTCAATGTCATCTCTTGGGAGAAGATTACTTGTGAGCTTCTTTCACTCTGTCTAAAGGTAGCTGTAAACTTGTCCTCTAAAATACTATTATTAGGGAATCACACTGCAATTACAGACTTTCTTCCTGAAGCTTCTAAACTTCAAGTTATAGTGTTTTATTTCCTTCTTTTAAAAGTATCTTGGTCCCCTCAATTATGGACACATATCTTCCCAGATCTTATAGATATTCATCTTACTTAAGTTAATGTTCTCTTGCATTTTGAAAAATCTTACTCAAATTTTAAAGGAGGAAAAGGCTTAATGTACTCAATCCACTCTCAAATGGGTTAGAAAAATAGATTACAGAGAGAGGTAATATAGAAAATGTGGTAAGATGTTAATTTAAAAAATCAGTAAATCTTAGAAAAGAATAGTTTTCTGTACTATTCTTGCAACACTTCTGTAAGTTTGAAGTTATTCCAAATGGAAAAATAGGGAGTTCCCTGGGGGTCTAGTGGTTAGGACTCCACATTTTCATTGCCAAGGACCCAGGTTCAACTCCTAGTCGGGGAACTAGGATCCCATAAGCTGCATGTTGCAACCAAAAAAAAAAAGAAAAAGAAAAAATATTAGCATTAAGTATAACATGTGTAGGTATGCAGCAAATAATATAACAATGTGGCAAATAATACTATGATGACAACAATATAAACTATAAATATAACATGAAGTGAGACAATAATTGAGATGTGGGGTCCTTTCACTAAAACCCTTCACTTTAATATCAAGAATTTAACCAATCATTGTATAATTTTGTATCAAAACATAGAATGATAAAATCCATTTGTGACATTGAGATCAGAGAAAAGTATTCGAATTTGGTGGAAGTAGGCATTATGCAGAGAGGTAGGAAGGAGATTTACTTCATTTATATACTTACTTATTTTTATTGAGCTAGCACTGGTTTATAACATTAAATAAGTTTCATATAGAGAGCATTGTTTTTCTGTGTCTGCATACACTATAGTATGCTCACCACCAAAAATTTAATTTGTATCCATCACCATCCAGATGATATTCTTTACACGTTTTGCCATCCCTGATTCCTTTTCCCTCTGGTTACCACTACTCTATTCTCTTTATCTGCATGTTTACTTTGGTTCATGCATTTATTTTAGGGTTTTTTTTTTCATTTTTTTTATATTCCATATATGAATGAAATCCTAAGATATTTGTCTTTTACATTTGATTTATATCACTTGGTATTGTATTCTGAAGGTCCATCCATGTTGCCACAAATGGTATGATCTCATCTTTATTATGACTGAAAAGTATTCCATTGTATATATAAATATATAATAGAATATGTATATGTATATATGTGCATATATATATATATATATATATATATATATATATATATATATATATATAACATGTGTGTGCTCAGTGGCTCAGTCATGTCCATCTCTTTGTAACCCCATGGACTATAGCATGCCAGACTCCTCTGTCCATGGGATTTTCCAGGCAAGAATACCATAGTGCGTTGCCATTCCCTTTTCCAATATGTGACATATATATACATATATGGGCTTCCCTGGTGGCTCAGGTGGTAAAGAATTCTCCTGCAATGTTGGAGACCTGGGTTCGATCCCTGGGTTGAGAAGATCCCCTGGAGAGGGGCCTGGCAACCCACTCCAGTATTCTTGCCTGGAGAATCCCCATGGACAGAGGAGCCTGAAGGGCTACAGTTCATGAGGTCACAAAGAGTCAGACATGACTGAGCAACTAAGCACACACACACACACATATATATATATAGTCACATCTTCTTTGTCCCTCAATCTGTTGATGGGTACTCAGGTTGTTTCCTTATCTTGACTATTGTAAATAATGCTATGATAAATACAGGGGTGCATATATTTTTTCAAATTAGTGTTTTTGTATTCTCTGGATAAATATTTGGAAGTAGAATAGCTGAATCATATGGTAGTTCTACTTTAATTTTTAAAGGAATCTCCATACTATTTTTCATAGTGGCTATAACAGCTTGAGAGTCCCTTGGACTGCAAGGAGATCCAACCAGTCCATTCTGAAGGAGATCAGCCCTGGGATTTCTTTGGAAGGAATGATGCTAAAGCTGAAACTCCAGTACTTTGGCCACCTCATGCGAAGAGTGCACTCATTGGAAAAGACTCTGATGCTGGGAGGGATTAGGGGCAGGAGGAGAAGGGGATGACAGAGGATGAGATGGCTGGATGGCATCACTGACTCGATGGACATGAATCTGAGTGAACTCTGGAGTTGGTGATGGACAGGGAGGCCTGGCATGCTGCAATTCATGGGGTTGCAAAGAGTCGGACATGACTGAGCGACTGAACTGAACTGAACTGAACTGATACCGGCTTACATTCCCACCGACAGTGTATGAGGGTTCTCTTTTGAAAGAGATTTACTTTAAATAAATAAAACATTGGCAACACACACACAAGTCCTACTTAAGTAGAAAGAATTTAACTATATGATTCATTCAAGGTCTGCAAGCAGTCACAATCAGAGCTATACATGCAGATAATGATACTTGAAAAATGATAAGATAGTAACAAGCAATGAGAAATTATAAAGCAACCAAAAAAGAATAATAGAAAAGACAGGACAGATACATAGCACCAGAGAATTTTTAAAAACAAAACCTGAAGCAATTGACTCTGTCAGATTACGCTGACTAACTTGGGTGAGAGTTGATTCTGACCAAGCCCAAACTGAAGAGACTTAGAGGGTTCCTTGGAAATAAAAATTAGAAAATTCAGTCTGGCTTGGAAGAATGCAGAAATGGGATCCAGTAGAGTGTTTAGTAAAGGTTTATCTAAATAAACTTTTTATTTTGGAATAGCTTAGATTTACTGAAAAGTTTCAGAGTTAGTACAGATAATCCCGTATACCATTTCTCCCATTAGAAACATCTTATATTTGGGTGGTACATTTGTCACAATTAATGAACAAACACTGATACATTATTATTAACTGAAGTCCACATTTTTTCAGATTTCCTTCAGTTCAGTCGCTCAGTCGTGTCCGACTCTTTGAGACCCCGTGAATCACAGCACGCCAGGCCTCCCTGTCCATCACCAACTCCCAGACTTTACCCAAACTCATGTCCATTGGGTCGATGATGCCATCCAGCCATCTCATCCTCTGTCGTCCCCTTCTCCTCCTGCCCCAAATCCCTCCCAACATCAGGGTCTTTTCCAGTGAGTCAACTCTTCGCATGAGGTGGCCAAAGGAGTTTCAGCTTCAGCATCAGTCCTTCCAATGAACACCCAGGACTGATCTCCTTTAGGATGGACTGGTTGGATCTCATTGCAGATTTCCTTAGTGGTTATCAAATACTATTTTCTACTCCATAGTCCCATCCAAGATATCACATTAATTTAGTTGGCAATTCTTAATCTCTTGGCTGTGATATAGTTACTCAGACTTTACTTGTTTTTGATGACCCTGACACACTGTAGGAGTACAGGGCAGGTATTTTGTTCAATGTCCTTCTATTGAGATTTTTCTGATTTTTTTCTCATGATTACACTGGTGGTGTGTTTTGGAGAGGAAAATCACAGAGCTAAAGTGTCATTTTCATCACACCACATCAAGAATACATATTATCAACATGAATTGTCATTCTTGATATTAATCTTAGTCACTTGATTGAGGCAGTGTGTCAGGTTTCTGCAGTGTAAAGTTACTCATTTCCCCCCCTTTCTATACTCTAACTCCTTGGAAGGAAGTTCCTATGCATAACTCACACTTAAGAAGTGAGAAGTCATGCTACCCCTTAATATCAGTTTGGACTCATGAATATATATCTGTTCTTTGGGTTATTGCTGCTGCTGTTCAGTCACTCAGTTGTGTCTGACTCTCTGTGACCCCATGGACTTCAGCACACCAGACTTTTCTGTCCTCCACCATCTCCCGGATCTTGCTCAAACTTATGTCCATTGAGTCAGCGACTTTGGGTTATAATTTGATACTATTTTATTTTTTTGCTCGTATAATTGTATCTTTCTTTATTGAGAGGTCTTTACTTGGCTTCTGTGTCTCTTTGACATACTCCCATCATTGTTTGTCTGTGTATGTGAGTGGGTCATGTGGGTTAATTTTTAAAATTACAAGATTTTCCCAGTTTATCTTATGTATTTCCTGCCTTGGGCTTAGAATCAGCCATTTCTCCAAGGAGCCTTAGTTCCTTTAATTAAAGAATGGTTCTGGAAACCAAGATCTGGGTGTTAAGTATACTTGTTGCTACTGGGAGTCTTCACCTTCATGGATCACAGTCTTGTCACGGTGAAGGAGCTTGCATAACTCAATAAAGCTATTAGCCATATCAAGTAGGGTCACCCAAGATAGATGGGCCAAAGTGAAGAGTTCTGATAAAACGTGGTCAACTGGAGAAAGAAATGGCAACCCACTCCAATATTCTTGCCTAAAGAACCTCATGAACAGTATGAAAAGTCAAAAAGATATGACACCAGAAGATGAGCCTGCCTGGTTGAAAGGTGTTCAGTGTGCTACTGGGGAAGAGCAGAGGGCAATTATTTTTAGCTCCAGAAAGAATGAAGTTCCTGGGCCAAAATGGAAATGCTGCTTAGTAGTAGATGTGTCTGGTGGTGAAAGTAAATTCTGACGCTATAAAGAACAATATTGCATAGGAACCTGGAATGTTAGGTCCATGAATCAAGGTAAATTGGACATGGTCAAGCAGGAGATGGCAAGATTGAACATCAACATCATAAGAATCTGTGAACTAAAATGGATGAGAATGGGTGAATTTAATTCAGATGACCATTATCTACCACTACTGGCAAGAACCCTTAAAAGAAATGGATAGCCCTCATAGTTAACAAGAGTCCAAAATGCAGTATTAGGTACAATCTCAAAAATGACAGAATGATCTAAAATCTTTTCCAAGGCAAACCATTCAACATCACAGTAGTCTAAGTCTATGCCCCAACCACTGATGCTGAAGAAGCTGAAGTTGACCAGTTCTATACACACCTATAACCTTCTAGAACTATCCCCAAAAGAAGATGCCCTTTTCATCATAGGGGATTGGAATGCAAAAGTAGGAAATCAAAAGATGCTGAAATAACTGACATTTTGGCCTTTCAGTACAAAATGAAGCAGGGCAAAGGGTAACAGTTTTGTCAAGAGAACATGCTTGACATCTTCTCTTGACATGTTTGTCCCAACAACCCAAGAGACGACTCTACACGTTGGCATCACCAGATGGTCAGTACCAAAATCAAATTCATTATATTCTTTGCAGCCAAAGATGGAGAAGCTCTATACAGTCAGCAAAAACAAAATCTGAAGTTGGCTATGGCTCAGATCATGAGCACCTTAGTGCAGAATTCAGGCTTAAATTGAAAAAAAGTAGGGAAGGCTCAGCGGTAAAGAATCTACCTGTCAGTGTAGGAGATGCAGGAGCAGTGGGTTCAAATCCTGGGTCAGGAAGATCCCCTGAAGGAAGTGATGGCGACCCACTCTAGTATTCTTGCCTGGGAAATCCCATGGACAATGGAGCCTGACAGGCTATAGTCCATAGAGACGCAAGAGTCAGACACGTCTGAGCATAAGCAGGAGCAGGAAAGGGAAAACCACTAGGCCATACAGGTATGACCTAACACAAAACTCTTAGATTATACCGTGGAGGTAATGAATAGATTGAAGGAATTAGATCTGGTAGACAGAGTGCCTGAAGAACTATGGATGGAAGTTTGTAACATTGTACAGGAGGCAATGAGCAAAACTATCCCAAACAAAAAGATAAACAGCAAGGCAAAGTGGTTGTCTGAAGAGGCTTTACCAATAGCTGAAGAAAGAAGAGAAATGAAAAGCAAGGGAGAAAGAAAAAGATATACCTAACTGAATGCATCCAGAGAATGGCAAGGAGATAAAAGAAGGCCTTCTTAAATGAACCATGCAAAAAAAAAAAAAATAGAGGAAAACAATAGAATGGGAAAGACTAGAGATCTCTTCAAGAAATTGGAGATATCAAGGGAACATTTCATTCAAGGATGGGCACAATAAAGGACAGAGGCAGCAAGAATCTAACAGAAGCAAAAGAGATTCAGAAGTGGCAAGAATACACAGAAGACCAATACAAAAAAGGTCTTAATGACCCAGATAACCGCAATGGTGTTGTCACTCTCCTAGAGCCGAATATCCTGGAGTGTGAAGTCAGGTGGGCCGTGGGAAGCATTACTACAAATAAAGCTAGTGGAAGAGATAGAATTCCAGCTGAGCTATTTAAAGCCCTAAAATATGATGTGTTAAATGCTACACTCAATATGTCAGCAAATTTGGAAAACTCAATAGTGGCCACGGGACTGGAAAAGGTCAGTTTTCATTCCAATCCCAAAGAAGGGCAATGCCAAAGAATATTCAGACTACCATACAATTGTGCTCATTTCCCATGCTAGCAAACTATTGCTCAAAACCCTTCAAGCTAGGCTTTAGCAGTACATGAACCAAGAGCAATTGCCAACTTTCATTGGATCATGGAGAAAGCAAGGGAATTCCAGGAAAAATATATTTTTGCTTCATTAACTATGCAAAAGCCTTTGTGTGAATAAAAACAAACTGTGGAAAATTAAAGAAATGGGAATACCAGATCAACTTACTTGTCTGCTGAGAAACCTGTATGCAGGTCAAGAACAACAGTTAGAACCAGACGTGGAACAACTGAATAGCTCAAAATTGGGGAAAGAATATGACAAGTCTGTATATTGTCATCCTATTTATTTAACTTATATGCAGAGTATATCACACCATATGCCAGACTGGGTGAATCACAAACTGGAATCAGATTGCAGGGAGAGATATCAACAACCTCGGATATGCAGATGATACCTCTCTAATGGCAGAAAATGAAGAGGAACTAAAGAGCCTCTTAATGAAGGTGAAAGAGGAGAATGAAAAAGCTGTCTTAAAACTCAACATTCGAGAAACTAAGATCATGGCCTCCAGTCCCATCACTTCGTGGCAAACAGATAGGGAAAAAGTGGAAACAGTGACAGATTTTATTTTCTTGGGCTTCAAAATCACTGCAGACTGTGACGGCAGCCATGAAATTAAAAGATGCTTACTCCTTGGAAAGAAAGCTATGACAAACCCAGACAGCATATTAAAAAAGCAAAAATATCATTTTGCCAACTAAGGTCTGTATTGTCAAAACTATGTCATGTATGGATGTGAGAGTTGGACCATAAAGGATAAGTAGCAAAGAATGGATGCTTTCAAATAATGGTGTTGAAGAAGACTCTTGAGAGTCCGTTGGAGTGCAGGGAGATCAAACCAGTCAGTCCTAAAGGAAATCAGTCCTGAATATTCTTTGGAAGGACTAATCCTGAACCTGAAGCTGCAGTACTTTGGCCACTTGATGAGAAGAGCCAACTCATTGGAAATGACTTCGATGCTGGAAAAGATTGAGAAGAAGGGAGCAGCAGAGGATGAGATGACTGGGTACATCACTGACTCAATGTATGAATTTGAGCAAACTCCGGGAGACAGTGGAGGACAGAGGGAACTGGGATGCTGCAATCCATGGGATCACAAAGAATCAGACACAACTTGGCCACTGAACAACAGCAACAACTTCTTGCACTGTTTCTAGGATTTCTCAGCTAACACAATTTAAAAAAAAATATGTGTTCTGCATACATTAAAAGCTGGAGAGGGTGTAGAGAAAATCCAATCCTCTTACTTGGTAGGAAAGTAAATTGATATAGCCACTATAGGGACAGTATGGAGGTCCTTAAAAAACTGAAGATAGAGGTACCATATGATCCAGCAATCCCACTCATTGGCAAATATCCAGAGAAAATCATAATTTAAAAAGATACATGCACCCCGCCTCCCACAATGTTCATTGCAGCACTATGTACTATAACCATGACATGGAAGAAACTTAATTCCCATTGACAAATGATGGGATAAAGTAGATGCGGTACATATATACAATAGAATATTACTCAGCCATAAAAAGCAATGAAATAATGCCTTTTGCAGAGACATGGTTGGACATAGAGACTGTCATATAGAGTGAAGTAAGAAAAGAGAAAAAACAGATATAATATGACTCATGTGGAATCTAGAAAAATGATACAGATGAACTTATTTGCAAAATAGAAACAGAGACACAGATGTAGACAGCAATAGCAAGGACACCAAGGGGGGAAGGGTGACAGTATAAATAGGGAAATTGGGATTAACTTATATACATTACTATATATAGAATAGATAACTAATGAAAAACTACCTTACAGCAGAGGGAACTCTACTCAATTCTCTGTGGTGACATAAATTGGAAGGAAATCCAAGAAAGAAGGGATATAAGTGTATGTAGCTGATTCACTTTGCTGCACTGCAGAAACTAAAACAACATTGTAAAGTAACTATACTCCCAAAAAATCAATTCAAAAAGAAAACATGTGAATGTGTGTTCACCTTTGCATATATGTGTGTGTGTACATGTACATATATATACATAGAGAGAGGGAGAGAGACATACTTTGGAGCTACTGAAAGTTCAGTTCCAGGGCACTGCATTAAAGCAAATATCATAATATAGCAAGTTACATGAATTTTGGAGTTGCCAATGCACATAAACGTTATGTTTATACTACACTATACATGGAACAACAGACTGGTTCCAAATGGGAAAAGGAGTACGTCAAGGCTGTATATTATCACCCTGCTTATTTAACTTACATGCAGAGTACATCATGAGAAACTCTGGACTAGAAGAAACACAAGCTGGAATCAAGATTGCTGAGAGAAATATCAATAACCTCAGATATGCAGATGACACCACCCTTATGGCAGAAAGTGAAGAAGAACTAAAAAGCCTCTTGATGAAAGTGAAAGAGGAGAGCGAAAAAGTTGGCTTAAAGCTCACCATTGAGAAAACTAAGATCATAGCATCTGATCTCATCACTTCATGGCAAATAGATGGGGAAACAGTGGAAACAATGGTTGGCTTTATTTTTCTGGGCTCCAAAATCACTGCAGATGGTGATAGCAGCCATGAAATTAAAAGACGCCTACTCCTTGGAAGGAAAGTTATGACCAACCTAGATAGCATATTGAAAAGTAGAGACATTACTTTGTCAACAAAGGTCCGTCTGGTCAAAGCTATGGTTTTCCAGTGGTTATATATGGATGTGAGAGTTGGACTGTAAAGAAAGCTGAGCACAGAAGAATTGATGCTTTTGAACTGTGGTGTTGGAGAAGACTCTTGATAGTCCACTGGACTGCAAGGAGATCCAACCAGTCCATCCTAAAGGAAATCAGTCCTGAATATTCATTGGAAGGACTGATGCTGAAGCTGAAACTCCAATACTTTGGCCACCTGATGCAAAGAGCTGACTCATTTGAAAAGACCCTATGCTGGGAAAGTTTGAGGGCAGGAGGAGAAGGGGAGGACAGAGGATGAGATGGTTGGATGGCATCACTGACTTATAGAGATGGGTTTGGGTGGACTCTGGGAGTTGGTGATGGACAGGGAGGCCTGGTGTTCTGTGGTTCATGGGGTCGCAAAGAGTCAGACATGACTGAGCGACTGAACTGACTGATGATAGCCTACTAAATGTGCAATAACATTATGTCTAAAAACAATAAATATATATCTTGGTGGAGAACATGATATGACACTGAAAGATGAACTCCCCAGGTTGGTAGGTGCCCAATATGTTACTGGAGAAGAGTGGAGAAATAACTCCAGAAAGAATGAAGAAATGGAGCCAAACAAACAAACAAACAAACAAAACCACCCAGGTATGTATGTGACTGGTGATGGAAGTCCAATGCTGTAAGGAACAACATTGCATAGGAACTTAGAATGTTAGGTCCATGAATCAAGGTAAATTGGAAGTGGTCAAAGAGGAGATGGCAAGAATGAACATCGACATTTTAGGAATCAGTGTGCTAAAATGGACTGAAATGGGCGAATTTAATTCAGATGACCATTATATCTACTACTGTGGGCAAGAATTCCTTAGGAGAAATGGAGCAGCCATCATAGTCAACAAAAGAATCTGAAATGCAGTACTTGGGTGCAATCTCAAAAACGACAGAATGATCTCTCTTTGTTTCCAAGACAAACCATTCAATATCACAATAATCCAAGTCTATGCTCCAACCAGTAATGCTGAAGAAGCTGAAGTTGAACAGTTCTATGAAGAACTTCTAGAACTAACACCCAAAAGAGGTGTCCTTTTCATTATAGGGGACTGGAATGCAAAAGTAGGAAATCAAGAGATACCTGGAGTAACCGGAAAGTTTGGCCTTGGAGGACAAAATGAAGCAGGGCAAAGGCTAACAGAGTTTTCCCAAGAGAACACACTGGTCATAGCAAACACCCTCTTCCAGCAACACAAGAGAAAACTCTACACATGGACATCACCAAATGGTCAATACCAAAATTAGATTAATTATATGCTTTGCAGCCAAAGATGGAGAAACTCTATGCAGTGAGCAAAAACAAGACCGGGAGCTGACTGTGGCTCAGATCATGAACTTCTAATTGCAAAATCAGACTGAAATTGATGTAGGGAAAACCACTAGACTATTCAGGTAGGACCTAAATCAAATCTCTTACAATCATACAGTGGCAGTTACAAATAGATTCAAAGGATTAGATCTGATAGACAGAGTGCCTGAAGAACTAGGGATGGAGGTTTGTGACATTGTACAGAAGGCAGTGATCAAGATCATCCCCAAGAAAAAGAAAGGCAAAATGGCAAAATGGTTGTCTGAGGAGGCCTTACAAACAGCTATGTAAAGAACAGACATGAAAGGCAGAGGAGAAAAGGAAAGGTACACCCATCTGAATGCAGAGCTCCAAAGAATAGCAAGGAGAGATAAGAAAGCCTGCCTCAGTGATCAGTGCAAAGAAACAGAGGAAAGCAACAGAATGGGAAAGAATAGAGATCTCTTCAAGAAAATTAAAGATACCAAGGGAACATTTCATGCAAAGATAGGCACAAAAAAGGACAGAAATGGCATGGACCTAACAGAAGCAGAAGATATTAACAACAGGTGGCAAGAATACACAGAACTATACAAAAAAGATCTTCATGACCCAGATAACCACAATGATGTGAGTACTCACCTTGAGCCAGACATCCTGGAATGTGAAGTAAATGGGCATTAGGAAGCACGACTAGGTACAAAGCTAATGGAGGTGATTGAATTCCACTTGATCTATTTCAAATCCTAAAAGATAATGCTGTGAAAGTGCTGCGCTCAGTATGCCAGCAAATCTGGAAAACTCAGCAGTTGTCACAGGACTAGAAAATATCAGTTTTCATTCTAATCTCAAACACTGGCAATGGCAAAGAATGTTCGAACTACCACGCATTTGCACTCATCTCACACGCTAGCAAAGTAATGCTGAAAATTCTCCAAGCCAGGCTTCAATCGTATGTGAACTGTGAAATTCCAGATGTTCAAGCTGGATTTAGAAAAGCCAGAAGAACCAGAGATCAAATTGTCAACATCCGTTAGTTCATAGAAAAAGCAAGAGAGTTCCAGAAAAACATACGCTTCTGATTTATTGGCTATGCCAAAGCCTTTGACTGTGTGGATCACAATAAAGTGTGGAAAATTCTTTGAGAGATGAGAAAACCAGACCACCTGAACTGCATCCTGAGAAATCTGTATGCTGGTCAAGAAGAAACAGTTAGAACCAGACATGGAAAAAAAGACTGGTCCCAAAATGGGAAAATAGTATGTCAAGGCTGTATATTGTCACCCTGCTTATTTAACTTATATACAGACTACTTTATGTTAAATACTGGGCTGGATGAAGCACAAGCTGGAATTAAGATTACCAGGAGAAATATCAATAACCTCAGCTATGCAGATGACAACACCCTTATGGAAGAAAGTGAAGAAGAACTAAAGAGCCTCTTGATGAAAGTGAAAGAGAAGAGTGAAAAAGTTGGCTTAAAACTCAACATTCAGAAAATGAAGATCATGGCATTCAGTCCCATCACTTCATGGCAAATATTTGGGGAAACAATGAAACAGTGAGAGACTTTATTTTGGGGGGCTCCAAAATCACTACAGATGGTGACTGCAGCCATGTAATTAAAGGATGCTTGCTCCTTGGAAGGAAAGTTATGACCAACCTAGATAGCATATTAAAAAGCAGAGACATTACTTTGCCAACAAAGGTCCATTTAGTCAAAGCTATGGTTTTTCCAGTAGTTGTGTGTGGATATGAGAACTGGACCACAAGGAATGCTGAATGCCAAAGAATTGATGTTTTTGAACTCTGGTATTGGAGAAGACTCTTGAGAGTCCCTTGGGCAGCAAGGAGATCCAACCAGTCCATCCTAAAGGAAATCAGTCCAAAATATTCATTGGAAGGACTTATGCTGAAGCTGAAACTCCAATATTTTGGCCACCTGATGTGAAGAACTGACTCATTTGAAAAGACCCTGATAGTGGGAAAGATTGAAGCCAGGAGGAGAAGGGGATGTCAGAGGATGAGATGGTTGGATGGCATCATCAACTCTGACATGAGTTTGAGCAGGCACCAGGACTTGGTGATGGAGAGGGAAGCCTGGCATGCTGCAGTCTATGGGGTCGCAAAGTGTCAGACATGGTTCAGCAACTGAACTGAACTGAATGGAAAACATAGTTTATTACTAAAAAGCAAAGATCATGGCCTCTTGTCCCATCACTTCACGGCAGATAGATGGGGAAACAATGGGAACAATGACAGATTTTATTTTCTTGGGCTCCAAAATCACTGAAGATGGTGCCTGCATCCACGAAATTAAAAGATGCTTGCTCCTTGGAAGAAAAATTATGACAAAACTCATCAGCATATTAAAAACCAGAGACATTACTTTGCTGACAAAGGTCCATATAGTCAAAGTTATGGCTTTTCCAGTAGTCATGTATGGATGTGAGAGTTGGGCTGAGCACCAAAGAACTGATGCTTTTGAACCATGGTGTTGGAGAAGACTCCCTAGAGTCCTTTGGACTGGAGATCCAACCAGTCAATCCTAAAGGAAATGTCCTGAATAATCCTTGGAAGGACTGATTACCAAGCTGAAGTTCCAATACGCTGGACACCTGATGAGAACAACTGACTCATTAGAAAAGACCATGATCCTGGGAAAGACTGAAGACTGGAGCAGAAGGGAACGACAGAGGATGAGGTGGTTGGATGTCATCACTAACTTGATGGACATGAACTTGAGCAAGCTCCAGAAGTTGCTGATAGACAGAGGAGCCTGGCATGCACCAGTCAATGGGGTCACAAAGAATCAGACATGACCTAATGGATCTGAACTGAGCCTCGTGGGAAACAAAATTAAAATACGTTGCTTATGTGTAGTTTCTTCCCTTGCCTTTAGTCTAACGTCTCCACCCTTCTCCAAAACTACTTAATCCAGATGCCATGGGTTTTGACAAAGGCAGAGGGTCATGCATCTGTCACTCCAGTATCATACATAATACTTCCCTCCACAAACCTATATCTGTTTCTGAATATATGGTGCACACTGTTGTGAAAAATGTCTTACCTTTTACTTACGTCAATTTGTAATTAGATTTTCTTTACCCTTTGTAGCTCAAAAAGCACCTGATGGATCATCTCAAATACATAACTGTACTTCTGAAGGCAAGGAAAAAAAAAATATATATATATACATACATATATATATTAAAGGTTTTAACAACAGCTTTATAAAATATAGAATCTGAAAAACTGGTATTGTAATTACTTATTGGGGCTTCCCTGGTGGCTCAATGATAAGGAATCTGCCTGCTAATGCAAGAGACATGGGTTCAATTACTGAGTCAGGAAGATCCCTAGGAAAAGGAAATGGCAACCAACTCTAGTATTCTTCCCTGAGAAATCCCATGGACAGAGGAGGCTGGCAGGCTATAGTCCATGGGATGGCAACACATCTTAGAGTTGAGCACAACTTAGCAACTAAAACAACAATTACTTCTTTACGTATTTATAAATTCATGAGAGCTTACCTATCTTATCGTGAATACCCATGCCCAGCACATATTTAGCACATAGTAGAAACCCAGTGACCTTTCAGAATAAACATGTTAATACCAGTTAATCCTAATTAAAATAAGCAGTACATAGTTTTCATTCTGAAATGTTTCTGATTTTTCAAGGTTTTTATTCGAAAAAATGTGGAAAGGTAACTAAAGCTTTGAGATTCAATATATGTTCTATGGGGCTTCCCAGGTGGCGCTAGTGGTAAAGAACCTGCCTGCCAATGCAGGAGAGGCAAGAGACGCAAGTTCAATCCCTGGGTGGGGAAGATCCCCTAAGGTAGGACATGGCAACCCACTCCACTGTTCTTCCCTGGGAAATCCCATGGACAGAGGAGCCTGGCAGATTACAGTCCATAGGGTCTCGAAGAGTCGGATATGACTGAAGCGAGCACACAGGCACACATTTATTCTATAGACATATTTATAATTTAGCTCATTCACTTAGCTCTACAGTCTTAATAACTCAAAGGGGATTCTGCATACACGTAATGAATATTTCATCATGTCTTTACGTATATACTGAAAATACAGACAGTTTTTAATAGCTTAGATTTCCTCTTCTACAATTCTACAATGTTGCAAGAAATTTTGAAAAAGAAAATGATGTATTTTATGTCCAAAACAAAAAAATGTTTACAAGTTTTATTTTCTGCAGTTTGGAATATGTTACTTTTATTGGCAAATAAGGTCAAGCTTATGATTTTCATAAATGTAATTTTGCAAATTTTATAAAAGCTAAAACTTCTTTTATTTAATGTAATGAACAGGTGATGGTGACATGCATAATGCAATTTTCATAAATGAAGGTAAATGTAAGTTCATATTTCTGTATTCAAGAAAAATATAAACTAACTCAATAAAGATGAGCAATATTAACCTTAAGGAGTTAATCATCAGAGTGAATGAGGGAAAATAGTATAATTAGCAATATATGAAGGTAGTCATTAAGGTGAACCAAGGCACATAATATAGTTTGCAACATAATGTAAACAAAAGCCAAAGTTCCCATAGCAACACAAACTTTTCTCCAATGTACATATACTCTATTTTGGATTACCAGTTAGATTCTAAATTTGTAATTTCTTATGCAGGTGAGTAATAAGAGTATGTCTGAAAACAATAACATTTATGTATTCAAGTTTAGATGTGTTTAAATTTGCAAGCTTCACACTTAGTTTTCTTTACAGTTGTTGTTTTAGTAACTAAGTCGAGTCCTACTGTTTTGCGACCCCATGGAACTATAGCCCCCAGGCTCCTCTGACAATGGGATTTCCCAGGCAAGAACACTGGAGTGGGTTGCCTTTTCCTTCTCCAGGGGAACTTCCCCACCCAGGGAGCAAATCTGAGTATCCTGCATTGACAGGCATATTCTTTACCACTGAGCCACCAATTGATAGTCCCAAAAATTGTGCTGGTGTGCATGCTAAGTCACTTCAGTCATGTAGAACTTTGTGTAATACTATGGACTGTACCATAGTACCTGCCAGGCTCTTATGTCCATGGGATTCTCCAGGCAAGAATACTGGAGTGGGTTGTCATGCCTTTCTCCAGGGGATCTTCCTGATCCAGGGATCAGAGACCTGATCCGGGTCTCCTGCTTTGCAGGCCGATTCTTTACCATTTGAATCACTAGGGGTATGCTGGCATTTCAAGTTAATGCCATGAAATAACATTTATCTCATTTGTGGCAATGTTTGTAAATACCTTAATTGTTTTAAGTTTGCATGTGTTAGGATGCATGATGTGCTTAAAAATCTTTATTGATTAAATCTAGTATTTAAATATAAGATTATATAAATATTAGGAAATCTAATAGCTATCCCTAAATTATTTCACATAAGCAGTAAAATGGCAGATACCATAAAAATTATATTCTTTGCTCAACATGGGTGATTATACTGTCACTCTTTCTGCAGGGAAAATTTTTTTCTTCTACAATTCTAGCTCAGTAATCCACTCCATTGTAAAACAGGACTGTTTAAATTTAGAAAGTTTTTTATAATCATTTGTATACTAATTCTCATAAAATTTTTGTGAATATGTCAGATGGGTGGTAACTACAATTACTTGTATTTTATGTATGGAAAAAGAGAAAAACACCCAAGATCACACAATAAGAGCAATGGTAATGATAACCCTGTATGCGAGACAGCAAAAGAGACACAAATGTACAGAACAGACTTTTGGACTCTGAGGGAGAGGGAGAGGCTGGGATGATTTGGGAGAATGGCATTGAAACATGTATACTATCATGTAAGAAATGAATCGCCAGTCTATGTTCGATACAGGATACAGGATGCTTGGGGCTGGTGCACGGGGAGGATCCAGAGAGATGATATGGAGTGGGAGGTGGGAGGGGTGTTCAGGATTGGGAACTCATGTACATCCGTGGCTGATTCATGTCAATGTATGGCAAAACCAATACAGTATTATAAAGCAAAATAAAGTAAAAATAAAAATTTTTTAAAAAGAGCAAATTGGCAAAACACTATATTTATTCAGCATACCCAACTTTAATTTACATATTATATATGTATTATAAATGGAAAGTGGAAATAACTAAGAGAAAGGTCATGTATTTTATTTCATATTTACATATTTTATTCACCTAGAAATAAATTTTTATTCATTTTTATTAACTCAATAATAAAATACTCAGAATATTCTAGAGAATACTCAGTTCAGTTCAGCTCAGTCGCTCAGTCGTGTCCGACTCTTTGCGACCCCATGAATCGCAGCATGCCAGGCCTCCCTGTCCATCACCATCTCCCGGAGTTCACTCAGACTCACGTCCATCGCGTCTGTGATGCCATCCAACCATCCAATCCTCTGTCGTCTCCTTCTCCTCCTGTCCCCAATCCCTCCCAGCATCAGAGTCTTTTCCAATGAGTCAACTCTTCGCATCAGGTGGCCAAAGTACTGGAGCTTCAGCTTTAGCATCATTCCTTCCAAAGAAATCCCAGGGCTGATCTCCTTCAGAATGGACTGGTTGGATCTCCTTGCAATCCAAGGGACTCTCAAGAGTCTTCTCCAACACCACAGTTCAAAAGCATCAATTCTTCGGCACTCAGCCTTCTTCACAGTCCAACTCTCACATCCATACATGACCACTGGAAAACCATGACCTTGACTAGACAGACCTTAGTCGGCAAAGTAATGTCTCTGCTTTTGAATATACTATGTAGGTTGGTCATAACTTTTCTTCCAAGGAGTAAGCGTCTTTTCATTTCATGGCTGCAGTCACTATCTGCAGTGATTTTGGAGCCCCCCAAAATAAAGTCTGACACTGTTTCCACTGTTTTCCCATCTATTTGCCATGAAGTGATGGGACTGGATGCCATGATCTTCGTTTTCTGAATGTTGAGCTGTAAGCCAACTTTTTCACTCTCCTCTTTCACTTTCATCAAGAGGCTTTTTAGCTCCTCTTCACTTTCTGCCATAAGGGTGGTGTCATCTGCATATCTGAGGTTATTGATATTTCTCCCAGAAATCTTGATTCCAGCTTGTATTTCTTCCAGTCCAGTGTTTCTCATGATGTAGTCTGCATAGAAGTTAAATAAGCACAGTGACAATATACAGCCTTGACGTATTCCTTTTCCTATTTGGAACCAGTCTGTTGTTCCATGTCCAGTTCTAACTGTTGCTTCCTGACCTGCATACAGATTTCTCAAGAGGCAGGTCAGGTGGTCTGGTGTTCCCATCTTTTTCAGAATTTTCCACAGTTTATTGTGATCCACACAGTCAAAGGCTTTGGCATAGTCAATAAAGCAGAAATAGATGTTTTTCTGGAACTCTCTTGCTTTTTCCATGATCCAGCGGATGTTGGCAACTTGATCTCTGGTTCCTCTGCCTTTTCTAAAACCAGCTTGAAAATCAGGGAGTTCACGGTTCACATATTGCTGAAGCCTGGCTTGGAGAATTTTGAGCATTACTTTACTAGCATGTGAGATGAGTGCAGTTGTGCCGTAGTTTGAGCATTCTTTTGCATTGCCTTTCTTCGGAATTGAAATGAAAACTGACCTTTTCCAGTCCTGTGGCCACTGGTGAGTTTTCCAGATTTGCTGGCATATTGAGTGCAGCACTTTCACAGCATCATCTTTCAGGATTTGAAATAGCTCTACTGGAATTCCATCACCCCCACTAGCTTTGTTCGTAGTAATGCTTTCTAAGGCCCACTTGACTTCACATTCCAAGATGTCTGGCTCTAGATTAGTGATCACATCATCATAATTATCTGGGTCGTGAAGATCTTTTTTGTATAGTTCTTCCGTGTATTCTTGCCACCTCTTCTTAATATCTTCTGCTTCTGTTAGGTCCATACCATTTCCTCTATCGAGCCCATCTTTGCATGAAATGTTCCCTTGGTATCTCTAATTTTTTGGAAGAGATCTCTAGTCTTTCCCATTCTGTTGTTTTCCTCTATTTCTTTGCATTGGTCGCGAAGAAGGCTTTCTTATCTCTTCTTGCTATTCTTTGGAACTCTGCATTCAGATGCTTATATCTTTCCTTTTCTCCTCTGCTTTTCACCTCTCTTCTCTTCACAGCTATTTGTAAGGCCTCCCCAGACAGCCATTTTGCTTTTTTGCATTTCTTTTCCATGGGGATGGTCTTGATCCCTGTCTCCTGTACAATGTCACGAACTCATTCCATAGTTCATCAGGCACTCTGTCTATCAGATCTAGGCCCTTAAATCTATTTCTCACTTCCACTGTATAATCATAAGGGATTTGATTTAGGTCATACCTGAATGGTCTAGCGATTTTCCTTATTTTCTTCAATTTGAGTCTGAATTTGGTAATAAGGAGTTCATGATCTGAGCCACAGTCAGCACCTGGTCTTGTTTTTGTTGACTGTATAGAGCGTCTCCATCTTTGGCTGCAAAGAATATAATCAACCTGATTTCGGTGTGACTCTTTAGTTCAAAGAGAAATTGAAATTTTCATGATTTAAATTATTGACAGATTTTGCTCATTGTAAAATGGAAAGAGTTTAAAAGAGGCATTATTTTTGCCAATCTATCCATCCTCAATTTTGAATGCCCTCAAATATTTATGTCTTTGAATTACATTATGGTAGAGACAGAAGGATCAATCTTTAAGTGAAGATTAGTGTGAAGTATCAAAATTAAACCATTTCAGAATTCAACTCTCCATGACGCTTAACTTAGGTATATAACAAAGTATCTGACACATGGCAGATAATATTATTTATTTTACAATTTTCAAAGACAGAATAAAAATATAAAAATATTGCTGAACTTTTCAGAAAACATAGATTTCCATTTCTCTATTAGTTAAAATATATTTTTGATAAGCATATATGAAGTCAGAGATGCTGCAAATGTTAAAATTCCTCTTCAATTAAAAATAAAATGAAATTAATAGTTATAAGGAGTATAAATGACATCAATATTTTAGCATTTTCTAGGACTTAGAGATATTCTCACTGTGGTGCAAATATAAATGGTTTCATTCATGTTGATATTCAAGTGAAAACACATATGTCAGAATACAAATTTTAAAACAATGATGTCCAATTTCAGGGGGAGAAATTATCCCTTTTGAAGATAATAATAAATATTCAAGTTTTCCTCTCTGAAGGTAATATTTTTTGTCTAAATCAACATACTTTACCATTTTTAAACTTTTCTCATCATATTTCTGACAGCAGGTTTTCCAATTTTGACAGCTCTTTAAAAGTGATTTTAACAGCCGAGTGATTTCTCTTCTAAGCAAAGTCAGATTATGTGAAATGTCAATGTAAAAACTATACACTCTGACACATAATCATTTTTAGTTGAATTTACTTATTAATTTTGCTTGCTATTGCTAATAAAACATAAGTGCTTAGCTAATTGTATTGCCTTTTGAAATGTTTTAAACGTATTAAAACTGTATCCTTTTCACTAGAAAATGTCTCACTTTATCACGGTTACCCTTCCAAAAATGGAGAGGAGAGAGGAGTAGCAATGCTAGATAGAAAAAAGGCAACCGAGCGACTCAGTACACTGGCTAACGTGAAAATACAAGCCTACATTGGTTAAACCAGGATGAAAACCTATCTGTGTTCCCTGAAGAAGCGCTTGCAAAACTCAAGCATGTCTCTTCTCCCCTTCCTCACTTAACACAATATTCCCAACTCCCATTACTGATATTCTGATTATTTCCAGAGCAGGTGATAGAGAATATTTTTCCACCTACCCACACTCTCACCTGATTGAAAGTCCCTGAAATGTTGTTTTAGTTGTTGCTGTTTAGTCGCCCAGTCATGTCCGACTCTTTGGAACCCTGTGAACTGCAGCACGCCAGGCCTCTCTGTCCCTACACATCTCACAAAGTTTGCCCAAGGTCATTGCCTTGGTGATGCCATCCAGCCATCTCATCCTCTGATGCCCTCTTCTCCTTTTGCCCTCAGAAATTCCCTGGAGACAGTTTAAATCAAAACTGACCATTTTTTTGACTGAATTAATACAGTTAATTTCCTCAGTCCTTTATTTCATGATCAAAGTGTTGAAGTAGGTGAAGTGATCATCTGGTAAATATAAATAAATGGGCTGTCAGTTCAAAAGTTATCTTCTTGGTGTTTTCTCTAGTCTCCTGTTTCTTGATTACTATTTTGGCAACTGAAAGCTTGTCTCTTCATAGAATGACTTTGTCATAATTTTAAAGGAAAAAAGTGTTACAGAAGAGGGCTTCATTTTAGCAGATGATCCATCTAACCACAGTTCTAAATAGAATTAAAATGTCATCTTTGTGCATAAAAAGAAATTCCAGTAAACCAAAATTTTAAACCTTTAAAAGTTTTTAATAGCAAAATTTTTTAAGGTTAGATTAGTCTTATTAGATGAATTCATTGAGGATTCAGTTCAGTTCAGTTCAGTTCAGTCGCTCAGTCGTGTCCGACTTTGCAACCCCATGAATTGCAGCACGCCAGGCCTCCCTGTCCATCACCAACTCCCGGAGTTCACTCAGACTCACGTCTATCAAGTCGGTGATGCCATCCAGCCATCTCATCCTCTGTTGCCCCCTTTTCCTCCTGCCTCCAGTCCACACATTGTCTAAATTAGTAAATTGAATTCTAAATTATCCTATGTTCCTCATCACTGTAGAAATGTCCCACTTCATGTTGAATGAGTAGACTTTCCTTAGACAAATTAGGAGCATTAATTACATTTTGAAAGCTAAACTAGTAAACAAACAAACAGTTAAAATTACAAGCAAGATTCAACAACTCAGTAGCATCACTCAGTGGGAAGTGGAAAACGATAGAGAAATAACTTTAAAATTCCAAGAGAAAATTATTTCCAATCAGACTATCAATCAAGTGTGAAAGTAGAATATAAACTTTTTAGGTGATTATGCAAAATAATTTATCTTGTATTTAGCCTTTCTCAGGAAGCTATTGAAAGATGCACTCCACCAATTCAAAAAAGTAAGCAACGCTGTAGAGTCCAGCAATTCAGCAAACAGGAAATCAAACTCAGGAAAGAAACAAAGGGAATTTTCAAAGTGATGAAAAGTAACTATGCAGTAGGCCTAAACTTCTGGTTGTGCAGGCTAGATCAGAAGAACAGACATACTCAGAAACATAAAAGGAGAAAAAATTAATATGTTGCCTGATGTGTTTGCATATATGGATTCAAAACACAATTTTACAGTTTGGGTACAAAATTGGCTCTGAAAAAATGATATAAAAAACAAATGTAAAGCTATGTAATTATGAATCAAATTTCAAGAAAAAGTTGTACAAGAAAGTTAATGCAATTAAAGGAAAAGAACACCTAAACCATGAACAAAATTTACATTGTAAAAAACATGTAACAACAGAATATTTGTAACAATTGTATTGATATGTGATTCACATATCATGATACTCAGTATTCCAAAGCAGACACTTCAGTGGCTTTAGTATATTCTACAGGCTTGTGCAATCATCTGTACTATCTAAATCTATATGAAACCTATACCCATTACCAGTCATTCCCTATTCCTCTCTTCTCCAACCCCTGGCAGTCAATAATCTACTTAGTATCTCTATAGATTTACCTAGTCTAGACAATTTTATAAATGGAGCTGTACAATATATGATCTTCTGTGACTGAATTCTTTGATTTAGCTTAGTGCTTTCAATATCCATCTATATTTTAGCCTGTATCAGGACTTCGTTTTTTTCATTGCAAATAATATTACGTCGTAGGGATATAGTACATTTTGGTTATCACCCATCTGCAGATGAGAATTTGGGTTGTTTCCACCTGTTAGCTATTATAAATAATGTTGATGCGAATATTTGCATACAAGTTTTGGGAGGCTTCCCAGGTGGCGAGGTGGTAGAGAATCAACCTGCCAATACAAGAGACACAAGAGACGTAGGCTCGATCCTTGGGCTGGGAAGATCCTCTGGAGTAGGAAATGGCAACCTGCTCTAGTATTCTTGCCTGGAAGATTCCATGGACAGAGGAGGCTGGTGGGCTCTGGTCCATGGGATTGCAAAGAGGCAGACATGACTGAGCACATACACACACAAGTTTATGGATGAACATATGTTTTTTGGTTTCTTTGGGGCACATACCTAGCAAATTGCTAGGTCATCTGGTAACTCTATGTTTAACATTTCAAGAAATAGCCACATCATTTTATAAAATAGTTTTACCATTTTGCAATCTCATCAGCAGTGCATGAGATTTTCAATTTCTCCACATTCCGGTCAACACTTGTTTTTGTCCATCCTTTTTATTTTAGCCATCCTCATGGATGTGAAGTATTATATCATTGTGGTTTTGATGTACATTTCCCTAATGGCTAGCAATGTTGGGCATCATTTTATGTGATAAGTGCCAATTTAATATCTTCTTTAGAAAGACATCTACTCAAAACTTTTTTCAATTATAAAACTGGGTTAGATATTTTTGGTGAGTTGTAGGAGTTCTTTAGGAGAAGGCAATGGCACCCCACTCCAGTACTTTTTCCTGGAAAACCCCATGGACGGAGGAGCCTGGTGGGCTGCAGTCCATGGGGTCGCTAAGAGTTGGACATGACTGAGCAACTTCACTTTCGCTTTTCACTTCCATGCATTGGAGAAGGAAATGACAACCCACTCCAGTGTTCTTGCCTGGAGAATCCCAGGGACAGGGGAGCCTGGTGGGCTGCCGTCTATGGGGTCGCACAGAGTCAGACATGACTGAAGTGACTTAGCAGCAGCAGCAGCAGGAGTTCTTTATATGTTCCAAATACATGTGTGTGGCTGGGGAAGAGAAGATTTCCCAGCAGAAGGAACAGGAAATGCAAATGTCTTGTGGCAGGAGCAGTTTTGGTGTAAGTGAGGCACTGTTGGGAGACTAGTATGGCTAGACAGAATGATGGAAGAAGAGAGTAAATGGCTATGAAGCCACAAGGGTAAGGAAGAACACTGGTAATTGTGGGACCTTTTATATCCTTGTAAGAATTTTGGCGTTTAGCCTGACTAAAATGAGAAAGTCTTCCTGGTGGCTCAGTGATAAAGAACATTTCTGCCAAGGTAGGAGATATGTGTTGATCCCTGAGTTGAGAAGATCCCCTGGAGAGGGAAATGGCAACCCACTCCAGTATTCTTGCCTGGGAAAATCCCATAGACAGAGGAGCCTGTCGGGCTACAATCCATGGGGTCACAAAAGATGTGGACATAACTTAGCTACAAAACAACAATGGAATAAGAGAATAGTAGAAGGCTGAGCATAAAAATTAGATTGTATGAGTTAGATTTGAACATTTCCTTGTTACTTCTTGGGGCTTCCCTGATTGCTCAGTTGGTAAAGAATCTACCTGCAATGCAGGAGACTCCAGATTCCTGGGTTGGGAAGATCCCCTGGAGAAGGGATAGGCTACCCACTCCAGTATTCTTGGGCTTCCCTGGTGGCTCAACTGGTAAAGAATCTACCCACAGTGTGGAAACCTGGTTCAATCCTTGGGTTGGGAAGATCCCCTGGAGAAGGGAAAGGCCACCCACTCCAATATTCTGGCCTGGAGAATTCCATGAACTGTATAGTCCATGGGGGTCCCAAAGAGTCGGACATGACTGAGTGACTTTCACTTTTTCACTTTGCTACTGGTTGAGTGAAAACTAAAGAGAGACAAAGGCAGAAAGCGGAGGCTTTTATGATAACCCAAATGAGATATGGGAAGCGGCTTAGACCTGAGCTATGGCAATGAGGGTGAGCAAGAAATTGGTGAATTTGGGATACATTTTGAAAATAGCACTAACATAAATTACTGACAGCTTAGATACTGTGTGTGAAATAAAAGTTAATGGCCAAAGACTATTCTAAGGAATTTTGTTTTGTGCAATTGGAAGAAAGGAGTTGCTTTAGGTTGTCAGAGAATACCAGAAGGTTACTTTTGGACACAGTGAACTTAAGATGTTTCTTTGCTGTTCAAGTGAGTAAATAATGTAATTTACAAAATAAATTTGAACTGATCATTTATAAGTATATAATTAATTATATATGTTTACTGGTTATATGGAGCTTCCCAGGTATCTCAGTGGGTAAATAATCCACCTGCAATGCAGGACAGTCAGGAGACCCAGGTTCAGTCCCTGGGCTGGGAAGATCCTCTAGAAGACAGCATGGCAACCCACTCCAGTATTCTTGCCTGGAGAATCCCATGGTCAGAGGAGCCTGGGGGGCTCTTCTGGAGTCCATGGGGTTGCAAAGAGTTGGATATGACTGAAGCGACTTAGCACGAGTACAATTGGCTATACATTATATATTTTACATATAAGTATATTTTATAAATAGTGTATACTCTATATTGGGCTTCCCAGGTGGTGCTAGTAGTAAAGAATCTGCCTGCTAATGTGGGAGTCATAAAAGATGTAAGAGAATGCCCGCGGCAAAGGAGACTGGAGGGCTACAGTGCATAGGTTCACCAAGAGCTGGACACAATTGAAGCAACTTAGCATGGATGCACATACTTTATATCATTATTAAACATACACTTGTATATCAATGACAGTTAAAGTCTTGAAAGTGGATGTGTTCAACAGAGCAATTATTTGGGATAGAAAAGAGAATTGATATGAGTACTGAGTCTAGGGACACTGCAACATTCAGAAGTCAGGCAAAGTGGGCAGAGATAAAAAATGTAAGATGAAACATCCAGAGGTAGGAAAGCAAAACAAACATAAATAGAACCACCCTGTGAGTTTGTTGTTCTGGAAACCAAATAAAGAAAGTGGTTTAAGTAGGAGACTGTGATCAATTTGGTCAAATGTTAATGAGATTTTAAGAGTTCAAGTGCGAAGCGGTCTGAGAATCAACCATTGGATTTAGCAAGGTGGAGTTCATGGTTGACCTTGATAAAAGCAATTTCAGTGGAGTTCTGTTGCTAAAAATCTATTTAGAAAGGATTAAAGATTGGGGGAAGAAATTGGAAACTTCATATAGAAACTTCTTTTTCAAGTTTTGTTTTCAGAGGAATGAGAAAAAAAGGAAATGTTGTCAAGGGAATGAGCCAGGAGGGGAAGTAGAGTCAAAAGTGAGTCTTTTTAGAAATACAAGACATAGCAGCATGTGTATGTGCTGTTGTGAACCATCCAGTATCAAGGGAAATATATTCTGTACAGTAAAGAAAAGGGAGAATGGTTAGTCCCACATCACAGAATCAGTGAGAAGGGGAAAGAATCTAGTACACCAGTTGAGCGCTAGCTTTTTCTGGTGTGATAAATAAAGGTCAAGTAAATTTGCACACATATAGTTAGGTCAAGAGATGCAGAGTCTGGGAAAAGGCTCTTCTGTTTGCTGCAATATTTTTAGTGGAGTGGATATCACAGTCAACAGCTTAGGATGAGGATGAGGGAAAAGTGTTGGAAATTTGAGGCAAGAAGATGTAGAATACATTTTATTAATGAACTAGGAAAATGCAATATGAATTTTAGACCACATGAAGGACCTGCTGGTGAAAAGTGATCCTATTTTTTTTTTTTTTTTTTTTTTTGCCTGTGTCATGCCGGATCTTAGTTCCCTGGCCAGGGACTGAACCCAGGTCCTTGGCAGTGAAAGCATGGAGTCCCAACCACTAGACCTTCCCAAATGACTCTAAATTTAAGGTAAGATTAGTCACCTGTTTTAGATATTTTTTTCTCTGACTGCATTTAATCGTAAGTGGGCAAACGTTGAGTAGGTTAAGGGTTTGATTTAACAAAAGTGGTGCTTTATCCAACTGAGCATAATGAAGCAAGAGTGGGGCAAAGGAGGGGATGTGTTTGCTAGTGAGTGGTTATCACTGATAGAAGGTCTTTAGAATAGCTTAAAGTCAAGACATAGTTTTAGCATTTCTAGATTGCATCAGTTCTAAGTTTTACAGTATTCCTTGGCAGGACAGAAAAATCACAAAGTTTTATGTGATCCTTTTCATTTTGTGGTTGTAGACAATGTGCTTTTGTTGTCTGCTATCTTGTTTTTTTTTTTTTGGCTGTACTGGGTCCTTGTTGCTTCTGGGGGTTTTCTCTAATTGTGGCAAGCAGGACTGCTTTCTAGTTGTGGTGTGCAGGCTTCTCATTGTGGTGGCTTCTCTTGTTGCAGAGCACAACCTGTAGAACGCACAGGCTTCAGTAGTTGAGGCGCATGGACTCAGTACTTGCAGTTCATGGGCTCTAAAGCACAGGCTCAGTAATTTTGGCCCATCGGCTTAGTTCTTCCATGGCATGTGGGATATTCCTGGATCAGGGATGGAACCTGGGTCTCCTGCTTCAGCGGGCAAATTCTTCATCACTGAGCCATCAGGGAAGGCTAGTATTTAAATAGCATCATTTGAAAACCAGAGTCCTTCACTGCCAATATATGTAGTGGTATCTAGGATGCGGTTTTCTCCGGAACAGCAAAATGTTTTTAAAAAAACAAAACACTTAAAATCAAAAAAACCAGTAATGTAAAATTATCCCTGAGTGCACATTATTTAGTTCATTAACTTAATTGTTTTCTAGTAAAAGTGAAATGTGCAATATGCAAATTAAATAATATTATGTGTCAGAGTTTGAAAGAAATATTCATTTAACATTGGAAAAGGTTTTTTTCTTTTCCCTAGGAAATCTTGTTCATTTATTTTGCAAGAATTTTTGTTTGTCGCTATTTGTTCAAAACATAATACAGTTGTGAGACCCAGTGCCTGCTGGCAAAGTTGGAATAGCTGTCAGCAGGAAATGGCAAACTAATAATAAGTGCTGGTAAAATATTTATATTATAGTTTACTGGGAAGCTGAATGTAGTTTTGTATTTCATTAGAGCTTGAGGCAATACATAGTAAAATAGTTGTGCTCCAAAATAAGTGGATAGAATTCTAAATACTATAGTAACTTGTCTTTCAACTATCTGCTGGGAAGAAAAAGAATTAATAATAATAAAGCCTTTTAAAAGTTGAAATTTAAGAAATTTTACACGAGGTCCATAGGGCAGTAATTAGCAGCATCTCACATTCAGTGTTATTAGACACTAGGCTGCCGGATCAACCACTTCTGTATGAGGCCTAAGTAATTTAGCTCTGGTTCATAATTTTCAATAACAGAGCTATTCAAGAGGGAGGGGTGGTCCTAAACCACCAGAGGACTCAGAAGTATGGTGATGTTCAAGTACAACACTGTGTTTATGTACTCCCCAAAGTGTATCAAAGCTCAGATCCAGAGAAATAAAAGAAAAGTCAAACAAAACAAGCATTAGACTGCGTAAAATAAGGTATGGACAAGGCAAACAGGTGAGGCATTGTTTAGGTGGCTAAGGTAGATCAATATCTATTCTTGCAAGCCAGGAATCCTGCCTGCTTTCCTCTGGCTCTCTGCAGATCATCTTACGGCTTGCAGACAGACTGTCGCCTAAAGCCAACTGACAGACAACCTATTTCACCCTTGTAAAAATCATACCCATCTTCTTTCTTTGTGGTTCACTAAGGACAGGAAAAAAATACAACTGCCAAAATAAAATAATTATCAAATTAGCTTTACCACACTTTAACATCCCTTTTCATTAACTTACTTACAAAAGACTGGTTCCTAATTTCTTTTTCATATATAATTTTAATCTACTCGATAAAAGATAAGCATGTTATTAGCATAACAAAGCGTGCATGTGTGTTTGTGCGTGTATGTTTGTGTGTGTAAGGCCAAATTCATTGAAATAGTAAACATAAACTGTTGTACAAAATAATCACTCTATTATCATTAGCTAATATCAATATTCCTATCATAGTTTTTAAAACATAACAGAGGTATGCAAAAAGTATCAATTAGAAACTGAGGAAATCAATGTTTATAACTGTAATTCATAGGTTAAAGGGGTACTATTTCAGTAATTTTGGAAACATTTAACCAGCTCACCATAGCTCAACTTTGAGTAAATAACAGAAAGTCAGATTATGTTTTGTGACAAAGTACCATTAATTTTCATTCTTCTGACAAACTACAAGTTGAGGCATAACTGTTAGTAATGTTAGCTTTCCTATATAAAGTTTTAGTTCTGAAATCAGGTTTTAGTTCTGATTTAGTTTAGAAAATCAAAACTAGAACTATTTGCTCAAAAGTAAGTATTATACTTTAGTTATATCAAAAATAACCAAAATATAAAACCGCTCGTCTGGTGCCATAGGACTCTAAAAGGTTATACAAACTTCCTTGCAAATTGAGCATTATATAAAATTTTTACGTTATATACATATTTTTTTTCCACTTCATAAGTTTAATCAAAAAGTTCAGTGCAGTTCAGTTCAGTTCAGTCGCTCAGTCGTGTCCGACTCTTTGCGACCCCATGAATCGCAGCACGCCAGGCCTCCCTGTCCATCACCAACTCCGGGAGTTCACTCAAACTCACATCCATCGAGTCGGTGATTCCATCCAGCCATCTCATCCTCTGTCGTCCCCTTCTCCTAGAATACCTTTACTGAAGTAAAAATAATGTAATTGCTATAATAACAATATCTATGTGTAGATGAGAAATTAAAACAAAGGCTCCTTAACAAAATATAAACTATAAAAATGGTACACAGTCCTCTTAATTCTGCTTTGGCAAATAGGAGATATTTCATATATTTGACTCCTGAGTATAGCATTTACTGAGACTTGTTCCTTTCATATGTGTACAATAACTTACAGATTTCATTTTAAACAGATTTTTATATCAAAACTCATCCTGATTTCTTTTTGCCCCCTGGGTTGACTAATGAAAGGAGTGACAATTTTAATAAAATATTTAAAATATCAAAAGTTAAGATAAATCTCTATTTTAGTGGTTATAGAGGTTTTGTCTTAATATTGAGAGTGGAAAAAGTCTTATTTTGTATGCTGTTGCATATCATATCTCTGAGCAATAAGAGTATGTCTTTTCATCGCTTGCTACAGTTTTCTGCTTACCTCTTTATGGTGGAAGAAATGTAATTTACTTGTCAGATTGAAATGTTTGATATAAATTCTTATCCTACCTTTAGAACTAGCATTTCTGAAACTCTACATTGTAAACAAATGGCATGTTTAATTAAACAACTACTAACAAGAATATGTAGTAAAGAGAATATGTGAACAAGAGAGTATGATTAGATTAATTTAATAGCAAGCTCTGTGACTAGAATTTAAAGAAACCATTTTTAATTCAGCAAGGATATATGATTATACTAATTTAAAATCAAGATGTAGTTGGAATGTAAACAAAGTATTTTAAGTTCCTCTCCAGAATATCAAAAGAGTTTGCTTTAAAAGTTAAAACTAACATGATTTAGAAGATATTAGTTTACATTAAAATTTCTTCTGTAACCTACTAATCTACATAAAAAGCTAAATTTAAAGTCAATTGATAGTTTACTGTGATACTAAAAACTCATTTTAAATAAAAACAGTTGTGATTTTTCCAAGGGATTCATTTTACTTTTCTATAGGATTGCTTTTTCACAGCAACAGGTTAGCAATTCTGAAATATACTAGCTCTCTGTTCTAATAAAGAATGAAAACATAGTGAGGTAAATTCAGCTGAATAATTAGGCATACTATAATGTACATGATAACATACATGCATACTTATGTGTGTTTCTGTGTGTATGCAAATACATATTTAATATATAATATCTATAATTTTCTGAAACCCAAGGATTAATTTTACCTTCAAATTTCAAAATATCAAATAGATTTGCTGTAATCATTCACAGGCAGTTGATGCTGAAGGTCAGTCTATTTATACTTATTTGTAAGAACAAAGAAAAATAAAAATCCATTGGGTTCTGACCTATTTAAAGCCATAAATTGTTTTTTAAAACATGCATTGTCGGGATCATAATTATCTTATTTGTGTTTGTTTAGATAGATAAACAGATGAAACATTTCAATGCAGATGTGACAATCTCAGTGCTGTCATTTACCTTTCAAGGATCATAGAATTTTTGCTTTTAACACATTCCCTTGAGTACCTACATGTTTTCATTTTAAACCAGTAGTTGAGAAAACATGTCAGATGCTAAATTCAAAATCCACCATGCAGGAAACACAGGGAAATGTAACAACTGTTTTGGGAGAAAATGTCTTGAAGTCAACTTACATAAAATCTTTAATGGTTTGCCAATGAATAATAATTAGCATTTATGTTAGAACTGAAAATGCTAAACAATTTCTGCTTAACTACTATAGGGTTAAAGTTATTTCTGTCAAATAAATAAAATCTTAAAATGTCTACATTTTATAATATAAAAGTTTAGTGATACAAAAGCAGAATTTGTAGTATCAATTTATGAAACAAAAGGAAAAAATTGTTTGACGTCTAGAGCACTTAAACCTTTTTAATACTTAATACATCACATGAAATCTCATACAGAATATGTGGAAATCAAAGTAGTAATTTCTGATATTAACATTCAATAACTTGTGTGTCCAAGTAGACTGAAAACTTACAAATTCTCTGAGAGGCTCACATTCAGTAGAGTAAGAGAATTAAAGCTTTAGGATGCTTGTGTAAAGGTTAAAATAACTCAAGTTCTTTTCTCAGTAAATACTTCCCTATCTTCAATTATGACTCTAAATTATAAAGAAAATGAATTGTATAATACAAACAATATAAGCAATCAAATGTTATATGCAAAGATAGATAATGCAAAACAACTGAGCTTAGAACGCATAACACAAAATTTTTAATCATAGCTTTATGTGACTATACACAATAATTTATTTCTACTTAATAAAATAATAAAAATGCTTTTTTCCTACTTTTTAATGTATATTTGCAAACATTTCCTCTCATAGAATTGTTCAATTAAATACTATGCATTTCCAATTAAGAACTAATGTATTTATGGATATTCATTTTTCAACATTTTTCAACATTTATTTATTTAATAAAGGCTAAAGCTGGTTAGGCTAACATGGAAACAAAAATTATGATGTTATTTTGAACTCTATGACCTCTTTCAATTTGCAAACAGGTAATTATATGAAAAAATTGTAGAATGCACTAAAAAAGCAGTTGGAAAACAACAAATATTTCATGAAAGAATTATTAATTAGTGTTATAATCACTTAGAACAGAAATATGTGCATGAATATATAATCACCTAAAGAATTTCAGTCTTTAACTTCATTTAATTACTAAAACAGTCATTTAAGAAAATCTCAAAAATATACAAGCAACTTCTGCAGCTCAATTCCAGAAAAATAAACGACCCAATCAAAAAATGGGCCAAAGAACTAAATAGACATTTCTCCAAAGAAGACATACGGATGGCTAACAAACACATGAAAAGATGCTCAACATCACTCATTATTAGAGAAATGCAAATCAAAACCACAATGAGGTACCACTTCACACCAGTCAGAATGGCTGCGATCCAAAAATCTGCAAGCAATAAATGCTGGAGAGGGTGTGGAGAAAAGGGAACCCTCCTACACTGTTGGTGGGAATGCAAACTAGTACAGCCACTATGGAGAACAGTGTGGAGATTCCTTAAAAAATTGCAAATAGAACTACCTTATGACCCAGCAATCCCACTGCTGGGCATACACACCGAGGAAACCAGAATTGAAAGAGACACATGTACCCCAATGTTCATCGCAGCACTGTTTATAATAGCCAGGACATGGAAACAACCTAGATGTCCATCAGCAGATGAATGGATAAGAAAGCTGTGGTACATATACACAATGGAGTATTACTCAGCCGTTAAAAAGAATTCATTTGAATCAGTTCTGATGAGATGGATGAAACTGGAGCCAATTATACAGAGTGAAGTAAGCCAGAAAGAAAAACACCAATACAGTATACTAACACATATATATGGAATTTAGGAAGATGGCAATGACGACCCTGTATGCAAGACAGGAAAAAAGACACAGATGTGTATAACGGACTTTTGGACTCAGAGGGAGAGGGAGAGGGTGGGACGATTTGGGAGAATGGGAATTCTAACATGTATACTGTCATGTAAGAATTGAATCGCCAGTCCATGTCTGACGTAGGGTGCAGCTTGCTTGGGGCAGGTGCATGGGGATGACCCAGAGAGATGTTGTGGGGAGGGAGGTGGGAGGGGGGTTCATGTTTGGGAACGCATGTAAGAATTTAAGATTTTAAAATTAAAAAAAAAAAAAAAAAAAAGAATGTGCCTTGATGAGTATCACAAACATATCCTTTGGTTAAATATGAATAAAAGAAATAGTTTGATTTCTAATAAAAATAACAAAATATAAGACCAACTTAATATATGCATATCAATTATAAGAAAATGATTAAATTATTTATAACTTCCAAAACAGTATCAATATAATTAAAAGTACTCTTATTGGAAATGAACTCATTAATATACACAGCCAATCTCTAACAGATTACTGGTATTACTAAAATATGAGTGTTGAGTGCTAGTTGCCAACATTTGTGCCTTGGATAAAGTGTACAATAAGCAGGAAGTTTTAATCTATTTCTTTAACCATGATGAAAACCATCATGAAACATTAAAAGGCTGTCTTTTGGAGAGTGTCTTTTTGGAATCCATGGGCTAAATGGGTTTTAACATAAGGCATCCTCTCATCAGTAAAGTGGAACTATAGAAAAAGTCGTATTTTGGAGAATCATAGCAAAGTTTGCACTGTGGATAGTTTACTGTCACAGCTTTTCTTCATTGGAAAAATTCTTAAATCTAAGGTTGTCAATTTGCCGTTCTTTGAGTACTGTAGTTACTTAGAAATAGCAGTTAACAACAACAAAAAAAAACTTCTTAAAAGCATTGACTTTTATACTTCATTCTAACAAAACAATTCACTATTTACTTATTTTACAGTTAATCTCCATGCTAAATCTGAAAGTATGCTCTCAATAACAACTGTAATAAAAGAGCATCAGGATAATGACACAAGATGATAAAAGCAAGGAAAATGTTCATTTGAGGATATAATCTCTTTCACATATACAAGCTTTTTTCCCCCACATATACAAGCTTTAAGTAAAAATAAAGTAGGATAAATGCTTAAAAAAAAGTTATAAAGAGAATATCTATACAACAAAATTTATCAAAAACTGGTAGAAAGTCTTCCTAGATGTCAGTCCCTGTTGATTAAAGGCTTTCTAACGGGGGATACAAAGCTCTATAAAATTGTGTGCAAATAAATTTTGTAAGCAAGAATTTCTACCATTTTCAACTAATTGATGAAAAATTAGAGCAGAATCATAAAACAGTTTTGTTGGTAAGGAAGAGATACTGCAATGTATTCAGCAAACCCATTTATTATTCCTTCTAAACACATAACTAAATTATATTCTCAAAGCTTCACTGCAATTAGGTTGGGCCTCACATGACTGATTTCAGGCCAGTAGAATACGCATTACCTTTTGGAATCCTCAACAAGATTTCTTCCATTCCTACCCAATGGAGGAGTACCCAGAGGAGGACTTGAGGGTTCTAGTAGATAGCAGAGCCATTCTTGGGCCCCTGAATGACTGAATGGAGCTGGATGGAACAAAGACCTACTCTCCCTCTCTACCTGACCCACACAGGAATATGACATAAAGGAGTAATAGATCTTGCTGCCATTAAGCCACTGAGACTTGAGAAAGCCTAGATTACTCATTCACTTTTATATATTTCTCAAATATTATGAATAATAAAGAAGGGTAGCAAAATAAAATTTGGTACTTCAGAGGAAAGCAAAAGTGGTAATTGAACTGGATCTAAATGTGAAGAGTAGCGATAGTTCTTGGAAACTTTATGATTTCAAGTATTCTGCAGTTGGTCTCTGTCACAGTCTTGCCTCCCCAAGCATATGCTGAACTTATATCATCTTATTATGATCATAATAATTTATCTTAGTGACAAAAGCTTACAGCATTAGCTACCATTCATTTCATTTCATACCATACTTCAGAATGAGTGCTAAGCACTTTATATGAATTATCTCATTTAACTTTAAAGTCACTATATGAGGAAGTTTTGACAATACACTCATTTTAGAGGAAACTGATGTCTATAAAAGTTAAGATGATCTTATAGCTAGTAAGAAAGAACTCAGAAAGTTTTTGACGCATATTAATATATATAATTACATTGGTGGTAATATTTGGTCCCAACCAAATATTGTTTGAGCAATTGTAATTCACTTCACTACTAGCCTTTTTACCCATAGAATCATGCAGTTGTATGTTCATTTGGTAGGTCACAGGAAAGACTGACAGAAAGGGTTGACCTTTACAAACATAATTCTGGATCTGTCCCTCATAGTAGAAACCTTATACTCTAATTTTATCAAGATGCCAAAAATGTATTCATCTATCAAAAGTTCAGTTCAGTTCAGTTCAGTTCAGTTCAGTCACTCAGTTGTGTCCAACTCTTTGCGACCCCATGAATCGCAGCATGGCAGGCCTCCCTGTCCATCACCATCTCCTGGAGTTCACTCAGACTCACGTCCATCGAGTCAGTGATGCCATCCAGCCATCTCATCCTCTGTTGTCCTCTTCCTGTCCCTCCTGCCCCCAATCCCTCCCAGCATCAGAGTCTTTTCCAATGAGTCAACTCTTCGCATGAGGTGGCCAAAGTCCTGGAGTTTCAGCTTTAGCATCCTTCCTTCCAAAGAAATCCCAGGGCTGATCTCCTTCAGAATGGACTGGTTGGATCTCCTTGCAGTCTAAGGGACTCTCAAGAGTCTTCTCCGACACCACAGTTCAAAAGCATCAATTCTTCAGTGCTCAGCCTTCTTCACAGTCCAACTCTCACATCCATACATGACCACAGGAAAAACCATAGCCCTGACTAGACGGACCTATCTATCAAAGGTAGATATACAATAATCATCAAAATAGCAATGTTTTGAATCAGAAATAAGATTATCCATAATTCATTTATGATGAATAACTTAAATGAAAAGAACTTCATTGAAAGCCTTGGATATAGTTACTCACCTAAAAGTAACTACTATTTTAAGTGAAATATTTGAAGTTCATCTGATTAGTATATCTTCTAAGAACAAAGATTCTTCAGAAGCCAAACAATAATCCAAATATTATTTGGAACATATAGATTCAGAATGAAGATATTTTTGTGGGTAGAATGTTTAACAGCATCAAGTTTAAAGAGCCTGATATACATTCACAGCAGGAATGGCCTTTCATTGGGACTGAAGTCCAATGGAATTGAATCCACTCCCTCATCTCTGAACCATATGTGGACACACTTTCCCTTCATTGCTTCTGACTTTTATCTGCTTTCATGGCTAAAATTTTTTCTGTAGATATGCCAATACCTTCAATTAGTTGATGTCAAACCCTGCTGCATAGGAATTTGTTATTTTAAGATAACTTTGCACATCCTCCAGATGATTTGTGCTGATCATGAAATTTAACAATCAAAGGCTGATCTTATCTAGTGTCTATTTCAAATTTCTTGCTAATACCTCTGTCATTCTAATCTACAAGGACAAAACACAATGGCAAGAACTCAAAGAATTAATTCCAGGATAAGATAATACTCACTGAAAAATCATGCCTATTTGTGAGAAATGAGTTAGCAGCTGTTCTTTTTCTTTCACTTAGGGTAGAAGCACTATATCCAAAGAATTTAATCATCTTAACCATCTTGATTGCTGGGGTAAACCTCTCCAAACTCTTCCTACAAGAGATACCATGTTTCTTTTCCTAATGGTACCAAAGCTCACACTAAGAATATTTGAAATCACAGCTGGCATACATCAGGGATAGATGATCCACTTACACCCTTATCAATGAAAAACTAAGCTCGTTCAAGCTTTAGGCTGCCACAGTACCATCTATTTTAAGAGCAAAGTCCAGTGCCATAGTTGTAATGTTCTCTTATCCACCTAGAAAAGTGCCAAGAGGAGCACTTTTCCACACACAAGTGTGTAGGAGATAGTAAATACAATAACAGGGCTAATTAACCCACCAGGGTGCTTCAAGACTGGAATGATTCAGTCAGACAGAAACAAACGATTTTTATTCCTTTATTATTATTTCTTCTTTATCTGTGGAATTAGAGGGTGGGAGGAAGACCAAGAATTCAGACTTGGGACAAATCTGGATGAACTTAGGATGCTATCCAGTAGTTGGAGTATACTGTAAGAAGTGTTCCAAAAACAAAAAAGAATGAAGCAACTTTCTCTGGAGATGCATCATGTGCAGAGAGTCCCCATGAGTATTTTTGCTTGCATCCAGCTACTTCTCTTTGAATTGGAGGACACATATTTGGAAACTTCTGGTTGATGACAGCACACCAATTAACAGTTATTCTTTGATTCAAAGTGAACAACTGTTGCCGTCAAGCTTCATCACACTGACCTATGTGAGAAATCTCTGAAAATAACAACATGAAAAGGACAAGAAAATAGATAATCAGTACAAAAAAAAGGCAAAACTTCTTAATAATAAGAGAAATAGACAAAGGTAAAAATTAATTTACAAAAGCAAACACAGTTGTTGTTTAGTCACTAAGTCGTGTCTAACTCTTTTGCAACCCCATGGACTGCAGCCCGCCAGGCTCCTCTGTCCATGGGATTCTGTAGGCAAGAATACGGGAGTGGGTTGTCATTTCCTTCTCTGGGGGATCTTCCCGACCCAGGGATCGAACCTGTGTCTCCTGCATTGGAAGGTAGACTCTTCACCAGTGAGCCCCCAGAGAAGCCCCAAAACAATTTTTAACTATATTAATACTGTATTTGTAATGTTTAATTATGATGTTATAGTATATTACATACTAAATTGTATTTTTATTAGTAGAACTAATTCATAATGAAGGGAGGGAAATTCTATTAAAGTAAGCATTGTCTATGGTGTCACTGTAAAAACTTGATAAGATCTGAATATTCGAGCTATTTCAGTAAAGCAAAAAAGAACACAGGAAAATATGTTGTGTTTAACTGAACATGTGCAAAGTTACCCTTCTCAAAAACTGATGAGTAGGGAAATTAAAATAATTTAAAAGAAAAAAATGTCAAGAGTAATTTTAAAAACATTATACTACAGATTCTAAAAATCTAATTATCTTAGTTCAATTCTTAACCACTGCAAAAGATAAGACACAGCAAAACAAACTAACTAGCTATCACTTGGTTCTGCTTAATAACACTTTCCTATAGGTAATAATAAGCTGAGCCATATAAATGGAGAGAAATCAGAATCACAGATTTCTGTAAAGAAAATAATATATTACAAAGGAAAAAACTAAAGAAATATCTAATTAAACAACTGAAATAAAAGGTAACTACTGTACTATATGAGCTTCTCAGGTGGCTCAGTGGTAAAGAATCTGCCTGCCAATGCAGTAGGTGAAAGAAGGTTCAATCCCTGGGTCAGGAAGATCCCCTGGAGAGGGGAATGGCAACAAACTCTAGTATTCTTCCCTGGGAAGTCCCAGGGACAGAGCAGCCTGGAGGGCTACATGACTTAATGACTAAACAACAACAACAACTGTACTATCTGGCAAAATTAATGAATGGGGAAAAAATCAGAGCAAAATTAAAGTTTTATTACATCTTCACTACCACCGAATCATAACTTGAGGCACTAGCCCCAAAATTGGCTTTTTTTTTTGGACAAATGACTTTTGTCTTGTGGGTTTTTAAAAGCACTATAGCTAGATAGTATGTGCATAAATAAATAACAAACCATTCAACTTGTCCTAAGACTTAGAGATTACTTTCAAGAAACAATCTCAGTTATAGTAGTGGAGGAATCTTCCATAGAAGTAACATGTTAGTCCTAAGCAGTTATATTCTGAGAGGCAGGATTTTACTTTCAAGTCCTAAAAAGTCATCATCATGAGGCTCTACTTTGGTCATGTAATAGCACATTTGATCCATTTTCTTTTCGGAAAATGGAAAATCAAAAGGAATAAAGTACTGACCACATTTACAATGTTTTCTTTAAAGTCATGGGAAACGTGGTGCCTACTGTTCATTATTTAAGTGGGACATTTGGTTTGTCTTGTCTACGACAATTTAACAAAGATGAAGGCTTTATGTTTTAACATTTTTCAGTCAGAAAAAGAAAGCTCAGATACTGTGAACTACCTGTCGTGTTTCATAGGGAGCACCTGTATTATTGCCACACATCTGTGGAAGCACAGTATCAGCCAACTGTTAATCAAGGATCACTTCCCTTCAAAGTGACTGATGATCCACTGTTAAAACAGCTTATAAAAATAACTTCTCCTTCGAAAAGGTGCTTCAGGGTTTTCAGACACATCTCACTGTTCCTGCTAGTTTAATGCATGTTTGAAAGTTAATTTCTCATTAATATTTAAAGAAGAAATGACTTCAGAACAAATTTTTAATGATCCATTACATTTTAGAAATAAAATATTATTGGCATTATTTTCATCTCGATTACAAGGAATAACAGTGTCCAAGATTAAGATTAGCTTTTAAAACTGTTAATGAGCCCTGGCAACGTGAAAAAGATATGGATTAGGTAGATGTAATGAGATATGATTAAAGGGTGTAGGCACTGAAGGGTGTTGAAGAAATTCTTTTCAGAAAGAGTATAATTAGTGCCTGATAAAAGTACTTAGTAGATAAGATATTTGAAGAAGAAAGGTTAAGATAAACACATACTTTATGACAAATCTGCTGAATTTTTCCCCTTTGGTTCTCTTACATTCTCAATATTATGTTGAAATTTCATACATAACTAATGTTTGTCGAATATTTGATGCAATTCTACCAGACAATTAGAATGTTTTAATTGCCAGACACGGAGAGCAGAAAATGTGTTGAAACATCTTATTCCATTTTCAGTGTACATTTCTTTGTTGATTTATGTAATGTAGCTAATAATATGCAACCTACCCTAGTTTTAAACAAACAAATGAACTTCTAAAAAGCAAGCTTTCCATTAAGTTGCTAAGCAACTTCAAAGGCACATTTTATTAATTTAATAAATAACATGTAGATGAAAAATTCTCAAGGAATATTTCTAACTCCATTTTATAAAAAGTAGAAAATCGAAGCAGGTACTCTTCTGACTTTCCTATTTCTAAGACCTCAGAGCTAAGAAGAGACACTGCCATTTTCAGAGGTACATTTGACTCACTAAACAAAACATTTTTTTCATCAAAGTTGTTACTATAATAGAAGTTAGGTTCTGGGACTGCTTGGGTAGCTCTCCAGAGTTAAGAGTTCATGCTTCATTCCCACTGAAGGTTTCTCAACCTCAGTACAATTGCTTTTGGAGACTAGGTAATTCATTGTTATCGGGAGTCTCTCTGAATTGTAAGATATTTAGTAATATCTAGCCCTGGCTTCTACTTACTAAATGCCAATAGTGGCCCCACAGTTGTTACAACTAAAAATGTCTCCAGGCATTTCCAAAAGTGCCCACATGGGTCGGTGGAGGTGTGTCAAAATCACACCCAGTTGAGAACCACTGAAACTGGATCATGGGTAAATATGCTAAATGAGAAAGGTTTCTTGAGCTGTAACTGGTGATGAAGATATCCTGAGATTAGTAACCATCAGTCAACACCTAACATCCCCTATCACCACCAACAATGAAGAAAAAAGTAGTAACACATATTCCAGTGGTCTGTGGCTCTTATCCTATTCAAGACTGCTTACTGATTTTATTATTTCAATGTAATTTCCACTGTACAAAAACTGTGAAGAAAGGGCCTAATGATGACTCTGTCTACAGCCACTCTATACAAATATACCATTCCAGAATTCAGAATCTTTTTTCATACTCTTTCTCTCTCAATTTTCACTATGCTCAGTTGCTGGCTAGAATCATTTTAAACATAAATCTCAATTTTAATCATGCCATCCTCTGCTTACAGGGCCACCACAGGTCACCATCACCTCTACTATCAAATACAAACTCCTCTGCATGGTCTGCAAGGTTTCCTACAAATTACCATCAAAACTCCATCTCATCAAATATCTTTCTCATTTTCCATTTAAGCCACCTTTACCCCCTGGAACACAAACAGCTTGCATTTTCAATCTTCCTATGTGGTACATCAAGGACAGATTCATTTTCTCCATGAAAGTTTTCCTAATTAATCCTTCCTGTATTTCTTATCAGTATCATATTTCGGTTAAAAGAATGACACGACTGCAAATTAATTTGTGAGGCAGTTGTTTACTGAATGTTTTCAATATGCCAGACACTGAACATTGCTTAGTAGCTGTTTCTATTAATTTATATTCACATTATTTATGCTCAACTAGATTGTAAGTTCCCAGAGGATAAGAACAGGTCTTATTTGTATCCCTCTGATGCCTGTTAATAATGATTCTAATAAATACACTTTAAATTTGATTAGCAATTATAACCTTTCAAGTTACTTTCATGGTTATTAGTTTTTTGGTTATATATTTTCACTATTTTACAGTCAATGAAAGTGGGACAGTAAATGCCCTAGGGACTAATCTGTAGGTTACACAACTGGTGCGCAGGAAAATATGCATTTAACATGTGTTGACTGACTGAATCACAACTATGAAAATTTCTCTCCTGGTTACATAAAGTTCTTACAGCATTTAAAAACAAATGCTATCATAAAGAACGAGAACAGTTGAATGATGCAGAAGACACAGTAGAATGATGCAGAAGTGAATCAAGTTTGACAAGGATTAAACTGTAACATAGCAGGAAAGCAAAAGAGAAATCTCTTACTTTTTGCCTCAAATTGCCTACAAGAGATTAACTTCATAAGGCCTTGACCTCTTACCACAGAAGGTAAAACTTTAAAAAGAACGCAAAATGTAAAGGAAAAGTCACAAAAGGGCTGATAAACCCCCAAATCCTAAAAATCACAGCATTTTACCTCATACATATGAAAAAGTTCAAGAAGACACTTTCAATAACTCTAGTAAGAGATTTCCCCCCACTGTTTTGAGGAGTCCCTTAAAAAACATCAAAATGCCCATACAAAAAAATTTATCAACCTTTCAACTGAATACAATAAAATAATGTAAATGAAACGTCAGCTGATTTCTGAGGATACCTACCACCCCTAAGCACCATGTGCATAGGGAAGCAGCATCATTCATTTGGGCTTTCAAGGTTTATTGCATGCCTACTAAGTGCAGGGACTGGCCGAGGCCCTTCGGGAAAACAGGCCTAAATCTCAGTTGCTGGTGTGAACTGGTGCGGGGAATTGGGAAAGGGGAAAGGTGACCTGAAAAGAAAAAAAAAAAAAAAAAAGAAAGAAAGATTTATCTTCAATGAGCATTTTCTTTAAACCTTTGGCCCTCCTCTACTCCGCCCGCCCCACCCCCCCCCCACCCCCAAGTTTAAGGTGGTGTAGAAATTAAAGTCAAAAAGAAATGAATGGAACAGGTAAAGTTCCCACCGGCCACGGAAAAGTTGTATAAAACAGCTCTCAAAAATATTCTTCAGCGGGGAGATTGGGCGAGACCCCAGAAGCCCACGGGCCGGAAGTGCTGGGGAGGGGAGAGTCAGGGTACCCCTCCTCCCCCGGCGGGGGGACCGGAAGTGCAGGACCTGAGATGCGCGGGAGAAATGGGCCTAGGCAGGGCTTGACTCAAGCACCAAGACATCGAGGCCTCTTGAGAGTTCTCTGAGCACCAGGCCCCAACGCACCATAGCAGGCTTTCTGCAAAATAAGGATTTTGGAGCTTCTCCGAAGAGGTTCCTAGAGGTGGCGGTAACCTTGACGGGAGGTCTGCAGCGAGAGTCCGCGCTCTTCTCCCGTCTTCTCCTGGGCAAATCTGCGACCCCTCCTCCCCCACTCCGGTACGCGGAGGAGAACGGACGCCCCGGACCCCCAGTCGCGCGGGCGGGGTTGGGGTGAAATCCTGCTCTGTGTTGGCCGCTCGGTGCTCTCTTCCTGAGGGAGAAAGACGAATGGGCGACGGGGCGGGGTCACGGCGGGCCGGGTGCTAGGAAGCTGGCCCTCTGGGGGTCCGAGGCTTCGACGCGTATCTGAAAATGTATCTGAGGCAGGGGCTCGTAGCGTGGGCTTTGTTCTGGCCGCCTTTTCCAAGGCCGCGGCCGAGACGGCGGAGCCGCTGGAGGACCGGGCAGAGTACCGACTCCGGCCTCGCCGAACGCCCCGGGCTCGCGCAGCGCTTTGCGACCGGCGGAGGAGGCAGAGGGGGCACCGAGAAGCCTTTTTGAAACTAAATTGTTAAGAATGAAAGTTGGCCAGGGTTTTTATCCGGGCATCTAGAAACAGTAGAAACTCGGAGTCTTGTCTCTTGTCTTCTCCGATCCCGAATTAATTCTGAAGCTCTCGGCCTGGCCCGCATATGCGGAGCAAGAGGACAGGGAGCGCCTCTCTTTTCCACCCTCTCAACCTCTCTCTTCCCTCGTCGGAGCGCCCTCTCCCCCCTGAATGAGTCGCCCCCGCCCCTACCTTCATCCCACACACTTCATTGGACCGTCTCAGCAGTCCCTGACATATTTCACAGAACACAAAAGGACCTGTGCGCTCCACTTCACTCGTTCTCAGTACTGGGCGACGTACATCAGAATAGGAGAGCTGGAGAGTTTCTTGCTGGTCATAATATGATTAAAATGCACCGGTCCCGTGTGTTCCCAAAGGCACAAAAGGAAAAGTGTTTGGACTCAGTAGTGATGGTCATTGGATCTGCACAACGTCGCTTATCACTTTTAAGACACCCCCCACCCCCACCCCCACCCGAGGCGTAAACTGAGAATTCAGTTGTGAGAGGAAATAGCTTTTGAGATGATTTTTCATCACTTTAAATGTATGACACTTCCTCACTCTCTACTCTCTCTGAATGTCCAAAGATGGGATGGAAACTCTAGGTTAATTTCCAAATGTTAGTGACCCATAGGAGCCCTAACTCCCCTTCCTGCACTGCCTGGTCCCTCTCATCTTGGGAATGGAGAGAAACCCTGGGGTCTGTAGGACCCTAACCACTTCTGATTGTTGAAAGCGGGAGGAGGGATGGAGGAGAGAGATGGAAAGGGGAAAAAACACACACACACACATTTTTGTTCATTTACACATTTCCTGTGCAGAACAAAAAAGTCCCACCATCAGCAAAAGAAGTCTCTTCCTCCAAAATAGCAGCCAAAGAGGGAAAATTAGAATATGCATAAATTTCTTCATTTTCATTCTCTCAGAGCACGATTTCCGGCAGATTTGTATTTAAACTGCTCGATTAATCCCAATTTCTGAACAGCATTTTACTTAGCATCTTCCAAAAAAACTCACCTAGAGTACTGCTCTCCTCCCACTACCCTGTTTTGAAGCCACCTCCTTCCCTGTTCTCCAACTGCCAATGAGGATTTCATTGATAAGACTGTCACTTTATTTTTCATGTCCATTTTCAAAACTGGACTGATGCATTGGATTGCACTTTAATACAAGCCCGCTACTGTCGGTGAAACCATAACTGCAAAATGAGAGCCTAGTGGAAAGGATCTGCTTTTGAAATGTGTACCCAAAAGAAAATAAACAGGATGGGACCAATAGACTTTTGCAGCTACTCTCTTGGCATGGAATCCCTTCCTTTTGTACACAGGTCACACCCGCCCACCGTTAGTAATAGTTAAGACGCTTGGACATTTCCACCCTCAAAACTTCACCCCATCCTCCATTTTTATGGAGTGTGATAGTCACACAGCCTTCTTCAAAGGAGTATTACTCATAAATACTCAGACTGTCAATTCATTAAACACTCCCCACAGCCCATTTTTAAAATATTTATTGTGTCACTTGTGCAACAGATCTACCTGTATCTGCCTTGAAAAATTCTTTGTTGGAAAAAAATGTTAGCATCATTTAAAACCATTCCTTTTCTGTGATATAATAATTTTACTTGGGCTTACCTCTCTTGTCTTTGAAACTGTATATATTTCTTTTATTTAATAGCAGAATATGAATGTTTAAAGAATGAAATGACTACATCTTCATTTACTGAAAACATAAATAGATCTTAACTCCACTCACTGCTAAGTTCCTCACTCCTGCACACCCTGAACAGAAAGAAGCCTATATGTGCTTTACAATACAGTCCAAGCAGAATGTCATGGTTCTGGCTTTCCTTCAGTGTTTACAAATCACAAACACCAATTATTGGTGGTTAAAAGTTAGAAATACTAATATGTTTAGTTCTTAGTTTCTAAAGTGTACATGTTTAAACTATATTCAGCATAGTACGTATGGTATATGTGCATAAGCATTTACATTTGTTGGCTAACAATGTCTTTAAGATACTGGGTTATAGAAGCCTACTAATTTTGTTAAATGGGTGCATAAACAGTGCAGGTGAATGCCTGACTTTTACTACTTTTTGAAATGTCTACTTTTATTGCTTCTTTACTTTCTGTCAAATATTCCATTATAAATATATTAATTTAGTTTATTTTAGTTAGGCATGTCTGCAATGACTCAGAGGTTATCAGATATGTACAATTAAAACCAAGTTGTTTGAAAATAAATTCTTAAAAGCCATACTTTGGGAATGTACATAACAGGATTGAGGGTTACTTTTACTGGCGTTGTTGGTTTCTTTTCATTTTCTGATTGAAACAAATGGTAGTTGTCTTTTAATCAAGGAACAATTCAAATGAATAAAAACAATCACAGCAACTGAGAATATTTTCCATAAAATGTTTTAATTGGAGTTGGATTTTATATGGAAAGCTCCAGTTTGATTTCAAATTGCTGAGTTGTACTTCCAGAAGAGTGAAGTGAACTTAGTAGTTATTAGTTATTAGTAGTGCACAGAGAAAGTCTGGGGGGTGCTACTGAAAAGCAGAGCAATGTACAGTTGCAACCAAAGTTGTCTTTCTCCTGTAGCACACTGAGCATCACCTCCGTGAATTTATGCCTAGAAATGAAAGCTCCTCGTTCTCTGCTGATCTTTCGTGAGAATCAGTCTCATGAACTGTAATATTTTCATACGTTTTTAAGTGAAAAGACTAGATGGAAATGAAAAAAGATCCTTCAACCTCCCTGCCGTGAAAGGTGAGGAGACAGATGCACTATATGTAAGACCAGCAGGGGAATTGCGTCCTTCTTTTTTTCCCTCCCTTCCTTCAACTACCATTTGGTTTAGTTATGGATTGCGTGCATATGATAATATCTAAAGAAAAGACTTTTCTTGAAGACAAAACTGGCTATTGATCGTATGCCTTTCATTTTGTAATTGTGTTTTAACAAGGCATGAAGATCTTATAAGTTTTCAAGACTACATTAATTTGCAGGAAACAGGACAATGCAAACATATCTTACGATCACCCTTCTTTCCTTTTAAACTGTCCTTCTGTTGCTAAAGTTCTTTTCCATTTGGTCCTACCCAAATTCCATCCGCTGGGCTGCCAAGGAATTTCTCTTAGTTTTTGCTCTCCTCTCCCACAACGGCCCGTCCTCTTCTAACCAGCTTTCGTTCCCCTCCAAAATGAAAGCAGTTACCCAAACAACCTGCTTTGACCCCAACATCTGCCTGACAAACACTGAGTCTTAATTCTCTCCCTATCTGCTTTTTATTTTCTTTCATTTCCTTTTTCTTGGGGGTGGGGCGCATAGGGGGCTCAGAACTTAAGGAGAACTTTGGGCTGAGAGGAGAGTTAGAAGCCTGCAGATACAAACTCAGTGGCTGATTCCTTCCAGCCTCGTCTAGGGAACTGGTGGCTGTTCTTGTACCTGGAACAATAAACCCTGACAGGTTTACAACTGATAAAAGCACCTCTCCCTCCTCCTAAACAGATGGGTCAACTTTACCAGCTAGATCCCTTGTAGCTCAGTCGGTAAAGAATTTGCCTGCAGTGCAGGAGACCCCGGTTTGATCCCTGGGTTGGGAAGATCCCCTGGAGAAGGAAATGGCAACTCACTCCAGTATCCTTGCCTGGAAAATCTCATGGACAGAGGAACCTGGTGGATTGCAGTCCATGGGGTCGCAAAGAGTCAGGCACGACTGAGCGACTAGCACACACACAACACACACTAACGTCTTCCACCTGGTCTCCTTCCTCCCTCTACTTCTACTCCCTCCACTTTACTGTCCGCTTTACATCCCTCCATTGCTAAAGAATCAGAGCTCATCCTGGAGGCCCTAATTTCTAATTTTTTGTCTCGCGCAATGACCTGAGTTCCTTAGGGCCAGAATTCTCTTTTGATTCATGGAACCTTAGTTCCTATGCCCTTCTCAAACTTCTTAGCTTTGTGAATGTGAGTCCCAAATATGACAACTTGACCATTCACCAGAAGAGCTCCAGCCAGAAGGTACCAGGTCCTTCTACTCAAGAATCCCTTCACCTGTCTGTTTCTGCTTCCAGGCCCATCCTGGGTTGATTTATTTGGGAATAGTGTCCAAGGGGGACATGCCTGTAGCAGTGAAGAGGGGACACAAAAGTACTCAGTGACACTAAAAAGATCCACCATGTTAGACCAGGGGAGTCTATTAGAACACAAGTTGGGCAGGAACGGATCATCCATCTAACTGTGATACAAGAAATCAGAGATTCGAATGTCCAACTGCAGCCATGAAACACAAATTTCAGACTGAAATAGATTCCGTCTTCATCCTGTTGGCCAGAAAAAATATTTTAAAGTTGTTTATGCTATTATTGTTTGTATTATTATTATTAACATTTTATTTTTGTCATTATTGCTGCAGTTTTTGTTATTTTTGTTGTTGTTGCTATTACACTACTCAACAGAAGTTTAGAAAGATTAGTCAGATTAATTAGTTTATTGGTAATTTAAAGCTGAAAACTAGTAATTAAGCCAAAAACTAAAAATGATCAGGGATGATTCATACCAATGTAGGATTTGGGAGGAAGAGAATCTAAATTTTGGATATAAAATTTGGCAGCTGTGAAATAAACAGGACTTGGGGATCAGAACTATGGTAATTGGAATATTCTTAGTCACTTAGTCTCTCTCTCTCTCTCTCTCCACAACGTGCTCCAAATTCAGCTAAGATCACTCTGTGATTTGTTTGATAAAGGGGAAAAAATACATTTGTTTTTGTTGACAGAGAACAAAGACCCCAAGCTTGTTCTTCAGTCATTTGCATTTGCACGTGAATTCCTCTGCTTAGGATCATCCAAATACCTAAGATCTCTCCTCTCTAAGTTTGCCTCCTTCATCTCTTTGCTCTTATTACACATCTCACTGAAGAGGGTGCATCATATAAGACAGGTATACAATTTCAGCCCTCTCCACAGACACATTCCATGGAAGATAAATTCAATAATGCAATTCTCTCCACAACAAGCTCTCTGCTATCTTTCAAATATAATTAATGTTTTGATAGTGCAGTTCTTTAACTACATATATACACACAAAAACAGACGCACCCTCTAGCTTTGCTGTTTGTGAATCTAAAACAGAAATGGATTCGGCTCTTTCAGTGACTCCTAAAATTCCTCAACTCAGTCAGCCTACAGAGAAGAAATCTGTTTAGGTAATAACTGCACAGTCTGTTGTATGCCCCAAAATACTTAAAACAATAAAAATGGAAGCCCCTAATTTTTGACAGTCATTTTTGTCAAATTTCCTAGTAATTAAAAGCTATTCTGAATTGATATTCTGATACAGACATTCACCAGATAGCAGTCGAAATCAACGAAAACACTGTCCTAACCTACTGGTTGTCTTTTCCAAGTTTTGATGATGGAAACTGAATTTCAGTACCTTCCATTTATCCAGTTGGGGCTAAATTGATAGATGTATAAAAACTAGCAACCATAACAATGGCTTCCACATGAGACTGCTTATTCTGTCAGATACCTCAGTTATATGTTTCAGATGGGTTAATCCACCTAATTACAGTTGGTTGTATACTGACACATTTGTACGTGAAATAGATGGTCAGAAAGACAGATACATAGATAACCACCTATGCAATAGCAGTTAAGTGAGCAAATGCTGTTGAGCTCCTATATTCAAATGTACAATATCCCTAACATTTTATTCCTACAAGCTGACTACAATTATAAGAGGATGAATAAACTTTCAGACTGCAGGACATGGTATGTTTTCAGTCTTAGAAGAAAAACATGTAATCTGTAATACTTAATCCAATGAAAATATAAACCTTAATCTCCCTATATTGTTACTGAGTTGAAGGAGCTAGTTATTTAGAACTGATACACTGATTTCCAAGCATTTGGGACATTTTGTTTGATTTATGAATGTATATGAAGTGCTGGAAAGGATAACACTTTATACATTTCTACACAAAATTTTTAGAGAAGATACATAAAAAGAATTTTAAAAAAATCTTTTGAGGTTTTATTTTCTTAGTCTTCATGTGGCAGTTGATGTTTGGAATTGTGAAAGAAGGTAAAAGAATGATCAAGTAAAGGAGTACATGTGGCTAATTCTAAATAAGTAGGTCTTTTTACTAGGCATGAAAGAAAAATATTTCCCCAGTACAATTGTGCAGAAAGAGGGGAGAGTGTGATTTGTGGAGCTCACCGTGCTTTTTGTTATTGTTTTAGATGGTGGTGGCCCATCAGGGTTCCTTTAACATTACTTTTCTCCAAACTGTTTTCCTTGAAAGCATAAATGTGAGGACTACTTATCCCTTCATTCCTTCACAGGATAATGTATAACAGCAAATATTTCCATTAGATTTTCAATAGGAAAAAGTCTTTGCAGGTTGGTAGTTTCTATTTTAATACAGAACCAAATGATCCATCCCAGTTGTTTAGAGGCAGTTAACTTGATTTTTGCCAATACTGAGCTGCTGTGTGTGTGTGTGTGTGTGTGTAAGATTTTTACAATATTGATCAGCAATGATGTGTGAGCTATCAAAAAGAAATCTGTTAGGCTTTCTAGATTTGTTCTGATTTCTTCCTTCTTTCCTCCTTTTTGATTTGTTTTTGAGGCAGGGACACGACTACTTCTCTTATTCCCAAATGAGGTTTTGTTTGGCTCAGGTTAATATTAAAGAAGATCACATACACGGTTGGAAAATATTGTTATTTTTCTTTAATGGGGAAAATTGGACTCCCGCGTGTCAGATCTGTGGTTTTCTGAAGGGCAATGGAAATGGTACTGACATCACTTTGCACTTTAACAATCGGATTTGGTCAGGGTACAAGTTGTTTGTTTAACCCGACAGCTCGGTGCACCCCGTCGCACGCTTTGCACACTCATTAAAACGATTATTCACGACCTGTCGAGTGTTTTCGGGTTCATTCACAGGAAAGGCTTGGAGCGAGCGAGAGCAATTCAAGTCAACACTGTCCACTACCCCGACGCACGTGAGGACGAGCTGGTGCGTGCGTAGAAAGAGGGGGGGGGGTGTGGGTGACGCCTTAGCTCTAAGTCCGGTTCATCTGATGCTTTGGAATCTCAGTCTCGAAAGAATGCTGAGTGCTTGGTCCTAAAGGGCCATATCTCTGTGTTAACTTCAAGGGCTTGGCACGGGACAGAAAAATAAAAATAGACAAACAAACCTCAAAGCTCTCCCTCTGCTCCTCCTTTCAACCTTCCACAAAGCTTAAGGTCCCAGGGCTCGCCCACGTTCTGCCTGTAGCCGTCTGACTGTGAGGCTCCACCTCTCAGAGCACCGATGCTGAGGATAAGTAGTTTCAGGAAAACTCGCCAGGGTGAGGAGAGTTAATTCCATGTCTCAAGGCCCTTTCCTTCTTAAGAAAGAATTCGATTAATTTTCCTCTATATTCTTCGCAGATACCAGAGAATGGGGAAGCGTGAGAAACGAACAGAACTATTAACCGTATTTGGTAGATGAATTCCAAATTATTAGTAAGGAAAAATTGATCCTCCAGACTGCAATAAAAGATCTGTAAAGTCAGAAGCAAATAGCCCTCGATGAATTTGGCCACTCTTCGCCCCGCCCCCCCCCCATTTCCAAGTCATCTTTGAACATTTTGTAATGACAGTAAGAGAAGCACATGCATCTCAATGTAAAGAAAAAGGCCTGCTGTCACTTCTACCTGATTCTACTTTATTCCTTCTAGAGTACTGTCTTTTACATATAAAAGTCATACCCCCTGGTCTTTAGTTGCCCTATTTGTTCAAATCAACTTTGATGCATAACATTCACATGTGAGCTTTTAGTTCAAGAGAAATGCCAATCTTCATAAGGTATAATTGTAGACATACACTAAATAATAGAATATATGCATTTAATATGTACTGAAGAACCTGAGAATATCCTGTTCAGCATACCCCTGGCACAATCTAGAGGTAATAGATGTTTTACAACATTGCCACTTCCATATTCAAAATCCATTGCTCCTTGATTTTCAATAGCATTAGTAAACCCAATGGTCACTTTATTGTCATGAGGGTAACTTAGTCATGTCAATGAAAAAAATAAAAAACTCATTCATCAGTTTCATTCTATCACACCTAACATCATATAATCATCCATTTTCCTATTTTATAAAAACAGAAGCACAATGTTTGAAGAGAAGAATGGAAGCTTTTGAGTAGTGTGAGATTTTAATCAGAGACAGATTCCTAATTGCTAAAAAAGTAAGTATGAATAAGTAATTTCATAAACTCTTTGGATTGCCATAATTCACTACCAAGTTTACTTAAAATTGATCTGTCAAATGTGTTTCCTATATAAGCTCTTTCATTAAAACCAACCTGCGATAATAATCAAGAGGCAGATGCTGAAATATATAAGTAAATAACTGAAAGTCTGCATAAATAAACACAAATCAATGCAGTAATAGACCACACCATCGATGCAGGAATGATCGATTTTAGTCTTCCAGCTGCAATCAGAGCTCCCAATGTATAATTAAAAGTAGATTTTTCAACTCCACTGCTGCTAGTACTACTACTACAATTACTACTACTGGAAATAAATAAATAAACAAGCCCTGTTGCCACCTCTACCTGATTCTACCTTATTCCTTCTAGAGTATATTTGATGGGGTGGGAGGAGTACTCTAGTTTTTCTAACAAAGCTTTGCCAAATTTAAAATTACATCACTAATTCTAAAAATTATAAAAGTATTAAATAATAAAATTGCCACCTTATTCATGTTCTGAATTTTCAACCTTCATTATAGCCTCTAATTATTCATTCAGCACGTTTTAACGGGTAAAAGACACACAAAGTGCTCATTAGTTTTAAAGATTTTTTTTAAACTACTATGGTACCTTTGGCTTTATAGGTTCTTTGGGCCTTTTGTTAAAAGAGTAAAAATGTTATTTCCTCAATATACCCTGGGAGTTATTATGCCTATGCCTGCATATGCAAGCAGTCTGAAACAAGAAGGGGGGAAGAGCATCTGCGTTATTCCAAAATTGTTTCATAAAGTGATTGCAAAACAAACAAGTGTCTGACTCAAAGAAATAAATATACTTTGGATTTCTAGAAATTCACATCTGAAACATTTCAGATTTTGCTTAAAGTTAAATTTCCTTTTTGAGAATATTTATCCCTGGAGGGCAGAATTAATTTAAATTAGCAAGTACCGGTGTATGGGTGTATGATGAGTTTGAGTATTTAGGTTCTGTAATGAAAATATGGTGTTCACATTTTTTTCTTAATCAACAAAGATGCTTATTTACATTCATCCCTGAATTAGTGTGGTCCTTCTGAAGCACAGGCCTCAAATTTTTTCTTATTTATGAAATTCAGCTTCTTTGAAAGTGATTTTTTTCCTTGTATGATATCACTAGCACATAAATATCTATTTTTATTATCTTTATATAATTATGTGACTAAACGTTCTCTTTGACTCCTCTCCTTTCCATCCAGGAAACAGGATGCAAGGGCAACTGAACCCAAAAGGAAAATATCACCAGTTATTGTTTAGAGCTAATTTAACAGATAATTTAACTTCAAACAACAATGATCAGGTCATTAAATTTCAGAGCAATGAGAAAATGAAAGAACTGAGAGATAACTCAGTTTATCTCTAACCCCACTACAGTTTTTAGTTTTCTTGCTCAGTCAACAGAATCAACAACGCCTTGCCTTCTAGACCTAGAAGGCTAGATAGGTTTGCACCTTAAATACATTCCAATTAAAAGGATTAGACAATATGAGGAGAAGAAAAGGGGAATAAAACTGAGGAAGATGGCCCCAATTCGAGGAGTGCTGTGTAGAAAAATTCAACCTAAATCGAAATTGAATATCCCACATATGTCTGGCAGTGGAACAATCTCTTTCATTCGGATAATAATCCCTAAATCTTGCAGTGTGCAATGTGCTTTCCTCCCTTGCAGCTCTTCCGCAAGGCCGAAGAGGAGCGCTGGAGATTTGTATGCATCAGGCAACACACCATGAAAAGGACATGGGACATCCTATCTCCTCTCTCACTCTTACAAGCAGAATTTTGAGAGTCACTGGCTATTTAAAATGTCTTTTCCTGATCTCAACAATTCTGGAATTTCTGCCTACCTCAAGTTTTGATAGAGGGCCAGTTGAGGATGGGGTTGAGTCATAGAAATTGAGTCTTATGGAAGACGGGGAAGGGACAGTCGGAAATGTTGAGCTCCCTTCTTCATGGTTCTTACTTTTCAAGGCTAAAGATCACTGCTGAGAATCCCCTTCGCACAGGCAGGATACTCTGCCCACCTAAACCCCTGCCTCCCTTTCCCTGGACCAGGGACACCTTTAAAAGTGTTGAGGGAATTCCTACCCCAAAGGCTACCTCTTTTCCTTGTAAGAACCCTTCACTTCGGACCACAGGTTTGGGCAGAAAAGAAACACAGGGTAGAAAACGAAATGGAAGAGTAGAGAGTGGAAAGGAGAAAAGGTGTCTACTACAGAGAAAACAGTTCTATCAACTAGCAAGTGCTGAGGTCTGAAATCGTACCAGGTAAAACAACTTTGAAGGGGAAGAGGGCGGGTGGAGAACACGGAAGAAAAAGAAGAAAGAGAAAAGGTGTGGAAGCCCGCCGGCCAAGCTTCTGGAGTCAATTTATCTGGCATCAGCCGGTGTCGAGCTATCAAACGCCAAGCTCCGCTTTGTCCTGGGCAAGAGCGCCCTCACCTTGCTACTCCCTGCGCAGCGCCCGGCTTCCCCTCTGCTGGCATCTCTGCCGCAGCGTCCCGGGAGCGCCTCTCCACCGTGCCGCCAGCGCCGCCGCGACCCGGCCGCCCAAATCACGTTTCTACACAATTCCAAAATCCGAGAAAACCACGCTGCCGAGTCCCTGCCACAAGGACCTCAAGTCCCGCCATCGTGCTGAAGTCCCCGAAGCGCCAGAAAGACTAACGGGAAATCTCGGCGAGGGCTCCAAACTCGCTTCCGGCCGACTCAACCTGTCTCGCGCGCCCGCAGCCACTCTCGGGATAGATACCCTGGCTCTCGAGCTTACACCGCCGTCTCCTAAGTGTGCATTAAGAATCAATTATTAGCCTGAGATCCCAAAGCCGGGAACTGAGATATTCCCAGCAGGGACGAAGTCAAGCCCAGAACGGTGTTCATTTCCTTATTCCTTCGAATAAGGGAAAGAGAGCCTCCCACCCGCGACTCTACCTGGAGCAACGCCGCTAAAGCCGGCAGGGACCCTCGCCCGACCCAGGCCAAGGAGCTGGGAGCGGAGGGCCAACTCTGGGGGAGGTGGGCAATGTTGGTGTGAAAATAGGGGGAGGAGGGACATCCCACCAAGAAATAAAAAGAAAGAAAGAAAGTAAAAAGAAAAGAAAACTTTAGAACGAAGCAAGCCCTTGGCTCTCGAACAAAAACCTTTGTCTCAAATAGGGGGAGCAAATACATACAGGTTTGAGCCTTAAGTCTCGTTAGTGTCTTCTCGCAGTTTCTTTAAGACTCAGAAATTCTTTTCCCACGAAAAGAATTACTTTGCACTTTAGAACCTACTTCAGTCTCCCACTACCCTGGCTCCATGTAAATTCTTCTCCTTTCCTCACCATCCCTTTTTACCATGTCTACACCCTTTTTACTTAGGGATCCACCGTGACTCTCTGCCGCCGAGGGAAAAAAAAAATCATGCATCCTTTCAGCTACTTCTGCTGATAGCGTGCCCTCTAAGAAAAAATAAATTTTTTTTTTTAAGAGTTCTTTAGTCCTGGACCTCAAAGTCTCAGTTTGAGCCTTGGTCAAAATCAGTTGGTCGGGCACAGCTACCCCGCCACCCACATCCCGGTAAAACACTTTCACTTACCGATCTTGGGGTAAGAGCGCTTCCAGTCCTGAAGTCTTTTTCTTCCGCATCCTTCGGGCAACATCAGGCACAGGCTTGGATGGAGGGGGAAAAAAAGATAGAAATTGGAAGGCAGAAGAGAGATTCAAAATATAACACTACATCATATATTCCCATGAGCCACCTTGGCCTACATCCTTAGGAAAAGGTCCCGGTGAACTGACCGCTGGAGTGGAGAAAAGGTCGGTTTGGGGGCCGAAAACCAAGAGGTGGATTATTTTAACTGCTGGTGGTTGGGGGGGGGGGGCAGGGGGGAGGGGAGACTCTGGAGGGAGGGTAGAGAAGGGAGAATGATTGGGATGGGAAAAAAAAGCTTTAAAAAAAAAACGCGCGCAAAAGAAAATCAAGAATGAAGTACTGTGAAAGATAGCGCCTTTGAACTCTTACAGGTTGGAAGCTCTTAGGGAGAATGCAGGCGAGTATGCGCGAAAAGGAGAATCTAGATGACCCCTATTCTTTCTGTATCTCCAGGATCTGGCTTCAAGTTGGGGTGGGGGGGGAAGAAGGGGGAATTTTAATTTCAGTTTCACCTACCCTACTTGTTGGAATGGTTGCGCAGATTTTCATGCTGGAGAGTCCCATCTGTCTGGCAGAAGCTGGAGTAGTGTTGGGGGCAGGTTATCTGGTGAAGTAGGAATGTACAGGAACCCCGCCCTCTAGGCACAGTTACACAACCCCAGCAACCCGTCTCAGCCCCTTCTAAAACCTCTAATGGTCTTCACCTTCACCCTTTGTTAGCCTATTTCTCAAACAGGCATTGAGTCCCAAACACAACCAGCCAATTTAGCTATTCATAAAATTAATTTCTCAAAAGCAAAATTACTTCATTGCATGCAAGTTCTTCAATGATGTAGAAAACAGACTTTTAAAAACCATATTTATATATTTAGAGCTCTAAATATTTCGGATTTATCCACCTACTTGGGTGAAATAACCACCAATTTAAATATACATAATTAAATAAAACACTACAAGTCTCATTTTCTTTATCTCTCTACCCTCAATTTGATGTGAGTCATAGAAACCACATGAAATCTTCCATAAGCGTAGATATTTGTATTAAATCTTGTTAGTTCCGGGCTTCATATTCTGGTAATTTCCAATTTTGAAACAAACTGAAGAAACATTTGGAAGAATCTTTTCACTGCTCTAGCTTAAGTAAGTCACTTTCTCAATGTTTTGTATATTAATAATTTGTATTAACTTGTAGCAGACAAACTACTTTATACCTGGAAAGAAATTGCAATTTGAGATGTCAAATAAGTTATGATCACTAAGCACTTTCAGTTCCAAAATCTCAAAAAGAGCAACCTTCATCTCATTAAAAAGTTATAAGTATAAAAGAAGAAAAGCTTCAAAAAGTTTCAAAATGTTTTTCCAGCATAAGTTAATTTTAACTGGCAAAGGTTGAAGATAACAAAAATCAACACAATGTTACAACCAATTTGTTGCAAAAAATCTATTAAATGCCATGCTAGATTTCTGTATGTTTTTGAAGATGATAGTTTGAGGGACGATAGGACTCATTGAGATAAATGAAATGTTCACATTGGGCTTCAGGAGGCCTTCACAAAGTTCTTTTTCTCTGTATATCCCCCTTAGTATCTAGTATGCATATTAAACAAACTATTCTTACTTCTAGTCATATCCATTGTATGTGTAACTTGGACACGTATCGAAGTAGAACTTTTCTACTCCAGTCCTTAGTTCCTAATCAATTCAAAGAAGTCGATTTTACTTTTGATTTCAGAACATTAAATTTGCCACTAGAATTCTATTTCTTGATCATGCAAATAAACAATCAGAAATAATAGTTATCTAATATGGCCAGAAAAAAATATTTATGGGGGAAATCTGTCTTCTATATATATGTCCCTTTACCTCAATATGAGTCCAACTGTCTTTGTAGCTTTTGATAGGCAAAAGACTATATTTCTTCTGTCCCAGTACATTCTTATTCTACAAATAAAACCCATGGTGAAAGCAAACAATACATCATCACCTTTTCCAGTCTAAACACATGCTTGTCTTTGAGCTGTTTTGGATCACAAATGTGTAATAGGAATTTCCTTTGCCTAACTTCATTCACTTGGATGCTTTAAGTATTTTTATTATCAGTCATACATTTGGCTTCTAAAACAATTTATTTGTGGAATTTTCTTTCATGCTTCATCCTAAAGAACTGTTATATTTCACGAAACTTGGACCTCTGGTGAAACTGCTCTCATACTAAGAAAATAGAATCTTGTCCAGTCTGCTCAAAGGAGACAATTAAACTAGCTGTCTTGGTCTATTTTAGTTCTTTCCCCATTTGTGTATATTTGGTTCCAGCTCTTTTAATTTTTTCCTGGCCTTTTTCTGTCTTTCTTAGATCTCTCTCTCCTCCTCTCTCTCTCATTCATTCTTTCCTTTTGGTAGCAGGGACTTTTTTTTTAAGGTTCAAGATCCTCTTTCCCTTTCTTCCCTCTAGCTGTTTCTTTCTCTATCTCTCCATTCCACAGGCCACCCATTCCCATATTCTAATATTAACTATTCTATAGTTGTATTTCAAATCTGTTTCAGTCAGCCTGCTTCTCGCCTAGGTTTTGTTTTTTTTGTTGTTGTTGTTTTTTTTTTTTCCTGACTGACTCTCTTAAGTGTTTGCCGATAACATCTTGGGGACAGATTATTTTTCATTGGGCCCTTTGTAAGAAGTAGCCAGCTTATTGCATTACTGCAGAACACATTTCAGACTATACAATTGTAACAAATGAACAACTTGTCCTCCACAGACTCACCACAGGATCCAATTAGTTACTAAACCTTTTAGTTAGGTTTACTAATTATTTTCTGGAGTCACAGCAACTGGACTGCTGAAACAACTCAAGAAAATGTTTTCATTTTGCTTCAGATTTATATCTATATGCATATATGTGCATGCATATGTATACTGCAAGTTAAAACAAAATTATGACTAAGCAAGAGGACAAATTTCTAGATAAAACTACACAGACATATTTAAAAGGAAATCAAGAAATACTTCTATAATATAAAAATGAAAGAAAAGGTGAGAGAGGCATTTTACTTCTTCTGAACATCTGGAGCTTTAAATTGTTATAATTTAAAAATAAAATATAAACATTGATCTGCAAGTCATTACAACAGGTGATCACTTCAGCAAAATCTATATTGCAACTTCAGCACATCTTTATTAGAATTCTTTCATTGTGGGTAAACAGCCACAAAAATAAATGCTGACTTAGAAAGTATAAATACAAATATTTAAACAAAAATATTTGCAGCATTCATAGCGCAAATTGTACCTGAACTGAAGGGCTCTGTGTGTCTATATATATTACATATGTGTGCATTATATTCACTTCTATCTAACCATATACATAGATTTATTTATAATTTGCCAAGTGCTATAAACAAGATACCTGAAACAAAATATATAAAAAGCATTCTATCAACTGATTTGAAAATAAACACAAGGTAAATAGCTATGCACATAAAATTAAATAATCTTTTTGCTGTATATCTACAGAAACTTAAAGATATCAGCTGAAAAGCCTATATTTTGTTTAAAGCTAGCATTTATTAAATAGCCTGCTCCTTGTAAAATTTGACTCCACAATGGAAAAAATATTTTCATTTGAAAAGTCTCAGTTCAAATGAAAGGAGCAGTTTAAATTTCAGTTGGCTGAAAAAGCCTTTGAATTCCCTAGAACTTTAATGATTTTTTAAAAATTAGTTCTACTTAATAAAAGAGACAAAAGTATCAAGATATATATGAATTTAGCCTATTTTTTTATTTCTGTGTGTTCATAGTAAACATTTTTGTAAGTGACAAACACGGGCATATGACCACAGTATCACAATCAAGAAATTTTAAGACAACATTAACAATCACTCAAATTTATGCGGCATCTGCGCAACACAGGTTACATATTTGCAAGGTTTACCTATAAGTACAATAGGTATTAACATTTCACTACATTTAGAAAAAATAAAAGTGACCTGTTAGTGACCACATACATCAAAATATACACAACACAAACTGAAGGCAATCATTAATTTTGTCCCCTTCCGATTCATTTGAATGGGCAGTGCTGCCAACTGAAACAACTTTCCTTTTTTTTTTTTTTTTATTTAAATACTTAGTATACCAAGTGCATTTTCTAGAACCCAATCTTTGGTCTAAAAGTAAACAAAATTAAAAAAAAAACAGATTTTTAAAGAAAAGGACAAAACAATAAATGGCCAAAATAATTTCTTGGGCACCTCTACTACGAATGCTTCTTAAATACAAATTACAGTTTAACATTTTAAAACTCTCCCCATAATTTAGGTTGTTCTCAAGGTCTGCATCCACCATAAAGATCCATGATAATTTATAATACTGCACACATGGAAATCTGGCGGCTCTTAAGGATAGACTTGTCAGGTTTGAATGAAAATGGCAAAGCAGTCACTATTTAGATACACATTCTACTATAATTTTGACTTCCAAACCTTATATTCTACAATGTATTCTCCCCACATTGCACCTCGCTGACACTCCACACCTTGTTAGAATAATAAACAACCCTAAAGACTGAACAAACGTACAGAAATGGGCGGGGGGGGGGCTTAATAAAAAATACCTGGACTTATTTTTTTAATTATCATTTACAATGCAAATGTGTGTAAAACGTTCACTTACAGTCTGGTCCCAGGGATGTTAATGTATTAAAGGGTTGGAAGAAGACCCCTGATTTTGATGTGTGAAATAATCAGACAGTCCCCCGGACAGTCCCGTGGTGAAACTTGGCAAAGAGGGTCTTAAAGACTCACAGGGCAGGGTCGAGGGGGCCTGCGGAGACGTGGACGAAGACGCGGCCCGGGCGCTCATGGACGTGCTGCTCTGCGAAGTCATTGATGGGTGCGGGACGTGGGGGAAAAAGTAACTGGTCTGGCCCGCGAGCAGGTTGACCGAACAGGGGTTGAGGGAGTAGGTCCCGGAGCAGGGCACCGACAGGCCGCAGGGCACCGAGGCGGCGAGCGCGGCGGCCGTGAGGTGGTGCGTGGCGTAGGGGATCTCCCCGTTGACCAGCCGGTCCACGCTCAGCCCGTTGGCCGTGGAGAAGGAGTGGTTGTTGCCCAGCGAGTTCTGAGTCAACACGGAGCTGTAGGGCATGGGGTGGCTGGGGTAGGCCGACGTGGTGCCGTTGTAACTCAAAGTGCTGCTGGCGCGGGGGTGGTGCAGGGACAGGAAGGGAGACATGGGCCAGTAGAGGGAGCCGGCGCGGTCCATGAAGGTGAGGCCGGTGGAGGTGAGGCGCGCCCCGCGCTTGAAGGCCAGCTTGGCCCGCGACGTGGTGGAGCGGCGCCGCAGCTTGCCCGTGGTGCCGCCGATGAACACGTCGTCGCTCGACGGGTCCAGCATCCAGTAGTTGCCCTTGCCCGGGTCGTCGTAGTGACGCGGCACCTTCACGAAGCACTTGTTGAGGGACAGGTTGTGGCGGATGGAGTTCTGCCAGCCCTGCTTGTTCTCGCGGTAGTAGGGGAAGTTCTTCATGATGAACTCGTAGATGCCGTTGAGCGTCAGCCGCTTCTCCGGGCTCTGCCGGATGGCCATCATGATGAGCGCGTTGTAGCTGAACGGCGGCTTCTCGTACTTGCCGTTCTTCTTCTCGCCCTCCTTGCCCCCCTCCCCGTCCTTGCCGCCCTCGCCCGCCCCCTTCTTCTCCTCCCCCCCGGCGCCGGCGCCCTTCTCCTTCTCGTCCGGCCCGACGGGCGCCAGCTCCCCAGGGCCGCCGCCCGGCTCGCCCTTGCCGCCCAGCCCGTCCGCTTTGGCCCCGTCCAGGGCGGCGGCCGGGGGCGGCGGCGGCGGCGGCGGCGGGAGCAGCAGCTGCTGTGGGCCCTTGTCGTCGTCAGCGGCCGGGGCGCCCCGCGCCTGGGGTGGCTGCGGTGCCTGGGGCGGCGGCGGCGGCGGCGGCGGCGGCGGCTGCTGCTGCGGTGGCGGTTGCGGGGCGGGCGGCGGCGGGTGGTGATGATGGTGGTGGTGGTGATGGTGATGCTGGGGGTGGTGGCTGTTGTGGTGGCCGTGGCTCGCGTGGTGGTTGTCGTTCTGGACCGCCTCTGGCACCAGGCTGTTGATGCTGAACGAGGACTTGGGGATCATTTTCACCTCTTTCCTATCTCCCATGTCCAGCATCACCCAGTCGTCGGGGGGAAACGGCGACGGTGGCGGCGGCGGCGGCGCGGGAGCCGGGCAGCGGCGCAGCGGGCGGCGGCGACCGGTGGGTGCCGAGCGGGGCGCGGGCGGCGCGGGCGGCGGCGGCGGCACTGAGCGCTCCGGCAGCAGCGCAGTTGGACCGCAGGCTCCGGCGCTGGCAAGTCATGTAGCAAAAGCAGCAACCACCCCTCAGGAATTAGAAGAAAAAAAAAAAGGAAAAGAAAAAAAGAAAGAAAGAAGGAAAAAAAAAAGAAACAACCACCGCCCCGGGGGTGAAGCTCCCTCGCTCCCAACTCTACTTCTTGGTCTCCCCCCCACCCCCCCGCTCCCCCCCCCTCTGCTGCTTCCTCCTCCTCCTCCTCTCGCAGCAGCAGTCACAGCAGCAGCAGCAGCAGCAGCCCAAAGGGGGGGAGAGCCGGGCGGCGGGCGGGCGCGTCCCGGAGCGGCCGCGGCGAGGCTGGGGAGACAGCGATCGCGGCGGCTATAGCCACAATTAATTTTCCGAGCTACAGGCGCACACTAGGGCTGTAAAAAAATTTTTGGTTTAACCTTTCCTACCGCTGGGCCAATCAGAGCCGGCGGCGTGCGGGAGCGTCTCTCCCGCCGTCGACCAATCGGCGGGCCCGGACCCACCCACCCCCGCCCCGCCCGTCCGCCCGCCCGCCCGCCCGCCCGCCTGCCCGCCGGCTCCCGCCCCCTCGGGCGCTCGCCTCCCCCTCTCCGCGGGCTCTGGGCCTCGCGGCCGCGCGGAGCCGCGTAGGGATACTCCGGCGGGAGCACGCTGCGCCGCGGCCCTTCTCAGCGCACCCCCCTCCCCCCCCCCCGACCACCTCCACTTCACCCCTGCCACCCCGCGGGTCTGCTCAACCGAAATCTCCCTGTTAGGGTAGATCTCTTCCATTTTCGGCTTCCTTCTCACTCCATTGAGTCATTTTCGTTTGAGCGTCAATATTTGTCCTTATTAATTAAAGTTTGTATCCAATTTTATTTTTAAAAGCGGGGGCGGTGGTGGCGGCGGCGGCGGAGAGAAGTGGGAGTGCAGGGAGAGGGCAGGAAATGGAGGAGGAAGAGGCTAGGCACTACTCCGCGGGGTCGGCCTTGCAGGCCCGGGTCCGGCATTTCTGAGCCCGTAGGAAAACCGTGCGTGTCGTAGGTAAAGCTCCTACGAGGCTTCGGAAGGTCGGGGAGGAAAGGCCCGCCTCGGGCGTGGAGCGGGTTGGGGATGGGGGTGGTGTCCTAAACCTTGAGGGAGGAGGGCCCGGGAGAGGTTTGGAAAAGAAGACATGAGGAAGTGGGCTGGCGAGCGCGGGGCCAAACAGGGGTTACTTACTCGGTTCCTGCGGCTCGGGCGGCGGCGAGCTCGGGGCTCGGGCGCCGCCGGGAAGCCGGGCCTGGGGCTCCCGGCGCTGCGGCGGCGGCGGGCGAGGGGCGGCTCAGTGGTGGGCGCCTATGATGGCCTTCCGAAAAAAGGGGTGCTCAGAGAGAAAACAATACCAAACAATCTCGAAATAAACCAGGTAACACATGCTCCGTCTGTGCGTCTCTTCCTTCCCTTCTCTCCCGCTCCAGACCTCCGCTCACGCTCTGAGCGACTCGGTGCCGTTTTCTCCTCGCTGCTCCAGCGTCTTCTCAGCTTCTAATCCGAATTGGAAGCGAGTAGCCGTGAGCGATCACCCTGGAAATGTTTTCATTTTGCTTGTTGACATTGGAAGGGGGGCAAAAAAAAAAGGGTGGGCGTCTATTTCTTTCCGGTGTTTTTTTTTTTAAAGCCTTCCTATTTTCACTCCCTCTTTTCTTTTTCGTTTCGTTTTTCAAATGTTTTTAATTTGTGCGGGCCTTAATCCTGAAATAACCTCATGCTTCAGCCAGCCCTTTCCCATCCTGAATGCTGCTGGAGGGCACCCAGGAGCCTTGGGAACGTGCGTCCCACAATTCCAGCTTCTTGGGCTTTAGGACTGGGAGGTTCGGTTGAGGGTTGAAGTGAGTGGGGAGATTGTGATTCGAGGGCTTTAAAGGGATCCCGTGGCCAGGGGCAGGGCTAAGGCCCAGCATTTCCCAGGGATTGGAATTTGGTGCGGAGCACACTGATCAAAGGCTGTTTCATCCCACATGGGCACGAAACATACCACAGTTTACGGAGGATGAAGCCTGAGAGAAGAGGGAGGTGGAGGAGAAGCATACATGAAAAGCACCTTTACCTCTGTAAGGTAAATAATCATACAATGTAAACCTTTCTTCACTTTGATAAACTCTCAAATTATCTGACAGATTTGGTTATTTACGAAAACGAAGAAAAAATTGGTGCCTATTTGTGATAAAAGTTCGGTTCTAATATTAAAGAATGCAATTGATGAATACTCAGATTGACAGCTATTCTACTCTCCCCATCCCACCCCACCTTGAAATTATGAGAAAGAATAAATGCTGAAGGGAATAAAAGACAATTACAAATAGCTAATGATTCTTAAATATGTACCTATTAGGAATGGCAATAAAGGAGCTTTGAACATTAGACTAACCTCAACTATCCATTCACTGTATGTATATGTGTGTGGGTTCCCCCTATGTCTACACAATTCCTTACTTTAAACTGTATTTACATGTGGGGAAATTCAAAGGTTCTAGTGATCTCCGTTGATGGTGACAGGGCCCCAAACTCTTGACTTCTAAGCTTCTGATTTCTCACAGAGCCGGGTGAGCTAATGGGTTTTGCGGGCCCGGCTGGAGGGATCTGTGGGCCTTCCTCTTTCGGCTCACTTTTCCTCCTCCCACCCTTCTCCCCGCCCCAAGCCTGTTATTCCTACTTTTCCTCAACTCGCATTCCTGCCTCCTCCCCTCTTCCCCCCTCCTTCCCCCTCACTCCCCCCACCCCTCAACTCCCTCTATTCCTCTCCCTCACTCCATTCCTCCACCTACTCTTCCCCATTCCAACCCCCCACCCCCCACCCCGCAAAGCCTCCCCTCCTCATCACCACTTATAATGGCACACAAGGGCTCCCTCTGAGGTGGACGGCCCGGTACGTTTTCGTAGTCGGTCTAGCGTGAAATGATTCGGTGTAACCGGATTCTTGGGAAAGGACAGGTTACGTAAACATTTACTGATGTGGAGTAACTATACTATTTGTACTCTGATATGCAGGAAGGAAAGTGTTGATTAACACAGAAGAAAAAAAAAGCGAAATTAGCTGATTGCATGCTCATAAGTGCAAGCTGTCATTGAACTGCTTTTAAAATAGACACAGCTGGGTGTTTGTGTTGAAAAATTTCTTGTGTTTTTGCTAATACTGAAATAAGCATGATTTTGTATACCAAACATTTTCAGATCATTAAAATTTGTAATCTGTGCTGGTTTTAAACACAAAGAAAAGAAACAGAATCATTTCGATGTAAAATTTGCTGATATTATATTAACTCAATCAGGTCTGTACAAATTGTGCATTGTGCCTCCTAAAATCTGTTTGATCAATTTAATACACAAAGTGCCAAACGTGGGTATTGTTTGTTAACATTGGACATTTTATTCAAATCCGAGCTCAGCAGCAAACTGGAGGAGCATTCCTTGAATACAACACTAGCACTGACTGATGAATTTTTAATGTTTTTTAAGGTGTTTCTTAGGTCGAAGCTGAGTGTTCATTGTTTTGTAATCCTGCATAAAATTTTAGCAGGTGAAAATAAGTTTTTCTTCTGTTTACTTTCAAATAGCAAAAACTGGGGTCTGCTAATGAGAGCCGGATTAATCTGATTTTATGTGCCAGGAGCATATATTGACTGGGAAAATGTTTTGCATGCAGATTTAAAATGTGTTATATTATTTCAAGGGTTGCATGGATGCAAGTCTTAAAATAAGATATTTGTGGTAGGAATAAATAGACTATAGTTTAATATAATCATATTAAAGATTTCTTCTTCTTAATGGCAAAGGTTATTTGCAGTGAGGGGGGGAGGTGAGCTTGAATTCCAATAATTTTAATTAGACTTTATGATGAGATAGAATGATATGTACATCTATATTATATATATGGGCTTGTTCAACAAAACATGCACTGTTTACTCAGCAGCCCACATTTATCTCAGCAATGGCTTCTTTTTAGAACTGCTACTAGATGAAATGGAGGGGGAGGGGGTTCTTGGACAGAGTATTGTTCAAGTTGAAAGTCCCTGGATAGAGCTTTGTATATCCTACCGGCCAATTTGGGTGCAAATTGGATTTGAAGGACTGCCCACATCCACCTCAGGCCTCTTTCCTCAACACATGAGACCCCAACTCTGTATTTCCACCTCATTCAGTCTCTGTGTCACCTTCAGAAGACAGAAGGCATCTGGTGGTCTCAGATCTGAAAAAATTTCTCTATCACTTTAATATTGTATCATCAGCAGCTTAATCTTGAGCTCTCATACACATGGATCTATAAATGTACAGTGTTAACGTCAAAGCCTAAGTTAGAGCAAATGTAATTTTCTGGCATATATAGTGGTAAACTTCTCCTCTCTCTGCCCCCCACCCCCATCCCCCTAAATGAGGGCAGGCCTTGTAGAGTGAGCAGATCCAAGGGAAGAATTCCTTGGGAAATGAATTAGATTATTCCATCTCTAGTTTTAATTAAATAGCCAAGGCTCCACGGCCAACTTGCAGGGAGCAGCACGTTTGGTTTTTCCATTTGGCGGGGTTACCCTGCGTCTTCCTTAGGGCCTGTTTGCCGCCTGGTCGGTGCTTTGCTTCTTTTCCCCTTGTTACCTGCTGGTTAAAGGAGGGCGAGCCATCTTTGCCTAAAATTCACCCTGCTCTGGGCTCCCTGGATAGGGTGTCCTTGGAGCAGCGCCCAGCGCCAAGCTCTGGATAAAGTTCTCTTCCTGCAGATGCAAGGGGAGTCTCTGGCCCGGTGACCTTTGGGAGTGAGCGGAACCCTTAAGGAGGCATCCAGGTATTTCCAGAGATCCCGTGACTATTAAGGTCTGCTCTCACTCAAGCCAACTTGTCCGTAATCCCTTCCTAACAGCAGGTAATGGTGCTAACATTTACTGATTGTAAGTTACTCTTTAGCGTGTTGTATTCTTGTTCTGTGGGTTTTGGTTACAGGTTATACGATTAGGTTTGCGAGAACAGTAGTGAACTAAACTTCTCAGTGAGAGGTCTTCACACCAGGGAAGTGTTACTTTTCTGCAGCAGCCCTGCCTCATCACTCATTAGGGAGCTGCAGGTTGTCAAGCCGCTGCTCTTAGAACGCGCGCGCACCCTGAATATCCCCAGGGGCGCGCACATGTGCGCGCGCACATACGCGCGCGCGTACAACACACACACACACACACACACACACACACACACTCCCCTCACTAAAACTAAATTAAGAAGCCGATGATTAAGACAAGCGTCTACTAGGCCTGTCATTTCAGCATCCTTCCATCATAACATTGTGGCACCGGCAATTTTGCTTGAGAACCTCGAGAAAAAAAAATCCATGGGAGAGCCTCGTATTTGAGTGTCGAGATGCTTAACTTGTAAAAGCTAGGGAAACACTTCGGAAGTGAGAAAGTCCAAAGTTAAAAAAAATTAAAAAGAAGAGAAGCAAGAGGAGGTCTGGATAGAGACACTGGGACTCCCCAGGCAGGTTTCTGTGACTCTGCCAGAGAGGTTCCAAGCTCTCTGAAGGCAAGCACATACTCATCCAAAGGAATCATCTTGGGACCTGCAACAAAATACACTCCGGAGAAGCTTCTTCCCATTGCTAATCCTGCAGACAGCCAGGTATGGAGAAATCCATAAGGAAATATCACCACCCTGACGTCGAAGGACCTTGAAAAAGTCTCTCTGAACAACCTTTCAGTGGAACACTCTGCACAGACCATTTAAATATAAAATGCCCACTAGCCCTTTACTTGTTTCCCCTTATTTGCCAGCGTGCTTGGGGTCTCTGATTGTGGACAATTTGCAGAGGGAGTTGAGTTCTGCTAATGTTGAGCGCAGGCCTGTTCCATTTTTTTGACCTGATCCAATTGGGAGAATAAGTCCCCACACCTTTTGGGTAATCGTGCCCTGAGAGGCCAGTTTCTTTTTTTTCTTCTAGTTGCCCTAGGAAGAGGCACAGCCCATCCTTCAGAGGGGTCAGGAAATGCGAAAGGCAAAGACAAAGAGTTGGAGGGGTGATGGTAAGTGGGAATGACTGAAGCTAGTGTTGGGTCCTTAGCTTTAACCCTTGAGTCTATCTTAAAAGGGAGGAAGTGAGAGTTAGCCAAAGTCAGCACACAAGACAATGCTACCTTGGATTTGCCATCAGTGGGACACTGAAGGAGGGGGGAATGACTTCATAAACATATTTCAGTCTGAAAGAAGAACTTACAGGCCTCAAAATGCTGAGCTCCTGGAGTTCCAGCTCCTTACTGTCCCCTCACTGTTTTCTTTAATTAGTTGGAGCTTCATTTTGATTTCCCACAGGAGACCAAATAATCTACTTTGGGAAATGCTAACAACACTGTTCAGAGAATGTGGGGCATCGAGTCTCCTCTTTTCTGAAGCACCGTTCCAAAAGGTCCCCCAAAACTCCACTTGTTGAGAGAAAAGATGAAAAGGTGCGGCTTAGTGGCAGTTATTAGGACAGTCGGCTCCAAACCAGTCACTCTAAATAGTTAAAAAGTACACGAAGAGCACCGAACAAAACAGATTGATGAGTATGTTTTAGACAATGCTCGCACCCACTGATGGCTTGTGCAGGAAAGACGAGGGAGAAAACTGCCTGCGTTGGGGTGAGCAGGCCAGGAGGCACGCGGAGACCCATCCACCCCCAAGTCCCCGTTCGCATTTGAAAAGTCATATGAGACACAGAACACTATTTACTAATCAAATACATCCGCTTCCTTTCTAAAAACCCAGGTGGACAAACCCATGAGCCAGTTTCTACTTCTTGTCTATCTCATACCCACCTGCCTTCCTCACTCTCGAACTGCAGTTCCTGTAGGTCTTCCCCTCCCCCTCCAGCTCGAAGCAGTGGAAGATATGTTGAAGCAACGTTTCACAAAAAGTCCCGATCTTCTCCCTCCCTCGCTAACCCCTGGAGGCTGTAACGGCGACCGTTCTGGCGAGGAGCAAAGCGGAATACTGGCTCCCTGGCCTTGTGCGCCGCTCCTCCCCGCCCGCACTCGCGCGCCTGCCCCGCGCTCCTTTGTCGCCCGCGCCTGCCGAGCGCAACCCTCCTAGAAGACTTGCTTTTAGGTTTCATTTCCGGATTTTCCCCTCTTAGAGTTACCTTTTAAGCCCAGATGTCTCGTGTTTGCACATCATGCCGGAAGCAGGCATACAGATCAATATTTTTGGGCTAAGAGGTCATCTGCCACAGTGAAGGCGGAAAAAAAAAAAAAAGAGCCCAGTTAAAGGTTTTCAGATTATTATTTGTATAAAGCACAGCTCAGAGTTAAAAGACGGGGGTGTGTGCAGGTGAAGTTAACTTGAATATTCAGTTACATGGAAGGGGTGGTGGGGGAGAGCAGTTATAACCCTATTTCTCTCTGGTCCTTTCGAAGGAGGCGAAGGCAGGGAGGAGAGAAACGGCCAGGGTAAGCCAGATGCAGGATAGCGTCAGGAACAAGTGACCGTTATCATGTGCAAACAAAACAACTCTACTCTTCCAGTTCAGAATCTACAGAAAAGGTAGTGGTGGTGATGGGAGGAGGGGGGGGGGGTCACTCTTATTTTAAAACAATCATAGATAGGTTCTTGTTTAGTATCTTCCATCTAGGCTTGTCCTAAGCACTCAGGAGAGAAAGTACCCGTTCAAGAAGAAAGCCGGATCGGCAAGTTTGGCTCCCGAGCGTGTGAACTATGAATCACCACGGTGAAGATCTTTTCCCTTTTTTTCCCCCTTACCCTATTCTTTTCTCTTGGAGCGTGAACTTGTTAGATAAGATAGATGAGGCCACAGGGAAATGGGATCGCTGAGAAAACCCGGCTCCTTGGAGAGCAGCCTTGAGGTTGGCAGGCGGTCGCTGAGCGCAGCCTTGGAAAGAGCGGAGGGGCGCGGGGCTCCCTCCCAAGCGGTCCCAACTCAAGTCCCTGCAGCCGCCCGCGGGAGGCACTCCGCGCTGTGATCGACGCCTAGGTAGCCTATCCTTTGGCCTTAGAGGAAACACCCCAGAAGACGAAAAGCCCCTAGCTGAGCTGAGTATCTGCTTTCCAGCGCGGCCCGCAGGTTTTCCTAGAAATCTGAAGTCCGGACCACAAAGCAATCGGAGGGTGGGAGACACTAGATTTTAAAGAAGTCTGGAGTCACGCGTGAACACTGTTTTCCGCATTGATTAGAAGTGGCTCTCTTTTCCTATTTATATATACTCTACATGCTATTGATTACACAGGACGATTTACTTGAAGAAATGCTTAGAGTATCTTTAGCACACGCTCCTCTGTCTTTGTCCCTCTCAAAGATTTCAGCTGATAGTGTGGCTGGTTGGGATCAATTAGCACTGGATTTTGCCCTGGGATTGCTCCCCAGGGCGGACAAATGGAGCCAACTCATCTCCAGCGAATTTTTTTTCTTCTCCCACGTGCGTATCCACGCCAGAGCTTTAGAAGCAGTTTAAAATCCCCAGCCTAGGTTTCACTTGATTTTGTTGTTATTGTTATATTGATAAATATTGGGTCATACACAGCCACTTGTCAGAGTCTTTGGCTCCGACTGGCATTTGTAGCTCCTAGAGGGGCGTTTGAGTTGTGTTCTAGGAACTGGAGAGATTTGTTGGGAAAAGCATTGCAGTCTCTGCTCTCTTAGTTGCAGACATGGCCCCTTAAAATCCTGCTCGTTCCTGTCTACTGTCACGTTTATTTCTTTATTTGTTCAGATATGTGAACGCTGGGTGTATGTGTCACCCTCCCCCCAACCCTGTATCTTGTAATTGAAATTATCTTTAAAACAAAACGCTATTGATCTCAGTTTTCCGAAGTATATCTGAAACTAGAAAGAACATAGGCGAATAGACAGATAATTCTTGTAATTTCTGGAGGATGGTTGGGTAGGTAGGACGTTTGGGGGTTGTGTAACTGGTGTAATATATACAGTTTATCTTTCCACGGTGCTGTATATACTCTTTCCCTTGATACTTATTGCACACGGACTAAGCCCATGGTCGGCTTGTCTTGGCATGTTTGAAGCCCCAGACACCCAACAGTATCATTACAGGAAAGAGACAAAACCCCAAAGACTAGAGGCAAGGAGGCGTCTAGTTTGAGGTGACTGGAGAGTTCGTCCTGGCGTTGGACTTTTCGGGTAAGTGCACACCCACTGGTTCAGACAGCCTGGCAGCGCAGAGTTCAGGTCTTCCCTGCACCGAAGTTCAGGGAGCGGGGTGGGTGGGAAAAGAAACAGCTGATTTTCGACATTTCAAAGGGACTCTTTCTATTTATCAGTGTTACCGAAGTGTACGTTACTGGTGAAACAACAAAACAAGCATAGAGCTGCAATTTTCAAGAAAATAGGATCTCCAAATATAAAAATAAAAAAGTAGCAGATAAGATGTATAATTCAATCAAATTACACAAAATTGCTTGAAAATCCAGAACAGTAGCGATCTATTATGCCTCTGTTTTATTAGTGACAAGTACAATTACTCTAAAATAAAGAACACTGGTGAATATATAATTGGCTGTAATCATGTTAGTGTTTGAATAAAAATGACGGGAACATTTAACACTTTGACAACAAAATGTTCAGAAATAACTTATTTATTCAAACAGTTTTTATTTTCCACCAAGTGAAGGAGAAACACAGTTTGCTTAGAAAAATCAATGACTTTTCCCTGCAATAAATAAATATCCAAAAGGGGGGAAAAACAGCCCCACACCTCTATATTATTACTATTATTATTTTTAACCAGCAAGAAGCTTAATCCTGTGTTTGGAGTCAGCACCGCCTAACGGTTGTTGGGTACCAACGGCCGCCACCTAGAGGAAGAGCTATGCAGTTCAGCCAACGCCAACCGGTTTTCCGGCGGTGACCTCGGGAATCAAAGTTAATATTCCTTTGCGAATTGCTCTCCAAACTAACTCCCCCCTCCCCCACCCCTTAGTCCCCTTCCGTCCTACAACATCATCATAATATTTTCTTAATAATTGCTCTGTGCAATTGACGGAAGCGCCTAGTCTCTGACGGAGCGATCCTCTTCCAGCAAAGCGCCAGAGCGCGCCGGGGAAGCAGGTCAGGGAATATTGGGATCTGGAGAGAGAATCCACTTTTGACCAAAGTTCGTCCAGAGCAGCCTGAATTCAGGTCTCAAAAGGCAAAAGCTGATGACGGAACCCCACATTCCAGTGCTTTTTGAAGGGCGTTCTTAGGGAAATTACACAGCCCGGACCCGGGTCCCCCTGTTGTTCACCGCGGGGCCTTTACCCCCGAATTCTCCCCGGTCCACATCAGGCCCCTCCCCGCCGGAAACGCGGAGTTGTGCGGCCCGGGTTCTTCTCTATTCTAACCCTCGAGCCCAAAGAGTCCTTTGATTTTCCTAAATGGGTTGTTTGAAGTTCTGAAGTAAAGGTGTTGGGAGAAAGCCATGTTGGGGGGGGGGGGTCACCCATGTGGCCCGGGAAGGCCGAACCAGGAGAAATCCCAGATCTTTACACTGAATCCTGGAGTTCGCGAAACGTCCACATTTTGCAGGGTAATTTGAGACTGGACCCCGAAAGGACCAGAGACGTTTTCGGATTTTAGTTTTGGTGGCTCCTAGCTATCGGCCGGAGAGATAGATCTCCTATCTCATCGCACAGAGCAAACCAACCTTACATCCGGATCTTGCCTGCTGCTCTCAAGCAGATCTTGGGGAAAGGAGATACTGAGCGGGTGCGAGGGGCTAGGAAACCTGAAGTTAGGGGGGTGCCCTGCTTAGCAGCGAGCGAGCTGTCCACAGCCGCGCGCCGACCGTGCATGCGTTTCTCCCGCCCCGTCCGTCCGTCCAAAGTTTTGTTTTGCATATCTTTATGTACCTAGAACATTGTTCAAGCTGAAAGTTTGCTAGAAAGCCGAGGAAAAAACAAGCTGAATTCGTATGGGGCAAACCCCAAACCAAAACCCTACCCTGATAAATAATTGGACTTTAATTTGGTTTCATTCCTAAAGTTTTCCCTTCCTTTTCTTCCTCCCCTCTCTGCTTTCCTTTCCCAATTTCTCACCTTCCCCATGCCTATCTTTATTTCTGTCTCTACAACCTATCCAAATAGTGTGACAGAAAAGACGCAGCGCGAGGTGGGTGGAGGTGACCATTTCTATGCTGAGTTTCTCAGAACCTCTCTACTTGTCAGTTCTCAGCCCCGACCGCTGCCGGAGTTTAAAGGAGACATCCCAGAGACAACCTCAGAACCATGGACCTCTTTTTCATACTGCAGAAAGTATTTTCTAAATAGTCGAAATATAGATACAGCTATATCTCTTCTGAAACGGATGGCCTAGTACATGCCTCCCCGGTGGTGTGAGGCAACGCCCCAAACCCTAAGAACTTAAGTCCCCAGAATCTTCTCGTTTTGTTTTACATCAAACTAGCGCTTCCACCCTCAACTCCCAGGTCTATCATTCCTTTCCCGCATTATAGTAACAGGCGATGTTAGCCTTCCCCTACGTGTTTAGGCTGCTAATGCAGTCCACTTAACGCAACAAAAATGCTCATCTGTGGAGATTTTCCCAAGGCTGGCCGCGATGCTGGCTCCTTCTCTTTTCAGGGCACGTCCATTCCTCCCCCGACTCTTCTTTACTTGAGGTGGGGACTGAGAAGGGGGTCCAACCACTGTGTGCGAGGGTGGGAGAGCTCCCCTCCCTCTACCCCCTGCCTGCCAATACACCCGAGGGATAGTGAATTTTTGGTTTTCTCTTAGGAGCCGAAAAATCTGGAAGCTTCAGCCGTGGCACTTGGTTGCCTCTTTGGTTAACTTGCCTTCCTCTTTCTTCTCACCTCAGTGTGTGAAAGCATTTCAGGATTGCTCACAGCCTCCTCTGCTTCCTTCTTAGCTCCTGCCTTCTGAAGAGAACTCTGCTGGCTTTCTCTTCTGTTTTGGCAGGAAAGCTGGGTTGGAGATGCTCTCTGTATCAGATTGTTTATGTGTTGTGAACGCTTGTCTAGTTTTAATAACTTTATGGAGGAGACTGTCCTGGGCTTGCTGGCATTTCCTCTCCCAACCTCTCTTTGTAGGAGACTGTCCTGAGGAAGGAATCACCTGAGCTTAGCTGATGGCCTTTTGTCAGGTTCTCTTACTTCTTAAAGTCTGGCCGGAGAAAGTCCTGTGTCATCAGGATTCGTATGTTTCAAGTTTCCAAGGAGAAGGATATTACACAGAAAAATAAAATTAATATATAATAAGTATTTTTTTTCAGTTTTGGTTTAAAAGATGATTACCTTTGTTGCTCCCATTTAAAATATTTTAGTTTTTTTTTTAAACCTAAAAAAATTATAGATGTTAGAACAGAGCTTTGTAGCTCTGGCTCTTCTTATGACTCCTTAGCAAGTTACTTCACCTTTATAGTTTTTTTCTTCATCTGAAAAATAAGTGATCTGCATTCATTAATATAGAAGATATCATCCACTCATCAGAATCGCAAAAGCAGTTAAAAACAATTTTCCCAAATCCCAAGATTTTTTTTTTTTTTGGAAGAGGTTAAAAAAATCTTATTCAAACAGCAGCAGCGACATCTAGTGACCATAGTGCTCAATAGTAACTGGAAAGTTATCTGAGGAGTGGGCTTTCAGAGTGAGATATCTCTGGTTTTCTAATAAATCTTAATTGTCTGGCAAACAGTACTCTTTTGTATTCAAGGAGATCTTAAGGAGTATAGATTATGGCAATGAGAAAAAGAAAGATGCTTACCAAATAAATAAATAAATAAAAAGAAAGATGCTTACCAACCTCAAGTGTGCATATACGGCAGTTACAAATGATTAGAACATTCTTCTAATGTTTTAAATTCCGTGTCAAGAGACTGTTGTTGTTGTTCAGTTGCTCAGTCATGTCTGACTCTTTGCAGCCCCATGGACTATATAGCACACCAGGCTTCCCTATCCTTCACTATCTCCTGGAATTTGCCCAAACTCATGTCCATTGAGTTGGTGATGCCATCCAACCATTTCATCCGCTGTTGCCCTCTTCTCCTCCTGCCCTCAATCTTTCTCAGCATCAGGGTCTTTTCCAATGAGTTGGCTTTTTACATCAGGTGGCCAAAGTATTGGAGCTTCAGCTTCAGCATCAGTCCTTCCAATAAATATTCAGGACTGATTGCCTTTAAGATGGACTGGTTTGATCTCCTTGCTATCCAAGGGACTCTCAAGAGTCTTCTCCAGCACCACAATTCAAAAGCATCAATTCTTCAGCCTTAGCCTTCTTTATGGTCCAACTCTCACATCTGTACATGACTACTAGAAAAGCCATAGCTTTGATTATATGAAGCTTTGTCAGCAAAGTAACATCTCTGCTTTTTAATATTCTGTCTAGGTTTGTCATAGCTTTTCTTTGAAGACGCAATTGTCTTTTAATTTCAAGAGACTAGTTCTAAAAAATAGTTTTATGGATTGTGCTTTATTTAGCTAATTTTCCAAATTAAAATCAATTGTATTATTGCACAAATACTTAACAAAATTGGAAAAAATTAGAAATTTCCAATATTTCATTCCATTTGGGTCAACCATTTAGATGATTTCAGATTGCTGTCTAGTCAATATCACAGAACACACTAAAAATAACTCCCTCCTTTAAGTCACCATATTTATATACTCTGTGTAGATCACCTTGCTTGAAATATTTTAAAATTCAAATAAATGGGATTCCCATTACTAGATAGTCTTCATCTCTTTTTGTATCAAGGATTATCTGGGCACAGGTGAAGTCTTAGTAATGACAGAGAGACTGCATAGCCTAAGACATTTCAGAGTAACTATGTTAGCATTTTCTTGGCATTTCATACTTTAAACAGAGGTAAAGAATTCATCTCATTCTCTGTGACCTTATAAGTTGGCCACGTGTGTGGGCATAGTTTGTTAATGCACTCAGTAAAGTGTATGTTTCAATTCCTAATAGCAAAGCAGATGGTGACTGCTGGAATGTATGGATCCATGTTTCATAACTTTAAAGGAAGCCAACTTTGTTTATTATATTTTACACTTGACCAGTACTTTCTGCGCTTTTACTATGTAATTTCGCCACTGATTGACTTACTAGATATTTTAGCCCGGTAGTATTTTAGTCTGATAAGACAACTAGACACATAATTAACTCCAGGGAGAACCTAAGCTAGTCACACCACTTTCTTTCTTTTTTTAAAATTAATTAGTTTATTTTTAGTTGTGTTGGGTTTTTGTTGCTGCACGTTGGCTTTCTCTAGTTGTGGTGAGTGGGAGCTACCCTTTGTTGTGATGTACGGGCTTCTCGTGGTATCTTCTCTTGCTGCAGAACACAGGCCCTGGAGCATGGGCTTAGTAATCGTGGCACATGGGCTTAGTTGCTCTGCAGCGTGTGGAATCTTCCTCAACCAGGGAATGAACTCGTGTCCCATGCATTGGCTGGTGGATTCTTATACATTGTACCTCCAGGGACGTCCCATGCTACTTTCTTGACCTTAGCTTCCTTAATTACAAAATGAGGAGGTCGAACACCCCATGTCCCTATTGCTCAAAACAACTGTAAATCAATAACTCTCCAGTCCTCATTTGCCAGGACCCTCTTTGGGTGACTCTATGGTCATTTGTGACTCTTCAGTGTAGATTCTGAATTCTCCAGTTAGGCATCTTGTCAGAAATTGCAATTAAAGGAACTGAGGAATCCTAGTTCTTCATGTCCTGCCCTTCTCCCCCTTGGTCTGATTTTTAGAAATGGCAAAAATATTAGACTTTCCAGTCAACATTTACCAGTTCGTTGGCATTCACTCAGCCCTCTGCTGTCCATCCAGAAAAATCACAGTGTGGGAATGGAACAACTGAACACAAAGCTGGGGCAGCTGTATTTGAGTTTATCTAACATGTTCCCATATCGTCATGGTAATGATTTTTTATTATTATTATTAGCCAGAGCCAAAGTATTCTGGCTGCAAGCAGCCTACATTTCCTTCCCGTTTCTGTGGTCCTATGAATACATTTCTTCAAGAGATGGCAGTAAAATGTCTCCCATTTCTATGTGGCTTAAAATATCATCACACACACTTCTCAAGGAGAAGATTGTTCACAGGAGGCACATATTACCCTATGATGCCAATATGGCGGTAGTGGTTTAGTTGCTAAGTCATGTCCAACATTTGTGACCCCATGGACTGTAGCCCACCAAGCTCCTCTGTCCATGGGATTTTCCAGGCAAGAATACTGGAGTGGGTTGCTGTTTCCTTATCCAGAAGCAAATATGCTCAGCATTTAATATAGGCTCCAAGGAGGCACAAGACATTTATGAGGAGAATCAAAACTATACTGACCTGGGTTGACAGAAGGAATAGTTTCATCATAAAGAAAATTCTGAATCTCTGAAGGGCTTATATTTAAGACGCTTTTTGCTTTTTCTTTTCTCATCTCTCTAGATGTCCTCCTGCTCTTCATACAACTCAGACTGGTAATAAAAATACCCTATATTGGTATAAAATTAGCAAGGCATATTTTCTTCTGTAAATTCCTCTCAGATTCAAGAGACGGGTATTATTTTACTTTAGAAGTGAGGAAATTGGCCTAGAGAGACTAAATTACTCACCTGATCTCGTACCTCTAGGAAGCCCCAGAGCAGCAGCATGAATTCTGGCCTCTACTAGGTTGCATCTTACTGCGGGGGGTCCTCAGGGTTGAGGTCCTCACACTGGGAACCAGGGTTACTGACTGGCCTGCTGCTGTTCCTTAGGCCTCACCAAGATCCTACCACATATATTTGAGAAGTCTCAACTTTTAGGGGATTATTGGGAAACTTGCACCATGATAGAATCTGTGCTTGCTGCTCTTCACTCATGTATGATTTTCTCCTCTTAATGCTAACATATTTATATTATCTATACTGTTTATATTTTCTTCTTGAGGGATAATCTTTGCAAAAAGATAGCAAAAATAACGTAAAAAATATAATATTTATATTTTTTATAGGAGGGACAATCAATGCAAAACGATTATACTCAAAACATGTTTGTTAACGACTTAGGATCCTAGATTTTGGAACTGAAACAGATTTAAGACATCCTCTGATTCAGCAGCTCTGGAGAGAGATCACTATCTTAATCAGTGGCTCTTGGGATCTGTGCTGATTCCCAGTTTGAATTATTCTGAATGTTTTGGCCTTGTTTTTTGCCCATCTCCCTTCCTTCTTGGCTTCATACATTAATGTATTTGGGAATTCCATTCTTGCTGGCTACCGTGTGCGCTGGCTTTCCAAATGGGCTGCCTCTTCAGTAGCAGGCTGTAGATCTGGCGAAGGACCCTGCTCTCAACTGGGAGCTGTTTTCTTCCTCTTAAATGTTATTTTGTCTGAAGTAGCTCTCTGCTGCCCTCCACTGGCACTTAGCCACTAGAGCTAGCAAGCCTTCTGCTTCTCCACTAACACTGCATCTAACTCTCCAAACGAGAGTATTACTAACCACAGGAAGTCCAGCACTGTGTGTAGTTCTTATAGCATGAAACATAGGACCCAGGCCTCTTCATGTCCACTTATACCTCTTGTTCTAGCTTTCTGAGAAGGAATTTGCTGATGGGCTGTGCATGAGTATCTGACTTATACTAATTTCAAGTATTTGTGCTGGAGTATTTGGAAGGGATTACTTAATTACCAAGCTGAAATACACTTCAATGCATTGAAATGTATTGAAATACACTTCAAATGATACTCAGCCACAAATTTCTGAGCATGCTGTACTTATTCAGTCTTAAGTAATATTAAGCAATTTTATCTTGTTGCTATAAAGATATAGTGAATTGTATGAAATTCCTAAATGATATGTACAGTTTCCATTTATTCAACAATTACGTATTAGACACACGCTATGTACCAGACACTCTTCTTGGTGCTGAGAATACAGTGCTGGATAAAGGAGATGCAAACTATAAAAACGCCTTCTGCCTTTACTGAGCTTGTTTACTAGCTGAGAAAGATAACTATTGAATGAATTAATAAGCAAAATGCCCTTTGAGGGAATATGACACTACCATATCTAATAATTTCTGCCAGAAAAACATTTCAGGGATTCCATGTTTTTAAGAATATTAGTATTAAGATTGAGAGTCATAACCAAAGTTAGATAGGGACTTTTGCTACAAATATTTAATGTGTTATTCCTTCATTCATAAATTTATTATAAATTGAGTGTGGGTCTATTAAGGCAATTGATGCACGTGAGTGTATGAATCCTTCAGCTGCAAAGATGTTTCATCTTTTTATTCTATTTTAATTTTCTCTTGTGTTAGAATGTCTGATGTTTGCCACCTTGTCACCCTCTGTAAGAGCTATCATGGAAGCCCCTGCTATTGCTGCCTTGATTATGGAATCTATTACTGTCTTTCCTTTTTCCTTTTTTTTTAAAATTAAGTTTTCTTCCTCTGTTTTTTGCTTAGATACAGCCTAGATACACTCTAACGCTCTAGATACACTGCAGATACACTGTATCTTGTATCTAACTCACAGATACACTCTAACAGAGGCTTGCATGTGTGCTAAGTCGCTTCCATTGGGTCTGACTGTGCGACACTATGGATGGCAGCCTGCCAGGCTCCTCTGTCCCTGGGATTCTGCAGGCAAGAATTCTGGAGTGGGTTACCATACCCTCCTCCAGGGGATCTTCCTGATTCAGGGATTGAAACTGCGCCTCTTATATCTACCTGCATTGGCAGATGGGTTCTTTACAACTAGCGCCATTTGGGAAGCTCAGTCGAACAGATGTCACTGGCAAAATGGAATAAATTTTTCCTTTCTAATGTGGAAGGACCAATCATAAGTAAACAGGTATAGTTACTTGGTCTTCTGTAATATACCAGGTCTGTTTGAAATGAATGTCTGTCCCAAGTTAAACACAGATGGTTTGGGGAAAACAAAAGTAGTATTGATATTAATTACAGGTACAACTTTCAAAAAAATTCTATATTGATTGAAGAGGTCTTCCAAGTGTGATGTCAGGGACTGAGGGTCACAACAAGCTGCTTGTCCTTCCTCAGGAATAATGCAGTTGCTTCACCCAGGTTCTGAGCCATCCACCAGAGATATATAAAGTACTTGTCAGAAAAGCAGCTTCTAGATCATGGCATCTGGTGCTATCACTTCATGGCAAATAGATGGGGAAACAGTAGAAACAGTGGCTGACTTTATTTTCTGGGCTCCAAAATCACTGCAGATGGTGATTTCAGCCATGAAATTAAAAGACACTTATTCCTCGGAAGGAAAATTATGACCAACCTAGACAGCATATTAAAAAGCAGAGACACTACTTTGTCAACCAAGGTCCGTCTGGTCAAGCCTATGGTTTTTCCAGTGGTCATGCACAGATGTGAGAGTTGGACTATAAAGAAAGCTGAGCACCAAAGAATTGATGCTTTTGAACTGTGATGTTGGAGAAGACTCTTGAGAGTCCTTTGGACTGTAAGGAGATCTAACCAGTCCATCCTAAAGGAGATCAGTCCTGGGTGTTCATTGGAAGGACTGATGTTGAAGCTGAAACTCTAGTACTTTGGCCACCTGATGCGAAGAGTTGGCTCATTGGAAAAGACTCTGATGCTGGGAGGGATTGGGGGCAGGAGGAGAAGGGGACGACAGAGGATGAGATGGTTGGATGGTATCACCGACTCAATGGACATGGGTTTAGGTGGACTCTGGGAGTTGGTGATGGACAGGGAGGCCTGGTGTGCTGTGGTTCATGGGGTCATAAAGAGTCAGACACGACTGACTGAAGTGAACTGAAACCATCTCAGTCAAGTAGGAAGCTAGATAGTTTCATTCCCTTATTTTTAAGTGAGCTTAGCTGTCTAGCTGGAGAAGGCAATGGCAACCCATTCCAGTACTCTTGCCTGGAGAATCCCATGGGCAGAGGAGCCTGGTAGGCTGCAGTCCATGGGGTCGCTAAGAGTCGGACACGACTGAGTGACTTCACTTTCACTTTTCACTTTCATGCATTGGAGAAGGAAATGGCAACCCACTCCAGTGTTCTTGCCTGGAGAATCCCAGGGATGGGGGAGCCTGGTGGGCTGCCGTCTTTGGGGTTGCACAGAGTCGGACACGACTGAAGCGACTTAGCAGCAGCAGCAGCAGCAGCAGCAGTCTAGCTTCAGAGTCCAGAGCTGACACATATCCAATGTCTTTGGCCATCAGTTCAATAATTGCTTTATGTATCATTGATGGCTAATTTGAAATGTTGTGCATGTAACACATTTATACTGTTGCCTGGGTACGTTCCTTATACAAACTCTGAAACAACACATTTGTGTATGTCTTCTCTATCCTTTGCCCTGCGAACCAGTTGTTGGTCAAGTTAAGTGGTTTGTTGATTTTTGAGAGAAGAGTTCTGGACTTAGGAAATGTTCTTAAATGTTAGAGGTTTTGGCAGTTTGGAGTTTACAAAATCAAGGTTTTGCATTATTGATTTGAGGTGATCAAATGGAAGAGGTGAGGGGTTGGAATGTTTAATTGAATTGGACACGTTGTAAAGTGAACCATTATTTAAAAGACTGCAAAGAAAGAAAAAAGTGTCATGAATTTACATGACATGCCATGAAGTGTGAGAAGCCTCAGAGATGTTAAAATATAAACATCTCACAATCACATGAAAGGTTGTATTTCTTAATCTTCGTTGAGATGGATTCAGGTAAAATGATAACATAGCTTCTTGGGATGACACATCCATGATATAGTAACTTCATAGTAATACACTTCATGACATAGCAACATGAAGAACAAAAAGACTTGACAACAGAAAAATAATTAAAATAGAACAATTATGTATTTTCATGAGTTTGCAGATGTTTTAAAAAATAATTTCTGAAAAATCTTTAATCTTTAAGTGAAATTCTGAGAATCTCAGAATTTCTAAGTAAGATGTTTTAAAAGAAAAAAGTAGTCCATATTTTGGCAAAAACTCCATATACAGAACTGATTCAGGGTTGTTGGGTGAGAATCTTCATTGCTGGAAATTTCTAGTTTTGTTTTTATGGTACAGTCTTACAGTATTGTCTTCTATCGGAAATACATGCCTTAATTTCACTGTAACATGTGAGTCAGGACAGCAGGAAGAATCTAAAGCCTCATATGTCCTTATATGAGGTAGAAATGTGTATATTTTTATTAATAAATTATTTTATAAAATACCTTTAATTTTTGATTACTTTTAATTTTATACCGCCCCCCACTTTATTTTTAGCCACACTCTGCAGTTTATGGGATCTTAGTTCCTCAACCAGGAATTGAACCCGGGTCCCTGGGCAGTGAAAGTACAGAGTCCTAACCACTGGACTGCCGGCAATTCCCCTGAGAAGATCCCCTGGAGGAAGGCTTGGCAAACCATTCCAGTATTCTCACCTGGAGAATCCCATGGACAAAGGAGCCTGGCAGGCTACAGTCCATGGGGTCACAAAGAGTCAAACACAACTGAGCCACTAACACTTTGACTTTTTCACTAGCTTAACACAGACTTGCTGAGAAAATTTTCCAATATATTAAGAAAAGAAATATAAATCACCCACTAAGACAAAACCTAAAGATAACTTCAGTTAATAGTTTGCATAATTTAAAAGAAACAGGCCTTTTCCTCTGCAGAAATATATACTATATAGTACACTTTAAATAATTTAAGTCATTCTGTGAATATGTTTTGCGTTATCCATTTTTCATCAGTGTTTTACCATGAATATTTATTTCCTCACTGGTATTATTATTTCTGAAAACTATTAGCTTTTAACTTATTTTTGTTATTTTATGCATTAACAATGAAACTATAACAATTGTCTATTAACCATTGCTTCACAATTAGGTTGATTCTAATTTTTCATCATCAAGTGACTTTAGATGTACATCTTTGGACATAGAGAGATAGTTCTCTTAAAATGTTTTTCTTAGGGGAAGAATTTTTTTGGGTCCCATAGTATAAATTTTTAAAAGACACATACGTGCCAGGACTTTACTGGTGGTCCAGTGGCTAGGACTCCATGCTGCCATTGCTGGTGGCCCGGGTTTGATCCCTGTTCTGGGAACTAGATCCACAGGCTGCATGAAGATCTCATGCAAGAACTTCACTCTAGGAAGCAAGAACACACTTTCTTTAATCGTTCCTATTTTTTCTATTAATTCATCCCCCAGATGCAAAAAGGCATTTGTTTTTATGCTCACTGTCCATGCATGAATTATGTGTTTACAATTTTGAAATGCCTCAATAGATATTATATTAATATTAGAGCCAACAGTGATGAAAAAGCACAATCCAATATCTGCCTGCTTGGTGGTATGTGTTATATGGATCTTAAGGTACTTGAACATCTTGGATCAGAGATGCTAGATAGCTGACAACTTGTTTGTTAAGTGTGACAGGGTTATATTTATGTTTCCTCCAATAATCAGAAAGATAATTTTAAGCATAAGGATATTGTAGGCAGCTTTATAAATGTAGCTCATAAAAAGGTGTTTCTTAAACTTCTTTCATAACCTGTTACAATTTACTATCACTCCTAACTACTTTAGTTGGCAAGTATAGAATGTTGTTCTAGGTTTCATGTGGGTGTCTGTTATTTCTTCCACTTATGCTACTTCAGTTCAGTTCAGTTCAGTTGCTCAGTCGTGTCTGACTCTTTGCGACCCCATGAATCGCAGCACGCCAGGCCTTCCTGTCCATCACCAACTCCCGGAGTTCACTCAAACGCACGTCCATCGAGTCGGTGATGCCATCCAGCCATCTCATCCTCTGTCATCCCCTTCTCCTACTGCCCCCAATCCCTCTCAGCATCAGAGTCTTTTCTAATGAGTGAACTCTTCGCATGAGGTGGCCAAAGTACTGGAGTTTCAGCTTTAGCATCATTCCTTCCAAAGAACACCCAGGACTGATCTCCTTCAGAATAGACTGGTTGGATCTCCCTGCAGTCCAAGGGACTCTCAAGAGTCTTCTCCAACACCACAGTTCAAACGCATCAATTCTTCAGTGCTCAGCCTTCTTCACAGTCCAACTCTCACATCCATACATGACCACTGGAAAAACCATAGCCCTGACTAGACGTACCTTTGTTGGCAAAGTAATGTCCCTCCTTTTGAATATGCTATCTAGGTTGGTCATAACTTTTCTTCCAAGGAGTAAGCGTGTCTTAATTTCATGGCTGCAATCACCATCTGCAGTGATTTTGGAGCCCCCAAAAATAAAGTCTGACACTGTTTCCACTGTTTTCCCATCTATTTCCCACGAAGTGGTGGGACCAGATGCCATGATCTTAGTTTTCTGAATGCTGTGCTTTAAGCCAACTTTTTCACTTTCATCAAGAGGCTGTATGCTACTTGTGGTGAGCCATTTCTTGGCATGTGGGAGTGGGAGAGGCTTTGAAAATTACTTAGTTTAGGGACTTCCCTGGTGGCCGAGTGGTTGATGATCTGCCTTCCAACGCAGGAGACGTGAGTTCAGTCTCTGGTTGGGGAACGAAAATCCCACATGCCATGGGGTCAACCAAATCCATTCACTGCAGCTAGAGAGCCCATGTGCTGCAACTAAGACCCGGCATGGCCAATAATTAATTAATTTAGAAAGTTACTTAGTTTGGAAATAACTCATTGCAGGTTTTACTACTTTACAAATGACTGCTAATTGCGACCTGACAGGATATATGTGTTTTAGTAGTTGAAAAGGACTGGAAACCATCATTTAGTAGAAAGACCATTGAACATCACAAGACTTAAATCCTAGACTCTATTCATTATTGGTCTTTCTAGTGGCTCAGACAGTCAACAATCTGCCCATAATGCAGGAGACCTGGGTTCAATTCCCGGGCCAAGAATCCCCTGGAGGAGGAAATGACAACCCACTCCAGTATTCTTGCCTGGAGAATCCCAAGGACAGAAGCCTGGTGGTCTACAGTCCATGGAATTGCAAAGAGTCACAAGGACTGAAAAATTAACATTCTGTTATTAGAATAGATACTTCATAACTCTGTGATAAAGAGCCTCTCCTTCTAATCTCTCTTACTTTCCTTTGACCTAAAATATATTTTGAAACACCTGCCAAGTCTAGCTCTGAAATTTATTCGTAGCAAGTGAGCAAGTGAGATGTAATGATGGGGTTTTGTAAACAGAAAAGTTAATATTCTGATTTTACTTTTGGATTTGGTTTATGTTAGGACTGCAAGTCGCACAAATATTCCAAAAGATAAGAATATTTATTGTCACCAACTACTCACTGTTGCTTGATCTAAAGCCCTCATATATTCTATAAGCATGTTGAATTCATTGTTTGACTATGACACTGTTCCTTATGTATTCAAAATAAGTATCACCAGAAAATCTTTGCAACTTAAAAAATTTATATACTTTATATGGTGTCTAAAGCTATTCATGCATTTTAATAAAATTGAGTAATTCTTAAAATATGAAGTTTTAGTATAAATTCACACACCAACTGGGAAGACACAGTTTCAATGCATCTGCTGTACAATTTTCTTCACAGATTATTTGCAATGTCATTAGTCATTGTTAGGTCTATTAGTCAGAAGTTTCAAATCTATAAGGTGGTTGTCATATTTAGTAATTATTTTTTTAAATACTGACACACAATTAAGCATCTTGAAATTCAGCTTTATTCACAGATTTTCCCTTCTGTTCTTTTGCAAAATCAATTTGGATAATCTCAAAATAACCGTGCCTCTCTACACTCTAAGCATTTTAGATGTGTCATCATATTAATTTTTTGCCCTTTACTACTTCCATTAATTAATTTTGCCCTTTAACTTTTGCTGATCAATGTGGACTAAATTGTAATTGCAACATTTCTATGAAATAATACCAAATTAAGACTGATAGTGTCATGCTGTGAGTTAGTGAGTGGTTTTAACATTTTTGAGCTTGGTGTGTTGATTTAAAACTGGATAGACTTAAAACCAACTTTAAAATATTTTATGATTTGAATTATTTTAAAATTAAAAATTTTTTGAAGTATAGTTGTTCAAATCTATGTGTTACAGGAGTACAATATAGTGAGTCACAATTTTTAATGATTATATTCAATGTGTAGTTATTATAAAATATTGTCTATATTCCCTATGTTGTACAACATATCCTTGTAGTTTATTTCCTACATATTAGTTTGTATCCCTTAATCTCCTCCCCATATTGCCTCTCCCCCTTCTTCCTCCCCACTGATAACCCTGTTTGTTCTCTATATCTGTGAGTCTACTTCTTTTTTGACCAAGAACCACCGTTTGCTTTACAGTTAAATTCTAGGTGTGATGAATTCTGAATATTATATTATGGTTAAAATTCCCTTGCAGTGTCTGCTAAACACTGGTGGTTTGGAGACATGTAGCTTTATGTGATCCCTAGCCCACTAGAGTTAAAATGTATGACGAGGGAATGAAAGAATTAAATATCTCATGAGTGTTTGTATTCATGCTCACAAATGGGTCAAAATACTGATTTTAATCTAGATTACCCAATATGATTGATTGTTTACTAAGTGAATATATAATTATTATTTATTCTGTACCAGATAATGTACCAGGAGATGAGGGTAGAGTGGTGAATAAAATTTAATTTCTACTCCAAAAGAACAGTCTGGTTGAGGAGATGAACACATAGTCATATGTGTACAGTAAAATTAGTGCCACATTGGAGGTATGCATTGAATACTATGCAAGTACAAAGGAAAGTCACTTAGATCTTCAGGTTTAGGAAGGATATGACACCCAAACTCCTTCAAAAAGTTTTTAAAAAATTATAAATTGAATACATGAACATATAATAACAATTAAGAAGAGTTTATGATTAAAGTAAAAGAACTGTTTTTATTCAACAGTTTTTTGGTTTCCTAAAGGCAAGCTCTTTTGAATATTTTTGATTGCATTTCCTTTGGTGGTTCTCCAGAATATTAAATCATATGATTATACATTCTCTGTGTATTTTAGGGTTATTTATCTATTACTTCTGAAGGTTAGTTTTTTGATAATAAATAATACACTGATACACTACTGAGAGGTGATATTATTGCTTGTACTATTTTGTTCACTTTTTTTACTTTCATCAGTCTTCACCATTTATCAACTGCCTTGTATTTTTATTTTTTAAGATTGAAAAAGAATAGATATATTCATATGTATAACTGAATCACTTTACTGTACACCTAAAATTGATGGCTCAGCTGGTAAAGAATCCACCTGCAATGCGGGAGACCTGGGTTTGATCCCTGGATTAGTAAGATGCCCTGGAGAAGGAAAAGGCTATCCAGTCTAGTATTCTGGCCTGGAGAATTCCCTGGGGTCGCAAACAGTCGGACAGGACTGAGCGATTTTCACTTTCACTTTCACTCACTAAATCTAGCACGTTATAAATCAACTCCAATATATTCCAATATAAAATAAAATTTTAAAACATTCAGCATTTAAAAATACTGAAAATTTTCTTTGAAAAAAGCCTCTTAAATAGTGCAAAAAGAGATTGTTATATTTCTAATTTGATATGAAACAGCAATCAACAGAATCTTTTTATTCTTTATTCATAAATTGACTCTGAAAATGTTCACTTTTTAACTGTGCTGGGTCATGTACTGTGCTGTGGCAGAATGGTGTTTCTTTTCTCCTTGTCAATTGGCTAAGATCATGCCAAAGGTTTACTTTCTCCACATTTGAATTATGGCTTTTTACATAACTTTGCTTTATTTTTTATTAAACTATAGTTGATAGTTTACAATATTTTGTTAGATTCAGGTATATAGCAAAATGATTCTGTCATATAAGTATTTATTTGTATGTATGTAATACATACATTTGTAATACATTTATACATATGTAATACATACATGTCCTTCTGGAGAAAGAAATGGCAACCTACTCTAGTATTCTTGCCTGGAAAATCCCGTGGAGGAGCCTGGCAGGCTGCAGCCCAAGAGTTGGACACGACTTAGCAACTAAAGCTACCTAACACATACATATTCTTTTTCAGATTCTTTTTCATTATAGGTTATTGCAAGATATTTGGTACAGTTTCCTGTGCTATATAGTAAATCCTTGTTGTTTATGTATTTTATTTATAGTGGTGTGTATCTGTTAAGTGGTGTGTATCTTGGAGAAGGAAATGGCAACCACTCCAGTATTCTTGACTAGAAAATTCCGTGGACAGAGCAGCCAAGTGGGCTATAGTCCATGGGGTTGCATATGCACAGAGCCGGACATGACTAAGTAACACAAGGAACCTCCATACTGTTGTCCATTTTGGCTGCTCCAATTTTATATTCCTACCACCTACGTAGGAAGGTTCACTTTTCTCCACACCCTCTCCAGCATTTAATACTTGTACACACTTTTTCTTGGCTGTGCCTCATGCAAGATTTTAATTCCTTGACCAGGGATCAAACCTGTGCCCTCTGCACTGAAGCACAGTGTCTTAACCACTGAACTGCCAGGCAAGTCTCTATTTGTAGACTTTTTAAGATGGGTATTCTAACTGGTGTGAGGTGATACCTCATTATAGTACAACTCTGTTTTTTCCCCTTTAGATTAGCAATTAACTTTTCTCTTTTGTTTGTAAAAAAAAATGTTATATGCATCTTACATTTTCATATATATTCCTTATATCTTCTCAAGCTGAGATCTTTTCTCATATGCCTTCCTCCTAGCACCATCAGTTTATCTACTCTGATCTGAACCAGTTGCTTTCTAGGGTTACTGAATGGCCTCTTTCTAGAAATTTCCTTTGTTACTTTCCTGACTGGGATCCACACATTCTAAAGCCCATCTCTCCTCTTTCTCTTTTTAAAATTTTCCCCTTATTTTTGTAGTCAGCATCATAAAGTAATTGTTTGCTTAAAGATATATGGTAAATACATATTAGCAAATGTCTGTATTTTGCTGTCAGGGTGTATGTGTATGTGAAAGAAGGAGAGACTAGATATTGGACTATATCATTTTAGAGTCAAGAAATTTGGCTGTAAATCGAAAGGCATTTATCAATTTTCTTGACATGCAATGGTGGTGATAGACCTAAGTCAATACATTCTCATTCTATTTTAGATAAGCTGTTTTTAATCTTGAAAACTTTTAGAATCGTCTCTAAGTGTGGGTCTTAATTACAATCATTTTACTGTTACTTTGTAGTTTAAATTTTTTTAATATAAATTTATTTATTTTAATTGAAAGCTAATTACTTTACAATATTGTATTGGTTTTGCCATACATCAACATGAATCTGCCATGGGTATACACGTGTTCCCCATCCTGAACCCCCCTCCCGCCTCCCTCCCCATACCATCCCTCTGGGTCATCCCAGTGCACCAGCCCTGAACATCCTGTGTCATGCATTGAACCTGGGCTGGCGATTCATTTCACATATGATATTATACATGGTTCAATGCCATTCTCCCAAATCATCCCACCCTCACCCTTTCCCACAGAGTCCATAAGATTGTTCTATACATCTGTGTCTCTTTTGCTGTTTTGCATATAGGGTTATCACTACCATCTTTCTAAATTCCATATGTATGTGTTAGCATACTGTATTGGTGTTTTTCTTTCTGGTTTACTTCCCTCGTATAATAGGCTTCAGTTTCATCCACCTCATTAGAACTGATTCAAATGTATTCTTTTTAATGGCTGAGTGATACTCCATTGTGTATATGTACCACAGCTTTCTTATCCACTTGTCTGCTGATGGACATCTAGGTTGCTTCCATGTCCTGGCTATTATAAACAGTGCTGTGATGAACACTGGGGTACACGTGTCTCTTTCAATTCTGGTTTCCTCGGTGTGTATGCCCAGCAGTGGGATTCCTGGGTCATATGGTAGTTCTATTTCCAGTTTTTTAAGGAATCTCCACACTGTTCTCTATAGTGGCTGAACTAGTTTGCATTCCCACCAACAGTGTAAGAGGGTTCCCTTTTCTCTGCACCCTCTCCAGCATTTATTGCTTGTAGACTTTTGGATAACAGCCATTCTGACTGGCATGAAATGGGACCTCATTGTGGTTTTGATTTGCATTTCTCTGATAGTGAGTGATGTTGAGCATCTTTTCCTGTGTTTGTTAGCCACCTGTATGTCTTCTTTGGAGAAATGTCTGTTTAGTTCTTTGGCCCATTTTTTGATTGGGTCATTTATTTTTCTGGAATTGAGCTTCAGGAGTTGCTTGTATATTTTTGAGATTAATTCTTTGTCCGTTGCTTCATTTGTTATTATTTTCTCCCATTCTGAAGGCTGTCTTTTCACCTTGCTTATAGTTTCCTTTGTTGTGTGGAAGCTTTTAATTTTAATTAGGTCCCATTTGTTTATTTTTGCTTATATTTCCAATATTCTGGGAGGTGGGTCATAGAGGATCCTGCTGTGATTTATGTCAGAGAGTGTTTTGCCTATGTTCTCCTCTAGAAGTTTTATAGTTTCTGGTCTTAGGTTTAGATCTTTAATCCATTTTGAGTTTATTTTTGTGTATGGTGTTATAAAGTGTTCTCATTTCATTCTTTTACAGGTAGTTGACCAGTTTTCCCAGCACCACTTGTTAAAGAGATTGTCTTTTCTCCATTGTATATTCTTGCCTCCTTTGTCAAAGATAAGGTGTCCATAGATGCATGGATTTATCTCTGGCTTTCTATTTTGTTCCATTGATTTATATTTCTGTCTTTGTGCCAGTACTACTGTCTTGATGACTGTGGCTTTGTAGTAGAGCCTAAAGTCAGGCAGGTTGATTCCTCCAGTTCCATTCTTCTTTCTCAATTTGCTTTGGCTATTCAAGATTTTTTGTATTTCCATACAAATTGTGAAATTATTTGTTCTAGCTCTGTGAAAAATACTGTTGGTAGCTTGATAGGGATTGCATTGAATCTATAGATTGCTTTGGGTAGTATACTCATTTTCACTATATTGATTCTTCTGATCTATGAACATGGTATATTTCTCCATCTATTAGTGTCCTCTTTGATTTCTTTCATCAGTGTTTTATAGTTTTCTATATATAGGTCTTCTGTTTCTTTAGGTAGATATAGTCCTAAGTATTTTATTCTTTTTGTTGCAATGGTGAATGGAATTGTTTCCTTAATTTCTCTTTCTATTTTCTCATTATTAACGTATAGGAATGCAAGGGATTTCTGTGTATTGATTTTATATCTTGCAACTTTACTATATTCATTGATTAGCTCTAGTAATTTTCTGGTGGTGTCTTTAGGGTTTTCTATGTAGTGGATCATGCCATCTGCAAACAGTGAGAGTTTTACTTCTTCTTTTCCACTTTGGATTCCTTTTATTTCTTTTTCTGCTCTGATTGCTGTGGCCAAAACTTCCAAAACTATGTTGAATATTAGTGGTGAAAGTGGGCACCCTTGTCTTGTTCCTGACTTTAGGGGAAACACTTTCAATTTTTCACCATTGAGGATAATGTTTGCTGTGGGTTTGTCATATATAGCTTTTATTATGCTGAGTTATGTTCCTTCTATGCCTGCTTTCTGGAGGGTTTTTATCATAAATGGATGTTGAATTTTGTCAAGGGCTTTCTCTGCATCTATTGAGATAATCATATCGCTTTTATTTTTCAATTTGTTAATGTGGTGTATAACATTGATTGATTTGCGGATATTGAAGAATCCTTGCATCCCTGGGATAAAGCCCACTTGGTCATGATATATGATCTTTTTAATGTGTTCTTGGATTCTGATTGCTAGGATTTTGTTAAGGATTTTTGCATCTATGTTCATCAATGATATTGGCCTGTAGTTTTCTTTTTTGTGACATCTTTGTCAGGTTTTGGTATTAGGGTGATGGTGGCCTCATAGAACAAGTTTGGAAGTTTACCTTCCTCTGAAATTTTCTAGAAGAGTTTGAGTAGGATAGGTGTTCATTCTTCTCAAAATTTTTGGTAGAATTCAGCTGTGAAGCTGTCTGGACCTGGGCTTTTGTTTGATGGAATATTTCTGATTACAGTTTCAATTTCCATGCTTGTGATGAGTCTGTTAAGATTTTCTTTCTTCCTGGTTCCGTTTTGGAAAGTTGTACTTTTCTAAGAATTTGTCCATTTCTTCCACGTTGTCCATTTTATTGGCATATAATTGCTGATAGTAGTCTCTTATGATCCTTTGTATTTCTGTGTTGTCTATTGTGATCTCTCCATTTTGATTTCTAATTTTATTGATTTGATTTTTCTCCCTTTATTTCTTGATGAGTCTGGCTAATGGTTTGTCAATTTTATTTATCCTCTCAAAGAACCAGCTTTTGGCTTTGTTGATTTTTGCTATGGTCTCTTTTGTTTCTTTTGCATCTTTTTCTGCCCTAATTTTTAAGATTTCTTTCCTTCTACTAACCCTGGGGTTCTTCATTTCTTCCTTTTCTAATTGCTTTAGGTGTAGAGTTAGGTTATTTATTTGACTTTTTTCTTGTTTCTTGAGGTATGCCTGTATTGCTATGAACTTTCCTCTTAGCACTGCTTTTATAGTGTCCCACAGGTTTGGGGTTGTTGTGTTTTCATTTTCATTCCTTTCTATGTATACTTTGATTTCTTTTTTGTTTTCTTCTGTGATTTGTTGATTATTCAGCAGCATGTTGTTCAGCCTACATATGTTGAAATTTTTAATAGTTTTTCTCCTGTAATTGAGATCTAATCTTACTGCATTGTGGTCAGAAAAGATGCTTGGAATGATTTCAGCTTTTTTGAATTTACCAAAGCTAGATTTATGGGCCAGGATGTGATCTATCCTGAAGAAGTTTCCGTGTGCACTTGAGAAAAAGGTGAAATTCATTGTTTTGGGGTGAAATGTCTTATAAATATCAATTAGGTCTAACTGGTCTATTGTATCATTTGAAGTTTGTGTTTCCTTGTTAATTTTCTGTTTAGTTGATCTATTCCTAGGTGTGAGTGGGGTATTAAAGTCTCCTACTATTATTGTGTTATTGTTAATTTCCCCTTTCTTACTTGTTATCATTTGTCTTACATATTGTGGTGCTCCTATGTTGGATGCATGTATATTTATAATTGTTATATCTTCTTCTTAGATTGATCCTTTAATCATTATGTAGTGTCCTTCTTTGTCTCTTTTCACAGCCTTTGTTTTAAAGTGTATTTTATCTGATATGAGTGTTGCTTCTCCTGCTTTCTTTTGGTCTCTATTTGCATAGAATATCTTTTTCCAGCCCTTCACTTTCAGTCTGTATGTGTCCCTTGTTTTGAGGGTCTCTTGCAGACAACATATATAGGGGTCTTGTTTTTGTATCCATTCAGCCAGTCTTCATCTTTTGGTTGGGGCATTCAACCCATTTACATTTAAGGTAATTATTGATAAGTATGATCCCATTAGGCTTCCCTGGTGGCTCAGATGGTAAAGCGTCTGCCTACAATGTGGAAGACCCAGGTTCAATCCCTGGGTTAGGAAGATCCTCTGGAGAAGGCAATGGCGCCCCACTCCAGTACTCTTGCCTGGAAAATCCCATGCATGGAGGAGCCTGGTGGGCTACAATCTATGGGATCTCAAAGAGTCGGACACGACTGAGAAACTTCACCTCACCTCACCTCACGATGCCATTGCCATTTACTTTATTGTTTTGGGTTCAAGTTTATACACCCTTTTTGTGTTTCCTGTCTAGAGAAGATCCTTTAGCATTTGTTCGAGAGCTGGTTTGGTGGTGCTGAATTCTCTCAGCTTTTGCTTGTCTGTAAAGCTTTTGATTTCTCCTTCATATTTGAATGAGATCCTTGCTGGGTACAGTAATCTGGGCTGTAGGTCATTTTCTTTCATCACTTTAAGTAAGTCCTTCCATTCCCTCCTGGCCTGAAGAGTTTCTATTGAAAGATTAGCTGTTATCCTTATGGGAATCCCCTTGTGTGTTATTTGTTGTTTTTCCCTTGCTGCTTTTAATATTTGTTCTTTGTGTTTGATCTTTGTTAATTTGATTAATATGTGTCTTGGGGTGTTTCACCTTGGGTTTATCCTGTCTGGGACTCTCTGGCTTTCTTGGACTTGGGTGATTATTTCCTTCCCCATTTTAGGGAAGTTTTCAACTATTATCTCCTCAAGTATTTTCTCATGGTCTTTCTTTTTGTCTTCTTCTTCTGGGACTCCTATGATTCGAATGTTGGGGCATTTAACATTGTCCCTGAGGTCTCTCAGACTGTCCTCATTTCTTTTAATTCGTTTTTCTTTTTTCCTCTCTGATTTATTTATTTTTACCATTCTATCTTCTACCTCACTAATCCTATCTTCTGCCTCCATTATTCTACTATTTGTTCCCTCCAGAGTGTTTCTGATCTCATTTATTGCACTATTCATTATATATTGACTCTTTTATTTCTTCTAGGTCCTTGTTAAACCTTTCTTGCATCTTCTGAATCCTTGTCTCCAGGCTATTTATCTGTGATTCCATTTTGTTTTCAAGATTCTGGATCATTTTCACTATCATTGTTCTGAATTCTTTATCAGGTAGATTCCCTATCTCTTCCTCTTTTGTTTGGTTTGGTGGGCATTTCTCCTGTTCCTTTACCTGCTGGGTATTCCTCTGTCTCTTCATCTTGTTTATATTGCTGAGTTTGGGGTGGCCTTTCTGTATTTTGGCAGTTTGTGGAGTTCTCTTTATTGTGGAGTTTCCTCACTGTGGGTGGGGTTGTACAGGTGTCTTGTGAAGGTTTCTTGGTTAGATAAGCTTGTGTCGGTGTTCTGGAGGGTGGGGCTGGACTTCTTCTCTCTGGAGTGCAATGAAGTGTCCAATAATGAGTTATGAGATATCAATGGGTTTGGAGTGACTTTGGCCAGCCAGTATATTGAAGCTCAGGGCTATGTTCCTGTGTTGCTGGAGAATTTGTGTGGTATGTCTTGCTCTGGAACTTGTTGGCTCTTGGGTGGAGCTTGGTTTCAGTGTAGGTATGGAGGCGTTTGATGAGCTCCTGTCTATTAATGTTCACTGGGGTCAGGAGTTCTCTGGTGTTCTCAGGATTTGGACTTAAGCCTCCTGCTTCTGGTTTTCAGTCTTATTTTTACAGTAGCCTCAAGACTTCTCCATCTATACAGCACTGTTGATAAAACATCTAGGTTAAAGATGAAAAGTTTCTCCACAGTGAGGGACACCCAGAGAGGTTCACAGAATTACATAGAGAAGAGAAGAGGGAGGAGGGAGATAGAGGTGACCAGGATGAGATGAGGTGGAATAAAAAGAGGAGAGAGCAAGCTAGCCAGTAATCACTTCCTTATGTGCACTCCGCAGTCTGGACCACTCAGAGATTTTCACGGAGTTATACAGAGAAGAGAAGAGGGAAGAAGGAGACAGAGCGGGCCAGGAGGATAAAGGCGGTGGGGGAGGGATCAAAAGGAGAGAGACAGATCCAGCCAGTAATCAGTTTCCCTAAGTGTTCTCCACTGTCTGGAACACACAAAGAGATTCTCAGAATTGGGCAGAGGAGAGAAGGGGGAGGGAGGAGATAGAGGCGACCTGGTGGAGAAAAAGGAGAGTCCAAAGGGGGAGAGAGCAGTCAAGCCAGTAATCTCACTCCCGCGTAAAAATGGGTACTGAAGATTGGGTTCTTAAAGGTACAAAATTGATACTAAATACCAAAAAGCAAAGATTAAAAATCTAGAGTAGAGGTTGGATTTTCAAAAATACAATATTAAAGAAAAAGAGAAAAAAAAACATAGTCACAAAAATTATGAAATATATATGTATGAAGATTGCTTTAAAAAATAGGGTCCCTCTTTTTTTTCGCAAAGTAATAGTAGATTATAAAAATGAAAATTAAAGGAGTAATAGAGGAATTAAAAATAAAAACAATTAAAAAATTAAAGAATGATAGTAAAAATAGTAAAAATATATCTAGGACTTTGGTGTTGTTATGGGCAGTGTGGGGTCAGTTCATTTTTGGGTAGTTCCTTGATCCGGCTTATATTTCTCAAGATCTATAGGTCCCTTCCTATGTAGTCAGTACTATCTACAGGGTTTTAATCTATTGCACCTGTCACTTCCAAGGAGGGTCCCTCTGTTTTAGCTTCTTTTGTTTGCTGGTCTCTTCAGTGTCTCATTTCAGCCCTGGCACAAGGTGGCGGTGGTGGCCACTCTTTTAGGCTCACTTTTTCAGTTGTGCTGTGGGGAGAGAGGGACACTACAAACAAATAACAGTGGTGTGTGCTCGGAGCATCTCAGCCACACTGCGTTTGCCCATGCTCACGGTGAGTGTTCTTTCCCTGTCTACACTGCTTAGGCTATAGGTTGCTTTGCTGGGAACTGTCTGAGGTCAGCCCTGGGTTGTATGCACTTCCCAGGTCTAAGCCGCTCAGCTTCAGATATTTGGGTAGTCCTCAGAGGTGCAGACTTGGTTAGGCCTGCGTTTTGTGCCCTTCCCAGATCCAAGCAGCTCAGGTGACCAGGTGTTTGGCGAATGCGGTCGCTGCAACTTAATTCTTCCCCTGTCCCTGCCACTCATTTTTCTGGGTGTACATCTGCCGCACCTTCTCAGGCAGATGTTGACTGTCCAGAATCCCAAGAAGTCTTGGTTAGCAATGAAGCCTGCTTGCAGTTCGGTAGATAATGCCTGTCTGGGGCCGCGATTGCCCCCTTCTGGCTCTGGCTGCCCTCGCCTGCCTGTCTCCAGAGGGGGATGGGCCGGCCTGCAGCCGGCTAGCTCTGCCCAGTCCTTTGTTCTGTGAGTGGGCCTGATGATGTCTTAGGTTAGGGCTTTTCGCATAGCTCTAGTCACTGTTCTGTGAGCAGGCCTGGTGGTATCTTAGGTTAAGGCTTTTCGTGTGGTAGTTATCCCACAGTCTGGTTTGCTAGCCCAAGTTAGTCCTCTCAGATTGCCCTCGGGGCATTTAGGCCTGGTCCTTACTCTAAGCAATGCAGCCCGTGCCTCCCTGCCCAGCCCCCACTTGCTAGTGGTGGATGCAGGCGCCTGCGCTGCTTCTCCACTGGGGGAGTTACCACTGGGCACGTAATCTGTGGGTTTTAATTATTTATTTATTTTTCCTCCCGGTTATGTTGCCCTCTGTGGTTCCAAGGCTCACCTCAGACTTGGCAGTGAGAGTGTTTCCTGGTGTTTGGAAACTTCTTTTTTAAGACTCCCTTCCTGGGACAGAGCTCTGTCCCTACCTCTTTTGTCTCTCTTTTTATCTTTTATATTTTTTCCTACCTCCTTTTGAAGACAATGGGCTGCTTTTCTGGGTGCCTGATGTACTCTGCCGGCATTCAGAAGTAGTTTTGTGGAATTTTCTCAGTGTTCAAATGTTCTTTTGATGAATTTGTGGGGGGAAAAGTGTTCTCCCCATCCTATTCCTCCGCCATCTTCTACTTTGTACTTTAAACACTCAAATATTTCAGCTGTAAAGAATTGGTCTGTTATTTCTCTTTCTTCTTCATTTTCTTCATTCATTCTTTTTGAATTTCTATTGGGTGTTGGATTTCTATGATGGTTCCTTATAACTCATCTTTTCCATAGTACTTTCTGACTCTTTACATTTCTGCTTTAGACTCTAGAAGAATGGCTCAACTTTATTTTCTATTTTAAATTTCATTTAGATAATTGTCTTTCTGGCACTTTCCAGCCTCTAGTAATCTTTTGATATGTCTTATTGGCTGATAATATCTCTCCTACTTTTTTTTCTCAGTTATGTATTAATTCTATATTTATAAAAGGCTTCTCTTTTGGTTTATTTTATTTTGTTTTAAATTTTTGGCTTCACTGGGTCTTCATTGCTTTTGCACAGGCTTTCTCTAGTTGCACTGAGTAGTATGCAGACTTCTCATTGCAGTGGCTTCTCTTGTTATGGAGCACACACATCTAGGCAAATCATGATAAAACTTCTGAAAATCAAAGACAAAAAGAAAACTTTTCTTTTTGAAAGAAAACATCTAGGGAAAAAAAAAGATATATTGCCCTCACAGGAGCTAATAAAGGTAAAATAAGAGTGACAACTATCCTCTCTAAGTAAACAATGGAATCCAGAAAATAATGGAAAGATAGCCTTTAAAGCACTAAAATAAATTAATATATAGAACAGCTTATAATTAAAACCTAGTCTATTTCTTTTGTTTAATTTTCTGTTCAATAAGGAATGTCACTGTTCATTAAGACAATACTTTCCTGGAATAATGTCCAGTTTCACAAAACCTTAAGAAAGATTTCATAGTGGAAAAAACATTGAGTTTAGGAGACTTGAAGATCATTGTGAAAAATCATAATTTAAACAGTTAATTCTGTAAGATGATGGGCTAGGTAGCGTAAATAATATCCATCCTCTGTGTGTGTGCTAAGTTGCTTTTCTGTGACCCCATGGAATGTAGCCTGCCGGGCTCCTCTGTCTATGTGATTCTCCAGGCAAGAATACTGGAGTGGGTTGCCACGCCCTTCTCCAGCAGATCTTCCAAACCCAGGGTTTGAACCCAGATCTCTTGCATTTCAGGTGGATTCTTTATTGTCTGAGCCACCAGGAAAGCCTTTAATATGTTCTAAATGGTTGAGTCATGCTCAATCTAGAGTCAATTTTTTAACTCTCTTTAGCTCTGCTGCTGCTGCTAAGTCGCCTCAGTCGTGTCTGACTCTGTGTGACCCCATAGACGGCAGCCCACCAGGCTCCTCTGTCCCTGGGATTCTCCAGGCAAAAACACTGGAGTGGGTTGCCATTTCCTTCTCCAATGCAGGAAAGTGAAAAGTGAGAGTGAAGTTGCTCAGTCATGTCTGACCCTTAGCGACCCCATGGACTGCAGCCTACCAGGCTCCTCCGCCCATGGGATTTCCCAGGCAAGAGTACTGGAGTGGGGTGCCATTGCCTTCTCTGCCCTTTAGCTCTAAAGTTTGATAATTTCTAAATCTCCTTCATAACATTTATCATAAGAAAGTTGACTCTTAGGTTAACTATAGCAATATTTGATAAACATTTTAAGGGCAATAATGAAATAAAAATTTTATGAATGGAGGGTGTGTACAATATAGGGTTTATAAAGAGAGGTCAAAGTGGATCTTTTTAAGAACTGTTAGATAATAATTTTTAAAATGGGATTGTCTATTTTATATTCATCAGATATTATAAAGATAACATTGAGAGGCAGTATAAGATAATGAGTGAAGACTTGTGTTATGGAGTTTGACTTCCTACTTGAAAACAACAGCTCTCAAAATTACTAGCTATGTGACATTTGGAAATTTCTTAGTTCAGTTCAGTCGCCCAATCGTGTCCGACTCTTTGCGACCCTATGAATCACAGCACGCCAGGCCTCCCTGTCCATCACCAACTCCCGGAGTTCACTCAGACTCACATCCATCGAGTCCGTGATGCCATCCAGCCATCTCATCCTCGGTCGTCCCCTTCTCCTACTGCCCCCAATCCCTCCCAGCATCACAGTCTTTTTCCAATGAGTCAACTCTTTGCATCAGGTGGCCAAAGTACTGGAGCTTCAGTTTCAGCATCATTCCTTCCAAAGAAATCCCAGGGCTGATCTCCTTCAGAGTGGACTGGTTGGATCTCCTTGCAGTCCAGGGACTCTCAAGAGTCTTCTCCAACACCACAGTCCAAAAGCATCAATTCTTCAGCACTCAGCCTTCTTCACAGTCCAACTCTCACATCCATACATGACCACAGGAAAAACCATAGCCTTGACTAGACGGACCTTAGTCGGCAAAGTAATGTCTCTGCTTTTGAATATATGATCTAGGTTGGTCATAACTTTTCTTCCAAGGAGTAAGCGTCTTTTCATTTCATGGCTGCAGTCACCATCTGCAGTGATTTTGGAGCCCCCCAAAAATAAAGTCTGACACTGTTTCCACTGTTTCCCCATCTATTTCCCATGAAGTTATGGGACCGGATGCCATGATCTTCGTTTTCTGAATGTTGAGCTTTAAGCCAACTTTTTTGCTCTCCTCTTTCACTTTCATCAAGAGGCTTTTCAGCTCCTCTTCACTTTCTGCCATAAGGGTGGTGTCATCTGCATATCTGAGGATATTGATATTTCTCCCAGAAATCTTGATTCCAGCTTGTGTTTCTTCCAGTCCAGCGTTTCTCATGATGTACTCTGCGTATAAGTTAAATAAGCAGGGTGACAATATACAGCCTTGATGTACTCCTTTTCCTATTTGGAACCATTCTGTTGTTCCATGTCCAGTTCTAACTATTGCTTCCTGACCTGCATACAGATTTCTCAAGAGGCAGGTTAGGTGATCTGGTATTCCCATCTCTTTCAGAATTTTCCACAGTTTATTGTGATCCACACAGTCAAAGGCTTTGGCATAGTCAATAAAGCAGAAATAGATGTTTTTCTGGAATTCTCTTGCTTTTTCTATGATCCAGCAGATGTTGGCAATTTGATCTCTGGTTCCTCTGCCTTTTCTAAACCAGCTTGAACATCTGGAAGTTCACGGTTCACGTGTTGCTGAAGCCTGGCTTGGAGAATTTTGAGCATTACTTTTCTAGTGTGTGAGATGAGTGCAATTGTGCTATAGTTTGAACATTCTTTTGCATTGCCTTTCTTTGGAATTGGAATGAAAACTGACCTTTTCCAGTCCTGTGGCCACTGCTGAGTTTTCCAAATTTGCTGGCATATTGAGTGCAGCACTTTCACAGCATCATCTTTCAGGATTTGAAATAATTCGACTGGAATTTCATCACTTCCACTAGCTTTGTTTGTAGTGATGCTTTCTAAGGCCCACTTGACTTCACATTCCAGGATGTCTGGCTCTAGATTAGTGATCATATCATCATGATTATCTGGGTCCTGAAGATCTTTTTTGTACAGTTCTTCTGTGTATTCTTGCCACCTCTTCTTAATATCTTCTGCTTCTGTTAGGTCCATATCATTTCTGTCCTTTATCAAGCCCATCCTTGCATGAAATGTTCCCTTGGTATCTCTAATTTTCTTGAAGAGATCTCTAGTCTCCCGTTCTGTTGTTTTCCTCTATTTCTTTGCATTGATCACTGAAGAAGGCTGTCTTATCTCTTCTTGCTATTCTTTGGAACTCTGCATTCAGATGCTTATATCTTTCCTTTTCTCCTTTGCTTTTCACCTCTCTTCTCTTCACAGCTATTTGTAAGGCCTCCCCAGACAGCCATTTTGCCTTTTTGCCTTTCTTTTCCATGGGGATGGTCTTCATCCCTGTCTCCTGTACAATGTCACGAACCTGATTCCATAGTTCATCAGGCACTCTGTCTATCAGATCTAGGCCCTTAAATCTATTTCTCACTTCCACTGTATAATCATAAGGGATTTGATTTAGGTCATACCTGAATGGTCTAGTGGTTTTCCCTAAATTTCTTAACCTACCTGAATTTCAGTTTCTACATCTATAAAGCCTTTTAAAGGTTATGACATAAAATTGTAAGCTTTCTTCAGTTGTTAGGTTTTTGTTTTTGGCCACTCCATGTGGCTTTGGGATCTTAGTTCCCTGACCAGGGATCAAACCCAGGTAGCTATAGTGAAAGCACTGATTCCTAACCACTAGACCACTAGGGTTAGGGAATTCTCATTAGCTATTATTATCATAATAAAAGCTGGCAAAACAAAGTTAGTACATTCAAAGTAATTGTATAATATTTTTTGCTAGATTCTGGTATTTGGCTCAGACAAAACAAATACCCAAGGAACTTTGAATTTTACAAAACAATGAAAGAATTAAAAAAGAGAAAAAATTATTGAATTTCTATGAATAGTAGGAATTGTGTTGACAGTTTACTTATGTAATTTTTTTTAACCTTACAGTGAGTTTATAATGTAGGTATTATTTTTATTATTTTACAAATAAGGAAACTGTCTTAGAGATGTTAAATATCCTATATTTTTGCCAATCTAACAAAATAATCATTTATCAGTGATCAAAAGGGATGAATTTCAGGGAGAAGACTGGTTTTCTTATATGAATTCTAGAAAAAAAATTATTATTAGCTGCTTCAATATAAAACTGATTCTACTGTAATTATAATCATACATCTGCTATTAACAATGCTACATTTCTTTGTTGGCTGATTATTTAATCTATTGATTTCTTTTAATTATCATTTTATTTGCAGTAGAATCAATCAACTCTAGACTAAATTAAAAGTAGATTAAGTACAGCTTTTCATTCTAAGAAATACCTCACTCATTTCTACTTTTATGTACCCTCAGTTCAGTTCAGTCTTCAGTCGTGTCCGACTCTTTGTGACCCCATGAACCACAGCATGCCAGGCCTCCCTGTCCATCACCAACTCCCGGAGCCCACCCAAACCCATGTCCATTGAGTCGGTAATGCCATCCAACCATCTCATCCTTTGTCGTCCCCATCTCCTCTTGCCCTCAATCTTTCCTAGCATCAGGGTCTTTTCCAATGAGTCAGCTCTTCGCATCAGGTGGCCAAAGTATTGGAGTTTCAGCCTCAACATCAATCCTTCCAATGAACACACAGGACTGATCTCCTTTAGGATGGTCTGGTTGGATCTCCTTGCAGTCCAAGGGACTCTCAAGGGTCTTCTCTAACACCACAGTTCAAAAGCATCAATTCTGCAGCATTCAGCTTTCTTTATAGTTCAACTCTCACACATACCCTATCCTTCAATAAAAAATAGTTTTGGAAAAATATATGAAATCAATCTTTTATAATGTGATATAAATTCAAATTGTTTTTCCTTCTCAGGAGATTATCTAGAATCTTATCTTCCCTTTAATAGACATTTTACTCTATTAAAAGAAATCTGAGCTTTTGTGAGGAAGCAAGGTAGATTTGAGTAAGTGTATAGAAATATCATAAATTAGGTGCAGGGTAATTTACCTATATTTTATACAAACCGTAAAATAAAAACAAACTTATTAGATATATCTTCTTGTTGAAAAAAGATTTAAATGATTTTTCAAATGTCAAATGTCACTTTATAAAGTCTTTTTAAAACTAAGTCTTTCTTTTATTGATCACCAGACTCTGACCTTCAATAATTTGGAAGTTCCAAGTTTTTATATAAAGTCCAATCATGAAGTTTGATTATCTACAGTTGTTGAATTTAGGTATCATCACTATACTTGGGTTACATTAGCAGAATTTGTTCCTTTTAAAGATTGCTTATGTTTGGATATGTGTATGCCTGGCTATTCTCAATTAGATCAGACATGCTGATCAAGAATAATGAAGTGAAGTACTGATAATGTATTTCTTGGACAATTTCAGTGAACAGGAAATATTTGTCTCTGTTAGCCTAAGACTAGAATGCTATGGCAGGCTTCCCAGGTGCCTCAGTGAGTAAAGAATCCACTTGTGATGCAGGAGATGTGGGTTTGATCCCCAAGTCAGGAAAATCCTCTGAAGGAGGTATGGCAACCCACTGCAATATTCTTGCCTGGGGAATCCCATAGACAGAGGCGCCTGGCGAGCTACAGTCCATAAGATCACAAAGAGTTGGACACGACTGAAGTAACTGAGTACGCATGCACTCAGGATGCTATGGCAAAGAGAACAATGAGTCAATATGTTAAAGAAGATGGAATCAGGCTTCTCTTTTAAATAACAGCCCAAACTGAAATGTTCAACTCTGCTCCATGAGGTTATTCAGAGACACAAGTTTTTTCCATTGGTTGCCCAGTCATCCCCTTAGGATTGTCATTCTTTGCATGGTAGAAATGGAGTCTCTGTGGCTCCGGGTTGAGAAAGAGAAAGACAGTGTGATAGAGGCATACTCATGGTCCTAAGACTTAGATCCATTAGAGGCATGTGTCACATTTTATTCTATGGAGAAAAATAGTCACACAAGGCTGGAAATTTTTGTTTAGTTTTGTGTCTAGTAATAAAGGGAAAATACATTTTAGTCAACAGCTAACAGTCCTGACTTTATGACCTGTGCTGTTTCTGTTGGTCACATTGAGATTTCCTGATGATGTATCTTTACCTCTTGAAAAGGGTAAGCATTGATACAGTTCCTGTGTGGACTCTTAAACTGGAGAAATAATAACACCGTTTGTTATTTTTTCAGACTGGGTGCATTATTATATCCTGCTTATAGTGGTGAGAAATTATAATCTTTCTTTGAATAAGATCCTCTCCACTATTTTTTTTTTTAACTCACTGGGTCTCAGGAGGATGTGTATGTGTGCTAAGTTGCTTCAGTCGTGTCTGCCTCTTTGCGATCCTCTGGACTGTAGCCCTCCAGGCTCCTCTGTCCACGGTATTCTCCAGGCAAGAATACTGGAGTGGGTTGCTGTGCCCTTCTCCAGGAGATCTTCCCAACAGGGATTGAGCCCATGTTTCATCTGTCTCCTGAACTGGCAGGCGCATTCTTTACCACTAGCCCCAGCTGCGAAGCCCCTCAGGAGGATAGGAAGCAATATTAAAGTTCTGTAAGTTACTTATGTCTTGTGACTCTGTTTCTAGTCTCCCCCTTTTTTAGAGGGAAAAGAGCCAGCTTCTTCTAATTGTACAGTGAAAAATAAGTTCTTATAGATTAAAGCACATTTTAATGTCCTTTCTTCCTGAATCAGGGCTCTGTTTGAGCATTGCTTAATAGATGTCTTCTAATGTGTCTTCTTTTAAAATAATCGAGTATAGGCAACTTCTCAGGGGAAAGTCACCACAGAATTACTAATACATACTCCAGTTTAAAAGAACAAAGAATGATATCCACTTGTGTTGGATAATTATTCTCATAATTATTCTATTATAATCAAATTTATATTTTGCATATATAAAGATGCCAATAAAACCAAGAATTCCCTTCTCACTGATTATCATCTATGCTTAGTAGCATATGCCTAAATTTCTCAAGTAGAGGGACTTCCCTGATGGTCCAGTGGTTAAGGCCTGTGCTCTCAATGCAGGGGGTCCAGGTTCAATTCCTGGTCAGGGAACTAGATCCCACAGGCTGCAACTAGAACATCCCACATGCCACAACTAAGACCCAGTGCAGTCAAATAAATAAATTAAATATTTTTTAAAATTTCTCAGGTAGAAATTATTTATGTGTACTTAAAGACTTTTATTGCTACAATTCAAATCTCTCTGCAAAAATTAACTCTTTAAACTTTATAATCATTTTATATTTTATTCTGGCTGAATTTTCATTGATTTTCTTTAGGTTTTATTTTGATATGAGCAAGTAGAAAACTTAAAGTAGTTGTGAGCACGTCCATTGTTAAGGGAAATGAACAGAAAAGATTTTGTTTGTTTGTTTGAAAGACTTGTTTAATTTGTGGATTTGTTTTTCATGGAAGGTCACCTTGAGTTCCAGTTGATTAATAGAGGATAAATTAGAACTGATCATGCCCACTAAAAGAATTTATTATGTACAAAAGTCATTAAGCAGTCCCTGAATTTTTTAGCCTTTATTTTGAGTTAGAAAATTGCTATTGCTGATTTAATGAAAAAACACCCTCATTTACTATAGCACTGTGACAGTGCATTACTTACCTCGACTCTTAGCTTGTTGGGACCTGGTGTCTACTCCTGTTGTCTGTGCCTGCTGACCTGTAGCCTCCATGCATGACTGCATCTCCATCCACCTTGGCCAGGTTGGGGTCCAGATCAGTAATGTCTGCTGGGAACGCTACTGCCTGGAGCATGGCATCCAGCCCAATGGCCAGAGGTGCAATGAAAAGACTACTGGGGGAGGATATAACTTCTTCAACACCTTCTTCAGTGACACAGGCACTGGAAGCATGTGACCAGCACAGTGTTTGTAGATCTGGAACCCACAGTCATTGATGAGGTTTGAACTGGCACCTACTGACAACTCTTGCACCCTGAGCAGCTCATCACTGGCAAAGAAGATGCTGCCAATAACCATGCCCAAGGTCCCTACACCATTGGCAAAGAGATCATTGACCTTGTCTTGCACTGAATTCAGAAACTGGCTGACCAGTGCACAGATCTTTTAGGGCTTCTTGGCTTTCCACAGCTTTGATGGGGGAACTGGTTCTGGGTTCACCTCCTTGCTGATGAAACATTTCTCTGTCAATTATGGCAAGAAGTGCAAGCTAGAGTTGAGCCCTACCCCAGCTTTCCACAGCTGTAGTTGAGCCCTACAAATCCATCCTCACCACCCACACCACCCTGAAGCACTCTGATTATGCCTTCATGGTAGACAATGAGGCCATCTATGACATCCGTCATAGAAACCTTGATATTGTGTGCCCAACCTACACAAATCTTAACCACCTTATTAGCCAGCTAGTGTCCTTCATCACTGCTTCCCTGAGGTTTGATGGAGCCCTGAACGTGGATCTGATAGAGTTCCAGACCAACCTGAACCTGGTGCCCTATCCCCGCATCCACTTCCCACTGGCCACATATGCCCCATCATCTCTGCTGAGAAAGCCTACCATGAACAGCTTTCTGTAGCAGAGATCATCAATGCTTACTTTGAACCAGCCAACCAGATGGTGAAATGTGACCCTCGCCATGGTAAATGGCTTGCTACTTGTACTGTGGTAATGTGGTTCCCACAGATGTCAATGCTGCTATTGCTACCATCAAGACCAAGTGCGGCATCCAGTTTGTGGACTGGTGCCCCGCTGGCTTCAAGGTTGGAATCAATTACCAGTCTCCTACTGTGGTACCTGGTGGAGACCTGGCCAAAGTATAGCAAGTTGTGTGCATGCTGAGCAATACCATAGCTATCACTGAGGCCTGGGCTCACCTGGACCACAAGTTTGACCTGATGTATGCAAAGCATGCCTTTGTTCACTGGTATGTGGGTGAGGGCATGGAGGAAAGAGAGTGTTCCGAGGCCCGTGAGGACATGGCTGCCCTTGAGGAGGATTATGAGGAGATTGGTATGGATTCTGCTGAAGGAGAGGGAACGGAAGAAGGTTGCCATTTCTTCGAGCCCTGCAGCATGTCATACTCAGAGCATCAGCATTAGGTGAAAGGTGTAAAAACTTTCTGACTAGATTGTCTTAGCTTTCAAGGGTGATCATGTATTGCTTTTCCATGTGCACCTGTAAGACTTCTTACTCAAAACTAAAAATTTTAAGAAAGAAAAAAAAGCACTGTGAGTTGAAAATAGCAAGATTTACTTCATCAGTTCAGTTCAGTCGCTCAGTCGTGTCCGACTCTTTGCGACCCCATGAACTGCAGCATGCCAGGCCTCCTTGTCCATCACCAACTCGCGGAGTTCACTCAGACTCATACTTACTTTTTATAAATCATGCTAAAAGTTTTGATAAAGAAATATGAAAATTTATATATCACTTTAAGGATAAAATGTATTGATGATAAATCCAAAGGGCGGGTGAAATAGAATTTAAGTAACATACTTTTGTTAGTAAGGATATTGATCTACCATTGATATTCTGAAGCTGTTATCAGTCAAATGTTAACATTTATTTTCAGCCCTTGGCCTACAGAGTTTTCTACTCACCAATTTTAATCTGTTTTTTAAAACTGGAAGAAACACTCCTTGATGATGAGGGAAGAGCTTTTCCCCTAATTGGAAAAAAAAAAAAAGATTCCTAATGTTGTAAGATTATTTGAGTGTTTAGGTCTTTGTAAACTGTAAAAAATGAACTTGTAAAATTTGTGTTAGGTAAATCTTTTACTTTAAATTGTGTTCAAGACATTATCATAGGTGCCTTAATTGTAATAGTGTGAATCCTTGAACTCTACTTTGGATCTAATTGACAACTATATTGTCACCTCTTGTACATGGACCATGTTTTAGTGGCTTCCCAGGTGGTGCTAGTGATAAAGGACCCACCTGCCAATGCAGGAGACATGAGACGTGGTTTTGATCCCTGAATTGGGAGGGTCTCTTGGAGGAGAGCATGGCAACCCACTCCAGTATTCTTGCCTGGAGAATCCCTATGGACAGAGGAGCCTGGCAGGCTGCAGTCCATTGGGTCACACAGAGTTGGATATGACTGAAGCAACTTAGCATGCCATATAAATGTTTTATTAAACTCTCTATACCTAGTTCTTGGTATATAGTAGATAATCAACAGTTTAAGTGGACACTCAATAATTCTTTAATAGGTTCATAGTCAAAATTAGTTCATAATTATTGATTCATTTTTTTCTATGTTATGTGAAAAGAGCTAAAGATGAGTAAGACAAATGATCTGGTTAATAGAGGAGAGGAAATTAGAAAAGGGCAAACATAACTACATAAAAAGTGAGGTAAAGTGAGTATCCTGAGATAAATGTAAACAGTGTAACAACAGAGGTTCGAGGGGCAGAGAGTTTGGAGATTCAGGAATGCCTTCAGGAGGCTGTGATATTTGAGGTAGTCATGATGGCAGAGGATGCATTCCATATAGATAGAGGATCGGTGCCAATCAGACTATTTTCTTCCTCTCAAGTGCCATAGATATTCCACAGCACTTAATTCATAATACATAATAATGATTTTGTGCAGAGGTTATTGCCCTCATTCCCTTCACTAGAATATAAACTTTTTGAGGGTTGTATGTTGATAAAGCTTGTGTCCTCTGTTAAATCTATGCGTGCTCTGTGCCCAGTAATATTTTAACAATTTACCTGTCTTTCAAACTACCAAAAATTTTAGTTTTGCTAATTGTGTTAAATCCGGACCAGCTGAATGTCATCTAGTGACCTCAGCTGACTTCATGTGGAGTTTAAGGATGATACCTATCCCCTACCTGATCCCTTGACTTGATATCATTAATCATGAAATATAATAAATTGTAAAATATGAAGTTTTCTGTTAGTTTGTTACATGGCCACAGATAGGTAGAGCAGGCTGTTATGAAGATTAAATGAGTGAACTTATATAAAAACTTAGCACTATCTGGTACATAGTAAATATTTCATAAACATTTGTTGTGCCATAACCACAATTATGAAATCTGTGTTTGTGTGTATGGGTCTGTGTGCTGTATGATTTGTAAAGTGAAAATGAACTTAAAATGAAAGGCAATAAAATGATACAGCTTCATACAGAACACGCTTTGAAAAGTAGTCATTCAATAAGAAATTCTTGCTTTTTTCTGGCTTAGCATTAAATACTGAGTTATTTTTTCTTCAAGGTGTTTATTGTTTCCTAGACTTTTTCTCATATCACTTTACACTGGTCTTCTGAATAGCCCATCTGAATAATCTTCAGTACTTTCTTGGCTTCAGTTCCCATCATTTGTTCATGAACCCCAAATATTTATTTTTAGCCCATCTTATTTTTGAACTTCAGATGTGAATATTTAATTGCTTACTGAAAATCTCCCAAGTGGTAAAAATGGAACCCAGCAACTCCTCATCTCTTCTCAAATTTCCACTCAGGTATTTAAGTCAAAACCTGAAAAAAATCTGGTCTAAGACCACAAACCACATTGGTTGTATGTTCACTAAAATAGGATCCTATCTGTAGGTGATAACTGAAAAGTTTGAAGTCTTCATAACAAAACTTATGTGCTGAAACTTCTAGGTGTATGAAACAGCAATGCATATAGATAGTGAAGGACATCTTATAAAGTACTTGATATTTGGGATATGCTAAGAAAACTGTAATAGCTTGGAAAGACTTCAGATTTAGACCTTTTTTATTCCTAGTTTGTTCTTCTTGCTCAAACCTTATTGAAGCTTGTGACCATATTCTTTAATTGAAATGTAATCTGAAGGATGTCAAACAGGCATATATTCATCATTTGTCCATATACTTCTTAATGATTTGGTACCTTTAGCAGTAATAGAGCCCATGGCTTTTTCCAACTGGCACACGACACCTTTCCTCTCCTCTCCATAACCTTGTCGAGAACAGCCATTATTCTACACCAGCCATGTGTCCTGAACTGTGCTGTGCTTAGTTGCTCAGTTGTGTCTGACTCTTTGTGACCCAATGGACTGTAGCCTGCCAGGTTCCTCTGTCCATGGGGATTCTTCAGGCAAGAATACTGGAGTGGGTTGCCATTTCCTACTCCAGGGGATCTTCCTGACCCAGGAATCGAAGCCATGTCTCTTGGGTCTCCTGCATTGGTTGGCAGATTCTTTACCACTGAGCCACCTAGGAAGTTTCACATAAATATTCTAAATCAAATTTAATAAAATATTTATATTTAATTATTTCCTGTCTCCTTGTGTCAATTTTTTCTGTATCATTTTTCATGTATTTTAATATGACTTTTGGTCATTTGTGATGCTCTTATCTTTAATTCCTGAAAATAATTTTAGCAAATATTTCAATGACCTGAATTGGGGAAACACTGTATCTTTCTGTTGAAGCTTTACCATATATGATAACATGCTTAAACTCAAAAGTAAGGGTTTTCAGGGAAATTATACTTGTTTAGTTTGTTCAATCTAGTGGTTGCCAGAGAACTTAAAAATGCATACCGTTTGTCATGCTGTTTATTCTTTAGTTGGAAAGACTTAGAACTTAAAAATTGATGCTTTAGTTAACTTCATGAATGCTTTTTCTAGTGCATGAACTAAGTGGGAGAGGAAATCTTTCATATGTATACTTTCCACTTGGTTAGACTACATAAGAGGCTTTTTTTCTCTTAAATGGCTTCCTTAGGTGCTCACTATCACCTCAGATGATTTCCAAAATTCCTTGACAATCAGTCTCAGGTGGGTTTGCTTTCTGAAGGTGAGATTCTTCCCTTCCATTGTCCTCATTATAATTTACTAAATCTGTGTGTCCTGTTTCTTTTGACTCTTTGCCTTTTTTCTTTCTTTTCTTAGGCTGCAGACTTTGTCTTGCCAATGTTTCTTCAGCTTTATGGGTGTATTATTATGTTTGTGTTGCCACAATGATTTTATAAAAATTTTATGTTAGAGGAGAGGTGTTTACCTCAGAATGTTTCATTTGACAAAATTATTTTTGCATAAGCTGGTGGCTCAGACTGTAAAGCGTCTGTCTACAATGCGGGAGACCTGGGTTAGATCCCTGGGTCAGGAAGATCCCCTGGAGAAGGAAATGGCAATCCACTCCAATGCTATTGCTTGGAAAATCCCATGGACAGAGGAGCCTGATAGGTTACAGTCCATGGGGTCTCAAAGAGTTGGACACGACTGAGCGACTTCACTTTCACTTTAACCTGAAACCTTCGCTGCTCCTCAGATGGGTTCTAAATATTCTTGACTTTTCAGAAACATCAGTTGCATAAAATAAAGCATATCTGTAACATGCTTATAAGCATGTGCTAATGTAATAGGACTAAAGGACATGGAGTGTTTTGGAAGAGAATCTTAATTAGCTGCTTTCGTAGAAACAGCTACAGCTCTACTTTCCACTTGGCATAGAAAATGGACTTTGGTCTTTAGATCAGCTCATGTAAGACAATTAACTGGCAGGAAAGTCAGTGATCTTTGCTACATGGATCCAACAATATCAGGGAGGTGTTAGAATAACTTAAACTTTCCCAGTGAGCTTCAGGGCTTTAATGAGAAGATTTTCTATTCTTGTGTGATTAATATTGCTCTGTAAGAGAAAGAGGACTTTTTCTTTTTCCCCCTGAAGGAAATGTAGAGCAAAAGACTTCATGATAAGTGATTAAGAGGAAGTTTAGAAGTGGTTAATCCCTTATAGCCCATAGGGAATTAATTATTTTTAACCAATAATAGCCACCAGCATGTATAACCTCTCCAGATAATTAATCCAGACTGCAATATTTAAAAAACCTCTTTTTAAACTACAATCATTTTAATTGTTTATTTTATGAGTTCAATCAATCAAGCAATCCATGCAGACTAGCTATGTAATTGTGTAAAACTGTGAACCTGTATCATGATTTTTTTTTTTTTTTAGCTGCATGGTTTGTGGGATCTTAGTTCCCTGACCAGGAACCAAACTCCTGGCAGTGAAAGGGCTGAGTCCTAACCACTGGACTGCCAGGGAATTCCCTTTATCCTGTATTTAGTGACACTGTTATTATTTATAAATAATAGTGTCTGTAAAAATAGTCATTGTGAAAAAGTGAAAGTGAAAGTTGCTCAGTTGTGTCCAACTCATTGCGACCCCATGTCCTATATAGTCTGTGGAATTCTCCAGGCCAGAATACTGGAGTGGTAGCTGTTCCCTTCTCCAGGGTATCTTCCCAACCCAGGGGTTGAACCCAGGTCTCTTGCATTGCAGATGGATTCTTTACCAGCTGAGCCACCAGGGAATTATCACTGAGTCAAAATGGACAAACTGACCATGTGTGTACACATGTTTTGTGTGTGTGTGTGTGTGTAGGAGCACAGCTCTGTATGTGTGGGGACATTTTGAAAGTCAGTAGGTTAAGAGAAACAGGATGGGAATGAAAGAATAAGAAAAAGAGTCCAAAAGAGTCGCTGAACTAAGATATTACTAGGATATGTGCGCATACACAATCAGTGGCTTCTTTGCATAAACACAACTCTTTTTTGCATTATTGGTTTTCATTGTCACTTATACACTAAAGCAGATTTTAAGATGTCAAGGAGAAGTGAGAATTTGATAAGTAGAAGCATCCAAAAGAAGTGGTGACAAGAAGTAGCAAGGATGTCAAGGGGAAGTTTGTGAGAGAAGTAAAATGCAAGTAGGTATTAAGTAGATGTTAACCATGCACATTGAGCAAAAAACTGGCCAGAAAGTTGATGAGGCTTAGGAGACTAGGGTGGATACTTAAATTTTAATTGGGGAAGTGGTAGCTATAGAGAAAAAGGAGAAAAAGCAAATGCCAGAGGATAGAGGAGGAAACCATTTCACTATTGGTATTAACTCTCTCTGAATGTGTTTGGGATGTTTTAATTTCAGCAGGGGACATCACTTTCACTCACTGAAAAATGTGGTTTAATTGATGGTGGTATAACTCAGCTATGCTTCTTTGGCCACTTGATGTGAAGAGCCAACTCACTGAAAAAGACCCTGATGCTGGGAAAAATGAGGGCAGGAGGAGAAGGCAGTGACAAAGAATGAGATGGTTGGATGGCATCACTCACTCAATGTACATGAGTATGAGCAAACTCCAGGAGATAGAGGACAGGCAAGCCTGGTGTGCTGCAGTCTGTGAGGTCACAGAGAGTCGGATATGTCTTAGCGACTGAAGCTTGTTAAGAAAGGTGGTCTCCTGCACACCGTCTTTCAACCCCAGCTTGGCCACATAAGAATGGGTCCTGGATCTAGATCAGTACACTTACCAAGAGATAAGGAAACCATACAGCCTTGCTGGGCTTATCACCTTGCGTAGGAATATCTTTCCCTGTTTCATAATCAGTGTGTGCTCCTTTCTACTGCTTAATGTCAGATGTCTATGACCCTCAGGCACCGCCCCCTCCAACTTTCTGTATTTCAGACCACACAGGGGAATGTCTGAGGTCCTTGCTCTGCAATAAGAAGTGAGGTGCATGCAGCCATACTATCTATGAGGCTGTAGAAAGGATCTGCTGGCCTTGGAGGACCAATGCATTGCAAAGGATTGGGTCTTGCTACTCTTTCGTCTCTTGCTACAAGCAAACACTGCACTACTTGATTCTGGTGTGTATGTTATCTGTGTGCAACCTTGAATACTGCTCTAGTCTTTAACTTGAGTATCACTTACCTGCCTCTTAAGCTTGGCTGTGCTGTGCTTGGTCGCATAGTCATGTCCGACTCTTTGCGACCTCATGGACTATAGCCTGCTAGACTCCTCTGTCCATGGGGATTCTTCAGGCAAGAATACTGAAAGTGAGTTGTCATGCCCTCCTTCAGGGGATCTTCCCAATGCAGAGACTGAACCCAGGTCTCCCGCCTTGCAGGCAGATTCTTTACCATCTTTGTCACCAGGGAAGCCCCTAAGCTTGGCTACACTCACGTTATTTTCTATCCTGGGGCATAGACCGACCATGTAGTGAACAGTGAAACAAAACCTTGCCAATCATTCAACAATCATAGTACCACTGACAATGACTACTTCAAGTCTATCAGTTTGTTGCTGCTTCTGTATCATTCTTAGGCCATAGAACATTGGCCAATCCATCAGTCAGCTCAGATTAGCTGATGTGCCTCTGACCAAACTTCTGAGATGAACCCACCACCTTTGCTCTCTGGTCTTATGGTCTTCCTCTCAGGAATTCTTCCAAGAATAAGGGGTGGGTTTCCTTATTGTTTGGGTTTCTCAGATCTCTCTAATGTCATGCTTAGAGGAATCTCCACTCCAACCCTCTCTTGCAACATTTGATATTACCATTAAAACTAGAATACAAATCATTACCAACAAAGATATTATTTACATGTCCTTGAACCAGAAAGCATACTCTTTTAAAATATTTCATGAAGGAAGGGATGGTATACCATCTATCTAGGATGGCAGAGAAAGGGGAAAATAATAAAAGAGTTAAATGTTCATATTGAGATTATTTGAACATTCACATTCTATCAAATTTGGATTTAACTATGCATGTTATTTTCAATAGAGTGGTACAAATAGATCTTAAGAAATAAACAACAAAAAAGAAACCTACTTTTTAAAAAATTGAAGTCAAGGAGATACGGAAATCCTTCCCATTTTAATAATTCTTTGATTACTGGCCTTTCTGTGGTTGAATTTCTATCAACAAAGATATTTGGAGATTAAGGCAATTAATCAGAAAAATCGGTTGAAAATAGCAATTGAAAAATAAGTGAAATTTCCTGCAGAATTCCAGGGTTTGGTACCTGTACACATATGATTCCTTAGGTGGATGCATAACTCTTTTCTTTACTCTTATGAAAAGGTTGTTCTCTAATTGTCACTGTATATAAAGTAAAATGAAGATAGATTATACACATATTCTAATTGACTAAAAGATTAAAATTGTGAGTCTTCCTAGAAATATGTCAGGATTCAAGAATATCTTATTGCAGTTTTCTTCCTACTGTAAATAAAGGGTCAACCAACATTTTCTAATAACTTACAATTGCCTCTTTTCTTGTTAGAACATGCCATCCAGCACTTTTTGATTAGATGTTCTCAGATAATAGCTGGGGCAGATTGACCAAAGGAGAGCAATTTCTTTAATCAGGATAACATAATGATTCCATCGCAAACTTCAGATGAGATGGTGGGTATTACCATTTTGTTGTTGTTGTCTGCTAATAGTGCTATATCCTTAGTGGAAGCAAAGACAGCTTTCTGCAGATCTCAATACAACTTTGTAAAAGACCGTAATAATGCCTTTAGAATCAAATCCATTTGCTGTTTCTAGTAGTTTGGTTATAATTGGAGGACAGGACTGAGCAGTGGGATGTAGTAAGTGAAAATCCGAATCTTCTGTGTGGTAAAGACAGTGACCTTGAGCTTCTCCATGATCTCAGGGTGTTTTGTGGGCATTGGTTTCTTTACCTATGAAAAGAAGGATTTGTCCAATATGTTCTGAGTTTTTTCTGATTCTAACTATATTTGGCTTATTTACCTAGAACTCAAGGGATTCTCTGAATCTGACTGGTGTGCGATATAAACATTGTGTGCGCAGCCACTCGGTTTCTGACTCTTGTGACTCCATGGACTGTAGGCTCCTCTGTCCATGGGATTTTCCACCACACTGGAGTGGGTTGCCATTTTCTTCTCCAGGGGATATTCCTGACCTAGGGATTGAACCCATGTCTTCTGTGCCTCCTGCATTGGCGGGCAGATTCTTTACCACTGAGCCACCTGGGAGGATTATAAAAAAATTTTGACTTCCAAATGGGGAGTTACAAATGTTGTATGGAAAATTGTTTGGTATCTCAACATTTGTGATTTGGGGAGCAGAATCAATGTGATTAAACTCATAAGCACAATGAATTGCCTGTTTACTTCAGTCAAAGAGAAATAATTGCCTAAAAATAATACGAACTAAGTGAAAACACAATACTCCATACACTAGTTGGAAGTATAAACATTATTATTTTTATATCTGATAACATGCCAGCTATGTCAGGATAAGTGGTTTGAATGTATTAAATGTAATGAATGTATTTAAAAAGAAGCTTTTTAGCTGGTTGAGCAGTTTATACTTTGTGAATATAATCAATATATTTATTATTTTCAAAATGTAAATCAGGAGGGCGAGGGATCAACATGGTGGAGTAGGAAGATTTTGAAATCACCTCTTTGCAAAAGCACAAACTTCAATTACCAAAAAAAATTGCAATTACTTACAAATTAACCCTTTCTGAGAATGCCCTGAAGTGTAGCAGAAAAGATTTTCCATAGCTAAAGATATAACAAAGAACCACAACCACATGGGTAGGAAGGATGGAGATGTGGTCTAGTCAGGACCCACACTCCCAGGTAGGTGACCATAGGCAGGAAGGATATCTCAATTGCTGAGATCTTCCTGGAGAAGTGAGGAGGTTCTCACCTGAACCCCACATTGAGTTGAGAGGCAATAGTTTGAAATGTCTCTGAGTCAGACCCACTTGGTGACTTGGAGAGCCTCTTGGAGAGGGACGAGGGAGCTTGGACTTTTTTGTGATCTTATTCTACCCTGCTGACAATGGCACTGGTTGGCACTGTTTTGGAATCCTCCCCATGGCGTATTAGCCCTGGGGGCCTGCCCCACCCACAAGCATACCTGTAGCAGTCACATGCCACTAGGCCTTGCAGCCAGTACTGCTGGAGGGCCTATCCTGCCCACCAGCATGCCCACAGCAACCATATAGGGCAAGGCCTTGCAATCAGTTGGTTCAGTGTACCCACAGCAGTCAGCCTCATCAAAATAGAAGGGAGCACACAGCCCATAAAGAAGACAGACACCCCGGAACATCTGTCTCTGGTGGCCAGAGGGGAGTCTGCTGCTGAGCTCATAGAGCATCTCCTACATAAGACCACTCTCCAAAGATTTGGAGACATAGGGCCTAATACACACCTAACACGTAGATATAAATTAAGGATTAGGCAAAATGAGAAGAAAGATAAATACATTTTAAATTTAAAAAAAAGGCAAGACAATACCTCAGAAAAAGAGCTAAGTGAGATGGAGATAAAAGGTCTACTTGATAATGAGTTCAAGGCAGTGATCATAAAGATGCATACCAAACTCGGGAGATGAATGCAACGACACAATGAGAACTTTAATAAAGAGTTAGAAATTATAAAAAGAACCAACTAGAACTAAAGAATTGGAGAAGGCAATGGCACCCCACTCCAGTACTCTTGCCTGGAAAATCCCATGGATGGAGGAGCCTGGTGGGCGGCAGTCCATGGGGTTGTGAAGAGTTGGACACAACTGAGTGATTTCACTTTCACTTTTCACTTTCATGCATTGAAGAAGGAAATGGCAACCCACTCCAGTGTTCTTGCCTGGAGAATCCCAGGGACGGGGGAGCCTGGTGGGCTGCTGTGTATGGGGTCGCACAGAGTCGGACACAACTGAAGTGACTTAGCAGCAGCAGAGCTAAAGAATACAATAACTTAAATGAAAAATATGCCAGAGAGAACCAACAGCAGATTAGAGCAGCCGTCCCCATCCTTTTTGGCATCAGGGACCAGTTGTGTGGAAGACAATTTTTCTGCAGAACAGGGGGTCAGCGGGGTGGGTAGGGAGGGATGATTTCAGGTTGATTCAAGCACATTAAATTTATTGTGCACTTTATTTATATTATTATCACTATTTCTATTATTTTATATGTGAAATACAATGAAATAATTGTGCAGCTCACCAGGATGCAGAACCAGATCATCAGGCATTATTAGATTCTCACAAGGAGCACACAGCCTAGACCCGTCACATGGGCAGTTCACACTAGGCTTTACCCTCCTGTGAGAATCTAATGGGCTTCTCTGGTGGCTCAGATCATAAAGAATTTGCCTGGGATGCAGGAGACCTGGGTTTGATCCCTGTGTTGGGAAGATGCCCTGGAGGAGGGCATGGCAACCCACTTCAGTATTCTTGCCTGGAAAATCCCATGGGATGCTGCCACTGTTCTGACAGGAGGCAGAGCTTGTAATGTGAGTGATGGGGAGTGGCTTTAAATACAGACGAGCTTGCTCCTCTCCTGTGAAGCCCGGTTCCTAATTGGCCATGGGTGGGTACTGGTCCATGGCCTGGGGGTTGGAGAGCCTTGGATTAGATGATACAGAACAGATCAGAGGTCCGGAGCACAGAGTAGTGGAAATCACTCAGCTGGAATAGCAAAAAGAAAAAAAATAAAATAAATTTGTATAGTTTAAGGGCCCTCTGGGACAGCTTCAGCAATTCTATCTGATAGAATCGTGTTGTTTGTATGACCATTTCTATTTTAATAGAAAAATATAGAAGTATGCTTTTAACTGACATTTCTTAAACATATAGAGTCAACTGATAATTTTCATGGATATAAAATTACTACTAATAGTTTATATTTCTTCAGTACCTGCACTGTTTTAAATCCTAATATTTATTTACCATTTGATCCTTTTAACAAACCTATGAGAAATTTAGTATTATTATAATCATACTCATCTTACAGATGAGGAGATTGAGAACCAGAGAAGTTTATTGATTTGCCTAAAGGTACACAGTCAGTAAGTGGTAAAGCCAAGGTTTGAAGTTTAGCATTCTAGTTTTATGCTCTTAACTAATTGTAATATTGACATCCAATGATGATTTCGGAAAGCACTACTAAATTATGTAAAATATATTAATGCATACTTATTTATTTATCTTTACTAACAAAAATGGGCCTTTTCATGTGCTCAAAGAAAACTTTCTCCTTCATTTACATCTGTAATTATAATCACTATTTCTTTGCACTTTGTAAAGTAAAAAGCTGTAACATCAACCTTTTCTTTTGTTTTAATCTGAGATTGCAACATTCAGTTATTGATTTCCTATTGTGTGCTAGAATATGTCAATACTACTAATCTTTTGCTTTTAATATTAGGGAGCTAATTTCTAACGAATTTCTCTGAACTGAGAAGTACTCTGCTCTCTATGAAGTCATAAGTAGTCCATATATATCTCTTTTGATTCTTTTAAGAGGACTTAGTTTTGTTAGCTTAATCTCACCCAGAATGTATTGTATTTAGAAATCATTGAATCATCTGTTTTACTCAAACAGCTGACATTCAATCACACATTAATATTACTTCACTTCTTATTCAGAGTTTTAAAACTCTATCTCTTTCATTATCTTTCAAAACCTTAAAAGGGATTGACAATTATAATGATGTGTCTTGTGATACAAAGCATAATAAATTGTAAATAAGCCATGAATAGGAATGAAATAAAAGAAAAAAGGCTAAGAAAAAACCCAGTCAAATAATGTACAATAGTTTCTTCTTTCAGTCAAGGAAATAAATACTTGTTGCAATAGAATCTAACTATTCTAAGACCCTTTAAGGACAATTTCTATTGCAAAGTGAGAACATTTGCAGTTCCATTTGAATAAAGCAGCACTTCTGGCCTATAAAAGTAGATAAGCTTTCAGAATTCTTCTTGTAGAAAAGACAAGCCTAATGGGGGGAAAAAAAAGCCCATCAGTAGATACATCTTAGCAAGGAAACAGTTTCCTAATGGTGGGCAAATAGGTCTCTGTTCCTGATTTAATGGCTATATTTCTATAAACACTGAATCTCAGAGGGTCACACTGATATATGGTTAGATGAGAAATTAAATTCCAGTGATTTTGTACTGAAATCTATGCTTTAAAAATGAAAAAGTTTTGATCAATCTGAAACTTAAGTTGAATCATTTTAGCTGTATCCAAACTTATTCAGAATATATATGAAATTATATCATGGAAATTTGATAATTTGGAGCTAAATTTTGCTTTTTTAGAGCTGTATACAGCTTTTCTGAACTCTAATCATATTGCTCAATCTTTTTATGGGTAGTAAAGTGAGTTTTTTAGGAAGTAGTGCATATCAGTTAGAAGGCTTTGTGAAGCCAGTGATTGAAAAACTGACTTAGGACAGTTTAAAAATAAGAAAATTTATTATCTTCCAGGATGGCATCAAGGTGGATTGATTCATCAACTCAACCTTGCCAGCAAGGGTCCAAATTCTTTTAGCCTCTACCCTGCTGCCTACAACACCAGCTTTATATACCCCTGGTTTCCTTAATGATCTTGAGATGGATGCTGTAAGGGTTTATGTTTTTGTCGTGTGTGTGTGTGTGTGTGTGTGTGTGTGTGTGTGTGTTTGAGAGAGAGAGAGAGAGTAAGATGGAGGGAGAGAGAGGCTTTTTATATGAACACTTGAATTAAGTTGGAATTATTTAAGAAAGAACTAAGATAAGATCCCACATGCCACACAACAGGGCTGGAAAAAGAAAAAGAGAACAGAAAGGAAGAAAGGATGCCTGGGCGATCGCCAGTGTCCAATACAGGGAAGCAACGTAAGAAAACAAAACCATGTTACTGTGTTTAATAATATTTGTAGATAGCATGCTGCTGCTGCTGCTGCTGCTGCTGCTGCTAAGTCGCTTCAGTCGTGTCCGACTCTGTGAGACCCCGGAGACGGCAGCTCACCAGGCTCCCCCATCCCTGGGATTCTCCAGGCAAGAACACTGGAGTGGGTTGCCATTTCCTTCTCCAGTGTATGAAAGTGGAGCTCCTTCTCCGTGGAGCCATATGATCAAGGTCTTCCATTGGGATGTGAGCAGAAGTGATGTGTGCCGCTTTCAGTTTATGCTTTTAAAGGGCAAGTGTAACACTTTATGGATGGTAGAAACAACAAGAAGGAATCTGGACACCTGGTGACTTTAAACAGAAGATCTAAACGTATCTAGCTGCATTGTTTACAAGATCTAAACATATCTAGAGGAGAAGGCAATGGCACCCCACTCCAGTACTCTTGCCTGGAAAATCCTATGGACAGAGGAGCCTGGTAGGCTGCAGTCCATGGCGTTGCTAAGAGTTGGACACGACTGAGCAACTTCACTTTCACTTTTCACTTTCCTGCATTGGAGAAGGCAATGGCAACCCACTCCAGTGTTCTTGCCTGGAGAATCCCAGGGATGGGGGAGCCTTGGTGGGCTGCCGTCTCTGGGGTCGCACAGAGTCGGACACGAATGAAGTGACTTAGCAGCAGCAGCAAACATAGTTTACAGGATCTAAACGTATCTAGATGCATCAGCCTAGATATGTATGTCTAGCCTGTAGAAGTCATTTTTAATTTAGGCTGAACCTATATCCCAATACCATAAACTATCTAGAAGTAAGGTGTGGCTCCTTAAGACTGGAAACTGAATTACAATCCTTCTGGGTACATTATGAAATACCTTGTTTGGTTTTAAATATTTTTAGGAGGGAGTAGCATCATATGGAACTCCCAATATTTTTATTTTGATATTGTAGTTCTTTATGCACACAGCAGATTTAACTGTTTTAAGGGAATTTACTCATTTTAAGCAATTACCATCCAATCACTTTGCTTAAAATAATCAAACCATTTGTGTGTGTGTGTGTGTATATATATATATGTATATATATACACACACACACAGCATACATCTCCACTGTTTACGTCTCAAAGCATTTTAACAAGCTATTGTGCTGGCAGAATTAATTAGATCTGAAAACTGGTATAATAAAAACAATAAAAGCTATAAGAATGCATTAAAATAGAATACCAAAATAATAGAAACTAAGGTTTTTTAAAGTTGTATTTGACTAGTCAAATGTTCCTTAATAACTAGATGCATCAGAATACATTGTTCATTATAATATTAAAAGGAATGTAATAAAATGAAAATTGAGGCAACAGAGAATTCAGTATGCATAATTATTTTAAATTTAAAATCTTCCCCATAATGAACATAGCTAAAAACATAAAAGACAAATGATAGAGGAATTAGAAGCAATTATCAAAGGAATTCTCAGCAGAAATTTTTGATTTAAATTAAAGCCTGTGATTAAAAATCTTCTGCCTCTTTGTCCTTCTCCACTTTTCCCACAATCTACTACAGCTGCAGCACCTTGCAACTTAATTTCTTTTCCTCCAAGACAGTCATGCTATGCTTGATCCATAGCAAGAATGTACATATCAACTTTAGGTCTTTTCTGGTTTTTGTTTTTACATGCACTAATCCTTGCACTTCTACATGCACTAATATTTAAAAGAACAAAGATGAAAATGCTATTGTATAAGTGAAAGTGAAGTCTCTCAGTCTTGTACGACTCTTAGCCACCCCATGGACTGCGGCCCACCAGGCTCCTCCGTCCATGGGATTTTCCAGGCAAGAGTGCTGAAGTGGGGTGCCATATGAAAATGGAATTATTTTCACCAACAAATTTTGTTACTTTAGTAAGTGAAAAGGGGGACATTTTCAATTTCATTTTTTTGAGGTTTGAAATGTAGTACATTGTATTTTGGTGACTGGGGCTGAATTATAAGTATTTAGGTGCCTTAAACGTGGAAAAGATTATCATGCATCATCTCCAGATATGATTCATTTATTCATTCAATCGAAAATGGTTTTGAGCATATGCTCAGGGAGTGTTCCAGGTGCTGGAGACACAGCATTGAACAAAATAACTTGTTCTTATTATGTTTACATTCTGGCGATGGAATTAATACACCGTAAAATAAAAGTATGAAGCAATTCAAGAAAGTTCTATTTTTTTGATGAATCTATTTTAGTTCTTTGGGAATGTACGATTCTTTTAAAATTGTACTCTTTTGTTACTAAATTGTGTTCCTTTGTTCAGTTCAGTTCAGTTCACTCAGTCATGTCTGATTCTTTGCGACCCCATGAACTGCAGCATGCCAGACCTCTCTGTCCATCACCAGCTCCCGGAGTTTACTCAGACTCATGTCCATAGAGTTGGTGATGCCATCCAACCATTTCATCCTCTGTCTTCCCCTTCTACTCCCACCTTCAATCTTTCCCAGCATCAGGGTCTTTTCCAATGAGTCAGTTCTTCACCTCAGGTGGCCAAAGTATTGGAGTTTCAACTTCAGCATCAGTCCTTCCAATGAATATTCAGGACTAATTTTCTTTAAGAGGGACTGGTTGGATTTCTTGGCAGTCAAAGGGACTCTCAAGAGTCTTCTCCAACACCACAGTTCAAAAGCATCAATTCTTTGGTGTTCAGCTTTCTTTATGGTCCAGCTCTCACATCCATACATGATTATTGGGAAAACCATAGCTTTGACCAGACGGACCTCTGCTTTTTAATATGCTCTCTAGGTTGGTCATAATTTTTCTTTCAAGGAACAAGCATCTTTTAATTTCATGGCTGCAGGCACCATCTGGAGTGATTTTGGAGACCCCCAAAATAAAATCTCTCACTGTTTCCATTATTTCCCCCATCTGTTTGCCATGAAGTGATGGGACTGGATGCCATGATCTTTGTTTTCTGAATGTTGAGTTTTAAGCCAAGTTTTTTACTCTCCTCTTTTTCACTTTTATTGGCTCTTTAGTTCTTCTTTGCTTTCTGCCATATGGGTGGTGTCATGTGTGTATCTGAGGTTATTGATATTTCCCCTGGCAATCTTGATTCCAGCTTGTGATTCAATCAGTCTGGCATTTCTCATGATGTACTCTGCATATAAGTTAAATAAGCAGGGTGACAATATATAGCCTTGATGTACTCCTTTCCCAATTTGGAACCAGTCTATTTTTTCATGTCCAGTTCTAACTGTTGCTTCTTGACCTGCATACAGATTTCTCAAGAGGCAGTTCAGGTGGTCTGGTATTCCCATCTCTTGAAGAATTTTCCACAGTTTGTTGTGATCTACAGAGTCAAAGGCTTTAGCATAGCCAATAAAGCAAAGTAGATATTTTTCTGGTATTCTCTTGCTTTTTCCATGATCCAGTGGATGTTGGCAATTTGATCGCTGGTTCCTCTGGCTTTTCTGAATCCAACTTGAATGTCTGGAAGTTCATAGTTCACATACTGTTGAAGCCTGGTTTGGAGAATTTTGAGCATTACTTTGCTAGTGTGTGAGTTGAGTGCAATTGTGTGGTAGTTTGAGCATTCTTTGGCACTGCCTATATGTTCCTTTGTGCGTATACTTAAATTACATATTGGCTAATACATATTGATACCATTTATTTGTTTAGTATATCCTTTGTCATTTTTCAAAAGTCACTGGTAATAAACAATTATAAAATAGTAATTAAAAATCCTTCATCTAATATATTTATTCACCCCTTTTGAAATTTATAAGGTCCAAAATGACCAACTCACATGAAAAAGTGGAGAAATTTTAAGTGATTTTAAAAGTTGAAATCATTAGTTGCATTTTGTTGAAGAGTGGTGTTAAGTTTATTTGGAATTCTGCATTCTTATATTTACATAATGCAGTGCCTACTTCACGGGGACATATCAGATAATTTCCCAATGTAATATAATATCTGACACATACCAAAAAATCTATATAATATATAGTCAGGAAAGTAACCATAACAATAAAGAAACAAGAGCGTAGCATCTTACTTAAAAACTAGATTATAATTAATATTGTTTTTTGGTAATATTTTATAGGAAAAATAATATTTTTTGAAAATTTTTTTGGTTAATGTCTACCTTCTTATATTTTAACTAATATTTTAACTAATACAATATTATGAGTGTTACCTTAAGAAATATTTATTTCCTCCTTTTTTAAATACTAAAGATAAGCTTTATTTTGAAATAATTTGGAATAATTATTTTGAAATAATATGGCAAGACCATTATAAAGAACCTTTTGTCTGACAATTTGAAACTGAGTTATGATATTATACCTCATCATTCTCAAATGTTTATTGTATAATCTCTACAAACACATTCTCCTACCTAACCACAATACAGTAATCAATGTCAGAATATTGACATTAAAACATTACTACCATTCAATCTGTAGTTCCAATTAACTGTTTATCACTGCCAATAATAGTCAATACAAGATCATGCATTTTCTTTAGCTGTCACTTAAAAAAATTTCAGAGCAGCTTTAAATTCACAGCAAAACTAAGTGAAAATATAGAGTTGCCATATATTTACTCCCTGCCCTCATACACTTAGACTTACAGGTTCCTCTTTAGCAATATCCCACACCAGACTGGTTGTTGTTTAGCTGCTCAGTCGTGTCCGATTCTTTGCGACCTCACGGACTGCAGCCTACCAGGTTCCTCTGGCCATAGGATTTCCCAGGCAAGAATACTCAAGTGGCTGCCTTTTCCTTTTCCAGGGAATCTTTCCGACCCAGGGATTGAACCCACATCTTCTGCATTGGCAGGTGGATTCTTTACTTCTGAGCCATCTGGCAGGCCCACATCAACCCGATTGGTACATTTGTTATCATTGATAAATCCATACTGGCATATCATTACCATCCAAAGCCCATTAGCATTGTACATCCTGTGGTTTTTAACAAATATATAACATGTATCACCACAGTATCATATAGAATAGTTTCACTGCCCTGACAGTCCTGTGTGCTCTGCCTGTCTGTCCAACTAGCCCCTGGTAGTCATTGATGTTTTTACTGTCAATCCTTTTTCAGAATGCTGCTTATTATACTTGGAATCATAACAGGTTGTAGCCCTTTCAGATTGGCTTCTTTTACGTAGAAAAATGCATGAAACTTTCCTCCATGTATTTTCATGACTTGATAGCTCATTTCTTTTCAGCACTGAATAATATTTAATTGTCTGGATACAGTATCTCAATTTATTATCCATTTACCTATTGAAGGACATTTTGGTTACTTCTGAGTTTTGACAATTATCCGTAAAGCTGCTATAAACATCCATGTGCAGGTTTTTGCATGCACGAAGTTTTTCATCTCCTTTGGGTAAATACCATGCTGGATGGTATAGTAAGAGTGTATTTATTTTTGTAAGAAACTGCCAAGCTGTCTTCCAAAGTGGCTGTATTCTCATCAGCAATGAATGAGAATTTCTGTTGTACCACAACCTCATCAGCGTTTGGTGGTATCCTGTGTTTTGGATTTTGGTCTAATAAGTGTGTAGTGGTATTCCACTGTTGTTTTAATTTGCAATTACTAAATGATATATGATGTTGAATGTCTTTTAATATGCTTATTTATCATCTGTGTGTATTATTTGGTGAGCTGTCTGCTTAGGTCTTTAGTTCATTTTTTAATTGAGTTGTTCATTTGTTTATGGTTGAGTTAAAAGAGTTCTTTGTGTACTTGGATAACAGATCTTTATAAGATCTGTCTTTTGAAAATACTTTCTCCCCATCTGTGGGTTGCCTTTCATTTTCTTGGTAGTCTTTCACAGAGCAATTTTTAAAAAATGTTTCTTAAGTATTATAAATTTTTATTGATGTATAATTAACATAAAACATTATATTTGTTTCAGAGGTATAACATAATGATTCAATATTTATATGTATCGTGAAATAATCACCACATAAGTCTAGTTAATATCCTTAACCATACATAGTTACCAAATTATTCTTCTTGTGTTAAGAACTTTTATCTCCTGTTATTTAGTTCTTTGATATATTTCGTCAGAACTTTGCAGTTTTCCTCAGAGAGGTCTTCTGCATATTTTCTTGATTTTCTTTTTTATTTATTTTGGGCTGTGCTGGGTCTTCGTTGCTACACGGGCTTTTTCTCTAGTTTCAGCAAGAAGGAGCTACTCTCTAGTTGCGGTGCCTGGGCTTTCCGTTAGGTGGCGTCTCTTGTTGCCGGGCGCAGGCTCTAGGCGCGCAGGCTTCGGTGGCTGTGGGTCCTGGGCGCTGGCGTGCAGGCTCAGGGGTCGTGGTGCAGCGGCTCACTGCTCCGCGCCACGTCGGATCTTCCCGGACCCCTGTGTCTCCTGCACTGGCGGGCAGATCCTTTACTACTGAGCCACAGGGAAGCCCCTACATATTTTCTAAGATTTATAGATTTAAGTGTTTTATTTTGAGGGTGCTAATATAAATGATAATATATTTTTTTCCATTTAGTCATTTAATTGTTCAGAGTAAAGTTAGTAGTATTACTGTTGTATTGCGTGTTGAAGTCATGTTGCCTCAGTGAAGCAATTACATTCCTAGCATACAGATTTTAGTTTCTAGTGATCATTTCGGACTAAAAGATGAAAATGAGACTGTCCATACCCTTATTTTCTATACGATGATTTACTGGAACTCATTTTATATGATGCTGACACTGCTACATTATTCTGTATTTCTCAATTGTTTTTCACAATTCATTGAGTCATTTTGTCTCATATTATGATAGAAAGCTTCTGTCTTTAAAATATATGTATATATATATTTCAGCCATATATATACACATATATTTTTTCTCAGATTATTTTCCATTATAGGTTACGTAATGTGTTTTGAATTTCAATTTCTACTTGTTCATTGATGAGATCACTTTTTTTAATCTTCTGTTTAACTGAAAGAGCCGGTCAGTCTTCCCTGGACTTTATGGACTTTCTTCACATTATGAAATTTTCAGGCCGGTTGTTTAGTGGAATGTCTCTTTGTTTGATATTTTTCCATGATTAGATTCAGGTTGTGCGTTTTGGGCAGCTAGTTCTCAGAGTGATATTGTGCTCTTCTCATCTCATACTATCAAGTGGTGCGTGGTTTCCATTTGCCCCCTTACTGAAGACGTTCACTTTGATCCTTCTGGTAAGTAGGTGCCTGAGCGGTTTCTTCACTGTAATTTTACGCTTTCTATCCTCTTATATATTTTCAGGGAGACATTTAGATACTATACAAGTTTCCCATTTCCCATTAAAGTGTCACTGAATTTACTTTTCCAATTATCACCTACTGTGTAACAAATCATTCCAGAACATATTGATTTAAAATACCTCTTTTATCTTTCACATATCTGTAGGTGGATTGGGATATGTTAGACCATTCTTGCTTGGGGCGTCTCATAAGACTGAAGTCAAATAGCGGCTGGCCTGAAGTGACATGAAGGCTTGCCTGGGCTGGATGTACAGGTTGCTCACCCACCCACTCAGCATATCTGGGAGTTGAGTCTGGAGGTTAGCTGGATGATCAGCTGTGGCTGCCAAACAGAGGCCTCCAGCCATGGCTTCTTCATGTAATTTGGGTTTCTCATATCCTGGTAACTAAGTTCTGAGAGTGAGAGCAAGAAGGGCAGGGGAGGAAGAAGGAACATACACAAACATAGAATAATAGTTATGAACACACAAGCATTTATCATTGGTAGTTTGTGTTCTGCCCTGATAGGGTTACTTCCACAATATAAAAATGCTCAGGGCTTTTCTTATGGCACCATTGTTTCAATACCATATCATCAAATCCATTTCTACTTTCTATCCCCTACCTCTTTCCATCCCCTACCTCTTTCCACCCCTTCCCACCACCTCCCTGCTTTGAATATTGAACAGCCTCCTATCACTAATAATTCCTTTTTCTCTCCAAAAATAAGATTCTCCTTCTGGCTAGACTCCAGCCAGAGCCACTGCCAAGCCACTTCCCCCTCTACACATGCCTTCTTCCCACTCAAGTGATCTGATACCTTGAAACTGGGACATACAGGTACTGCTCTTGCTTAGCCTTATCTATTGGCTTTTGTAGAGAATCATTCAAGGAGAAAGGGAAAATATAAGAAGAAACTTTTCATTATTTTTCAGTTGAGCCAATTATTTTCTACATATTGATTTTAAAATTATTTAGTAAATAAGGCATATTGATAATGGGAGAGATTGACATAGAGACTTTGAAAAGTCTTCAAATGTAACTTGGAGGCTATTAGAAAAGTAGAAAAGGTAGCATCTGAAAAGTGAAAATTGTCATTTAAGAAAGAAAGGAATGAAGATTTCTATTGTCAGAAAGGAGCAAATATTTCTGTTTTCTTATTTTAGGATGCTTTCACCCCTATAATTGTATAATCTTTATCTTATACAAAACCCTCAAATTAGGAGAGCGATTTTTAACTTATTGAAGCACTCAATAACATTTTCCAACTAATTGTCTATGAATGGTGTTACTGGATAAGTATTATCATGTTTAAGCACTACTTAGAATGACTATTGAAAAAAGAAATACAGTGAATGCCATTGCTATTAATGTTCTTATGTTTATTTTTTATTGAAATGTAATCGACATATGATATTGCATGCATTAAAAATATATAGCATATTGATTTGAGATTCATATATATTGCAATATGATTAGCACCATAGTATTAGCTAACGCTTCTGTCATGTCACATATTTATCATTTCTATTTGTGGTGGGGATAACTAAGATACAGTCTCTTAGAAAGTTTGAAGTTTATAACACAATATTGCTGACTATGAGTTTCCTGAGTGACTCAGCAATAAAGAATCCACCTGCAGTACAGAAGACACAGGAGATGAGGGTTCAATCCCTGGGTCACGAAGATCTTCTGGAGGAGGCCATGGCAACCCACTCTAGTATCCTTGCCTGAAAAATCCCATGGACAGAGGAGCCTGATGGGCTACAGTCCATAGGGTCTCAAAGAGTCAGACATGACTTAAGCGACTGAATATGGTATGGCATGGTCCTCTTGACTATAATCATTATGCTATGCAGTTGATTTCCAAAACTTATCTTCTGTTTTCAAGTCTGTGCCCTTAGACAACAGCTCCTGAATTCCCCCACCCTCCTATTATTATACTCTCTGTTTTTACGAGTTTGGTTTATTTGAATTCCACATGTAAGTGATGTCATATAATATTTGCTTTTTTCTATCTACATTATATCACTTAACATAAGATCTTTAAGGTCCATTCATGTTGTTTCAACTAGCGGAATTTCATTCTTTCTCATGGCTGAATAATATTATATATATATATATCAGTTCAGTTCAGTCCCTCAGCCATGTCCGACTCTTTGCGATCTCATGAATTGCAGGCTGCCAGGCCTCCCTGTCCATCAACCAACTCCTGGAGTTCACTCAGACTCACGTCCATTGAGTCGGTGATGCCAGCCAGCCATCTCATCCTCTGTCGTCCCCTTTTCCTCCTGCCCCAAATCCCTCCCAGCATCAGAATCTTTTCCAATGAGTGAACTCTTCGCATAAGGTGGCCAAAGTATTGGAGTTTCAGCTTTAGCATCAGTCCTTCCAATGAACACCCAGGACTGATTTCTTTAGGATGGACTGGTTGGATCTCCTTGCAGTCCAAGGGACTCTCAAGAGTCTTCTCCAACACCACAGTTCAAAAGCATCAATTCTTTGGTGCTCACCTTTCTTCACAGTCCAACTCTCACATCCATACATGACCACTTGAAAAACCATAGCCTTGACTAGATGGAACTTTGTTGGCAAAGTAATGTCTCTGCTTTTGAATATGCTATCTATATTGGTCATAACTTTTCTTCCAAGGAGTAAGCGTCTTTTAATTTCATGGCTGCAGTCACCATCTGCAGTGATTTTGGAGCCCCCCAAAATAAAGTCTGTCACTGTTTCCATTGTTTCCCCATCTATTTGCCATGAAGTGATGGGACCAGATGCCATGATCTTCGTTTTCTGAATGTTGAGCTTTAAGTCAGCTTCTTTACATTCCTCTTTCACTTTCATCAAGAGGCTTTTTAATTCCTCTTCACTTTCTGCCGTGAGAGTGGTGTCATCTGCATATCTGAGGTTACTGATATTTCTCCTGGCAATCTTGATTCCAGCTTGTGCTTCTTCCAGTCCAGGGTTTCTCATGATGTACTCTGCATAGAAGTTCAATAAGCAGGGTGACAATATACAGCCTTGACATACTCCTTTACCTATTTGGAACCAGTCTGTTGTTCCATGTCCAGTTCTAACTGTTGCTTCCTGACCTGCATATAGGTTTCTCAAGAGGCAGATCAGGTGGTCTGGTATTCCCATCTCTTTCAGAATTTTCCACAGTTTATTGTGATCCACATAGTCAAAGGCTTTGGCATAGTCAATAAAGCAGAAAGAGATGTTTTTCTGGAACTCCCTTACTTTTTCCATGATCTAGAGGATGTTGGCAATTTGATCTCTGGTTCCTCTGCCTTTTCTAAAACCAGCTTGAACATCTGGAAGTTCACAATCCACATTATTGTTGAAGCCTGGCTTGGAGAATTTTGAGCATTACTTTTCTAGTGTGTGAGATGAGTGCGATTGTGCGGTAGTTTGAGCATTCTTTGACATTGCCTTTCTTTGGAAGTGGAATGGAAACTGAACTTTTCCAGTCCTGTGGCCACTGCTGAGTTTTCCAAATTTGCTGGCATATTGACTGCAGCACTTTCACAGCATTATCTTTCAGGATTTGAAACAGCTCCACTGGAATTCCATCACCTCCACTAGCTTTGTTCATAGTGATGCTTTCTAAGGCCCAATTGACTTCACATTCCAGGATGTCTGGCTCTAGGTGAGTGATCACATCATCATGAGTATCTTGATGATTGTCTTGATTATCTTGATGATTATATAGATTATATATATCTATATATGAAGGTGAAGGTGAAGTCACTCAGTCTTGTTCGATTCTTTGTGACCCCGTGGACTGTAACCTACTAGGCTTCTGTGTCCATGGGATTCTCCAGGCAAGAATACTGGAGTGGATTCCCATTTCCTTCTCCAGGCGATCTTCCCGACCCAGGGATCGAACCCGGGTCTCCCGCATTGGAGGCAGACGCTTTAACTTCTGAGCCACCAGGGAAGCCCATATATATATGTGTGTGTATATATATATATATATATATATATATATATATATATATATATATATATGCTGGCGACGGAATGAAAGACCAACACTGCAGAGTGGTTTAAATCTTTATATTTTAACACTTGTTTCTTACAGCTGCTTTATTTTATATCCCTTGCACAACAATCTACAGGGCAAGCTGCCAAGCACTATGATCCAGAGACTATACAGTGCGCAGGCGCAGGGCGAGATAACCTTTACCTTGACTTATTTACTGCAGCTAAGACTTTGTTTTGGGGAACTTCCTTATCAACTTAGAATCCGTTTTGTCCCAGGGTCTGTTCCTTTTGAGGAATCAGAGAAACATCCTTGTGTGCAAGAAATGTTCTTTTCCCATGGGAACAAACAGGATTCTTAGCTGAACATCTCGTTTGCAAGAATGTTCAGCTCAGGTTGAGAGTCTCGTTTGCCAGCACTTCTCAATCTTCCTTAAACCTACTTCCCTATACTGGGCAGAACATCTCGTTTGCAAGAATGTTCAGCCCTGGTTGAGAGTCTCATTTGCAAGCACTTCTCAACCTTCTTTATACCTTGTTCCCTACATATATATCTCACAACTCCTTTATCCATTAATCTTTTGACAGGTGGTTTCCATATCTTGACTATTGTGAACTGCAGTAAACATGGGAATGCATGTATCTCTTCATTATCCTTGGAGAAGGCAATGGCACCCCACTCCAGTACTCTTGCCTGGAAAAACCCATGGACGGAGGAGCCTGGTGGGCTGCAGTCCATGGGGTCGTGAAGAGTCGGACATGACTGAGCGACTTCACTTTGACTTTTCACTTCTATGCATTGGAGAAGGCAATGGCAACCCACTCCAGTGTTCTTTCCTGGAGAATCGCAGAGACGGGGGAGCCTGGTGGGCTGCCATCTCTGGGGTCGTACAGAGTCGGACACGACTGAAGCAACTTAGCAGCAGCAGCAGCAGCTTCATTATCCTATTTTCACTTTCTTCTGGGTATATACCCAATATTGGATGGTAGTTCTATTTTTAACTTTTTGATGCATCTCCATATTGTTTTCATAGTGGTTGCACCAATTTAAGTTCCCAGTACCAGTATATGAGGGCTCCCTTATCTCTACATCCTTGCCAATACTTTTTGATCTCTTGTTTTTGAGATGATAGCCATTTGTACAGATGATATCTCATTGTGATTTTAATTTACATTTCCCTGATGATTAGTGATGCTGAGTATCTTTTCATGTACCTGATGGCCTCAAGGCAAGGATACTGGGGTAGGTTGCCATACGCTCTTCCAGGGGATCTTTCCAACTGAGGGACTGAACTTATGTCTCTTGTAACTCCTGCTTTGGCAAGTGGGTTCCTTACCTCTGGCACCACCTGGGAAGGCCCTTCTTTATACATTCTTGATGTTAACTTTTATCTGATACACAGTTTGCAAAATATTTTCTCCTATTCTGTAGGTTGCCTTTTCATTTTTAGTTTAATGTAGCCCCTCTTGTTCATTTTTGCTTTTTTTACATTGGAGTGTAATTTATTTACAATGTTGCTTTAGTTTCTGTTATACAACAACATGAATCAGCTATATAAATACATATATCCCCTTCCTATTAAGCCTCCTTCCCACCTCCCACCCTACTTCTCCAGGCCATCACAGATCACTGAGCTGAGCTCCCTAATCTATAAAGCATCTTCCCACTAGCTATCTATTGTACACACAGCAGTGGATATATGTCAATGCTAATCTCTCAATTCATCCCACCCTCTCCTTCTCAAATCTGTGTCCACAAATCCATTCTCTATGTCATGTCTGTACTTTTTAGTGTTTCTACCAAAAGTTTCAAAAGAATGAAGCAGGAAATTAGTCATTTATGAGAGAAATGTAAATAAGTAACTTTAATATATCTTACAAATACCAAAAACAGATATTTATAGACTAAACTTATGGTAGATACTGTTAGTGCTCCCCCTACATTTCATCAAGATTCACTACTAGATGAATGCCTGCTAAGTTTCTTCAGTCATGTCAGATTCTTTGCGACACTATGGATTGTAGCCCACCAGGCTCCTCTGTCCACGGGGATTCTTCAGGCAAGAATATTGGATGGGTTGCCATGCCCTCCTCCAGGAGATCTTTCCAACCCAGGGATCAAACCCGCATCTCTTATGTCTCCTGCATTGGCAGGTGGGTTCTTTACCACTAGCGCCACCTGGGAAGCACTTGCTATTCTATGGCCATTATCAAAAATCTAAACACACTAAATACTGGAGAAGGTGTTGTGCGAAGGGAACACTCTTGCACTGTTAGTGGGAAGGGAAATTCATACAGCCACTATGGTGAACTGCATGGAGGCTTCTTAGAAAACTAAAAATAAAAGCACCATATGACCCAGCAATTCCACTACTGGCCATATAACCTGAGAAAACTATAATTCAAAAAGACACATGTACTTCAGTGTTCATTGCAGCACTCTTTTTAATAGTCAGGACATGGAATCAACCCAAATGCCCATTGACAGATGAATAGATAAAGAAGATGTGGTGAATATATACAGTAGGATATTACTCAGACGTAAAAAGGAATGAAGTTAGGTTACTTGTAGTGATGTGGATGAACCTAGAATCTTCCTGACCCAAGGACTGAACCCTCAATATATTCTAATTGCTTTAGTATATATTTTAAAATTGTATCAAGTTTTTCCTCCTGGTTTATTTAATTTTCAAGCTTTTTGCATTGAATACTAAGTTAATTTGTTTGTAATATTCATTTTTTATTGATTAAAAAATCTTGAATGCTGTCCTCTCTCAATTTTGTACATACAAAGGGAGGCACTGAAAACATATTACTATTCTACATTGTTATTTAGGAAGAACTAATTCTGTGTTTCTGGCATGCTTGGGACTGTCAACAATTCTGTATACAAAAAGGTCATTTTAGAATTCCATCCTGAATTCAGATTTTAGAAGAACCAGTTCATCAAGTAAAAGTCACAAAAGACATTTTAAGAAGAAAAGAAAAAAATCCACACAATTACCAAAGTTTTATTAAGTTGTTCATGGTATAGTATAAAACAATTTTATCATATGATTATAATTTCTACATGGATAATTACATATCTTCAGACATCAGCATTATAAAGAGGTTAGTAATATGGTTATTATCAAGTGGCGTCAGTAACTTATAGGAAGTGAAGATCTCATTTGTTCTGAGAACTAGTTGCATGTTTGTTTTTTTTTTTTTTTTTTGGTTTATCTAAAATTGTAAAGTGTTTATTAGTTATGACGTGCATTTTACATACTTATCCCCAGTAGCAGCAAGGTGGAGTATCAATTTTACTGCCATAAACAGGAACAATGTGTTTATTATCTCCAAGTTCTTCAAAGTTCTTAGAATAGTGTCTTGCATATTGCAGGCTCTTACTGACTCTTTGTCGTATTTGAAGCATAGTTTGCAAAAGAGTTATAGGGAAAACTTTACTATGTTTGAACCTCTATACTTGTGTAAGTCTTAGAACAGGAAAATGAATTTCTGATTACAAAGTTTTAAAAATTTAATGAACGTATTTAGGGTACATAAACTATGTTAGAGAATATGCATCTATTATAGCTAAGGAAGTACAAAGAGGCTTGTCTTACTTTAAAGGTAATTATGTGAAAAAAGTAGCGTTCAAAGGTATAAGAATATCTTTTTCCACATCTGTAGTATATAATTAACAAACTTCTCTACACTGATTCAGGAAAGAAAGTAATAAACCACTTGTAAATAATGGTAGTCTTGCATTCTATATACTTAAATGTCAATAATCTGAACATAAATTTTCTCCTGTTCTTAGTGATATAGCTATGTTTTTAAGATAATGTAGAGACAGGTATCATTACCATTGCTGTAGTTCCATTTTCTATAGATGTAAATGTATTAATGTAAAACATGGAGGATAAATGAAGAGTTCCACTACTATTGAAAACCAGAGTGCATGGAAATTAAATCAATATGCAGCTTTTAAAACCCCAACTTGGTGACAGCAGAGAAGTGAGATTTGACTGCATTGCAGGAAAAGAGACAAAAGTGGTAGGTGTCTATTAAAATAACAATCACAGGGAAAAGAAATAAGAACATATTCTTTCCATGTTTTGAATGCTTGATGTTCTGCCCTTTGAGTTCTCAGGATTAATAACTCCAGTAAAAAGGAGGCTTTTGTAAAAATGTGTGAATAAGGACTGACTTTAAGAAAATACAGAGGGTAATTTTTCTCCATCATTTGAAATGGACTTGGTTTTACTTTGTAAATTTCTGAGCAACTGGAGTGATATATTCATGTCACATAGGTTAATTTAATGATCAATGACTAATATCAATAATAAGTTTTCTTCTGAGGACCATTCAGATATTTAATAATACCATAGATAAACCATGAAACAAAACATGTATCCAGACATTAAATAGGAAGAAGTAAACTCAGTCCTCAATATTTAGGAGTTCAGGTGATATCAGTAGTTATGTTACCAATAAATCCCAATGGTCAATCTAAAGGCTATAGTTGATGATGGAAGAGTGAAAAACAGTTAGGAGAACAGTTTTAATATAAGAGTAAGGTTTATAGTAAAATTTAATAGCAAAGTACAATTTATCTAAATAAATCTTCTAACTGAATTATATTCTTAACAGCACTGCTTTCAGTGGAGTATCAATAAAAAGGGAGATTTAGAATTCCTGTATTAAAAATTTGCTTAGATACTACGCATGGTTGGGATTGAACCCAGATCTCCCACATTGTGGGTGGATTCTTTACCAGCTGAGCCAAAAGGGAAGCCCATTATGCACTATTAATATACTTTTAGATCATGGCATCCAGTCCCATCACTTCATGGGAAATAGATGGGGAAACAGTGGAAACAGTGTCAGACTTAATTTTTGGGGGCTCCAAAATCACTGCAGATAGTGACTGCAGCCATGAAATTAAAAGACGCTTACTCCTTGGAAGAAAAGTTATGACCAACCTAGATAGCATATTGAAAAGCAGAGGCATTACTTTGCCAACAAAAGTCTGTCTAGTCAAGGCTATGGTTTTTCCTGTGGTCATGTGTGGATGTGAGAGTTGGACTGTAAAGAAAGTTGAAGACAGAAGAATTGATGCTTTTGAACTGTGGTGAGAAGACTCTTGAGAGTCCCTTGGACTGCAAGGAGATCCAACCAGTCCATTCTGTAGATCAGTCCTGGGTGTTCTTTGGAAGGAATGATGCTAAAGCTGAAACTCCAGTAATTTGGCCACCTCATGTGAAGAGTTGACTCATTGGAAAAGACTCTGATGCTGGGAGGGATTGGGGGCAGGAGGAGAAGGGGACGACAGAGGATGAGATGGCTGGATGGCATCACTGACTCGATGGACGTGAGTCTGAGTGAACTCCGGGAGTTGGTGATGGACAGGGAGGCCTGGCGTGCTGCGATTCATGGGGTCGCAAAGAGTTGGATACGACTGAGCGACTGAAATGAACTGAACTGAACTGAAGGTATTCTAGGGTACTTAATATGTTTATACACACATTTTATGCACAGTGAGGTATAAGGTAGTTCTCAAATTACATTTGGTTATATGTTGAAATTTTGAGGTTAAATTGGTTGTTTGAAACTTACAGTATCCTTTTTTCAAATAAAATTAGTAAAATTTTTGTCTTTCTGCCTAATGCAGAAAATAATTTAGACCATAATATAGCTTGAATCTTGTCAAATAGGAAATAAGTGAAAACAATTAAGTTGCAGAAGTGTAAATTAAAACTGAAAACTAAGATCATGAAAAATCATTTTTTATTTACTTTTCATTTTAGTGCTCAAGGAGAAGGAATTTCTTTATACAATTAAGGGGAGAAATCTGTGGCATTTTTGAAGGAACTCATGTATATTTTAATAGACTTTTACAGATTTATTGAAGATAGCTATGTTTCTATATGAATATATTATGCCATTTTCTAACTTAGAATTCTCAAATTCTTTAAAACATTGCTAGAACTCTTCTCCCCTGTAGTGATTTGCTAAGGCTGCCATAACAGAATGCTACCGACTGACTGAGTGGTTTAAACAACAGAAATTAATTTTTCTGATGATTCCAGAGGTTGGAGATCCAGGGTCAAAGCCTGATTTCTTCTGAGGTCTCTCTCCTTGCCTTGCATATTGCTGCCTCTTCACATGTCTTTTCCCTGTGCATGCAAATCCTGCTGTCTCTCTGTTTCCACATATTCTCTTTTATAGGGACACCAGTCAGACTGGATTAAAGTCTACTCTAATGACTTTAACTTAATCACTTCTTCCATTTATTTTGTCTTTTCCAGTTTCTTTTATCAATGTCTCATATTTCTCAGTGTACAAGTCTTATTTTGTTCTTTTTGTAAACTGTAATTGCAATTTTGTAAAATGTGTAAAAATTGCAGTTGTAAATGAGATTGTTTTCTTAATTTCTCTTTGTTATAGTTTGTTACTAGTATTGGATTGGCCAAAAAGTTCATTTGGGTTTTCTACACCATCTTACTGGAAAACCTGAGTGAAACTTCAGCCGATTCAATATAAAAATGCACTGATATACAGATTTTTGCTTTTTAAAACAAATTAATACAAACATTATAGGGCTTCCCAGGTGGCTCAGTGGTAAAGACTGCCTGCAATGCAGGAGACACAGATTCAATCCCTGGGTCTGGAAGATCCCTGGAGAAGGAAATGGCAACTTTTCCAGGGTTCTTGCCTGGGAAATCCCATGGACAGAGAAGCTTGGTGGGCTACACTTCATTTGGTCACAAAAGAGTTGGACATGACTTAGCTACTAAACAACAACAACAAACATGGTAGCTTAGAACAACAGAAATTTATTCTTTCTGGAGGCCAGAAGTCTGAAATAAAATGTTGGCAGCATTGGTTCTTCTGGAAGCTCTGAAGAAGAATTCATCCCATGCCTGTCTCTTGGCTCCATGGCTCACTGTAATCCTTGGTATTCTTTGACTTACAGATTTATTACTATAATCTCTGCCTCTTTCTTCATATCTGTATGTCTGCTCACTTTTTCTTCTAAAGATACTTGTTGTTGAATTTAGAGCCCTCTATAACTCAAGATGATCATCTCAGGATCCTCAACTTGCTTTGTCCTGCAAGAACTTTTCCAAATAAGGTCATGTTTACAGGTTTTAGGCAGATACCTTTTGGGAAGCTACCACTCAACCCAGTACAATAGATATAATTTAATGAAATATTAAGGATAATTTAGCTAACAATATCATATATTTGACAAATTATTTATAACTCATTTTTTAGCACATTTAAGGTTTGATATTTAAAATAAAGCCTAAAATTAATGAAGGTAAATTTCTTGCTTTTCAAACATGAATATTGGAGAAGTTAGACATTTATTTCCATATGAACTATAAGAAATGAAATCCACTACAAGTGGGAGAAAGAATTAGAGTAATAATGGCTAGTGATAGTGACAATTATTATTCACTATTTACTACATGCATAATACACATTTTTTTAGTGAATACAATGAATTTATTATATTATGATTACAAAATTTCTGAAATTTTTAATGCCCAGCATATTAATTCTTACTAAATGTAAGGAAAATGGGTGTCAAATGTATTTTTTATAAATAGATTTGTATTATAGTACTGGGCCTGGTTGACACCACTAGCTGAATCATCCGGGATTCAGATTTATGGCTGTGTTTTCTTTTTTTTTTTAATTAATTAATTTTTTATTGAAGGATAATTGCTTTATAGAATTTTGCTTTTTTCTGTCAAACCTCAACATGAATCAGCCATCAGTTCAGTTCAGTTCAGTCACACAGTAGTGTCCAACTCTTTGCGACCTCATGAATCACAGCACACCAGGCCTCCCTGTCCATCACCAACTCCGGGAGTCCACCCAAACTCATGTCCATTGAGTCAGTGATGCCATCCAACCATCTCATCCTCTGTCATCACCTTCTCCTCCTGCCCGCAATCTTTCCCAGCATCAGGGTCTTTTCCAATGAGTCAGTTCTTCACATCAGGTGGCCAAAGTATTGGAGTTTCAGCTTCAGTATCAGTCCTTCCAGTGAACACCCAGGACTGATCCCCTTTAGGATGGACTGGTTGGATCTCCTTGTAGTCCAGGGGACTCTCAAGAGTCTCATAATCCTTTATATTTCTGCATTGTCTGTTGTAACCTCTCCTTTTTCATTTCTGATTTTGTTGATTTTATTCTTCTCTATTTTTTTCTTGATGAGTCTGGCTAAAGGTTTGTCAGTTTTGTTTATCTTCTCAAAGAACCAGCTTTTAGTTTTATTAATTTTTACTATTGTTTCTTTCATTTCTTTTTCATTTATTTCTGCTCGGATCTTTATGATTTCTTCCCTTCTACTAATTTTAGGTTTTTTTCCTTCTTCTTTTTCCAGTTGCTTTAGGTGTAAAGTTAGGTTGTCTATTCAATGTTTTTCTTGTTTCTTGAGGTAGGATTGTATTGCTATAACTGTCCCTCTTAGAACTGCTTTTGCTGCAGCCCATAGGTTTTGAGTAGTTGTGTTTTCATTGTCATTTGTTTACAGAAATTTTTTGATTTCTTCAGTAAGCTGTTGGTTATTTAGAAGTGTGTTGTTTAACCTCTATGTGTTTGTGTTTCTTACAGTTTTTTTCTTGTAATAGATAATCTACTGTCATAGCATTTTGAACACATGTTTCTTTAAATGTGCTACATCACTCCAACATCATAAAAATCGTAAGGTACACAATGATGAGCTCAGAACAGCTATACAAAGCTTCTCTAATTGGAAAATTATAGTAACTTTGAGAAGTATACCAAATTTGGGATAATTCATAAATATCTTAAGTTTGAATTTTGAATAGTTGCTATGTGCTTAGTCAGTCAGTCGTGTCTGACTCTTTGAGACCCCATGGACTGTAGCCCGCCAGGCTCCACTGTCCATGAGGATTCTTCAGGCAAGAATATTGGAGTGGGTTGCTATGCCCTCCTCTAGGGTTTCTTCTCAACCCAGGGATCGAACCCAGGTCTCCTGCACTGCAGGCGAATTCTTTACGGTCTGAACCATAGGTTAATGCAAGCATAGCTATGACTTATCTATAACTATGGCAGGCCAACTAATTGCATGGGGTTTTAATCTCTGGAAAAAAGTAACAAGATGGTTTGCTTTGGAGAAAGTCTGATTTGTAGTTTCTGGAACATGAAGGCAATAAATGATGGTGACTTGCTCCTTTTTCATTTCACAAGAGACATCTTGAAAGGCATAAGATTTCTTTTGGGCATTGGTATTGTTGAGAAAAGCAGAGCGCTTGATGAAATAGTGACACACAAATTGTTTCTTGTCTAGTACCTGGTTGATATGATGAAACCACTAGCTGAGTGAAATATAATTGAAAGGACAATGATATTATTATTGGTGTCAAAGTAAAAGGTTGTAATATCTCTTTCTGTATTGAAATAACGATTCTACTTAAGAGGAAATGTCTTCTCTTTGGGAGATGGGAGAAACTGTGATTCCAGTGGCTAACTCTCAGTATTAGAAGTGGTGGTGGTTGGGGGGGTGGGGCAGGTAGCCACAGTAGAGAAGGGTCCTCAAAAGAGCAGTAGGATCAGGACCTGGCTTGGAATAACTAGTGCCTGCAGAGGTGTAGGAGTTGATGATTTGTAGTCAAGTGTTAATTAATAACAGCAGTATCGAGAGCCAACTGGAATAGGATGTTAATTAGATAAATTGTGATTTTTGCATTACCTTCTTTGTGTAAGGAGGAAATTGTCACTTTCAGATTGTAGAATTGATCTTGGCAGAAAACTTTGGTGTCTGTTGGAGCCAAAACTCTTTTAATGTTATATATTTTTGAAAAGGGACCAGTAGGAATAAAGATTACAGAAAAGTTTTTTAAGTCATGTAAGAAATGCTTTTCTCCTGAGGACTTGAAATTGGAATTCCCAAAATATTTGTGACATTGTATTATTAAAATGTTTAAAATGATCCTATATAATTACCAAAATTGGTGAAAAAAAATGATCTTTGTCATTTGATTTGCTTATAATGTATTTGCAAAGTTATGAAGTACCACTTTTATTGTAATATAAAGCCTCTTAGTAAATTAAAATGGTGTGTTTTGGGGATATAATTTTCTCTCTCTTTCCTCTTATCAAAATATATTAAACTTGCAAATTAAAAAATAAAATCAATGTGATTTTCTTTGGAAAATTTTGATCTGAGTAAAAATGGAAGGTAACAGAAAAATCACAATACACACCCACCTGGAACTCTAAAGAACAGCTTTACTTGTTCTTGTACATTTATTGTATTCTGAAACAATTCATCACTAGGACTTATATCAGAAAACTGTTATAAAGGATAATTGTTGAGTAGCTATTTTAGGATAGAATAATTAATTGCTGACCCTACCACATACTTGTTTTTTAATTTTAGTGTTTTTCCTACTCTGTAGGAAACATTAAAACACCTACAGATCCTTTCTTAGTTTGGTAAGAAAAACAACAAATAAAAAAACCCATAGTTATATAATCTACTAATTTGTTTTGTTTCCTTTCTTTTTTCCAAGTTACTTCTGAATAATACCTTAATGCTGCTAATTATCAATCCATATGTAAATATGAAAGAGGGATATATGAGAAAGGGTATTTCTTGAATTCAATTTTGGAATCTTTAAATTTTTATCTGGGAATCTAAGAGGAAAGTCTGATATTAGAGAATAGATATCTTCACTTAAGTCTGAGCTACTATAATAAATTTGTGCAGGGAAATAGGATTTATCATCTATCCTCCATTATCTAGGGATAGATGATTTTCTTTACAAAATTGTCAGCTTCCTTCTGTCTTTTCTTTTGTTTAGCAATGTGCCACAAAAATCTTGATGTGACCAACCCAGTGTATTCAAAGAACATTGCTGTTGTTGTTATTTAGTCAGGATGTTGTGTCCTACTGTTTGCAACCCCATGGACTGCAGGAATGCTGGAGTGGTTGCCATTTCCTTCTCCAGGGGATCTTCCCAACTCAGGGATCCAACTCAAATTTCCTGCTTGGCAGATGGATTCTTTGCCACTGAGCCACCTGGGAAGCCTCACTCAAAGAACACTACTTGTTCACAATATCTATATATCTGTGAATGAAAACGGTGTGGCAGTGGCTGCTAGTTTATGAAAATGGGTCACTTATTGCACTTCAAGTGTTTGTCTGCAGACCTTGAAATAAGGTGAGGGAAAATAACTGATTTTGAAATCATTTTTTTTCTACCAAAAAACCTTATATAATATATTCTATTAGAATAGGACATTCTTCAAAATGTTTCCTATAACAAAATTTCAGAATCTCAAGCTTAAGAATCTTTGGAGCTTAGTACAGTTTTTTAATATGGAGGGAAAACTGTTCATCTTACTAAGCAGACTTAGAAAAACAACTCTGATGACAAGATATATAGAGTTAGTATACATTTAGTTTAAATCTTAGATGGCAGAGTATGTAAGCAGTTGCTGGACAGTCTTTCTCAGTCAGGTGACACCAGCATATTATTAGCCCTATTGTCTCAAAAAATCTTGATGGAGTAGAAGGGCCTGTGCTTATCTTCTCCTGTGAGAACACCAAAACGGCAGCTAGCTGTTGAACAACCACTAACAGAAGGATGTTGGAACCCATCAAAAAAGATAACCCATGTCCAAGGACAGAGGAGAAGCCTCAACGGGATGATAGGAGGGGTGCAATCATGATAAAATCAAATCCCATACCTGCCAGCTTGGTGATCCATGAACTGGAGAATGATAATACCAAAGAAATTCTTCCACTGTTATGAAGGTTCTAGGCCCCATGTCAGACTTCCTAACCTGGGCATCTGGCAAAGGGACTGGAATCCTCAGGACAACAGGGTTTGACTACAGAACTAGGACTAGGGGAAACAGAGACTCTTGGAGGGCATAAATGAAACCTTATGGGTACCAGGACCCAGGGGAAATAAGAGTGAGCCCAAAAGAGGCTGAGTCAGACCTGCTAGCGAGTGTTTGAAGGTTTGTAGGTGTCCAGTATGCCACTGTGGAAGAGCAGAGAAATAGCTCCAGAAAGAATGAAGAGGCTGGGCCAAAGCCATTCCCAAGATAAAGAAATGCAAGAAGGCAAATTGGTTATCTGAGGAAGCCTTACAAATAGCTGAGAAAACGAGAGAAGTGAAAGGCAAAGGAGAAAGGGAAAGATAGGCTGAACGGAATGCAGAGTTCCAGAGAATAGCAAGGAAAGAAAGCCTTCCTAAGTGATCAGTACAAAGAATTATAGGAAAATGACAGAATGGGAAAGACTAGAAATCTCAAGAAAATTAGAGATACTGAGGAAACATTTCATGCAAAGATGGGCTCAATAAAGGACAGAAACAGCAAGGACTTAACAGAAGAAGAGACTAAGAAGAGGTGGCAAGAATACCCAGAAGAACTCTATGAAAAAGGTCTTAATGACCCCAATAACCACAATGGTGTGATCACTCACCTAAAGTTAGACATCCAGGGATGTGAGGTCAAATAGGAGCTAGGAAGCATTACTACGAACAAAGCTAGTGGAGGTGATGGAATTTCAGCTGAGCTATTTCAAATCCTAAAAGATGATGCTGTGAACATGCTGCACTCAATATACCAGCAAACTTGAAAAACTCAGAAGTGGCCACAGGACTGGAAAAGGTCAGTTTTCATTCCAATCCCAAAGAAAAACAATGCCAAGCCATGTTCAAACTACCATGCAATTTTACGCATTTCACATGATAGCAAGGTAATGCTCAAAATCCTTCAAGCTAGGCTTCAACAGTACATGAACTGAAAACTTCCATATGTATAGGCTGGATTTAGCGATCAAATTGCCAACAATCGCTGGATCATAGAAACGGCAAGGGAATTCCAAAAAAGCGTCTGTTACTGCTTCATTGACTATGCTAAAGCCTTTGACTGTGTGGATCACAACAAACTGTGGAAAAGTCTTAGAGAGATGAGAATACCAGACTCCCTTACCTACCTCCTGAGAAACCTGTATGCAGGACAAGAAGCAACAGTTAGAACCTTGCATGAAACAACTGACTGGTTCAAAATTGGGAAAGGAATACATCAAGGCTGCATATTGTTATCCTGCTTATTTGACTTCAATGCAGAGTACATCATGCAAAATGCCAGGCTTGGTAACTCACAAGTTGGAATCAAGATTGCTGGGAGACTGAAGACTTAGGAAAAAAAAAATTCTGGGAGAAATATCAACAACATCAGATATTCAGATGATACCGCTCTAATGAAGAAAGTGAAGAACTAAAGAGAGTCTTGATGAGGGTGAAAGAGAAAAGTGAAAGAGCTGAACATTCAAAAAACTAAGATCTGGCGTTGGTCCCATTACTTCATGGCAAATAGATGGGGGAAAAGTAGAAAACAATGACAGATTTTATTTCCTTGGGGTCCAAAATCACTGCAGACAGTGACTGCAGTCATGAAATTAAAAGATGCTTGCTCCTTGGAAGAAAAGCTATGACAAGCTTAACATACTCAGAAGTAGAGACATAGCTTTGCTGACAAAAGTCTATATAGTCAAAACTATGGTTTTTCAAGTAGTCATGTATGGATAAGAAAGTTGGACCATAAAGGAGGCTGAGCATCGAAGAATTCATACTTTTGAACTGTGGTGCTGGAGAAGACTCTTAAGAGTCCCTTGGACTGCAAAGAGATCAAACCAGTCAATCCTAAAGGAAATCAACCCTGAATATTCATTAGAGGGACTGATGTTGAAGCTGAAGCTCCAATACTTTGGCCAGTGGACGCAAAGAGCCAGCTAACTGGAAAAGACCCTGATGCTGGGAAGGATTGAGGGCAGGCAGAGAAGAGAGCAACAGAGGATGAGATGATTGGGTGGCATACCAACTCAATGGACATGAGTTTGAGCAAACTCTGGGAGATGGTGAAGGACAGGGAAGCCTCGTGTGCTAGTCCATGGAGATGCAAAGAGTTGGACAGGACTTCATGACTGAACAATAACAAACACCTATTGTGGGAATTCCCTGATGGTCCATTGGTTAGGAGTCTGTGCTTTCACTGTGGAGGGCACACATTCCATCCTTTGTTGGGTGCTAATATCCCACAAGCCCTGTGGCGGGGACAAAAAAGGAAAAAAATGGAAACCAAAGCACAAGTTGTGTATCAGAAACTATAGAAGATGCTTTTACCCAAGTTATTTCTTAGTTTAGTGAGAAACCAGATTTCTAAATAAACATAAGAGAGACTCATTACATTTATTATATAGCAGCTACTAAAGTAGAAATATGAACATTTAAAATAGATATTTTGAGCCAAAAGTGTAGAAAGAAAAAATTTTCTAGTTAGATGTGGATTTTGGGGGAAAATGGTTAGAGATTTAATACTTAACTTCCTTTTTTGCATCATCTAGAGTTTGGAAACTGTTGGCAGAAGTAGAGTTGGGAATATAGAAATCAAATGTACCTTTATTACCAAAACTGCTTTTGGTATGAATGTTTATGTTTTGTTTTGAACACCACGGAGAATATCCATTGGCCTGGCAGGGGCATGGTCCAGTTTGTGGCGTGTGGGTTTTTAAGGGAAGCTAACAAGGTACAGGTGGAGTCCATAAGGTGTGCTCTGTGATTTCAGGTGTCCGTGGGTAGGATGTGTGGGTCCTGATGGAGAAGAAGAGAATGGGCTGGGATGCCCTGAAGGCCAGAGGCAGCTCAGCGAACTGCCTGAGTTGTTGCAGCTGCAACCTCTCTTCCCAGAGGAAGCCTGATCTCGTAGGATATTGTGAGATTTACCAGGGCTGGCAGGGGAATCCTGGGGTGGAGACCTTTGGGTCCTGGGTGCTGGAGGTTGCTGTTCTGGACTTATTCCTGAAAAGAGGAAATGAGCTCTGGCCCAAAAGCTATGCCGAATTGAGATCCTGTGAGGTCAGGAATCATGTTCATTGGTGGGTTTGTTGTCCTTTCTGCTCCACAACTTTAGACCTTAAGACAGCCATTGAAATGGAAAGACTGAGTGTGATAGCTTGTTGCTAGTGGAAGGTGAGTCTGCAAATCAAGGAGAACTCAGAGGGATCTTACCAACCAATCAGAAAACCACAGAGAAGTGAATTGAAGGTATGTTCAACTGAGAATTGCTAAATTAAGTGAGATATGTGCTATACGAGTAACTGTTTTTATCCATAAATGTTAGTTAACCATGTAGGAAAAGAAGGCTGTAATGTGTAGGAAACAGCCAGTAAGACAAGACAAGATATGAGTGAATTTTAAACTGTGTAGCTTAAAGCATCAAATATATGAAATTTCAAGGAGTGGTGGAACCAGTGATAAAGAGAATAATACCAGATTATAATGGAGATAAGTTAGTGACTGTCTATTAGATGATTTCTATAGCTTATTTCTGTCATTAAAATGACAACACCTTTCATTCTCATGATAGCAGAAAGGAGATTTTCTATTCCCATTTTTTTTAGATGAAGAAACAGTACCAGAAATTGTAAGTGAATTGGGAGATAATATACAGTGGCAGATAAGATCTTATCTGTAGATTCAGACTGCCTGGATTCACATCCCAGTTCAGTTCAGTTCAGTTGCTCAGTTGTGTCCGACTCTTTGTGACCCCATGCAGCACGCCAGGCCTCCCTGTCCATCACCAACTCCGAGTCCATTGAGTCACTGCTGCCATCCAACCATCTCATCCTCTGTCGTCCCCTTCTCTTCCCGCCTTCAATCTTTCCCAGCATCAGGGTCTTTGCAAATGAGTCAGGTCTTTACATCAGGTGGCCAAAGTATTGGAGTTTCAGCTTCAGCATCAGTCCTTCCAAAGAATATTCAGGACTGATTTCCTTTAGGATGGACTGGATATATCTCCTTGCTGTCCAATGGACTCTCAAGAGTCTTCTCCAACACCACAGTTCAAAAGCATCAGTTCTTTGGCGCTCAGCTTTCTTTATAGTCCAACTCTCACATTCACACATGACTACTGGAAAAACCATAGCCTTGACTAGATGGACCTTTGTTGGCAAAGTAATATCTCTGCTTTTTAATATGCTGTCTAGTTTGGTCATACCTTTTTTTCTAAGGAGCAACTGTATTTTAATTTCATGACTGCAGTCACCATCTGCAGTGATTTTGGAGACCCAAAATGTCACATCCCAGGTTTGTTAATAATATATTGAGTCACATTGAGAAATTTAGTTCACCTCTTAAGTTGCAGCTTCTTTACTTGTGTTAACACATGTTCGAATGCAGACATACAGTGAGGCAAAACAAATGGAAACATTGGGGTTTGGAGCAGAGTAAGGGTCATTGTAAGGCCATGCAAGTAGATGAGGTTGCTGCTAAGCTGCTAAGTCGCTTCAGTCCTGTCCAGCTCCTAGCGACCCCATGGACTGCAGCCTACCAGGTCCCTCCATCCATGGGATTTTCCAGGCAAGAGTACTGGAGTGGGTTGCCATTGCCTTCTTCAAGATGAGGTTGGTTATGCCCTAAAAAATCTTGAGCTTCCCGAAGGTGTTGGCTAAGCATTTTTGACAGCCAGGGGAGGGGAGGGATCACAGAGTAAGTGGTCAGATTTTGCACAATTCTGACTGGCTGATGATGAGGGAACAGGGTGAGGTCACAGGGGTTAACTTTATTACTTCTTAGACTCTAGGAGGCTTGGGGCTCTGTGCTCATAGTCACCAAGTAGTTAGCATATTCCATTTGGTGGGGCGTCTGCGTACCTAAAAAACTGCCCAGGAAAATTGGCATCAAATACTATTATCTAGGTACTTTAGTGAGAAGCTAAAGCACAGGATATGCGGGGAAGTTCTGTCCTGGGAAAGCCCATAGGGTCCTGCTTGGTTACATTTATGCAAGGGGGAAATCTATGTATTTTATATTGATACCTGGGGTGGAAAAAAATAAATTATATTAAGAAAAAAAACCCTTTGGTTTTAAGGGAGATCATAATCATTATCTGTCTTATTAGTTATGAGGGTTACCCTTAGCACAGGGTCTGGCAAATGGTACATAGATATTATTATTATTATCATTACTATCATTATCAGAGCTCATTCTGGGACTGTGCTGAGGCATGGATAGAAGCCAAAATTTCTATCTGCACAACTACTTATGCCCACATTGCTGTCATACGAAGCTGCTTTAGTGTATGCTACAGGGTAGATGATCAATAAATATTTTTTCGAGCTGGATTAAACTCAGGAGTCACTGGGAACATAAGTTGAACATTCCATTGCAGCACCTTTCCATACATTGTGGACACAACTGAGGATGCCCTTCACACTAGAGTCTCTTGTTCTGATGAGCAGTAGCCCTTTCTGAGTTACATTATCTGTTGCAAAATATATAACTGCATTTACGAGGGCAAAGAAGGCACAAAGGTATGATGTCTGATTCATAGCAATATTTTCTTGAATTTTCTGAGACAACTCTTGGCTCTTCTCATGTAGGGGATATCTCACACATTACAGGATGCTTCACTGTCTTAGCCTGTCATTTAAACACCAGGGACATGACCCTGTCAGTGTGACACAAAAACATTCCCATACATTTTCAAATACACCCCAAAACAATGGCACTGACCCCAGAAGAGAATCTCTGGTCTAAACCGGTGACTCTCAACATTTTTGTTCATTGTTGTCCCCATAAGCAGCCCTTCTAGACCATTTATGAAATTATTTTGATATCTTCCAAGAGTGACCACTTTCCCTTTATAATTTCAATCTGTTTATGTCTTTACTATGAATCTCTTTTTGTGTTATCTTAAGTTTATACATTGAGACTATGCTTAAAAAAAACAAAACTGAAACTTCGTGGCTTAAGACATAAAAATTTCTCTTTCACCTAGTCTGCCTTAATGTGGGATGGCTCCCTTCTAAGGGCAGACTTAGAAATCTAGGCTGTTTAAATCTTGTGGCCTTGCCTTCTCAATAAGTAGATTCCACTATTGCAGCAGGTGAAGGGAGAGCAAAAGGTTTGTATATTGGCTTTTCAATGCTTCAGTCTAGGATGAGCACACATTACTTAGATGCATAGTCTGTTGGCCAGAACCAGTGCAGTGCCACCACCAAAGTACAAGGTGGGCACTGAAATGTGGGTGAGCATGTGAAAAAACAATGTGTAGTAAATGCCTGTGTCATGCAAACAAATGAGCCTAAATAAAATAAAACTCTTGATACAGATTATTATCAGCATGCACTGTACAATATGGAGATGGATTATAGTCCTTCGTTAATCGTGTTGAAAGAATCTGGCCCTTGTACTTGGTCATATTGAATGTTCTTTCAAGAATATCATCCCTTTATTTAGCTATTATTTGTTTCTTTTTAATTTTATTTATTTTTTTAATTTTTATTTTTACTTTATTTTACTTTACAATACTGTATTGGTTTTGCCATACATTGACATGAATCCACCACGGGTGTACATGCGTTCCCAAACATGAACCCCCCTCCCACCTCCCTCCCCATAACATCTCTCTGGGTCATCCCCGTTGCACCAGCCCCAAGTATGCTGTATCCTGCATCGGACATAGACTGGTGATTCGTTTCTTACGTGATAGTATACATGTTTCAATGCCATTCTCCCGAATCATCCCACCCTCTCCCTCTCCCTCTCCTTCTGAGTCCGAAAGTCCGCTCTACACATCTGTGTCTCTTTTGCTGTCTTGCATACAGGGTCATCATTGCCATCTTTCTAAATTCCATATATATGTGTTAGTATACTGTATTGGTGTTTATACAGAGTAAAGTAAGCCAGAAAGAAAAACACCAATACAGTATGTTTCTTTTTTTTAACTTTTATTTATTTATTTTACTTTGGGGAGTTTTCTTTTTATTTATTTACTTTACTTTACAATATTATATTGATTTTGCCATCCATAGACTTGAATCTGCCATGAGTGTACATGTGTTCCCCATCCTGAACTCCCCTCCCACCTCCCTCCCCATCCCATCCCTCTGAGTCATCCCAGTGCACCAGCCCCAAGTACCCTGTATCATGCATCAAACCTGGACTGGCAATTCATTTCACATATGATATTTACATGTTTCAATGATATTCTCCCAAATCATCCCATCCTCACCCTCTCCCACAGAGTCCAAAAGACTGTTCAATACATCTGTGTCTCTTTTGCTGTCTCGCATACAGGGTTATCGTTACCATCTTTCTAAATTCCATATATATGCGTTAGTATACTGTATTGGTGTTTTTATTCCTGGCTCACTTCACTCTGTGTAATAGGCTCCAGTTTCATCCACCTCATTAAAACTGATTCAAATGTATTCTTTTTAATGGCTGAGTAATATTCCATCGTGTATATGTACCACAGCTTTCTTATCCATTCGTCTGCTGATGGACATCTAGGTTGCTTCCATGTCCTGGCTATTATAAACAGTGCTGTGATGAACACTGGGGTACACGTGTCTCTTTCAATTCTGGTTTCCTCAGTGTGTATGCTGAGAAGTGTGTTTGCTGGGTCATATGGCAGTTCTATTTCCAGTTTTTTAAGGAATCTCCATACTGTTCTCCATAGTATTATTTGTTTCTTTATAGGAAATAACATGAGGAGAGTTATGATAATGGAAGTGGGGCAAGTGGGTAAGGAACACAAAACTAACTACTTAAGGATGTCATAACTTTTATTGTGTGTTTACTTATAACCTTAGATTGTTGTTTTATTGTTTAGTCTCTTGTTCATATCTGACTTTTTTGAGACCCTATGGACTGTAGTCTGCTAGGCTCTTTAGTCCATGGGCTTTCCCAGGCAAGAATACTGGGAATGGGTTACCATTTCCTTCTCCAGGGCATCTTCCTGACCCAGGGATCAAACCTGGGTCTCATGCATTGCAGGCAGATTCTTTACCATCTGAGCCACCAGGGAAGCCTGTAAGCTTAGATGCTTATTAGAAATATAATAATAAAACACTCTAATTCACACTCAGTGTATTTAAATATTTATGTTCTGCTTTATTTTCTACAGAGGAAGAAATTATATAATTAAAAATTGCTATCTTATTTTATTTGTTGAATGTGTATTATTGATCAAAATAAAAATGTAAAGTTTAAAGCAGTTAGATGCATTTGTTGAAAAATGCAATAAATAAAACGTTTCAAATAGTTTTTAATAAAACTAGACTTTTGAGTTAAGTCTTACAGGTGATATTGAAAATAGTGATGATGATAATCATAATTAACACTTACTGAATATTTGTAACCTGCCAAACTGTTCCAAGCACTTTATATATATTTATCTCTCTTAATTTTTACTAATCCCTCTGGGTAGGTTATTTAGTATTTTAAAGATAAGGACATTGAGGCACAGCCATGGTAAGTGACTAGCCCAGGGAACAGTGCTTATGTTTATTTATGGAAGGGAATTAAAATTACCTGTCCACCCCTCTGCTCTCCTTCTACTGATAAGGCCCCAACTTGCTCAAGTTTCCAAAATAGAAATTCAGAGCAATGACATAGGTATCCTGACTCCTTGCTGTTCAGTTGCTAAGTCGTGTCCAGCTCTTTGAGACCCCATAGACTGCAGCACACCAGGCTACCCTGTCCTTCAGTAGCTCCCAGAGTTTGCTCAAATTCATGTCCATTGAATCAGTAATGCTGTGTAACTATCTCATCCTCTGCTGCCCTCTTCTCCTTTTGCCTTCAATCTTTCCCAGCATCAAGACCTGTTCCAATGAATTGCCTCTGCATATCAGGTGGCCAAAGCATTGGAGTTTCAGATTCAGTCCTTCCAATGAATATTGAGGGTTGATTTCCTTTAGGACTGACTGGTTTGATTTCCAGGAACTCCAAGAGACTCTCAAGAATTTTCTTCAGCATTCCATTTCGAATGTATCAATTCTTTGGTACTCAGCCTTCCTTATGGTCCAACTCTCACATCTGTACATGACTATTGGGAAAACCATAGCTTTGACTAGGTAGCCCTTTGCCCACAAAGTTATGTCTCTGCTTTTTAATACACTGTCTAGGTTTGTCATAGCTTTCCTTCCAAGGAGCAAGCTTCTTTTAATTTCATGCCTGCAGTCACCATCCACATTGATTTTGGAGCCCAAGGGGGAAAAAATCTGTTACTCTTTCCACTTTTTCTCCTTCTGTTTTGACATGAAGTGATGGGACTGGTTACCATGGTCTTAGTTTTTTGTATGTTGAGTTTCAAGCCAGCTTTTTCTCTCTCCTCTTTCATCCCCATCAAGAGTTACTTTTGGAACTCTTTGCTTTCTGACATTAGAGTGGTGTCATGACTAGTAGTATCCTGACTCCTAGATCAGGTTAAAAAAATCAGGCTTTATAACCAAACAGCTATTATTTAATCTGAAGAAAATGTTTAAATTGCCCTTTTAACTCTTTGAACAAAAAAAAAATTTTTTTTCTGGATTATAATACTGCTGTGGAATAGGAATTAGTGTAAGGTGTCAGGCTTTCATGAGTTGTGAGCTCTAGAGGCAAATTATCGGCCAAAAAAGATGCTAGCTCTAGTGTGATATTTCACTTTGATATATTTAGAGGAATAAGAAATCCATAACTCATATAGACTCTTGTAAAGGCTTATATTTTTAAAAGATAAAAAAATGTCAAGCTTTAACTGGTTCTCTGTGAAAGTGCCTTGTATCATATCAGTTCAGTTCGGTACAGTCTCTCAGTTGTATCCAACTCCTTGTGACACCATGGACTGCAGGACTCCAGGCCTCCTTGTCCATCACCGACTTCCAGAGTTTACTCAAACTCATGTCCATTGAGTTGCTGCTGCCATCCAACCATCTCATCCTCTGTCGTTCCCTTCTCCTCTTGCCTGCAATCTTTCCTAGCATCAAGGTCTTTTCAAATGAGTCAGCTCTTCACATCAGATGGCCAAAGTATTGGAGTTTCAGCTTCAGCATCAATCATTCCAATGGATATTCAGGACTGATTTCCTTTAGGAAGGACTGATTTCCTAGGGTGGACAGCAAGGGTGGATCTCCTTGCTGTCCAAGGGACTCTCAAGAGTCTTCTCCAACACCACAGTTCAAAAGCATCAATTCTTCAGCCCCCAGCTTTCTTTATAGTCCAACTCTCATATCCATACATGACTACTGGAAAAACCATAGCTTGGACTAGACGGACCTTTGTTGGCAAAGTAATGTCTCTGCTTTTCAATATGCTGTCTAGGCTGGTCATATCTTTTCTTCTAAGGAGCATTAAACTGTCTTTTAATTTCATGGCTTCAGTCACCATCTGCAGTGATTTTGGAGCCCAAAGTAAAGTCTGTCACTGTTACCCCATCTATTTGCCATGAAGTGACGGGACCAGATGCCTTGATCTTAGTTTTCTGAATGTTGAGTTTTACGCCAACTTTTTCACTCTTCTCTTTCACTCTCATCAAGAGGCTCTTTAGTTCTTGTTTGCTTTCTGCCAAAAGGGTGGTGTCATCTGCATATCTGAGGTTATTGATATTTCTCCTGGCAATCTTGATTCCAGCTTGTGCTTCATCCAGTCCAGCATTTCTCATGATGTACTCTGCATGTAAGTTAAATAAGCAGGGTGACAATATACAGCCTCGACATACTCCTTTTCCTATTTGGAACCAGTCTGTTGTTCCATGTTCAGTTCAAACTGTTGCTTCTTGACCTGCATACAGACTTCTCAGGAGGCAGGTAAGGTGGTCTGGTAGTCCCATCTCTTATAGAATTTTCCACAGTTTGTTGTGATCCACACAGTCAAAGGCTTTGGCATAGTCAATAAAGCAGAAGTAGATGTTTTTCTGGAACTCTCTTGGTTTTTCCATGATCTAACAAATGTTGGCAATTTGATCTCTGGTTCTTCTGCCTTTTCTAAATCCAGCTTGAACATCTGGAAGTTCTCAGTTCACATACTGTTGAAGCCTGGCTTGGAGAATTTTGAGCATTACTTTGTTAGCATGTGAGATAAGTGCAATTGTATGGTAGTTTGATCCTTCTTTGGCATTGCCTTTCTTTGGGATTGGAATGAAAACTGACCTTTTCCAGTCCTGTGGCCAATGGGGAGTTTTACAAATTTGCTGGCATATTGAGTGCAGCACTTTCACAGTGTAATCTTTTAGGATTTGAAATAGCTCAACTGGAATTCCATCACCTCCACTAGCTTTGTTTGTAGTGATGCTTCCTAAAGCCCACTTAACTTTGCATTCCAGGATGTCTGGCTCTAGGTGAATGATCACACCATCATGATTATCTGGGTCATGAAGATCTTTTTTTGTATAGTTTTGTGTATACTTGCCACCTCTTCTTAGTATCTTCTGCATCTGTTAGGTTCATACCATTTCTGTCCTTTATTGTGCCCATCTTTGCATGAAATGTTCTCTTGGTATCTCTAATATTCTTGAAGAGATCTCTAGTCTTTCACATTCTATTGTTTTCCTCTATTTCTTTTTTTTTAATTTTAATTTTTACTTTACTTTACAATACTGTATTGCACTGATCACTGAGGAAGGCTCTCTTGTCTCTCCTTGCTATTGTTTGGAACGCTGCATTCATAAGGGTATATCTTTCCTTTTCTCCTTTGCCTTTCATTTCTCTTCTTTTCATAGCTGTTTGTAAGGTCTCCTTAGACAACCACTTAGCCTTTTTGTATTTCTTTTTCTTGGGTATGATCTTGATCACTGCCTCATGTACAATGTCAAGAACCTCCGTTCATAGTTCTCCAGGCACTCTGTGAATCTATTTGTCATTTCCACTGTATAGTCATAAGGGATTTGATTTAGGTCATACCTGAATGGTCTAGTGGTTTTCCCTACTTTCTTCAACTTAAGTCTGAATTTGGCAATAAGGAGTTCATGATCTGAGCCACAGTCAGCTCCTGGTCTTGTTTTTGCTGACTATATAGAGCTTCTTCATCTTTGGCTGCAAAGAACATAATCAGTCTGATTTCAGTATTGACCATCTGGTGATGTCCATGTGTAGGATCTTCTCTTGTGTTGTTGGAAGAGGGTGTTTGCTATGACCAGAGCATTCTCTTGGCAAACTCTATTAGCCTTTGTCTTGCTTCATTCTGTACTCTAAGGCCAAATTTGCCTGTTACTCCAGATATTTCTTGACTTTCTACTTTTGCATTCCAGTCCTCTATAATGAAAAGGACATCGTTTTGGGGTGTTAGTTCTAAAAGGTCTTGTAGGTCTTCATAGAACCATTCAACTTCAGCTTCTTCAGTGTTACTGGTTGGGGCATAGACTTGGATTACTGTGGTATTGAATGGTTTGCCTTGGAAATGAACAGAGATCATTCTTTCATTTTTGAGATTGCATCTGAGTACTGCATTTTGGACTCTTTTGTTGACTTGATGGCTACTCCATTTCTTTTAAGGGATTCTTGCCCACAGTAGTACATATAGTGGTCATCTGAGTTAAATTCACCCATTCCACCTCATTTTAGTTAGCTGATTCCTAAAATGTCTACATTCACCCTTGCCATCTCCTGTTTGACCATTTCCAATTTGCTTTGATTCATGGACCTAACATTCTAGGTTCCTATGCAATATTGTTCTTTACAGCATTGGACTTTACTTCCATCACCAGTCACATCCACAACTGGGTGTTGTTTTTGCTTTGGCTCCATCTCCTCATTCTTTCTGAATGAATTTATTGAATATTCAATCACTCAGCCATATTCCTAACAGCAATACTTTGGAAATCTATTAGTTGCTACTATTAGTTGATAATTTGGATGGGTACACTAAATATGTTTTATAGCCCCATTTGTATTGATATTATCCCCCCCTCTTTTATTGACAGTTACATATTTTACAAATTAGGAATGTATAGAGAAAAATATAACTCACACTTTTGTATTATCAGTAAAGATTAACAAGATTAATATTTCCCTTTGTTTTTCAAATTCATAATCTTTACTGAGCGATATGAAGTCACCTTTCTACTCCTTCCCAGCACTGTATTCTCCTCATTTCCTCTCCAGAGTCAACCTCTATTTCGAATTTGGAATGTGTTCTTTCATTTTCTCATATTAAATCTTAACTTATGTTTATGCATGAATAATTTTAAAATTATATACATGGTAACATACTAGATGTCTTCCTAATTTGCTTTTTTAAACTTGTTGATATGTTGCAAATCTATTTGTTTTCATACCTTTTGATATAGTGCCTACATTTTAATTGACCTTTCCTTGAATATGTCTCTTTGGAACAAATGGAATTACTGGGTTGTATAATTGTGCTTTGAAAAACTTCATTAGGTAATGCTGAATTGTTTTCCAAAGTGGCAGTAGTAATTTATTCTCCCACTAGCATATAGAGAGTTCCTGTGATTTCCCACATATTTGGCAATATTTTGTTAGTAATACACTTTAAAAATTGCATTTTCTCCCCAACTTTTAACTGTTTTCAATTTTTTAGTTGAATTATTATATTCAGTTAAAAATCTCTTTCTTGACAACTATGTAAGTTTGTCTGCTTTTTACCAGGCAGCATTTTTATTATGGTAAATGCATGGCAGACATGTTTAAGAAAACTATTCTTAAACATGTTATCCTCTCAAGTTATATAATTAAACTTGATAAATATTTTATAGATAAAATTACCATATGTATTTAAGATTGTGCTGTGCTTAGTCACTCAGTTGTGTCCGACTCTGCAACCCTATGGACTATAGACAGCCAGGCTCCTCTGTCCATGGAATTCTCCAGGCAAGAATACTGGAGTGGGTTGCCATGCCCTCCTCAGGAGATCTTTTCAATCAAGGGATTGAACTCAGGTCTCCTGCATTGCAGGCAGATTTTTACCTGAGCCACCAGGGAAGCCCTATTTGAGATTAATTTATTTCAATTCAATGACTTACCTTAAGTTCAAGCTATAATCTAAATTATATGTTTGCATATTATAAATGAACTTGTTTATTGTGCATATTATCTATAAAATCAATCCATCTATCCATAATTTATAATGAATAATATAGGTAGGTTCAACTTCCAGAATGTTTATTTTGTGTTACTTGTATACTTTGCTTCCCATTGCTGTCCTTCAAATTATTAGAGTTTGCCCTGAAGATAAATTCACAGCTTGAACTTTTCATTTAGTTAATTGGTACTTGTTTTTGCCACTGAGTTGTTCTCATTCAACTGGGTAATGAAACTGAAAATTACTTCCTTGCAGAATCTCATTTAATGAAGACAAACCATAAACATGTCAGTACTTTGCTTAAAACTGATATGGAGATAAGATAGCCCTTGACCTTAGATCAAAAAGTCAGGCCTGAGAGTGAACATTTTGCTATGGCAACATGAGGAGGTCAGCAAATTCTTTCCTCAAGAAGCAACTAATCAAAAACAACCATTTCAGGGCTCTGGAAATCTACCAAAGGTGTGCAACAGTGAGAAGTGTTAATTCATGAAAAATGACTGAACTTCAGGAGAGTTCAGTAGGAAGTAGTGACATTCTTGCCTATTCCCCTTGCTTCCCAGTTGCATAATGCAGTTATTGTACCAGGGTGCGGCAGGCTAGGAAAACCGGAAACTTTTGCTTTTGGATCGGTCTTTTTTGATTTGGAATGGAAGGTGAAAAACCTGTACTCAGCAGTGTTGTCAGTAAAAGTAGTGAACTTGATAGCAAGTCACTGGGCCAGCAGCTTGGCTAGACTGAGGTTGCCATTCTGGTTTTAGCAAGAGGCTACCATGACCTAGACAAATTTTTAATGAGAGTATCCAAGAAACGAGATAGAGGAGGGCTTGATAACTTTCCTCATATCCCTGGCTAACTGGAAGTCTGCATAAATGTTCATAAAAGACTGAACTGAATCCAGACTTTTTATATGTTCATCCACGGTTGACAATCAAGACAGTCTGATGTTAGGAAAACCTGGAGCACACCTGAAAACTGCTGAACTTTTAATCTGCTCCCCAACTTGCACACAGACCCTTGGGCAGAGGTTGAAAGTATTTCTTGGATTAAAGTGTTTGAGTACAACCTATAACCAATATCTGGTTGGTCACAGTCTATGCAGATACAAGGTCAATCCCTAGAAGCCAACCTTAAAAATTAAAACAAGAATTTGAAAATCTTCCCAAGTTTAGACATCAGCAGTGACATACCACAACTGAGACATATTTAACAGATTTAGTTTAGGCAAATTACTAAACAAGCAAAGGATTTTTGAATCATGATAGACCTTGAGCTTACCTGGTATTTCTTTTCAGAAAAAAAATCAATCCTTGCCGGAATTAGTGAGAAAAATGATAATGCTTTTCCTGATAGACCAATCAGAAGGTGCTGGACTTTTATTCCATCTAAGTGGTAGACTATAAATTCCTACAAAAACCAGAAGATTAATATGGACACAGATGGAGAACCATTACCATTGCTTTCAGCTACAGAAAGTACTCAATGTGGGGTTTCCCTGGTGGCTCAGCGGTAAAGAATCCACCTGGCAGTATAGGAGATGTGGGTTCGATCCCTAGGTGGGGAAGATTCCCTGGAGAGAGAAAATGGCAATGCATTCCAGTATTCATGCCTGAAAAATCGCATGGACAGAGGAGCCTGGTGTGTTACAGTCCATGGGGTCTCAGGAGTTGGGCATAACTTAGCCACTCAACAACAACAGATTATTCAGTGTACAAATTTAGTAGTTAAATTATATTCTTTTCTGCATCTATATATAAGTGCCATTTGTCATAAACAGTCATACTGACAATCTGCAAAACTGATTAGAAAGTCACTGGGCTGGCAAATAAGAGTACATGCTTTAGCCTAGATAAAGCAGTGCATGGGCAAAATAGTGCGTTGCTAAGTTTCAGTCTATATTACAGGGGTAAAAACTGTTATCTGTGACCAACTGAAAATAAACAATTTTACAAACAGCTAGAATGGACTTCCCTGGTGGTGCAGTGAATAAGAATCCGTCTGCTAATGCAGGGGATATAGGTTCGATTTCTGGTCCCGGAAGATTCCACCTGCCACGGAGCATGCACACACAACACGTGCCACACAGACACCACAACGACTGAGTCCATGCTCTAAAGCCTGTGACTTGCAACTGCTGAAGATGCCTAGAGCTTGGGCTCTGCAACAAGAGAAGCCACCAGCAATGAGTAGGGCCCATGCGCTGCAATGAACAGTAGACCTGCTCACTGCAACTAGAGAAAGCCGTCTCAAAGCAACAAAGACCAAGGGCATCCAAAAAAAAATAATTTTCTGAAGTGTTTTAAAAACAGCCAGAATAGAAACAAAACATATCAAAATCCTGATGCCCAGACTTGTAAGGTATACATGTACTAACAAGATGCTATAGACTGAACATTTGCGTCCTCCCAAAATTTATTTGTTAAACCCTAACACTCAATGTGATATTTGAGTTGGGGCCTTTGGGAATTAATTAGATCATGAGAGTAGAACCTTCATGAATGGGATCAGTGCCTTTATTTAAAAAAAAAAAATCCCATAGCACTCCTTTTTGTTCTACTATGTGAGGACACAGTAAGAAGATGGCTATCTATGAACCAGGAAGTGTGTTCTTACACTGTCTATCTTGATTTTGGACTTCTCAGCCTCCAGAATTATGTTAAATAAATTTCTTCTTATAAGCTGCCCAATCTATGATATTCTGTTATAGCAGTCCATATGGTCCACATGGACTAAGATGCAAGGTATATAGGAAATTTGGAGATTTTGTTATTTGGCTAATTTAAAATAAATACTTAGATATAGGAGATATAGCACAATTTTATTGTATATGATACCATTTGTGATAGGCAGAACTCTAGATGGCCTTTAAGATCTGACCCCTGGTAAACACAAACCTTATCCCAATTATTCAGTTGAACAGTAGTCTAGGTGCTGCTGTGAAGGAATTTTGCAGATACAGTTAATGCCCCAAATCAGCTGACCCTGAGACTGAGAGATAATCCAGGTGGGACAACTTTAATCAAAAAAACTCTTTAAAGCAAAGATAATTCTCTGGCTGGTCACAGAAAAGGAAATGAGAGATATCAGATATGAAACAGACTTGCTGTTTCTGATTGAAGATGAAGAAGACTGCATGGCAAGGAATGTGGGCAACCTCTAGGGGCTAAGAGTGGTCCTGGCTGATCAGAAGCAAGGAATAGGTCTTCCATAGGAGGACTTCCAAATAGGAGGAATTTTACCTCCTCCAAGGATAAACTGGCTTTTCCCCAGATCTCCCACATAAGAACTCAGCTTGGCTTATATCTTGATATTCTGAGGAGAGAGCCCAGTCAGGCTGTGCTGGACTTCTGACCTACAAAACAGTAAGTTAGTAAATGGGTGCTGTTATAAGCCTCTAAGTTTGTGATAATTTGTTACATGGCAATAATAACTAATACTTCATTTAATTGGAAATAACAGTTACCACTTTATTTCCCTTTTTAAGGTCCAGGTCTGAAATGATTTCGTGATATTTATTAGCCTTTATGAAATTTAAATTAAAATATTCTGTACTATAGTTCACTAATGGAGGGTAAATGGGGATACATAAACACATTTTATATCTCAACATTTCCTCCAGGGCAGTACACTGGCATTTTGTTCCCTTGGGAAATCTATTTTAATGAAGTAACCTTGGTACTAATTCTGAAATATTTGTGTTTCAGTCAAAGCTTAATCTATAGACTCAAAAATATTTGATTGCTTATTCATTTGAGAAGGATTATAGCTATGTGAACAGGAAATACTCCCTATGTGCTCTAAATATAATTGTAAGACCTTCACTATTTTCATGGATGACAGCATCAATCTGATTAACTACTGCAACTTACCCTGGGTGTGTGACACTGATTATTCATCCAGGGTCTGTGTTGGTGACATTGACAGCCCTTACTCATGATGACTGATATGAGTCATGACACTGTGACTGATGGAGAGCACTGCCAGAAAGTTTCTACATGAATCCATAAAGCCTGTAGTTATTGCCAAACACGTTTTTGATTTAAATTTGGAGGTGACTCATTTGAATTAGTGCATGACTACCAATGACTCTCAGGGAATAGCATGGAAAAGTACAGGACTGTCTATAATCTAATTTAGTCTCAATCAAAGCAACAGTTCTAGTTTAGTCTCAATTAAGGAACTCTCCAATGGTTAGCACTCATTTCCAGGACCATGAAGTTTTGGTTTCCTAGGCTGATTTTTGAAGCAAATTGCTTTGTGACCTTGAACAAGTTTTTAAGTATCTTTTCTTCTTTTAAAATAGTAACAAAATTGAAATATCTGAAGCTCTCTCATGAAGTGTTCTGGGAATTTATTTTTTAAACAGCAGTGAGAGACTGAGAGGGATGAGATGGAAAGCCAAATCATCACAAATAATAAAATTAATAGCTCACCAAATGTTTGTTACTTTTCATGTTAAATCAGTACTGAAAAATAAAATTCTTGGCAATAAATGGTAACGGTATCTCTCACAGTGACTGGAAAGAAGGTACTAAAAAATCAAGAGAGTTAGCCTGACAGGAAATTCATAATCCATTTAAAATTTTTAAAAACATGTTATAAAAATTTTCAAGTGTAACATTGTCAAGTAGAGGAATAGTATAATGAACTTCAAGCACTCTTAAACCTTAGAAACTCTTAAAGTTTCAATAATTATCAGCTCATTCAGATCTTGTTGGGAGTATATCATCAGCTCAGATTATTTTGAAGAAATTCCTACATGATATCAATTTATCTCAGAGTCCAGCTTGTTAGATAAGATACAGTAAATTCAAATGTGTTTCCAAATGGGTTTCAATCTAAAAAAATTATTGCATTCATTAATCATTACTCACTTGAACCAATAAAAATCAAAATTTGTTAAAAAAAAGTACAGAACCAAGAGATTCTTTTGAAATGTAGAAAATAAGTAGGCAGTACTAAAGATTTATTTATCATGTCATAGTGTAGAAACCACTACTATTCAAGGGAAACTACTAAAAACCAAATAAACTTTAAAAATATTTTTAATTGAAGGATAATTGCTTTTCAATACTGTGTTTTTTTCTGCCATACATCAAAATGAATCAGACATATGTCCCCTCCCTCATGGCCCTCCCTCCCACCCCCCACCCCATCCCACACTTCTAGGTTGTCACAGAGCACCAGTTTGAGCTCCCTGAGTCATACAGCAAATTCCTACTGGCTATACACCAAACAAACTTTTTCAAGGCAAGAAGTAACATCTATTCCAACTATTGCAAGAAAAAACACAATGCTTTTAGTACATTTTAACTAATGAGACTTTGTTTTGAATTTTAATTTTAGCATTTGCTTCTTAGATCATACACTTATTTGCTTGCTTACAAACATCCCTGACTTATTTTTATCAACTCTATCACTTTTAGAATCATATGGTTTCAAATTAAATTAAATTCATCCCATATATGTGGACAATAGGAGCTACATACTTTCTATGTTGCATTGAAAATGCTTTCATAGCACATTTTAGCCTGACTTCTCTATCATTAATAAAACATATTTCAGAGTGGTTTCAATGTTAAAAAATTGTTACTAAAATTTTATGTACTTAAATTTACTCTTCCTATCTTTATAACAGTTTAAATCTTCCTTTCACAAATGAGAACCTTACTAAGATTTCCAAAATATGAACTCAAATCAAAGTCTTAGGAAATAGTTAGGATTTTTATGATGAAGAAGTCTAGTGTACAGGAGATTGCTGTCTCATGGAAAAAGTGCCAAAATAGCATTTAAACTAGCAGATAGATCATGGTCAATATTGGGCTAGTTACATGACATGAAACTGAAATCAAATCCACCTAGGTATAGAAATAAAAACTTTCTTTAGTCTTCTATAAAAATTTCACTTACTGAATGGAAGGGAATTAGAATAGTTGACCTGCTGTCTGTCCTGCCTGGGTACAGAGAGGGAGACCCTTTAGGAAAGAGAAAAGCATCAGGTGATTTGATCTAATTTCAGTTGAAATTCTGAAAAATATACTAATGTATTTCTATCTCTGAAATGTTCTTAGCAGAATGTTCCTCACTAAGGATTAACTATCTAAGTAGAACCCAAGGGCTAAGACATGGCTTCCTGGAGAATGTTACCACAAAGGCTTTTCAATACTCTGAAGTGTAGAATGAACTTGTTTTATAATCTAAACATGTTCTTCAATGTGAAGAACTCCCCAGATCTCATCTATTCTGGGTCAGAGACAAATGTCCTAGATGGGGATGGAAAGACACAGGGAACTGCCTCTGATGATTTAGATTTCTGTTTGCTTTAACTGAACCTCATTTAAAACTTTTTCACTTTTGTTGTTATGCTGAAGCTAGTGGTAACGAAGCCCCCCTGCCAATGCAGGAGACGTAAGACACTTGGGTTCAGTCCGTGAGTCAGGAAGATCCCCTGGAGAAGGAAATAGCAACCACTCCAGTATTCTGGCTTGCGGAATCCCCCCAGACAGAGGAGCCTGATGGGCTATGGTCCATGGGGTCGCAAAGAATCGAATACAACTGAGTGACAGAGCACACAAGTTTTTAATGCAAGTATGGTTGATTTACCATTTTTTAATTTAAGTATGGTTTATATTAGTTTTAGGCATACAAAATAGTGGTTCAGTCCTTTTGCAGATTATACTCCATTATGGGTTATTGCAAAGTAGTGGATATAATTTCTTATGCTACAGTATACTCTTGTTTATGTAGTTTATATTCAGTAGTTTATATCTGTCAGCCCTCCAACAGATTTGGCCCTTCCTGCTTCCCTTTCCCCTTTGGTAACCACACATTTTGTTTTCTATTTTTGTGTCTTTCTGTTTTACACTCATTTGTATAGATTCCACATATAAGTGGTATCTCTAAGCATAACATTCTCTAGGTTCATTCACATTGCTGCAAATGGCAGTACTTCTTTCTTTTCTTTGGCTGAGTTGTATTGCAGCGTGTGTGTCTGTGTCTGTTTGTGTTTACACACTCCACATCTTCTTAATCTATTGGTCTGTTGATGGGCACTTGGGTTGCTTTTGAGTCTTGGCTATTGTAAATAGTGGAGCTCTGAATTTGATATGCATCTTTTCAAGGGCTTCCCAGGTGGCTCAATGGTAAAGAATTCACCTGCCAGTGTAGGAGATGCAGTCGACGCAGGTTCGATCTCCTGGTAGGGAGGATTCACTGGAGGAGGAAATGGCAACCTACTCCAGTATTCTTGCCTGGAAAATCCCATGGACAGAGGAGCCTGGCAGGCTCCAGTCCATAGCGTCGCAAGAGTGGGATGTGACTGAACATGAATTCGCATGCAGATCTTTTCAAATTAGAGGTTTTGTTTTATTCCAGATATACACCCAGGAGTGGGATTGCTGGATCACACGGTAGTTCTATTTTTAAGTTTCTGAGGAATTTCTATATTGTTTTCCACAGTGGGTGTACCAATTTACATTCCCACCAACAGTGTACAAGCATTCCCTTTTTCTCCACATCCTCTCCAAAATTTATGTGTAGGCATATAAATCATAGCCATTCTGATAAGTATGAGGCATTATCTCATTGTTTTGATTTTAATTTCTTTAATAACTAATGCGTGTGTCCTAAGTCACTTCAGTCATGCTTGACTCTTTGTGATCCTATGAACTGTGGCTTGCCAGGCTCCTCTGTCCATGGGGATTCTCCAGGCAAGAATAGTGGAGTGGGTTGTCATGGCCTTCTCCAGGGGATCTTCCCCATCCAGGGATTGAACCTGTGTCTGTTAGGTCTCCTGTACTTGTAAACAGTTTCTTTACCACTGGGGTCACCTGGGAAGCCCAATAACTAGTAATGCTGGGCATTTTTTCACATGCCTGTTAGCCATCTCTGTTTTTTGGGTGGAAGTGTCTGTTCAGGTCTTCTACCCATTCTCTGATTTTTTAAAAATATTGAGTTGTATAAGTTGTTTGCATATTTTGAATATTAATTACCTGTCAGTTACATCATTTGCAGATATTTTTTCTCATTTTGTAGGCAGATTGGCTTTTTGTTTTTTCAGTGGTCTCCTTTGCTGTGAAAAAGCTTTTTACATTTAATTCGATCTCACTTGTTTATTTTTGTTTTTTTTTTTCTTTTGCCTTAGGAGACCGAGCAACTTCACTTTCACTTTTCACTTTCCTGCACTGGAGAAGGAAATGGCAACCCACTCCAGTGTTCTTGCCTGGAGAATCCCAGGGACAGGGGAGCCTGGTGGGCTGCCATCTATGGGGTCACACAGAGTCAGACACGACTGACGTGACTTAGCAGCAGTAGGAGGCTGATCCAAGAGAACATTGCCGCAATTTTATGTCCAAGAGTGTTCTGCCTGTTTTCTTCTAGGAGTTTTATGGTTTCAGGCCATATGTTTAGGTCCTTAAACCATTTTGAGTTTATTTTTGTATATCATATATCCCTTATATATAAGGGAATTTTCTAATCTCATTGTTTTGCATGTGACTGTCTAGTTTTCCCCAGAGAAGGCAATGGCACCCCACTCCAGTACTCTTGCCTGGAAAATCCCATGGACAGAGGAGCCTGGTAGGCTGCAGTCCATAGGGTTGCGAAGAGTCGGATAAGTCTGAGTGACTTCACTTTCACTTTTCACTTTCATGCATTGGAGAAGGAAATGGCAACCCACTCCAGTGTTCTTGCCTGGAGAATCCCAGGGATGGGGAAGCCTGATGGGCTGCCACCTGTGGGGTCGCACAGAAAGGACACGACTGAAGCGACTTAGCAGCAGCAGCAGCAGCAGTCTAGTTTTCCCAGCGGCACTTGTTGAAGAGACTGTCTCCATTGTGTATATTCTTGCTTCCTTTGTAATAGATTAGTTAACCAAAAGTGTGTAGGTTTGTCTCTGGGCTTTCTATTTTGTTCCATTGATCTATGTGTCTGTTTTTGTGCTAATATGAACTATTTGCTTAACTTTTTTTTTTTTTTTTTTTTTAGTATAGTCTAAGTTCTGGGGGGTTTAACCTGCAAATTTGTTCTTTTTTTTTTTTTTTCAAGACTGCTTAGGCAATTTGAGATCTTTTGTGTTTCCATGTGAATTTTAGGATTATTTGTTCTAATTTTCCAAAAAATGTCGTGGGTAGTTTGATAGGGATTGCATTAAATCTTCAGATTACTTTTGATAATATGGCCATTTTAACAGTATTAATTCTTCCATCTGAGAATGCAGGATACCTTTTCATTTCTTCGAATCATCTTTAATTTCTTTTATCAATGTTTTATAGTTTTTCAGAGTATAGATCTTTCACTTCCTTGGCTAGGTTTATTCCTAGGTAATTCTTTGTGATTTTTAAATGGGATTTTTTTTTAACTTTCCCTTTCTGATATTTCATTATTAGTGCATACACATGCAACATATTTTGTATATTAATTTTGTATCCATTACTTTGCTGAATTCATTTATTAGTTTCAGTAATTTCTGGAGTGCAGATTTTAGGGTTCTGTATGTAGAGTAGCATATTCAAAACCAGAGACATTACTTTGGCAAAAAAGGTCCGTCTAGTCAAGGCTATGGTCTTTCCAGTGGTCATGTAAGGATGTGAGAGTTGGACTGTGAAGAAAGCTGAGTGCCAAAGAATTGATGCTTTTGAACTGTGGTGTTGGAGAAGACTCTTGAGAGTCCCTTGGACTACAAGGAGATCCAACCAGTCCAGTCTAAAGGAGATCAGTCCTGGGTGTTCATTGGAAGGACTGATGCTAAAGCTGAAACTCCAGGACTTTGGCCACCTCATGTGAAGAGTTGACTCATTGGAAAAGACTCTGATGCTGGGAGGGATTGGGGGCAGGAGGAGAAGGGAACGACCGAGGATGAGATGGCTGGATGGCATCACCGACTCGATGAACATGAGTTTGGGTGAATTCACGGGAGTTGGTGATGGACAGGGAGGCCTGGCATGCTGCAATTCATGGGGTTGCAGAGTCGGACGTGACTGAGCGACTGAACTGAACTGAACTTATGTAGAGTATCATGCCACCTGAAAATTGTATCAGTTTTACCTCTTCCCTTCTAATTTGGATGACTTTTATTTCTTTTACTTGTCTAATTGCTGTGACTAGAACTTCCAATACTATGTTAAGTAGAAGTGGTGAGAGGACGCATTCTATCTTTCTTCCTGAATTTAGTGGAAAGGCTTTAAGCTTTTCACTACTGAGTATGATGTTGGCTGTGTTTAATAGCTTTTATTATGTTGGGATATGTTCTCTTTATACCTGCTTTGATGAGAGCTTTATCACGAATGTGTGTTGAATTTTGTCAAATACTTTTACAGTGTCTACTGAGATGATCGTGTGATTTTATCCTTTTACTGATGTGATATATTGCCTTGATTGATTTATGGATGTTCAGGCCTTAGAATGAAATCCAACTTGGTCCATGGCATATGATCCTCCCCCCCCCCTTTTTTATTAATGTATTATTGGATTTGATTTTGCTAATATTTTGTTGGGGACTTTTACATCTATATTCATCAAAGATATTGGCCTGTAACTTTCTTCTTTCATAGTGTCTTTGTCTAGTTCTGGTTTCAGGGTAGTGGTAGACTTGTGGAATGAATTTGGGAGTATTTCCTCCTCTTTAATTTTTTGGAGTAGTTTGAGATGAATAGATACTGGCTTTTCTCTAAATGTTTGGTGGATTCTCCTGTGAAGCCATCTGGTCCTGGACTTTAGTTTGCTAGTGTTTTTTTTTTTTTTTTTTTAATTACAAATTCAATTTTATTTCTAAGGATTGGTCTGTTCAAATTGTCTGTTTCTTTTTGACTCAGTCTCTTGGCAGGCTGTATGTTTCTAGAAATGTGTACATTTCTTTTAAGTCATTCAGTTTGTTGGCATGTAACTGTTCATAGTTACTTATAAATTCTCATGATATTTTTGCTATGAGTCATTATTTCTTCTCTTTCAGTTATTATTTTATTTGAGTACTCTCTCTTTTCTTCTTGGTAAGCCTGGCCAAAAGCATATTAATTTTGTTTATCTTTTTTTAAAAAAACTAACTCTTTGATTCATTGACAATTCCTATTTTTTTAAATCTTTATTTTCTCTTTGATATTTATTATTTCCTTCCTTCTGCTCAGTTTGGGCTTTTTTTTTTTTTCCTAATTCTTTCAGGTGATATGTTAGGTTGTGTATTTGAGACTTTTCTTTATGCTTGAGGAAGGCCTATGTGGCTGTGAACTTCCCCTGAACTGCTTTTGCCACATCCCGTGTATTTGGGAAAGTTGTATTCCCATTTTCATTTGCCTTGAGGTATTTTTAAATTTTCTCTTGATTTCATTATTGACCCATTGGCTTTTTAGTACCATTTTGTTTGGTCTTTGCATGTTTGTTTGTTCCTGTTTTTGTTTCTATAGCTGATTTCTACTTTCATACCATTGTAATTTGGAAAAAAAAATGTTTGATAGAATCTCTTAAATTTGTCAAGGCATTCGTAGAGTGGGGAAGGAACAGAATAATCTCTCTCCTTTTCTTATGTATAAAAGTTAGAAATATGTACAGAGAGACCAACATAAAATAGGTTCATTTCATGTTGCCATACTTTCTCAGAATACTAATCAGGTAGTTACCCTTTTCTCATCCTTTTCTCTCTAAAGACTGGAGACCCAACCACGTGTGTCCAACTTTACCTGAGCACCAGTTCAAGAGAAAAGATATTTGGTGGAACAAACCCAGATTTAAGCATTTCTCCTTTTAGTGGGAATTCATGATTCTTAGAAAGTGAAGCAATATAATTGAAATTTCAAACAAAAATGAATTATATGAATAGTCCTCCTATTTGTTTGGGATATAGATAATCAATTTCTAAGGATGTACTGCCCATTGTACAAATTTTTATAACTGAGTTTTGCTTTTTCCCTGAACTCTCTCTTGGTAATGTATACATCCTATGGGTTGTGCAGTTTATTGTGGGCTATTTCCTGCAGAATCTACTTCTAGGTATTGCACCATACTGAACTTTCTCATCTCCTACTTGCTTTTTCTGCCGAACGCAACTTTCTCATATTACAGTTGTCTACTGCCATTGGACTTTTCCTTTCTGTTTGTGTTTCTATCTTCTGTGCTAAAAGCTATTTTTACTCTTAGATTTTACTATTCCAGAATTGATGCCTAAAGGCCTATAAGAATAATAATTATTTCTTAATAAAGCTGGACTGGAAGAAACAAAAGCTGGAATCAAGATTGCCGGGAGAAATATCAATAACCTCAGATATGCAGATGACACCACCCTTATGGCAGAAAGTGAAGAGGAACTAAAAAACCTCTTGATGAAGGTAAAAGTGGAGAGTGAAAAAGTTGGCTTAAAGCTCAACATTCAGAAAACGAAGATCATGATTGGTATCTGGTCCCATCACTTCATGGGAAATAGATGGGGAAACAGTGGAAACAGTGTCAGACTTTATTTTTTGGGGGCTCTAAAATCACTGCAGATGGTGATTGCAGCCATGAAATTAAAAGATGTTTACTCCTTGGAAGAAAAGTTATGACCAACCTAGATAGAATATTCAAAAGCAGAGACATTACTTTGCCGACTAAGGTCCGTCTAGTCAAGGCTATGGTTTTTCCTGTGGTCATGTATGGATGTGAGAGTTGAAAGCTGAAGAAAGCTGTGAAGAAAGCTGTGAAGAAAGCTGAGCACTGAAGAATTGATACTTTTGAAGTGTGATGTTGGAGGAGACTCTTGAGAGTCCCTTGGACTGCAAGGAGATCCAACCAGTCCATTCTGTAGGAGATCAGCCCTGGGATTTCTTTGGAAGGAATGATGCTAAAGCTGAAGCTCCAGTACTTTGGCCACCTCATGCGAAGAGATGACTCATTGGAAAAGACTGTGATGCTGGGAGGGTTTGGGGGCAGGAGGAGAAGGGTACGGCAGAGGATAAGATGGCTGGATGGCATCACTGACTCGATGGACTTGAGTCTGAGTGAACTCCGGGAGTTGGTGACGGACAGGGAGGCCTGGCATGCTGCGATTCATGGGGTCACAAAGAGTCGGACACGACTGAGCGACTGAACTGAATCCAAGAAAATGACAATTTCAGACTTTATAACATTTTTTCTTAAATCTTTTCCTGCTCACTAGAAGTGAGTTATACAAACTCATGTTCTTTAAAACGAGATGAAATCAATTGGAGGAAGCAACTCCTAGCTACTAGGTTTTGTTTTTAGAAAATTCATGAAGGTTATGATCTTCCTTTCTATTGTGCTTTCCACTTCTAGTCCTATCCTCATTCATATGGACTGCTTTGCTAGGTTAGTTTTCTAAGACTCAGCTATGATTTTCATTTTCGTGCACAAAAATGGAGAGCAGCTTCTCCACATTGAATACAGTCTATGCCCTGTGAGTTGCCATTCAGGGCCTTTCATTTAATCTTACATTGACCTTAACCTTAACCTGCCTTTCTCTCATATATCCTTTCACAAATTCGCTGAATTACTCATTCTTTTCTGTATACACAATATATTCTTTAGCTCCAGAATTTTGAATTACTATGTTGGCTTCTGCCTGGATTGTCATTTTTTATATCTCTTAGTGACCCATGTCCACTTTATATTTCATGATTTAATTAACTAATGATTTTGATATCTCCAGAGACAAAATGTATTCTTTATTTTAAAGTTATTTTTGATTAAAATATAATTGGCACACAATATTAGTTTTAGGTGTACAACATAGTGGTCTGACATTTATATACATTACAAATTGATCACCATGATAAGTCTAGTAACCCTCTGTCACCAGACAAAGAAGCAGTATTACTGACTATATTTTTTATGCTGTTTTACATTCCTCTGACCTTTTATAAATGGAAGTCTGTGCCTATTAATCCCCTTCATCTGTTTCACTCTGAACCCCCAAATCCTGCTCTTTTGTATCTAAGAGTCTGTTTCTATTTGTTCATTTTGTTATTAAGACTCAACACAAAAGTATAATCATATGGTATGTGTCTTTTTATGTCTGACTTATTTCACTTAGCATGGTACCTCTAGGTTCATCCATGTTGTTTCAAGTGGCAACATTTAATACTTTTTGTGACTGGGTAATGTTTCATTGTTTCTATATACCATATTTTCTTCATCTAGTTAGCTATTGATGGACATTTACGTTGTTTCCATATCTTGGCTATTATAAATAATGCTGTAATCAACATAGGGGTGCTTATATCTTTTCAAAATAGTACCTTTGTTTTCATCAGATAAATATCCAGAAGCAGAATCACAGATTGTACAGCAGTTCTATTTTTAAGTTTTTGAGGAAACTTCATATTGTTTTCCATAGTGGTGGGACCAATTTAAACTCCCACCAACAGTACATAAGAACTCCTTTTTCTCCATATCTTTGCCAACACTTGTTCTTTGCCTTTTTGATGACAGCTATTCTGACAGATGTGAGGTAATAGCTCATTTTGATTTGCATCTCTCCAATGATTAGCGATGCTGAGCATTTTTTCATGTGTGTTGGTCATCTATATGTCTTCAAGGGAGAAATCTCTATTTAGGTGATCTGCCTCTTATTTATTTATTTATTTATTTTATGTTGAGTTGCATGAATTTCTTTTTATATTTTAGGTGGTTGGATGGCATCACTGACTCAGTGGACATGAGTTTGAACAAACTCCAGGAGTTGGTGATGGGCACGGAAGCCTGATGTGCTGCAATCTGCAGGGTTGCAAAGAGTTGGATATGACCAAGAGACTGAACTGAATTGAACTGTGTTGACCACTTGTCAGGTATACGATTTGGAAGTATTTCCTGCAGTTTGATAGGTTCTCCGTTCATTTTGTTGATGGATTCATTTGTTATGCAGAAGTTGTTGGGTTTTATGTGTCCCACTTTTTAATTTTTGCTTTTGTTGCCTTAGCTTTGGTGTCAGATACAAAAAATATTATTGCCAAGACCAGCATCAAGGTGATTACTACCCATGTTTTCTTTAGGAGTTTTTAAGTTTTTGGTCTTAAATTCAAGTGTTTAATTATTTTGAGTTAATATTTGTGTGTGGTATAAGATGGTGGTCCAGTTTCATTCTTTTGCATACGACTTCCCAGTGTTTCCAACACCACTTATTTAACAGACTGTCCTTTCCTCATTGTATATTCTTTCCTCCTTCATTGTAAATTAATTGACCATATAAACTTGGGTTTATTTCTGGACTCTATTAGGTTCCATTGATCTATATGTCTGTTTTTGTGCCAAAACATACTGTTTCTACAGCTTTATAATATAGTTTGAAATAATGAAGTGCTATGCCTCCTCTTTGTTCTTTCTCATGAAGCCTTTGCTTTTGTGTCAGTCTTTTGTGATTCCATACAAATTTTAGAATTGCTTGTTCTAGTTATATGAAAAATGCTACTGGAATTTTGATAGGGGTTGCATTAAATCTGTAGATTGCTTTGGGTAGTATGGCCATTTTAACAATATTCATTCTTCCAGTCTATGAGCATGGAATATCTTTCTATTTATTGGTATCTTCAGTTTCTTTTATCAATGTCATATTTTTCAGTATACAGGTGAATTTTATTTTTTTTTGATGCAGGTGTAAATGGGATTGTCAGTCTTTATGATAGTTTGCTGTTATAGTTTAATAGTTTGATAGTTAATATAGAGAAAGGAATGTAACAAAATTTAGCATATTAATTTTGTAGCCTGGAACTTTACTGAATTTTTTAGTTCAAATATTTTTTCAGGTATTTTTAGTTTTTTTTTAATATATAAAATCACAACATTTGCATATAGTGACAGTTTCATTTCTTCCTTTCCAATTTTGATGACTTTTATCTCTTTTCTTATCTGATTGCTGTGGCTAGGTCTTCCAATACTACGTTGAATACAAGTAGTGAAAGTGGACATTGTTGTTCCTGATCTAGAGGGAAAGTTTTCAGCTTTTCATCACTGAGTGAAGTGATTTAGGCTGTGAGTGTGTCATATATGCTTTTTATTATGTTGAGGTATACTCCCTCTTTATCTACTGTATTTAGAGTTTTTATCGTAAACAGATATTGAATTTTGTCAAACTCTTTTTCTATACCTGTTGGGATGATCATGTGATATTTATCCTTTGTTTTGTTAATGTGGTGCAGATCACATTGGTCTGCAGATATTCAAGCATCCCTTGCATTCCTGAAATAAACCCCACTTGATCATTGTGTATAATTCTTTAAATGTATTGTTGAATTAAGTTAATATTTTGTTAAGGTTTTTCATCTATATCCAAAAGGATTTTTTTTTTGTACTCTTTTTCTGGTAATATCTTTATCTGGTTTTGGTATCAAGGTAATGTTGTCTTCATACAATAATTTTGGAAGCACTCCCCCCTTTTCAATTTTTTGAGAAAGACAGGTATTAACTCATCCTTAAATATATGGTAGAGTTCACTTGTCCTGAACTTTTGTTCAGTGATATTAAATTACTGAACTTTTGTTTAGAGAGTTTAAATTATTGAATTGACTTCACTACTAGAGATTAGTCTGTTAAAATTTTCTCTTTCTTCCTGATTCATTCTTGGAAGATTGTATGTTTCTAGAAATTTATTCATTTTTTCTAGGTTTTCCTATTTTTTTGGCATATAATTATTTGTTATAATCTCTTACCTAATGATCTGATCTCTATGATCTAATCTTTCTTATGATTCTTGGGATTTCTTTGGTATCAGTTGTAACTTCTCTTTCATTTATACTTTTATTTATTTGGGTCCACTGCCTTTTTTCTTGATGGGTCTGGCTAAACATTTATCAATTTTGTTCATCTTTCTTTTCACAGAAACAACTCTTAGTTTTATTGTTCTTCTCTATTGTCTTTTAAGGCTTATCTTTTATTTGTTTCAGCTCTGAATTTATTATTTCCTCCCTTCCACTTCCAGGCATTATTTCCACTTTGGTCCAGCCTCTTTATTCTTTCTAGAGCTATTTCTTTTCCCCAGTAGCATATTGGACACCTACCTACCTGAGGGTATCATCTTCTGGTGTTATATCTTTTTGCCATTTCATACTGTTCATGGGGTTCTCAAGGCAAAAATATTGGAGTGGTTTGTCATTCCCTTCTCTAGTGGACCAGGTTTTGTCAGAACTCTCCACCATGACCCATCCTTCTTAGTGGCCCTGCATGGCATGGCTCATAGTTTCATTGAGATATATAAGGCTGTGATCCATGTGATAATTTTGATTAGCTTTCTGTAATTGTGGTTTTTGTTCTGGAAGCTGTGGGGTGGTAGTTCTTGCTTCTGTCTGCCCTCTGACTGATGAAGAGGCTTGCACAAGCTTCCTGAGGGGAGGGACTGGCTTAGGTTTAGGTTTAGGATTGCTTATTTAAAATTTTTTTTGTTTCCTGTGGTAGGCCTGTATCATTATAAGATTTTCTATTAGAGCTCCTTTTGCTCTGTCCCATAGATTTTGAAATACTGTGGTTCTACTTTTGTTCATTTCAAAATATTTTTTTAATTCCCCTTTTGATTTTCATTGACCTATTGGTTGTTTAGAACTAGCCTCCCTATGTTTCTGTTTTTCCCAGTTTTCTTCCTAGAATTAATTTCTAGTTTCATACTCTAGTGGTCACAAAGAAATGCTAGATATGATTTCACTTTTGTTAAATTTATGGAGACTTCTTTTCTGTGTATTATATGATCTATTCTGGACAGTGTTACATGTTCACTTAAAAAAATGCATGTTCTACTGTTTGGGGGTAGAATATTGTGTATATCTATTCAGTCTGCTATAATATGTCATTAAAGGCTGATGTATCCTTTTTTATTTTCTCTCTAGATGATATATCCATAAATGTCTACCATTGGTGGGTAGGTTGAGTGAGGTTGGTGCTCAGTACCTTACCAGGGCAAGGTACATTGTGTTAGCTAAATGTAAGAAGAATAAAAACACTTAAGAGGAATCCTTCAGCCCTTCCATCCCTGGAGAAAGTTCTACCAGATCCCTGCCTCTCCAGCATGTGACCTGAAATTAGTTAATCAGTCTCCTTGTTTGACCCAACTTGCTGCCTGTGCACTGGGACTTAGAGTTGCTGAATTTATGCATGATTCTTCAAGAGTACAGTCTTAGTACTCTTAGTACCCACAGCTCTTCAGCTGTCCCAGACATAAGCTTCATTGGTTTCCAAAGCCAGACATTATGGGGGTTTGTCTTCCAAGTGCAGGTTCCCTAAGCTTGGGGCTTGGACCCCTTGCTTCTCAGAGAGGACTTGGCTGCAGTTGTGATATCTCTTTTGGTTGTGAATCACTCCACTGGGGGTATGGATTCTGAGTAGCCTGTGTCTCTGCCCCTCTTACCCATCTCAATGTGGTCTTTTATTTATATTTTTAGTTGTAGAAAATCTATTCTGCTAGTATTCAGTTTGTTCTCAAAGATAGTTGTTCTATATGTAGTTACAGGTTTGGCATGTCAATGGGAGGTGACCTCAATATTTTCATATTCTGCCATCTTGATCTGGACATTTTATGATTTATCTTAAATATGTCTGTCTCTCTAAGCCTGAAATGTTTACAACTGTTTTCTCCAGATACTCAAAGTAAACCATCCTCATTCGAAAAATCAGTGGCACTTATTATATTTTATCTTGAGCTTAGTCACATTAAAAATTGAACATCTAACCCATGTCAAACACAATTTAGGCCCTAGGGATGTAGCAGTGAACAGAGTAGACAAAATCTCTTGTCCTCATGGAGCTTATCCTGAAGTGTTATAAGTGCCTAGGTGAGTTTTAAAATACTGATTTTATAATTACTTCCATTGATGAGTGAAGAGAGACGATCAAGTTTCAGCACATTTATATACTACTCATGTTTTTACAAAAGCAAAGATAAATGTTCTCATTAATAAATGCTGCTCTGTGACTGGAAAACATGTGATCTTTCTTGCTATTATTCTACTTTGTTACCTTAAGAAATATAGTTGTTCTTGGGATACTGAGCAATAAGTGCTATTTAGGAGAGATGGATTAGTGAATCACAGGCTCTCAACTGTGACAGGAAAAGAGAGAATTGACATAAAAGAGCTGCCAGATTCACCAGGCAGACTCACTTTTTCTGGTGTGCATCCTGTTGTTTCAAGTTCGTTTATGAGACTTGATTCGACTCCTCAGCTCTCCCTAGATAAGCAGTAAAGATGAAAGCCCATACGTACGCTTACCATGACCCAAGAGGAGTCCTGGCATCATTTTTATTGTCATCATTTTATTCCCTTTTAGCCCTGGTACCAAGGAATAGTTTGGTGGCTTCTTTGCTAATAGCAAGCTCAACAAACAAACACCTTTCTCAATAAATTCATTGAGAATTAGTATGAATTTCTCTCCCTTCTGCTTTTCTCTTATAAAGTCTATTGGGACCATCTATTTCTTCATGTTTTACAGTGAGCTTGTACTAACGATTATAATCAAGATTTCACTTTGCTCATGTTTCAAAAGTCTTGTATCCCCAAACATATCTTGGAGTTCCTGATGAATGCTTCGGTATTTTCATCAGTAAGTTGGTTGAATGACCACATGTTTTAGTGGGCAAAGTTTTGCTTCTACTGAATCATACAGTATCTTCTGAGACCAATTAGTCATCTCAGAACCATTTTTGTTTCTTCTGGGTACCATAATGCTTACAGGTGCTGCTGTTGATGGCATCCTTGGGTATCAACACATACTGCAAATGTCATGTCTATGTCATGCCTTGCTGTTCTATTTCACTGGGCATCAAAGATAGCTACCAGGCAATGTCACCATGTTTTTCATCTCCAATTAGGTGCCACAACTGATAAAATTGAATCTTTCATGGAACCCAAACTGCTCAATGGTCCATGGAGAAGTGAGGAGGGAGAGATTCTCTCCCTTTTGTATGTTTTATTCTTTTGTAGGGGAGCAAGAACAAGCCTTTACTCTTACACACTTCCAGAATAATTTGACTATACTTAATTTTCTGTTTCCCTTTCCTTTTTTCTTTCTTTCTTTTCTTCCTTCTCTCTTTCCATTCTTACTTTTCCTCCTTCTTCTCTTTCTTCCTCCATCCCTCCCTCCTTCCTTTCTTCCTTCTCTGTCTGTCTCCTTTTTCTTCATGTTATCTTCTTAAGAAATGGGCCTTAGTCCCTTTATTCTCTGCCTGTAAATTGGCAGAACTTTTCCTTAATATTCTCCCTGTTCTTATGGTATAAATCATTTCCCAGAAACTTCTAAATCTCTCAAGTAAAGAGATCATGGAAGTCAAGCTCAACTGATCCACCAGGTTCTGTAATATACAAAGAGCTCAAAGAGCAACTGTTGATGAATAAATAAAATAAACACAGTATATCAGTTAAGTGCTATCTGAAATTACTCTACAGAGTTACTTTGGTACATATTTTTTTTCTTCTAAAGTTCATAAAAGCTAGGTTGATTTTCGTTTAACTTTGTACCTTCTAAGGCTCCTCACTTAGTATTTTGCATGTAATGGCTTAAACAATTTTTAAGTAATGGCTAATTTTTCTTCTACATTTGCACTAAATTTCATACGAGTGAGATGTATCACTCACTCCTTATTACCAAATTCAGACTCAAATTGAAGAAAGTAGGGAAAACTGCTAGACCATTCAGGTATGACTTGAATCAAATCCCTTATGATTATACAGTGGAAGTGAGAAATCGATTTAAGGGCCTAGATCTGATAGATAGAGTGCCTGGTGAACTATGGAATGAGGTTCGTGACATTGTACAGGAGACAGGGAACAAGATCATCCCCATGGAAAAGAAATGCAAAAAAGCAAAATGGCTGTCTGGGGAGGCCTTACAAATATCTGTGAAAAGAAGAGGCGAAAAGCAAAGGAGAAAAGGAAAGATATAAGCATCTGAATGCAGAGTTCTGAAGAATAGCAAGAAGAGATAAGAAAGCCTTCTTCAGCGATCAGTGCAAAGAAATAGAGGAAAACAACAGAACGGGAAAGACTAGAGATCTCTTCAAGAAAATTAGAGATGCCAAGGGAACATTTCATGCAAAGATGGGCTTGGTAAAGGACAGAAATGGTATGGACCTAACAGAAGCAGAAGATATTAAGAAGAGGTGGCAAAAATACACGGAAGAACTATACAAAAAAGATCTTCACAACCCAGATAATCATGATGATGTGATCACTAATCTAGAGCCAGACATCTTGGAATGTGAAGTCAAGTGGGCCTTAGAAAGCATCACTACGAACAAAGCTAGTGGAGGTGATGGAATTCCAGTTGAGCTCTTTCAAATCCTGAAAGATGATGCTGTGAAAGTGCTGCACTCAATATGCCAGCAAATTTGGAAAACTCAGCAGTGTCCCCAGGACTGGAAAAGGTCAGTTTTCATTCCAATCCCAAAGAAACGCAATGCCAAAGAATGCTCAAACTACCGCACAATTGCACTCATCTCACATGCTAGTAAAGTAATGCTCAAAATTCTCCAAGCCAGGCTTCAGCAATACGTGAACTGTGAACTCCCTGATGTTCAAGCTGGTTTTAGAAAAGGCAGAGGAACCAGAGATCAAATTGCTAACAACCTCTGGATCATGGAAAAAGCAAGAGAGTTCCAGAAAAACATCTATTTCTGCTTGATTAACTATGCCAAAGCCTTTGACTGTGTGGATCACAATAAACTGTGGAAAATCCTGACAGAGATGGGAATGGTAGACCACCTGACCTGCCTCTTGAGAAATCTGTATGCAGGTCAGGAAGTAACAGTTAGAACTGGACATGGAACGACAGACTGGTTCCAAATAGGAAAAGGAGTACGTCAAGGCTGTATATTGTCACCCTGCTTATTTAACTTATATGTAGATTACATCATGAGAAATGCTGGACTGGAAGAAACACAAGCTGGAATCAAGATTGCCAGGAGAAATATCACTAACCTCAGATATGCAGATGATACCAACCTTATCGCAGAAAGTGAAGAGGAGCTAAAAAGCCTCTTGATGAAAGTGCAAGAGGAGAGTGAAAAAGTTGGCTTACAGCTCAACATTCAGAAAATGAAGATCATGGCATCCAGTCCCATCACTTCATGGGAAGTAGATGGGGAAACAGTCGAAACAGTGTCAGACTTTATGTTTTTGGGCTCCAAAATCACTGCAGATGGTGACTGCAGCCAGGAAATGAAAAGACACTTACTCCTTGGAAGAAAAGTTATGACCAACCTAGATCGTATAGTCAAAAGCAGAGACATTACTTTGCCGACTAAGGTCCATCTAGTCAAGGCTATGGTTTTTCCTGTGCTCATGCATGGATGTGAGAGTTGGACTGTGAAGAAGGCTGAGCACCGAAGAATTGATGCTTTTGAACTGTGGTGTTGGAGAAGACTCTTGAGAGTCCCTTGGACTGCAAGGAGATCCAACCAGTCCATTCTGAAGGAGATCAGCCCTGGGATTTCTTTGGAAGGAATGATGCTGAAGCTGAAGCTCCAGTACTTTGGCCACCTCATGCGAAGAGTTGACTCATTGGAAAACACTTTGATGGGGGAGGGATTGCGGGCAGGAGGAGAAGGGGATGACCGATGATGAGATGGCTGGATGGCATCACGGACTCAATGGACGTGAGTCTGAGTGAACTCCGGGAGATGGTGATGGACAGGGAGGCCTGGTGTGCTGTGATTCATGGGGTCGCAAAGAGTCAGACACGAGTGAGTGACTGAAATGAAGTGAACTGAACTGAGATGTATCACAGAGTAACATCAAGCTGATAAGTAGGATGTAGTCCTGGAAAAGGCAATGGCACTCCACTCCAGTACCCTTGCCTGGAAAATCCCATGGATGGAGGAGCCTAGTGGGCTGCTGTCCATGGGGTTGTGAAGAGTCGGACACGACTGAGTGACTTCACTTTCACTTTTCACCTTCATGCATTGGAGAAGGAAATGGCCATCCACTCCAGTGTTCTTGCCTGGAGAATCCCAGGTACAGGGGAGCCTGGTGGGCTGCCGTCTATGGGGTCACACAAAGTTGGATACGACTAAAGCGACTTAACAGCAGCAGCAGGAAGATGTAGTCCAAAGTTCAGAGTTGGGTAGCTTTATTATTGCTTGCATCCTATCAGTTCAGTTCAGTCGCTCAGTCGTGTCCGACTCTCACATCCATACATGAGCACAGGAAAAACCATAGCCTTGACTAGATGGACCTTAGTCGGCAAAGTAATGTCTCTGCTTTTGAATGTGTTATCTAGATTGGTTATAACTTTTCTTCCAAGGAGTAAGTGTCTTTTCATTTCCTGGCTGCAGTCACCATCTGCAGTGATTTTGGAGCCCAAAAACATAAAGTCTGACACTGTTTCGACTGTTTCCCCATCTATTTCCCATGAAATGATGGGATCGGAAGCCATGATCTTCGTTTTCTGAATGTTGAGCTGTAAGCCAACTTTTTCACTCTCCTCTTGCACTTTCATCAAGAGGCTTTTTAGCTCCTCTTCACTTTCTGCCATAAGGGTGGTGTCATCTGCATATCTGAGGTTAGTGATATTTCTCCTGGCAATCTTGATTCTAGCTTGTGTTTCTTCCAGTCCAGCGTTTCTCATGATGTACTCTTCATAGAAGTTAAATAAGCAGGGTGACAATATACAGCCTTGAAGTACTCCTTTTCCTATTTGAAACCAGTCTGTCGTTCCATGTCCAGTTCTAACTGTTACTTCCTGACCTGCATACAGATTTCTCAAGAGGCAGGTCAGGTGGTCTACTATTCCCATCTCTGTCAGGATTTTCCACAGTTTATTGTGATCCACACAGTCAAAGGCTTTGGCATAGTTAATCAAGCAGAAATAGATGTTTTTCTGGAACTCTCTTGCTTTTTCCATGACCCAGCGGATGTTGGCAATTTGATCTCTGGTTCCTCTGCCTTTTCTAAAACCAGCTTGAACATCAGGGAGTTCACAGTTCACGTATTGCTGAAGCCTGGCTTGGAGAATTTTGAGCATTACTTTACTAGCATGTGAGATGAGTGCAATTGTGCAGTAGTTTGAGCATTCTTGGCATTGCGTTACTTTGGGATTGGAATGAAAACTGACCTTTTCCAGTCCTGTGGCCACTGCTGAGTTTTCCAAATTTGCTGGTATATTGAGTGCAGTACTTTCACATATATGCATCCTATAGGTTGTGCTAATGAGCTCAGTCGTGGTCAACTCTGCAACCCCATAGACTAGCATGCCAGGTTCCTCTGTCCATGAAATTTTCCAGGCAAGAATACTGGAGTGAGTTGCCATTTTCTTCTCCAATACTATAGGTTAATTTTTGTTAAATGGTTACCTTAAATCTTTATTTATTTATTTTATTTTTTACGTTTTAAAAATTTTTTTATTTTTTAAATTTTAAAATCTTTAATTCTTATATGCGTTCCCAAACATGAACCCCCCTCCCACCTCCCTCCCCATAACATCTCTCTGGGTCATCCCCATGCACCAGCCCCAAGCACACTGTATCCTGCGTCAGACATAGACTGGTGATTCAATTCTTACATGATAGTATACATGTTAGAATGCCATTCTCCCAAATCATCCCACCCTCTCCCTCTCCCTCTGAGTCCAAAAGTCCGTTACACATCTGTGTCTTTTTTCCTGTCTTGCATACAGGGTCGTCATTGCCATCCTAAATTCCATATATATGTGTTAGTATACTGTATTGGTGTTTTTCTTTCTGGCTTACTTCACTCTGTATAATCGGCTCCAGTTTCATCCATCTCATCAGAACTGATTCAAATGAATTCTTTTTAACGGCGGAGTAATACTCCATTGTGTATATGTACCACAGCTTTCTTATCCATTCATCTGCTGATGGACATCTAGGTTGTTTCCATGTCCTGGCTATTATAAACAGTGCTGCGATGAACATTGGGGTACATGTGTCTCTTTCAATTCTGGTTTCCTCGGTGTGTATGCCCAGCAGTGGGATTGCTGGGTCATAAGGCAGTTCTATTTGCAATTTTTTAAGGAATCTCCACACTGTTCTCCATAGTGGCTGTACTAGTTTGCATTCCCACCAACAGTGTAGGAGGGTTCCCTTTTCTCCACACCCTCTCCAGCATTTATTGCTTGCAGATTTTTGGATCGCAGCCATTCTGACTGGTGTGAAGTGGTACCTCATTGTGGTTTTGATTTGCATTTCTCTAATAATGAGTGATGTTGAGCATCTTTTCATGTGTTTGTTAGCCACCTGTATGTCTTCTTTGGAGAAATGTCTATTTAGTTCTTTGGCCCATTTTTTGATTGGGTCATTTATTTTTCTGAAATTGAGCTGCAGAAGTTGCTTGTATATTTTTGAGATTAGTTGTTTGTCAGTTGCTTCATTTGCTGTTATTTTCTCCCATTCAGAAGGCTGTCTTTTCACCTTGCGTATAGTTTCCTTTGTTGTGCAGAAGCTTTTAATTTTAATTAGATCCCATTTGTTTATTCTGAACAACCAACAAATCACAGAAGAAATCAAAAAAGAAATCAAAATATGCATAGAAACTAATGAAAATGAAAACACAGCAACCCAAAACCTGTGGGACGCTATAAAAGCAGTGCTAAGAGGAAAGTTCATAGCAATACAGGCATACCTCAAGAAACAAGAAAAAAGTCAAATAAATATCCTAACTCTACAACTAAAGCAACTAGAAAAGGAAGAATTTGAGAACCCCAGAGTTATTAGAAGGAAAGAAATGTTAAAAATTAGGGCAGAAATAAATGCAAAAGAAACAAAAGAGACCATAGCAAAAATCAACAAAGCCAAAAGCTGGTTCTTTGAAAGGATAAATAAAATTGACAAACCATTAGCCAGACTCATCAAGAAGCAAAGAGAGAAAAATCAAATCAATAAAATTAGAAATGAAAATGGAGAGATCACAACAGACAACACAGAAATACAAAGGATCATAAGAGACTACTATCAGCAGTTGTATGCCAATAAAATGGACAACGTGGAAGAAATGGACAAATTCTTAGAAAAGTACAACTTTCCAAAACTGAACCAGGAAGAAATAGAAAATCTTAACAGACCCATCACAAGCACGGAGATTGAAACTGTAATCAGAAATCTTCCAGCAAACAAAAGCCCAGGTCCAGACGGCTTCACAGCTGAATTCTACCAAAAATTTTGAGAAGAGCTAACACCTATCCTAGTCAAACTCTTCCAGAAAATTGCAGAGGAAGGTAAACTTCCAAACTCATTCTATGAGGCCACCATCACCCTAATACGAAAACCTGACAAAGATGTCACAAAAAAAGGAAACTACAGTCCAATATCACTGATGAACATAGATGCAAAAATCCTCAACAAAATTCTAGCAATCAGAATCCAACAACACATTAAAAAGATCATACACCATGACCAAGTGGGCTTTATCCCAGGGATGCAAGGATTCTTCAATATCCGCAAATCAATCAATGTAATTCACCACATTAACAAATTGAAAAATAAAAACCATATGATTATCTCAATAGATGCAGAGAAGGCCTTTGACAAAATTCAACATCCATTTATGATAAAAACTCTCCAGAAAGCAGGAATAGAAGGCACATACCTCAACATAATAAAAGCTATATATGACAAACCCACAGCAAACATTATCCTCAATGGTGAAAAATTGAAAGCATTTCCCCTAAAGTCAGGAACAAGACAAGGGTGTCCACTTTCACCGCTACTATTCAACATAGTTCTGGAAGTTTGGGCCACAGCAATCAGAGCAGAAAAAGAAATAAAAGGAATCCAAATTGGAAAAGAAGAAGTAAAACTCTCACTGTTTGCAGATGACATGATCCTCTACATGGAAAACCCTAACGACTCCACCAGAAAATTACTAGAGCTAATCAATGAATATAGTAAAGTTGCAGGATATAAAATCAACACACAGAAATCCCTTGCATTCCTATACATGAATAATGAGAAAGTAGAAAAAGAAATTAAGGAAACAATTCCATTCACCATTGCAACGAAAAGGATTAAGGGATAGGTATCTTTGTAGCCTTCTAATTTTAAAGTTTCTATTTTAACTAACTGTTTATATTTGACATTTTGCAAAGCAGTTTTTTGCTTATGTGATTCTTATTTTCAGACCTGTTTCTTTCTTTCCCTTGATCTTGCCTCATTGCAATAAAAGTTTGAAACAATGGACTAAAGGGTTTATAACAAGACAAGTTGCAGCCCAACAGACAGATCTTTTATTAAGCAGCCACTCCCAAGACATGGGAGCAGATCTACCCCAAAGAAGTCATCATAAGGATTCCTTTGGCTTCCCCCTTTTTATACTTCCTGTCTCCATGCTTTGTTTCTGCCCTGGGTAAAAATAGAGCTTGTACCCACCACCAATCAGGAGAGGGAATGCAAATGGGCATAGGCTCAAGGCCAGTTGACAGTTGTAAGTTACATAACAGGCTCTGTGTGCATGTCTTCCCATAATTCAGTCTGTTATAATAAGATGTATATATGTGTAGAATGTTTATGAACCCTTAATGGGCTTCCAAGGCTCTGTAAGATTACTTGAGGGAGCCCCTGTGGTTAGTGTGTATCCACTGTGTGCTCTCCTGGGCATGTCTAGGTTTAGAGATCAGCTTGCATCCTTTTCCGTTAGGCCACCACTTGTTGCTTATGCTTAACTTCCTACCTAACACTATCATAATGAATGATTTTTTTCCCTAAACAAATGAAAAAAAATTAGATATTAAGTCAATATAATACAAAGCCAACAGTCATCAAATGTTATCATCATTTTAAAAGAAAATAAATGTTTTTGCCCAGGGTCTTTATGCTAAATATTATTTATATTCTGTGTTTGTTATGATTATTTAAATGCTAGAACTATTTAAAATTTCTCCTAGTAGCAGTAGATTATTATTTTATATAATAGTTCATCTAATAATACATGGATGCTGTTAAGGTGGATGGGCTATAGGAACAGCAATAAAGATGACTTAAAGGAAAGTGTCGATTGGTGACAAGAGAAGCTGAGTTTTAAAATTTGTAGAAAGAATAAGACCCATAAATGGGCTGAGTTGTTTACCTGGAGCTGAAATTACGACAAGTTAGGATGGGAAAACTTGAGGTGAGACAAGTGTTACAATATTAGCATGATTCTTTATAATCATGATTTGAATGGTAATATGTTTTTACCAGACAACTGGAATGCCTTTGTCTTATGTATCTAATCAGAATATTCATGTTATTTTTTTGAAATCAAGGGTTTTTAAATTATAAAGAGTATTTCATTTGAGGATTACATTACAAGGAGATATGAATGAAAAATTAATGAATTATGGTGTGCAAGTTCCATAGTTTAGTGAATGGTATCTTTATGTTACTCAGGCCAGAAGAAACTTTTTTTTTTAATCCTGAACATCAAATCCGTCAACAAAGCGTCTTGATTTTACTTCTTCACTATCTTATAAATCTTCTATTTCTTTCACCAAAATCATCGTAGTCCACATTACCATCATTTTCATCTGAACTACTGAAATAGCCATTAAACTCATCTTCTTACATATCTTTTCTCTTTCCTCCAATCAGTTTTTTTTGCAGTGTAGTTATTGAACTTTTCAAATGGCAAGCCCTACAATGTTATCTTCTTGTATAAAATCTGTCAGTGACTTCCAATGCTCTCAGAATACAGACAAACTTATTTCACATGTCCTACAAAGGTCATCAGGATTTGGTCTCTTTATCCAGTATTATCTAGCTGCTGATAACTCATATCTATAAATACAACCCTGATTTGTCCCATAAACTTCCAGACACATTTGCGATAGCCTAAATGCATAAAACTGATTATCTCTCTTCTCCCAGATTTTGGAGACCTTTGTAATATATTTCTTTCAGAGTATACGGCCATTTTGCTTAGGCTGTCACATTTTTTTTTTGGCATCCAATTGCTTGTAATTTTTTTCTCATTACTTTAAAAAATATCTCTAGGTTTGATATAACATGAAAGTCATTCTTTTTTTTTAATTTTTATTTTTACTTTATTTTACTTTACAATACTGTATTGGTTTTTCCATACATTGACTTGAATCCACCATGGGTGTACATGCGTTCCCAAACATGAACCCCCCTCCCACCTCCCTCCCCATAACATCTCTCTGGGTCATCACCGTGCGACTTTTGCACACCTTTCAGGAATTTAATGGTTGAAAATCAGCTATCCTATACAATAATCCCATTAGAGGAATGATAATCCCATTGCAAAATATTATCAGTGATTACCTGGAGATAGTTACAAGTAATTTTCCTTTTTATTTCTTTGCACACTTATATTTTATAAATTTACTGCAATAAACATGTTTTGTCTCTGATGATAAGCAAAAACAACTCTTTTTAAAAGGTCAGTGTTTAAACTGAATTAAGAGTATTGGCTTGTGTGTGTGCTAAGTTGCTTCCAGTCATGTCTGACTCTTTGCAACCTCAGGGACTGTATCCCACCAAGCTCCTCTGTCCATAGGATTCTCCAGACAATAATACTGGAGTGGGTTACCATGGACTCCTCCAGGGGATCTTCCCAACCCAGGGATTGAACCCATGTCTCCTGCATTTCCTGCAGGCAGGTTATTTACCACTAGTGCCACCTGGGATAGAATTAAATATTAACGTAAACTCTGGGGATAGGTAGCCATTGTAAAGTCTGTATAAAATATGAAAAAACATAAAGGCACTAGAAAGCATCTAAAATTAAAATCTGTAGGCAGTTTTACTCTTGAAAAACTATCCATAGAGGGTAAGAACAGAATCTGTAGCTATTTTTCCTGTAGGTTCTCGTCAGTTGCTATCTACAACAGCAGAAAACTACCTACTTTCTGTAGGTGTAGAAACAAAACAAAACAGCTTAGGGCTGGAAGGATTTCTGGAAGTTTAAGAGAATGATCTGTGAGAGAGCTACAGAATGCAAAAGACCTCAGACTGAGAATAACTTGCCTAAATCTCTGACTGACAGCTAATTTACATATCTTCGGGGAAGGATCTAGTGGGATTATCCCCAAAGAGGTAGAGACCAGGGAGAAAATTAGCCTTGAAAATTAGAACTCCTGTGGATGGGATTTGTGAGTTTGCTGGTAGTTTTGTTGTTCAGTTGCTCAGTCATGTCTGACTCTTTGCCCCAGGCTTCCCTGTCCTTCATTATCTTCCAGAGTTTGCTCAAATTTCATGTTTATTGAATTGGTGATGCCATCCAACAGTCTCATCCTCTGTTTCCCCCTTCTGCTCCTGCCTTGAATCTTTCCCAGCATCAGGGTCTTTTCCAATGAGTCGACTCCTTGCATCAGGTCACCAAAGTATCGAAGTTTCGGCTTCAGTGTCAGTCCTTCCAATGAATATTCAGGGTTGACTTCCTTTAGGATTGACTGGTTTTATCTCCTTGCAGTCCAAGGGACTCTCAAGAGTCTTCTCCAGTACCAGAATTTGAAAGCATCAATTCTTTAGTGCTCAGCCTTCTTTATGGTCCAACTCTCACATGTGTACATGACTACTGTATGAACCATGGCTTTGACTATACGGACCATTGTCAGCAAAGTGATGTCTCTAGTTTTTAATATGCTGTCTAGGATTGTCATAGCTTTTCTTCTAAGGAGCAAATATCTTTTAATTTCAGGGCTGCAGTCACTGTCCACAGATATTTTAACTGAATATATTTCCAAAACAATGTCCAGCTTGGTGGTAGACAGCTGAAGCCTTATGGGTTTGAGGTATCAGAGAACAGATTTTGAAGCTGGAAGAGCAATTAAAACTTAAGGGGAGAATTCCCCAAAGCAAGGTGACCCTAGGATAAGTCCCCAAATCTTTGTATATACTCTGCTCAAATATTGGTTGCCTGCTGAGCTGTGCAGATGTAGGGAACACTCTCAGGGTTCCAGGCTATGAAATGTAGCACTGGGAAGTTGTAAAAATTAAGCAGAGATTTGTAAAATTCAAGGTAGACAGAATTTGCATTTTGAATCTGGAGTAGGTAATTCCCTATTATAGTAACATCAATGAAACACTGTAGAAAACAAGAAAACGATAGCAAAACTAATAAAAAACAAACCTCAGAAGAACCCAACAGATTACATCTACACTGTCTCAGTTTTCAACTTTAAAAACACTGTACCTGCCAAGAAACAGAGAAGAATGACCTCCATGTAGGGGGTAAATGCAATTAATAGAATTTGACTTTGAGTGGGTCCAGAAGTTGTATGTAGAAGATAACAGATTCAAACTGCTAGTATAAGTGTGTTCAAAAATTAAAAGGCACATGATTAAGTAATAAGAAAAAGTGAGTGAAGAATTGGGGGAAAATCAAGAGAGAAACTGAAGCAAAAAAAAAGATATTCTGGAGCTGAAAATTACATTAACTAAAAGGAAAAATTGACATATAGTCTCAACAGAATTTGGGAGTGGGAGGAAAAAATAGTAAGCTTGAAATTAGATCAATAAAAATTATTTAATAGAGGATTTATTTTTTAAATTATTATTGTTTTTACAAAAACTAAACAGAGAGACTTAGAAGGCTGTGGGACAATATCCAGCAGCTCGACATATGTGCAACTTATGTTCCAGAAGCAGAGAAGGGAGAGAAAGGTCAATGATCAAGAAAAATCTTGAGAGCAGCTGGAAAAGAATAAGACCGTACATGCAAGGGAATAGCAGTACAATTGATGATTGACCTGTCATCAGAAAAAAGAATTGGAAAACATTAGGGTGACATGTTCAAATTGATGAAATTTTCCACCAAGAATTATGTATCCAATAAATCTAGCATGCCTGCTCTAAAATTTCCAAAGGAAGTTTTTTAGACTGGAGGGAAAGGACACAGACAGTAACTTAGATCTACACGAAGAAATAAAGTACATAGGAAATGATAAATAGGTTGATAAATATAAAACCACAGCACTTTCTTTTTCTATCTTTAATTCTTTAAAAGACATATGGTGACTCCGAGCAAAAGTTAAGACACTGAGTTATTGGGTTTATAATATATGTAAATATGATATGGCACTGTCCGACTCTTGCAACCCCATGGACTAGAGCCCACCAGGCTCCTCTGTCTGAAATAGATGGTAACAATAACACAGGGGATGGAGCTAACTATAGATATACTGCTGCAAGTTTCTAGTATTTTGTCTTAAATAATTAAACTTAAGCTCTAAAAGATTGTCCTGACCTGCCTCTTGAGAAACCTGTATGCAGGCCAGGAAGCAACAATTAGAACTGGACATGGAACAACAGACTGGTTCCAAATAGGAAAAGGAGTACGTCAAGGCTGTATATTGTCACCCTGCTTATTTAACTTCTATGCAGAGTACATCATGAGAAATGCTGGACTGGAAGAAACACAAGCTGGAATCAAGATTGCTGGGAGAAATATCAATAACCTCAGATATGCAGATGATACCACCCTTATGGCAGAAAGCGAAGAGGAACTAAAAAGCCTCTTGATAAAAGTGAAGGAGGAGAGTGAAAAAGTTGGCTTAAAACTCAACATTCAGAAAATGAAGATCATGGCATCCGGTCCCATCACTTCATGGGAAATAGATGGAGAAGCAGTGGGAACAGTGACAGACTTTATTTTTGGGGGCTCCAAATCATTGCAAATGGTGACTGTAACCTTGAAACTAAAAGATGCTTTCTCTTTGGAAGAAGATATGACCAACCTAGACAGCATATTAAAAAGCAAGATATTACTTTGCCAACAAAAATCTGTCTAGTCCAAGCTGTGGTTTTTCCAGTAGTCACGTATGGATGTGAAAGTTAGACTCTAAAGAAAGCTGAGCACTGAAGAATTAATGTTTTTGAACTGGGGTGTTGGAAAAGATTCTTGAGAGTCCCTTGGACTGCAAGGAGATCCAACCAGTCCGTCCTAAAGGAGATCAGTCCTGGGTGTTCATTGGAAGGACTGATGCTTAAGCTGAAATTCCAATACTTTGGCCACCTCATGTGAAGGACTGACTCATTTGAAAAGACCCTGATGCTGGGAAAGATTAAGGGCAGGAGAAGGGGACGACAGAGGATGAGATGGCATGAGATGCATGGCATCACTGACTCAATGAACATGAGTTTGAGTAAACTCCGGGAGTTGGTGATGGACAGGGAGGCCCGGTGTGCTGCGATTCATGGGGTCGCAAAGAGTCGGACACGACTGAGCAACTGAACTCAACTAAGTGTAGATCTATTACTGGACTTTTTATTGCACTGCCTTCATGTGTAATCTTATAGGCTATTTTTTTTTTTTTTGAAGACCACATACTACATGTCTACCTTATGATAAGTATGGAGATCAGGTTGTGTAAGTCATTCAAATTATTCTTTTTCAGAATTGTTTTGGCTATTGTAGTTCCTTTTCCTGGACATACAGATTTTTGAAACAATTTGTCAAGTTCTAAAAAAAAAAAAAACATAAAAGAATTGTTGCAGTTTTGATTGGAATTACATTGTATGTGAGTTTGGAAAGAATGGACATCTTAACAATATTGAATTTTTCAATGCAGGAGTATGGTATATATTGCACCATTAATTTAGGTCTTATTTAATTTCTTTAATTAGTGTTTTATATTCTTGTACATAAAGACTACATGCATTTTGTAAGATTTCTGCCTGCGGTATAAGACATTTGGCGTCATTGTAAATTATAATTTTTATTTCAATTTCCAGTTATTCATTGCTGCTATATAGAATAATATTGATATTTTCATATTGTCCTTTTTTTTTTTTTTGGCAGTCTTGATAAGCCTGTTTTTCAGTGCTAGCTGTTTTTTTTTAAGATTCTTCTAGAATTTTCCATGTAGACAATTCTGTTTTCAGAGGATGGGGACAGTTTTCTTTCTTTCTAATCTGTTTCTTCTTTTTCTTTTCGTCTTCTCAATACTCTGAGTACAGCAACCAATGAGATGTCAGCTAGGACTGGTGAGAGCAGAAATCCCTGCCTTTGTTCCCAATCCTAAAGAAGGAAGCATTTGTTTTTTACTATTCAGTATAATTTTAGCTGTAGGTCTTTTTTTTTTTTTTTGTAGGTGCCCTTTAAGACTTGATGATGGTCCCTACTATTACCAGTTTGCTCAGAGCTTTATCATGAAGAGATGTAGAGTTTTTCAAAGAGCTTTTCTGTGTCTATTGAGATAACTATTGGTTTTTTCTTCATATTCTGTTGATATGGTGAATTACAGTCAATCTTCATTAGTCATAGATTCTGCATTTCTGAATTTGCCTACTTCTTAAAATTTTCCTCTAATCCCCACGTCAACATTTGTGGTGATTTTGCAGCATTTGTAGATGTGCACAAAGCAGCAAACAGTTTGAATCCCCTAGTGCGCATGGTCCCAGCTATGGTCAAAAAAAGGTGATGCTTTACCATTTTTCAGCTGTCACACTGTAACTAAGGATCATTTTCATGGCCTCTTTATTGCCACCTTTTCCACTTTTTTGAGCTCTTTATTGGTAGTTTTACTTACTAAAATGGCTCCCAAGCATACTGCTCAAGTGCTATCAAGCGTTCCTAAGTGTTATGCAGGAAAGAAAAAAATACACGTGTGAGATAATTTTTGTTTCAGGCACGAGCTATAGTGCTGTTCACTGTGAAGTCAGTGTTAATGGATCAACAACATACTAAGCAAGGGGTCTTAAAACAGAAACACACATAAAGTTATATATTAATTTGTTGATAAATATTTACCAGTGAAACCACATGAGTCTGCAGATTGCTTTGTTGGTGAGTTTTTAGGTATAAATTGAATTTCTTTAATAAATCTAGAAATATTGAGTTTATTTCTTCTTCAGTGAGCATTGGGAGTTTGAGTCTTTCAGAGAATTTTACTATTTAGGTATTTGAATTTATGGGTGTAGAGCTGTTCGTAGTATTTTCTTGTTAACATATCACAATATGGTCTTTTTGATTTCTGACATTTGTAATTTGCTTATTTTCTCTTTTTTCTTGGTTTGCCTGACTAGAGGCTTATCAGTTTTATTGATTTTTTCCCCCCAAGGAACATGCACTTGGTTTTATTTATTTCCTTAATTTTTTTTTTTTGTTCTCAATTTCATTGATTTCTGCTTTTATTTTCTTCCTTCTACTTGCTTGGAATTTAATTTTCTTTTATTCTCAAATTTTTTAAAGTAGAGATTTTGGAAAGTTGACTTAAGATATTTTCTCTAACCTAATATATGCATTTAATGTATAAATTTCACTCCAAGCACTGCTTTAGCTTCCTGAATCTCCCACATTTTAATGTTATGTAGTTACTGAATTTCTATTTGTTCTGTTAATTACTGAGAGAGGAGTTGTGAAGTCTCCAACTGTAGCTGTGGAATCTCTTCGGTTTTATTAGTTGTACCTCATACTGTGAAACACTTTTGTTAGGCCCATAAATATGTAGAATTATTGCTTCATTTTGGATATTTGCTTTTATGATATATGAATATAACCACTCTTATTCTGATTAGTGTTTGCTAGAGATAGCTTTACCTATACTTTTACTTTAATGTACTTTAATGTCGCTGGATGAAAATCTACCATCCTTTTAACAGTTTTTGTTGGCTTAATTGTATACTGATTCCTTTTCCCCTCTTTTTCTCTGACTTCTTTTGGATTGAGTGTTTTTATGATTCCACTTTATTGTTATTGTCAGTTTATTCAAATGCCTTTTACATTTTTCCCAGAAGTTGCTTTGGAATTTACTGCTGCTGCTGCTGCTGCGTCGCTTCAGTTGTGTCTAACTCTGTGCGACCCCATAGACAGCAGCCCACCAGGCTCACCCGTCCCTGGGATTCTCCAGGCAAGAGTACTGGAGTGGGTTGCCATGGCCTTCTCTGGTTGGAATTTACTATATATATATAATTAATCTGAATTTATCTTCAATTAGTATTAAGCACTTCAAATGTAGTATACAGACCATAAAAGGGGATATTCTGAATTTCTTCCTTTGGTCCTTTGTGCTCTTACTATCGGAGAAGGCAACACTCCAGTGTTCTTGCCTGGAGAATCCCAGGGGCAGGGGAGCCTGGTGGCCTGACATCTATGGGGTCGCACAGAGTCAGACACGACTGAAGTGACTTAGCAGCAGCAGCTCTTACTATAGAAACGTGTACATATGCTTGTACAGTACACTATCCTTATTTTTGTTTGGTTAGTAATTTATCTTTTAGAACAATTGACAATAAGAAAAAAAAGAATTTTATTTTTATCTTCATTTATGACATTTCCAGTGTTCTTTGTTTCTTGATGTGGATACAGGTTTTTCTCTAGTATCATATTTCTTCTGCCTGGAACATTTCCTTTAACTTTTGTTAAAGTACAAATCAGCTAGCAGTGAATTCTCTAAAGCTTTCTTTCTCTAATCATGTCTTTATTTCCTTCTTATTTTTGAAAAATATTTTTAGAGGCTAGGATTCTTAGTTAACAGTTGTTTTTTTTTTTTTTTTTTTTCCTTTCTTTCATCACATTAAAGACATTACTGTATTGTTTTCTGGCTTGCATGGTTTATGATGAAAAGTTTATTGTAATTCTCATCTTTATTCCTCTGTTATGTGCCTTTATTTTATTTAAAATTGTTTTATTTTATATTGGAGGAAGTGTCAGACTTTATTTTTTAGGCTCCAAAATCACTGCAGATGGTGACTGCAGCCATGAAATTAAAAGACGCTTACTCCTTGGAAGAAAAGCTATGACCAACCTAGATAGCATATTGAAAAGCAGAGACATTACTTTGCCAGCAAAGGTCTGTCTAGTCAAGGCTATGGTTTTTCCTGTGGTCATGTATGGATGTGAGAGTTGGACTGTGAAGAAGGCTGAGCACTGAAGAATTGATGCTTTTGAACTGTGGTGTTGGAGAAGACTCCTGAGAGTCCCTTGGACTGCAAAGAGATCCAACCAGTCCATTCTAAAAGAGATCAGCCCTGGGTGTTCTTTGGAAGGAGTGATGCTGAAGCTGAAACTCCAGTACTTTGGCCACCTCATGAGAAGAGTTGATTCATTGGAAAAGACTCTGATGCTGGGAGGGACTGGGGGCAGGAGGAGAAGGGGATGATAGAGGTTGAGATGGCTGGATGGCATCACCGACGATGGCCGTGAGTCTGAGTGAACTCCAGGAGTTAGTGATGGACAGGGAGGCCTGGCGTGCTGCGATTCATGGGGTCGCAAAGAGTCAGACGTGACTGGGCGAATGAACTGAACTGACCTGATAGTTGATTAACAGTGTGTTAGTTTCAGGTGGATAGCAAAGTGATTCAGTTGTACATATACATATATCTATCCTTTTTTGAATTATTTTCCCATTTAGATTATTGCAGAGTATTGAGCACAGTAATTTATTTTATGCAGTAGGTCCTTGTTGGTTATCTATTTTAAATATAGTAGTCTGTACATGTCAATCTCAGACTCCCAATCTATCCGTCCTTTCCACTGTTCCCCCCTGGTAAACATGTTTGTTCTCTTACGTCTGTGAGTCTGATTCTATCTTAAAAGTAAGTTCATTGTATCATTTTAATATTTCACCTGTAAGAGAGATCATATGATTTGTGTGTGTGTGCCTTTAATTTGGCTTTTCTCAAGGTATTCTGCTTCTCATCTGAGTAGTTTGAAAAGTCTAAATGTGCATATATTTTATATTTATTTTGCCTAATATTCATTGAGATTCTCAATCTGTGTTTTGGAGAATTGTCAGCCATTATCTCTTCAAATATTTACTTTTCCTAGTTTTATTTCTATCTTCTTTTAAGATTTTAATATCATAGATGCTAGGCTATTAATATTGTCTCTTAACTCTGGTTTGTACTCCTCTGTTATTGCTGTTCTTATCTCCTGCTTGTTGTTCAGTCTGGATTATTTCTACTGATTTGTTTTCAAGCTCACTGATTCTTTTCTTTGTTGTATCAAATCTACTGATGAAATTATCAAAGGCACTCTTCATTTGTTTCCATTATTTCATTTCAAGCATGTCCCTTTAAATTTCTTTTAATTTCCTTTTTCTGCTGAACTTTCTTATCAGATAATGAATGTCCTCTACCTTTTGTACTGAAGCTTTTACATACTAATCATAGTTATTTAAAATTTTCTGTTACACTTCTCATACTTAGGAACTTGTTTTGTTGATTGTTTTGTCTCTTGAAAATGACTTTGTTTCTTCTTATATCTTTACTTTTTTGTTGAAAACTGACATCCTATGTAGGAAAATATAGATGGAAGTGAATAGGTTTTTATGCTTTGAAAAAAAAAAAAAGATTTCTGAAACTGAAGCCATGTTTATTGGGAGACCAGGGCATGCCAGGATCAGGGGTGTGTGTCCGTCGGGGGAGGGAGGTGTAGAGACTGGTACCTAACACCTCCTCGGGACTCATTCCTGGATGTAGAGGTTGCTGGGGGCAGTGGGATCATTTGCTTGGCGTGTCTTCCACCAAGGCCTAGGGGAGCCAAGCAGATGGAAGGTGAGGGTGGGGTCTCTGAGTTCCTGCAGCAGCTGGTCTGAGCCTAGAGCCCACACCTGCACTCCATGCTTCTAGAAGGTCTGGAGCCGTCTGGTGACCATAGCCCCGGCCTTCACTGCTTCAGTCATGGGGATCTCTGGAGTTCAAAGCCTCTAGACTGGGGCCCCCTCTGGGCTCACCAGCTTCAGGGACGCGTCCATCAACACCATCACCTTGTCTTCCTCGACCTGAGTTACCTGTACTGGTCCCTTGTGCTCTGCTTGAGAGACCGGGATTCAGGGACCAATTTCACCGCATTATGCCTTCCTCCGCTAGGCCCCCTCTCCATTCCCAAGCAATCCTGCTAAACCAAACCCATTACAGAATTCCCCACCTATGCTTAAAAATGAATACTTTTTTTTTTTTTGTCTAGGCCTCTTGTACAAAGGGTTGAGTCAATCAGGAGTTGTGGTCGGTTTGGTTTATTTTGTTGCTATGGTTAGCCTCTGTACACCACAGACTTTAAAGTCCTCTCTCAGTTCTTTGTGTTTAAGGTGAGGCTTGTCTTGCCACAGGATTTTTCTCAATATTTGCTTTTTTCTCAGCTGCAGGTCTTCCTTTTGAACTTACACATCAGACAGGGATTTTCTTTACCCTCCTCCGCTTTTTCCAGACAGAAAACTGCTGTTCCTGAATGCTTGCTAGTCTGGTGGTGGGGGTAGAAAGACACAGGCATTCTCCATTGTTTTGGTTCAACATCAGTCTTCCTTAGGAACTGTGTCCTCAGCTCTCCTTGGGGACAAGAGTGTCTTCTCACTGATCCACCCTCTTTCCACTTCTTGCAGTTTCCAGACCAGAATTTATTTTTCTTCCCCCTCAGGGGCAGAGGGATTGTCCCTTTTCCTTCCTTCAGATACATCAGTAAAGAGTGCATCTTCACTAAATGGTGTAAAGGACAAGAGAGTTTGCTGCCTTTTACCTAGCATTTTAAGGTTTTTGTTCCATAAGGAAAATAGGGAGAAGCATTGGGCAGAATATCATTCCTTTTGTGCAGTACTTTTGTCTGTTTTAACCGTTTGTATCTGTCTTCTTTCATTCAGCAGTGTGTTTGAAATAATTTCATGTTGTTTTGGGTGTAGTTTGTTGATTATTTTTTGCGGAAGAGAATATAATGTATCAATGCTCAATATGCTGCTATTTTAAAAATCTATTCTATTGAATAGATTTTATTGGATATTTGGGGGGTTTCCAGTTCAGGTCTGTTATGAATAGAGCTGCTGTGTATATTCTTGTACATGAGTTTTGGTGAACATATATATGTTATTTCTTGAGTATAGGTGGCACTGAAAGTGGAAGTCGCTCAGTCGTGTCCAACTCTTGACCCCATGGATTCTAGCCTGCCAGGCCCCTTTGTCCATGGAATTCTCCAGGCAAGAATACTGGAGTGGAGTTCCCTCCAGAATACTGGAGTTCCCTTTTCCAGCAGATCTTCCCAACTCAGGGATCAAACCCAGATCTCCCACATTGCAGGTGATTCTTTACCATCTGAGCCACCAGGGAAGCCCTAGAATTTGCTTGTCAAAGCAGGAGACACAAGAGACATGGGCTTGATCCCTGGATCAGGAAGATCCCCTGGAGCAGGAAATGGCAACCCCACTCCAGTATTCTTGCCTGGAAAATTCTACAGGCAAAGGACCTTGGCAGGCTGTGTCCTGTGTCCATGGAAATGCAGAGTCAGACATGACGGAGTGACTGGGCTCATATTTATATCTATGAGATAAACTACTGAATACTTTGCTATGCATATAACTTTGGACTTCAGGAAACCCTGCCTAACAATTTTCAGAGTCCTTATACTGATACACACTTCTATTAGCAATGTAAGCTAGTTTCAGTTTCTCTAAATTCTTACTGTACTTGGAATTTTCTCTTCCTTCCATTAAGCCATTCTGGGGAATGTTAAATTGCTTTAAGTTTACCTCCTGACTCATGAAGTTGGCCACTTTTTTACATGTTGGGTATTTGGTTAGCCTCTTTTTGAAATTGCCTAATCAAGTCTTCTATTCATATTTCTACAACTGGCATTTTGTTTATATTTTCATGACTGGTACAGAATACAAAGATCAGATACGGACTTCATATATACGTATGTCCACTAATTTAAGATTCTACAGTGTAGTAGAGGGGCTGTCTTTTTCAGTAAATGTGGATGGTAGGATTATGGATGACTTTAATTCTTTTATTTTTCAATTTTCCCCTAAATATTCTATAATGAATATATATAACTTTAATTAACAGAAAGATTTAAAAACTAAAAATTGTCTTGTCAAATATTGTTTGTTGATATATATTGATATGTACACTCTGGTTTTGATCCATGAATTGACTCAGTCAGCAGCATCATAAAATTGGCCTAGAGATTTAAAATTTTTAAGATGACAAGAGGAGGAATTATGCATCTTTTATTCAGTATTCTTTTTACAGTGTTTGTGATAACATGAATGTATGAATTCATCGGTAAATAATGACTTGGAGAAATCCCCTTTTGTGATTAATGAATAATCTCGATATTTACTACCCATAAGTACTATTATAATATTTATTTTTAATGTAATGTTAAATCATTGGCCTCAGATTTGTGTTAGCTTAATTGTAAAGGTTAAATATATGGGTTATATAATTTTTAAGGGCATTAACTGAAATGGTGGTTGTATTCTTGGAAAGAAATTATGTCCTTGTTGAGTCTTTCCAAATGTTAAGTAGTATAGCATTTTACATAGAGAAGAGATTGATTTTTAATTGCTGATGGCTTATCATTTTTATTATCATTGTTCACCTTACTATATCTCTTTTAAATATGTGTTTTTGCCTTTTTGGAATAGAATTTACTAGGATTCATATCAGATGTTCTGTAGGGTTTAAAAATAGTAAACTTTGAATATCAATTTTATAAAATATGAAACCCCTTTACAAAATTTTTATTTAGGACAGGACATAGCTTTGTGAGTCTAATACAAGTATTATGCAATTTTAAAGCAAATAGTTGTTATGTCATGAGAGATGTTTACTATAATGTTCTCTCCAAAGTCAATTAAAAAAAACAGTTTTTATATTAGAATAGAATTGGGTACAAGTTAGCAACTGAACAACAATATTAGAATAGGAAAACTCATGAGAAAAGTGGTTGGATTTGTTACTTACAAGTTATCTAAATGAAACACATATATACTATTCCACCAAAATAATTTCATCTGATTTGGTTACTGTTAGCACACCCTCAAACATAACTCACTAAACAATATGTCTGCAAACCCACTGACTGTAGACATTGACAATGCAAAAAGTAAAGCTAACAGTAACTAATGCTCTTCAGAAGTATGGTAGCCTTTGCAAATTGTTTGGAATTAATTTGTTTTGAGTAAACGGAAATTAGTCTGTTAAATGAAGCATGTAAAAAAGGATTACAAAGAGGTAGGAGACCATCTCACCAGGATGGCTTAAAACCCACACATTTGTATGAGTCAGGAGAAGAACTGTCCTTTAAAAAAGATCTTATTCCTTCCAATTGCCTGAGCTTTGTGCCTCCTGATGTGATCCAGAGATCTGGCAAAGTAGAAACATATTTAGAGTCTAACTCATTAGAATATTGAACTCATCCGTCAGCCTGATTGACAAGGTCTTAGACAAAGCATTTCGCCTGGCACACAACCTGTACTGAGGTTTTCCTATGGCTATAATGTAGCACACCTGACAGATGTTTACGTCATTTAACACAGCAGGAGGTGCTCATAAACACCACAGCCTGGCATTCAGCGTGATATGGATTATTTTTCTTTTGTCTGCCTGAAGTTATATGGCTTATAATCGACAAAGGATTTAGGCATAAGGAGCTAAAACACAGGGTGTGATATCATTTATATGCAATATTTGTCTTGCTATAAAGCTTACCAAATGTCCCAGAAGCTGAGATACTTTTTGGCACAGGTTAAACACATTTTACATGTTTACCTTTTTGTGATCAGAAGTGGTTTAAAAAAGTGCTGAGGGCACTATCTGAGCATTGTTTGCTCATGGAGTAAAGATAACACATCACCTATTTATTTTCTTGATAGTTCCTTAATGATATAATGGGTTTTCTTAAATCCATGTTAATTTTTCACTTCAACATGGTGGTGAGGAAGTAGAACAGCTATAATGACACTATCTCAAAATTTCCAGTAACTGTGTCTGGATCAGAGGAAGAAAGGCAAAAAAATAAATATACACCATTTGTACTTTAAAAGTTATATGTCCTAAGGGATGGAGATGGATGCTATTAATTAATTAATTAATTAATTAATTTATTTTTTTTTAGGTAAAGTGTTTTTCTTTTATTGATTATATTTTTCCTTGGTTCTTTTTTTTTTTTTTTAATTTATTTTTTATTTTTTTTAAATTTTAAAATCTTAAATTCTTACATGCGTTCCCAAACATGAACCCCCCTCCCACCTCCCTCCCCACAACATCTCTTAGGGTGCAGCTTGCTTGGGGCAGGTGCATGGGGATGGATGCTATTAATTTAAATGTCATGCTTGCACAGAATGAAGCATGGTAGTTTTAAATTTGGCTTTATTAAAGTTTCTTTTTTAGCTCAAGTTTCACATTTGGTAAATAGCAATTGGAAAAAGTATTCACTGATAAAGTTTATTTAGGTCCTTTGGGGAGCAGTAACAGGCAGGGTGCACAGTACTTTCAGAACAGCATTTTATTGCGTTTACAAATTATTATATAATCAAAATAATCTTGCAGTCTACAACTACACTGGGACCTCAGATATAGGGAAATTAACAATGTTGTAAAGGAACAAATAAATACCATAATTGAACCATAGCATGTCCCTAGCATATATCACACTTGAAAGTTTGGTAAGTATGAGTTTGTTGGAAAAAGATTATAGTTCTGTTCTGCAGAGGTCATGGTTTTTTTTTGTTTTTTTTTTCAGTTTGCTTTAGGGTTCAGTGATTTGCTGGATACAGCTGCACATGCAGATGCAAAGGCTGTTTCATCCTGGAAAATAACCATGGCTTAGTATTTATGTGTCAGGATAAGCTTGTAGAAGTTAATGAAAACATTCTTTAAGGCTGTGTCCCAAAATGAGGTATAGCTGAAATTCAGAAACCACATATATTTCAGAAAGGCTGAAATTAATCAAACATTTATCTCCCAATATTTTATTTATTCCTGTTGGTAGCTATAGTATTCTGCTTTCCTAACACTCATACTGTAACCCCTATAATTCCAGCCTGATGACCCATACTGACATTTGAGTTTTTGGTCCTTTGATGGTGATATTTTGAGTCAGACTTTTTCTTAGCTAGCTTCAGGATTATATGTTCTGCCTTGCTAGCTCCTTTGGGAAGGAACTTCTAAAGTCCTATGTGATCTGTATACATATATCTCTGCTTTTGTTTCCATTTTCAATGAATTCATACAGGAGGGAAGAAATCAGAACTTTGAAATAATATAAATGGAGTCTACACTCTGGGCACTGACTATATGCTAGTCCCCTCAGGTGGAAAGTTTCCTTCAGATTTGAACTCCATTTCTGTTTCCTTAGGAAGGTGTGATACAAGAGCAGACTCATGGGAAAAGACCCAGATTCTGGGAAAGATTGAGGGCAAGAGGAGAAGGGTGTGACAGAAGATGAGATAGTTAGATAACATCACTGACTCAATGGACATGAGTTTGAGCAAACTCTGGAGATAGTGATGGACAGGGAAGGTTGGCTGCAGTCCATGGGGTCACAAAGAATGAAACATGACTCAGCGGCTGAACAACAAAGGGAAGCCTGACTAGACTAGCTCAGGTCCCCCTCTTACGTGCTTTCAAAATACAATTTAACACTCCTTTTTAATGAGTGTCTCCATTACAGTTTCACATTTATTTTTGGTTATTGGATTAATGTTTGTCTTTCCCACTAAACAATGGGGATTGTGTCTGTTTTTCTCATCCTTTTATCCTTGATGCTTCACATGTGGTGGGGACTCAGCGAATGGTTGTCAAACAAATACATTTTATAAACCACCTACTTGATTTTATTTATATAATTTTAAAATGTTTAGTTATAATTTTGAAATATCCTTAAAACATGTAATATTCTTCCAATATTTTGCTTGATGTATATTGTATATTTTTGGCAGACCAATCACAGCCTCTTTCCTTCCCTACTGTAAATCAACTGAGAGATATACATCCAAAATTCAGACATGGATTGGAGGACATGGCTTAAATGTGTGACATGGTGGTGTTACTTATTCTTTGTCTTTGCTCATTTCAACCTGATTGGACTGTTCTTTCCCAAGTAGCAACAGTCAGGTTCCTACTTGGGAACAAAGGGAAATAAAAATTACTTTTGTTCAAAGGATAACTAAGGCATGGGAAACACCTCAAAGGGGAAAATGTTAGGAAAGGGTTTAGAGAGGATTCAAGAGATCTTGAAGGTGAATGAAGTAAACAGGGTGACAACAATAACCCTCAGTAGTCATTTACTGTTTTCACCTGATTGAAAAATAAGAACCACTGAGCAAGAAGAGAAACTCTAGATTCTTGCTCCATTTTCCTATGTTCAGGCATCAAGTTAGAAGACTGAACTATTTGTGAATTTTAAAAAATACATCATCTGGAAAAATGAAGTATACTTCTGTGAACTTTGATATTTGAGGCTTAAAACTTTCAGATATGGTATTAGCTTTTTTGGTATTACGGCAGATCCCCAACCCTTTCTCTAGTGTCCTTCATCATTTCCCATGATACTGAAGTCATGGTTATAAAGCAAGCAATATATACATCAGAGTGCTGTTAATACTTTACATATACAACCTCATTTTATCTGGGAGACAGTAGAGTGCAGATGTACATTGTTTGCTTCTAGAATCCCTTTCTTTGAATCCCTCCATTCCTTTTCCCGGCTATCACCAGGCTAGCCCACCTCCTCTCATGACCTTAGTTTCCTCTCTTGGCTTTCTGCATTCTGTCCTCAACATTGAAACTGGAGTGATCTTTCAAGACTTCCTATCAAATGGAGTCACACCTCTGCCTAGTATCCCCAGTGACTGATTAGCCCAACTGCACAAAGCAGCTCCGTCTCCTCTAGCATTGTCTCTTGTCATGTTTCCCTGTTCTCTTCTCACTGATTCAATTCTTAAGATGTACCTTCATCCCATCTGATGTAAATTATTGTTTATTTTTCATTTGTATCATTATTTTTACTTGCTGAGTCTTAGAGTTTTTATTTAAATATAACTTTCCCCCTGGAAGTATCCCTGACTCCCACTCTTCTCTCAAATATGGATTAAATTCTCTGCTATATGCTCCCACTTCAACTTGTACTTCCTCTATCACAGTACATGTCTTGGAGCTTCATAATTTTCTGTTTATTTGTCGGGATCCCAGACTACAAAATATCAAGTCACGGTCCATTTCTGTTTTGTAACCAATATCTCTTAATGCCCAATAAAGAGCATATGATATAGTTGATGCTCTATTAGTACTTTCTAAGGGAATTGAATGCTGAAGAGTTTGCACAATATTATTCTATAAATATAAACAGTCCTGAATGTGTATTATAGACAATTTAAGTTAAATGAAGAGCTTGACAATTTTATCAGTGTAAATGGCCAGTTTTGATAATTTGACACATTGCTGCTGCTGCTGCTAAGTCGCTTCAGTCATGTCCAACTCTGTGCGACCCCATAGACAGAAGCCCACCAGATTCCCCTGTCCCTGGGATTCTCCAGGCAAGAACACTGGAGTGGGTTGCCATTTCCTTCTCCAATGCATGAAAGTGAAAAGTGAAATGGAAGTTGCTCAGTCGTGTCTGACTCTTTGCAACCCCGTGGACTGCAGCCTACCAGGCTCCTCCATCCGTGGGATTTTCCAGGCAAGAGTGCTGGAGTGGGGTGCCATTGCCTTCTCTGAATTTTGACACATTAGGATCTCACTTTTGCCCATCTGGAGTATTTTGACAATTATTTAAAATAATTTGTTAATAAAGATAGCATCTTCAAATTGCAGCCTTATCATCTTTTTCTAATCTGTCACAATATATTGAGATTTGAAAAAGCCTGAATTTCTAAAACTTTGATTAATACAAATATACCTTCTTCAAATCATATTTGCTCATGAGTATTACAGTGTTCTAAAACTAGACTCTTTTCTCCTTAGCTCTGACTAGTCATTTATCACTTTTTATCTGCAGAACATGGTTCTCCATGCTTAAGTTAATTATAATTTTCTATAATTTGCCTGTAACTGAATATCTTCCCTATTCTCTCTAGGTCACTTTGAATTCTTCTGTTATCTTTTAAAACCTTCTAATTGAAGCTATCCTGCACATGGCCATTAGAATAACCTTCTTAATGTATTCAGTGAATTTCTTTCAGTACTTATAGAGCTTGGTTTCAAAATTTGTAGCACGATATATTTTCCTTCCAATTAAACCCTTGTAGAATCTCTGTTTTATAAATCAGATGTATGCAGCTGTTGATGGGTGCTTGGCAAGTAGCCATCCCTGAAAGAAAAAGGTGATACTAGTTTTAAGAACAGGATAGTCAGGAGAAAAAGAAGTCACAATGTTTATAGAGTTAAGGCAGAGGAGATCTGAGCAAGAATCTTGAGACTTAAAACTATGGGAGAGGACAAAGATAAAGCTAATTTTCAAGATATTTTGTGGTTTTAAGCAATGAGGGACTCCCATCCTTCACTATTTCTTCAAGAAAATGTGTTGAACCAACAGATCTGATGGGATATGGACTATACCTCTCACTACTAAAAACACATGTTGAAGCTCTAATCTCAAGATCAGTAACAAAAACAGTCACCTGGAAAGTAGCTTTACTGTTGTCATTCACCTTCCCTTTAGTATTTATTCAGTAGAGGCAATTATTCCCTCTCATGAATGAAAATTCAGGCAGGTCCATGATTTTCAGCTCTGTTTTTGGAAAAAAAATCATGGTCATTTAAAATTTCAATTATAGTTGTTATCCTGTAATTAAAAGTAGCTGGTTGTTGTTGTGGTTCAGTTGCTAGGTCATGCCTGACTCTGCAATGCCATGGACTGCAGCACACCAGGCTCCCCTGTCCTTCACTATCTCCTGGAGTTTGCTCAAAGGCATGTCCATTGAGTTTGTGATGCTATCTAACCATCTAATCTTCTGTCTCCCTCTTCTTTTGTCTTCAGTTTTCCCCAGCATCAGGGTCTTTTCCAATGTGTCAGCTCTTCACATCAGGTGGCCAAAGTATTGGAGCTTCAGCATCAGTCCTTCAAATGAATATTCAGGGTTGATTTCCTTTAGGATTGACTGGTTTGATCCCCCTGATGTCCAAGGGAGTCTCGAGAGTCTTCTCCAGCACCACAATTTGAAAGCATGAATTCCTTGGTGCTCAGCCTTCTTTATGGTCCAACTCTCACATCTGTACATGACTGCTGGAAAAACCATAACTTTGACTAGGTGGACCTTTGTTTGATTAGATGGAACTTTGTTGGAAACCTAGACAGCATATTAAAAAGCAGAGACATTACTTTGCCAACAAAGATCCATCTAGTTAAGGCTATGATTTTTCCATTAGTCATGTATAGATATGAGAGTTGGACTATAAAGAAAGCTGAGTGCTGAAGAATTGATGGTTTTGAACTGTGGTGTTGGAGAAGACTCTTGAGAGTCTCTTGGACTGCAAGGAGATCCAACCAGTCCATCCTAGAGGAAATCAGTCCTGAATATTCATTGGAAGGACTGGTGTTGAAGCTGAAACTACAATACTTTAGCCACCTGATGGGAAGAGCTGACTCTTTTGAAAAGACCCTGATGATGGGAAAGATTGAAGGCAGAAGAAGGGGATGACAGAGGATGAGATGGTTCATGGCATCACTGATTCAATGGGCATGAGTTTGAGTAAACTCTTGGAGTTGGTGATGGACAGGAAGGCCTAGCATGCTGCAGTGCATGGGGTTGCAAAGAGTCGGACGTGACTGAGTGACTGAACTGAACTGAACCTTTGTTGGCAAAGTGATGTCTTTGCTTTTTAATATGCTGTCTAGCTGGTGCCGTGTTATATTCAAACTTTGAGTTAAAGTTAAATTTCTCCCCAGTTGGGGTCTTTTGCATGTAAGCCTTCGTTTTCACCCTTACTTTCTTGTTTTACTGACTTTCCCAACCCTGTTGAGGCAGGGGAAGAAAGGGTGTGGAAGAGAAGCAGGGGTGTTTTTGGATTCTGGCTTTGGTTGTCGCTTTTCTTGGTGTTTACATTGATTGTCTCTTGGAAGACTGCCATTTTTGGGGAAACTCAATATCCATTTTTCTGATTAAGGTAGACGAACTCTTCTTGGACTTATCGCTTATGCTTTTTTTTGGCCCTTGGAAATTTTGTGATTTGCTTGCATGTTCTCTCAGCAGAAGTTGTTTTGCCCCTTGTGGTATACAAAATACAACCTTAAATTCTTTAAGTTCCTCTTACCACGAAGCAGAATCTGCCTCCCTATTCTATGAACCTGATTTGGCTTTGTGGTTTGCTTTGATAGAATGGGATGTTCTGGAAGTGACATTATGTGACTTCTAAGCTTTGGCTTCATTCTCTTGAAATACTTCTGTCATCATGTGAGGAAGCCTGAGATGAAATACAGCTTGGAGAGAGGAAGACCAGGTCAGCCATCCTAACATTTCTATCACTTCAGCTGCAGCTCCTTAGACGTGAGTGAGGCCACCCTTCCACTCTCCTGCCCCATCCTAGACCACTGACTTCCCAGTCAGTCCACAAAGCTGAGGAAATAAGACTTTAAAAAAACTCTTATTTATTTATTTATTTTTAACACCCAAAACATTTTGTTTTGTTTTGTTTTTTTGATTTTATTTTTTTTATTTTAATTTTTTATTTTTTTTTAAATTTTAAAATCTTTAATTCTCCAAAACATTTTGTATTGGGGTATCAGTTCAGTTCAGTTCAGTCACTTAGTCATGTCCAACTCTTGGTGACCCCATGAATCGCAGCACGCCAGGCCTCCCTGTCCATCACCAACTCCCGGAGTTCACTCAAACTCACGTCCATCGAGTCAGTGATGCCATCCAGCCATCTCATCCTCAGTCGTCCCCTTCTCCTACTGCCCCCAATCCCTCCCAGCATCACAGTCTTTTTCCAATGAGTCAACTCTTCGCATGAGGTGGCCAAAGTACTGGAGTTTCAGCCTTAGCATCATTCCTTCCAAAGAACACCCAGGACTGATCTCCTTCAGAATGGACTGGTTGGATCTCCTTGCAGTCCAAGGGACTCTCAAGAGCCTTCTCCAGCACCACAGTTCAAAGCATCAATTCTTCAGTGCTATAGCTAATTAACAATATGATAGTGTCAGGTGAACAATGAAGGGATTCAGCCATACATATATATGTCACATACATTGGCTATATTTAAAATGGATAACCAACAAAAACCTATTGCAAAGCACATGGAACTCTGCTTCATGTTATGTGCCAGCCTGGATGGGGAGATTCAATAAATGAAGATGTTATTTTAAGCAACAGTCTGGGGTTGTTACACAGCAGTAGATCATGGACGCACACTTTTGGGTGATTTTGCTGTTTAGGCCTAGAAATATCTCATGTCCTTGTGCATACTTTGTCCTGACACATTTGGGGGGTGCAGGGTGAATTCTATGCAACCACCTCTTCTGCTAGATGATTTAGCTCTTCCCTTCTGGATTCTCAAGGCAAGAGCTAGGCACCAGTCCGTCATATCCTCCTAAGGAAATGGGCTTATTTCTTGAGAGTTGTTGTGGAAACTTCTCTGATTAGATTTTGATTTAGGAAGTATTATCCCATTTCTCTTGCTTTGCCAAAGAAACCATCTTCAAATTGTTTTTTTCCCTTCCTATGTTGATAAAAGATATAGTATTATATATGTGGCTTTCAACTACTGGTTTATAATTATCTATAATTTTGAAATTTAAGAAGTTGTAAAAAAGTAAAGAATGAACAAACATCTCTCTCTCTATGTGTGTATATATATATGTATATATATATATATACACACACACACAAATATATGAGGTGGGCATGGCAATCCACTACAGTATTCTTGCCTAGGGAATCCAAAGGACAGAAGAGCCAAGTGGGTTACTGTTCATCGTGTCACAAAGAGTTGGACACCACTGAAGCAACTTAGCACAGCATGTACAAATATATATAAATATAGATGTCTATCTGTCTTACATATTTATTTGGCAATAATATCCCTCTGAAACTAACCTGAGGCTATTTATAATCTTATTCTACTTGAGAATATGCATACATTTTGCTGCAGAAATATTGATATATATAATATACACCAAGGGTATTATAAAATACAGTATACTACCTTTTGAAAATTAAAAAACAGTAATGAAATATATATCTGAGATAGTTAATTTTCTGTATCAGCTTGACTGAATCAAGCCATCCACAGATTTCACCAAATTTATCTCCTTGTGTGTGTGAGGTGTTTCTGAGTGAGGTTACCATTTGAACTGGCAGACTGAGTGAGTGAAGCAGATGACCCTTCCCAGTTTGGGTGGGCATCATCCAATCCTTTGAGAGCTCTAGAGAATGAGAAGGTGGAGGAAGAGAGTACTGGCTCACTTTGATTGGTTACTTCAGCTAGATATCAATATTCTCCTGCACTTCGATCAGGCCTCTACTGTGGCTAACCTGGTTCTCAGGTCTTCAGACTTAAACTGAAAGTGTAGCACTGGCTTTCCTGAGCCTCCAGCTTGCAGATGGTAAGTGATGGGATTTCTTAGGCCCCATAATTGTGTGAGCCAATTTTGTATAATAAATTCTTTTCTCTACCCTTCCTTCTCTCTCTCCCCCCAATATATTCTATTGGTTCTGTTTCCTTTGGAGAACCCTGACTAGCACAACAGCCTTCCTGAAATATTTCAGAAAAGAGGCTTTGTGGCTGCACAGAAGCAATGATTTATTTTTTCTTTGAATCTTTGCATCCTGATTGAGCACCTCATTTTGATGTCTGATATCTATTGTCTTATTGCTCTGGTCAAAATGCCCATTTTAACAATTTTTGCATATAAATTAACATTTCTCTTCAAGTTCTAGCACTGGATTTATGTTTCTTTTAGAAGGGTTACCATGTATATATGTTCAGTCACTAAGTCATGTCCAACTCTGTAACCCCATGAACTGCAGCATGCCAGGCTTTGCTGTCCTTCACTGTCTCCCAGAGTTTGCTCAAACTCATGTCCATTGAGTTGACTGTGGCTTGGATCATGAACTCCTTATTGCCAAATTAATATTTAAATTGAAGAAAGTGGGGAAAACCACTGGACCATTCAGGTATGACCTAAATCAAATCCCTTATGACTATACAGTGGAAGTGAGAAATAGATTTAAGGGACTAGATCTGATAGACAGAATGCCTGATGAACTATGGACGGAGTTTTGTGACATTGTAGAGGAGACAGGAAGCAAGACCATCCCCAAGAAAAATAAATGCAAAAAAGCAAAATGGCTGTCTGAGGAGGCCTTACAAACTGCTATGAAAAGAAGAGAAGTGAAAGGCAAAGGAGAAAAGGAAAGATATACCCATTTGAAGGCAGAGTTAGAAAGAATAGCAAGGAGAGATAAGAAAGCCTTCCTCAGTGATCAGTGCAAAGAAATAGAGGAAAATAACAGAATGGGAAAGACTAAAGATCTCTTCAAGAAAATTAGAGATTTCAAGGAAACATTTCATGCAAAGATGGGCTCAATAAAGAACAGAAATGGTATGGGCCTAACAGAAGCATAAGATAGTAAGAAGAGGTGGCAAGAATACCCAGAAGAACTGTACAAAAAAGATATTCACAGCCCAGATAATCACAATGGTGTGATCACTCACACTCACCTAGAGCCAGACATCCTGGAATGTGAAGTCAAGTGGGCCTTAGGAAGCATCACTAAGAACAATGCTAGTGGAGGCGATGGAATTCCAGTTGAGCTGTTTCAAATCCTGAAAGATGATGCTGCGAAAGTGCTGCACTCAATATGCCAGCAAATTTGGAAAAGTCAGCAGTGGCCACAGGACTGGAAAAGGTCAGTTTTCATTTTAATTTTTTAGAAAGGTAATGTCAAAGAATGCTCAACTGCTGCTGCTGCTGCTAAGTCGCTTCAGTCGTGTCCGACTCTGTGCGACCCCAGAGACGGCAGCCCACCAGGCTCCCCCGTCCCTGGGATCCTCCAGGCAAGAACACTGGAGTGGATTGCCATTTCCTTCTCCAATGCGTGAAAGTGAAAAGTGAAAGTGAAGTCACTCAGTCGTGTCCGACCCTGTGCAACCCCATGGACTGCAGCCTACCAGGCTCCTCCATCCATAGGATTTTCCAGGCAGGAGTACTGGAGTGGGGTGCCATTGCCTTCTCTGAAAGAATGCTCAAACTACCGTACAGTTGCACTCATCTCACACACTAGTAAAGTAATGCTCAAAGTTCTCCAATCCAGGCTTTAGCAATATGTGAACCGTGAACTTCCAGATATTCAAGCTGGTTTTAGAAAAGGCAGAGGAACCAGAGATCAAGTTGCCAACATCCACTGGATCATCAAAAAAGCAAGAGAGTTCCAGAAAAAACATCTACTTCTGCTTTTTTGATTATGCCAAAGCCTTTGACTGTGGATCACAATAAACTGTGGAAAATTCTTCAAGAGATGGGAATATCGGACCACCTGACCTGCCTCTTGAGAAACCTGTATGCAGGTCAGGAAACAACAGTTAGAACTGGACATGAAACAACGGACTGGTTCCAAATAACTAAAGGAGTACATCAAGGCTGTGTATTGTCACTCTGCTTACTTGACTTATATGCAAAGTACATGATGAGAAATGCTATGTTGGAGGGAGCACAAGCTGGAATCAAGATTGCCAGGAGAAAAATCAGTTACCTCAGATATGCCACCCTTATGGCAGAAAGTAAAGAAGAACTAAAGAGTCTCTTGATGAAAGTGAAAGATGAGAGTGAAAAAGTTGGCTTAAAACTCAACATTCAGAAAACTAAGATCATGGCCTCTGGTCCCATAACTTCATGGAAAATAGATGGGGAAACTGTGGAACAGTGTCAGACTTTATTTTTCTGGGCTCCAAAATCACTGCAGATGGTGACTGCAGCCATGAAATTAAAAGACGCTTACTCCTTGGAAGGAAAGTTATGACCAACCTAGATAGCATATTAAAAACACAGGCATTACTTTGTCAACAAAGGTCCGTTTAGTCAAGGCTATGGTTTTTCCAGTGTCATGTATGGATGTGAGAGCTGTACTATAAAGAAAGCTGAGCACCAAAGAATTGATACTTTTGAACTGTGGTGTTGGAGAAGACTCTTGCAAGTCCCTTGGGCTGCAAGGAGATCCAATCAGTCCATCCTAATGGAGATCAGTCCTGAGTGTTCATGGGAAGGACTGATGTTGAAGGTGAAACTTCAATACTTTGGCCACCTGATGGGAAGAGCTGACTCATTTGAAATGACCCTGATGCTAGGAAAGTTTGAGAGCAGGAGGAAAAGGGGACGGCAGAGGATGAGATGATTGGATGGCATCACCGACTCAATGGACGTGGCTTTGCATGGACTCCAGTAGTTGGTGATGGACAGGGAGGCCTGGTGTGCTGTGGTTCATGGGGTCGCAAAGAGTTGGACACGACTGAGTGACTGAACTGAACTGAACTGAACATGTCCATTGGGTCCGTGATGCCATTCAACCATCTCATCGTCCGTCATCCCCTTCTCTTGCCCTCAATCTTTCCTAGCATCACTGTCTTACATAAATGCCAGAGCATAAAAAGACTAGTTTTATTAGACATTGTCTAGACATGATTTATTTTCCCAAAGATATTATCATCTTAATGGATCAATATACCCTTTTACATTCCTTTATATCGGAGTCTATTTTTGCCCCAGATGTTAAGTAAAAATTATTGTCAATCAGATTAGGTTTTGTCCTCCTAATTCACATTGGAAGTAAGTCAGTGGGCTCATACTGCTTGGTGGACATGCTCCAGAGACCTTTCATGAAGGATGAGGCAGTATTTGTGAGTCTCTGGGTTCTTCAATGTACCTCATCTAGTGGGTGTTTTCCTTTAACCTGTGTTAAATACTGAAATTCATGATTTTCCCTGAAGAAAAAATCAACACTGATTACATGAAATATAAAGATATATTGGAATTTTTGCATAACTTGTAGAATGTGTAACCTTTTATCCCATTAGCATCAGATAGCCACAGTCAATGTTTATTTCATGAAATTAATTCCTATGCCGTATTCCACAATCTAATATTCTTAATATATGTTTAGTTGTATCTGACTCCTTGTGACCTATGGACTGTAGTCAGCCAGGATCCCTCGTCCATGGGACTTTTCAGACAAGAATACTGGAGTGGGTTGCCATTTTCTACTGCAAGCTATTATTATGATAAATATAAATAAAAAAATAATGAATCCATACTTATGTTGGAACCTCTCACTGAATGTTTATTCTAGCATTTTCATGTCTTTTTGTTACAATTATTTTTTAATTGCCTGCATCTCTCATTAGACTGTCAGGTGTTTGGGGACAGCTCTTCACATTAAAATTTTCTTCATACTTTCTCACATGACGAGTATTTGATATTTATTAGAAACAAACAATCTATATCCTGAGCTGCTCTAATTCAGCTCCACATGAAGCCAAAGATCTCTTTTCAGTTCATTTTCCTTTCCCCACTTGGGCACACATCGAACACTATTTTCTGCCTTATCTGGTTAGTTTCGTTATCTTTTGATTTTTAAACAGAGCTTTAGTTTTCTACATTTCATATGCGTCAGCTCATGTGACCTCTCCTCAATGAAACAGATTCAAAGAGAAGGAAAGGTGTGTGTGGGCGTGTGCTCACTTGTGTCTGACTGTGATCTCATGGCCTGTAGCCCGCCAGTCTCCTCTGTCCATGGAATTTTTCAAGCAAGAATACTGGAGCGGCTTGTTATTTCCTACTCCAGGGGATCTTGAAGGAAAGGTATCAAACCACTAAATAACTTTCATTAAGTCACAGAGCTATTGAATACAAAGGTAAAGCTAGAGGTCAGTGTTTCCAGTACCATCATGGAGTTTTCAAAGCATAAAGTCTCCTTATCTTATGCCCCCCAAATTTCCTGTTCCTGTTATTTTTTCTGCCCCAGATTATGAAGTTGATTACAAGGAACTGTGTCATTGAAATGCATTTTTGCTTGGTTTATGTATTTTTGTGTAAACATTAAAAAAAAGTACACTGCAATATGTATTCCCTTAATATTTTCTCTACTTCATTACTAATGGAGTTGAAATTTAAATTTAATATAGAAAACATATAATTAGGTGAGTAGAATGACTTTGTGAGAATCCTTTATATGAATTGTTTAGAGGAATATGTTTATAAAAATCTTTTGGAGATGTGAAAATACTAAAGCATACTGTAATTTTCAACATTGCCACAAGATGGTAGCAGATTCCTTTGTTTCATTTTTAAAATTACTATCTTTTTTCCCTGGTTGAAAAATTAAACCTGTTCATCTTTCCTGAACATTGCTGCAATAGATAATGAGCTAGTAGGAGATTGCAAATACAGATTTAACGTCCCTCCACCAGCCAGAACTCTCCTCTTCATTATCATTTGTGCCAACAACCTCATAGTTCTCTCTAGTGAAAACGTAGGCAGCATTATTTATTTTTCTCCTTCCTTTTCTGGATATAGCTCTAATCCTTACCTTGAAGCAAATTCTGTTTTTTTGTGTTTAATGTTAAAGAGATTAATCTCCTTCTCTGTCCATTTCATAGAAATTGCTTTTAATTGAACTTTGATCATTATGTGATTATTATACCAACCAGGTATATTAAATAACTGGCTTCTAGACTTCAAAAATACATTCAAAATGCATTTTCAAAATACTCTTGGAAAATATTATTACTTTGTAGTAAAGTAGTAAGAACTACTATAATTGTATCACTGTCTTGATTCAACCCAACCTCAAGGCCTTCCATTCTTTGCCCCTATGACTTTTTTCCAAGCATTCTACTCACAATTCAATTAAGGTAAGTTTCAGTATCATTACTAGCATTCAGCTTATTTATTCTCTTGACCATCTTTACATAGGGCTTCCCCAGTGGTTCAGTGGTAAAGCATCCGCCTGCAATGCGGGTGACACAAGAGATATAGGTTCTATCCCTGGGTCAGGAAGATCCCCTGGAAGAGGGCCTGACAACCCACTCCAGTACTCTTGCCTGGAGAATCCCATGGACAGAGGAGCCTGGTGGGCTGCAGCCCATGGGGTCACAAAGAGTTGAACACTACTGAGGTGACTTAGCACACATACTCACACATATAATTTTTAGAATACCATGCATTTCTAGCACTTCTTTGTCATTTCATCTCTTTCTTAAAGTTTTTAAAAAACTTGCCTTTTTGAAACTAAATACTTTTCAATGTATACCCAGAGTAGCAAAATGTTACCTTATTGTCTGGTCCTAACTAAAACTAGTTTGGACCCTAAAACTAGTTGGGTCCCTAAAACTAGTTTGCTTTTAATATGTACCTCTGCTTACATAGAGTTTTACATATTTTATGATTTTTTGAAAGTGTTTTCTAATCTTTTGTATTTTTAATTTAATTAGTGTGATTTGCATTATTCAGAGGTACCAGGCCATCGGAGAAAAAAATTTAAGATATCTGTTGACTTCCACTTAATTCTTCCTCAGTATCTCCTATATACATCTGTGTACAGAGTAAATTGTTGTTGTTTAGCCCCTTAGTCGTGTCTGACTCTTTGAGACCCCATGGACTACAGCACATCAGGCTTCCCTATCCTTCACTGTCTCCTTGAGTTTGCTCAAATTCATGTCCATTGAGTGGATGATGCCATCCAACCATCTCATCCGCTGTCATCCCCTTCTCTTCCTACCTTCAATCTTTCCCAGCATCAGGGTCTTTTCCAATGAGTTGGCTCTTTGCATCAGGTGACCAAGATATTGGAGATTCAGCTTCAGCATCAGTCCTTCCAGTGAATATTCAGGGTTGATTTCTTTTAGGATGGACTGGTTTGATCTCCTTGCTGTCCAAGGGACTCTCAAGAGTCTTCTCCAGCACCATGGTTTGAAAGCATTAATTTTTCGGCTCTCAACGGTCACATCCATACATGACTACTGGAAAAACCATAGCTCTGACTATATACAGACCTTTGTTGGCAAAGTGATGTCTCTGCTTTTTAACACAGTTTAGGTTTGTAAAATCTTTTCTTCCAAGGAGCAAGTGTCTTTTAATTTCATGGCTCTAGTCACCATCCGCAGTGATTTTGGAGCCAGTGTAAATTACTTAGTCCTTACTTTCACATATCAGAATATAACGCAATAAACTTTACAGAACATCCCCAAATCTCAATGATTAAAGATTTAACAGAGTGTTTATTATATAGCTTTGATTTTCTATCTATGAAAGCCTGAATACCACCTTTTGCCATAAAACCAAGCTGATAATCCTTCCACAATATGACCTATAGATATTCAATATGAAGTAGTCTATTGATATCATACAGAGACACAGGGTTTTAGAGATTACCTAATGAGTCTATTATGGAAAATTACATCCAAACTTTCCATAGAAGATATGCCTTCATCTAAAATCAATGGAAGACAGAGAAAACATATAATATCTCTGAGTTATAATTTCTGTTTCCTTCTTTGACACTTGCTGGCTAAATATTCTTTGTTTTTGCTCAAGGCAGATGCTTTGGCTTATATAATAGTGTGTTAGAATTTACCCAGGGCTAAATGTGGCTTTGCCTTCTTACAATTATTGTATTTGATCCAATACTTTGACAATTGGTCTGTTTTAATCCTAAGGACATTTTTATCTTGTGATGGATAATGTTTCCACCTTTACTTTCCTCCCTTTAGGAATAGCAAATTTGATTCACTTCTAATAACTGTATAGCAGATATAGCATTGCATTGGTGTACAAATTTTATCCTTGGATTTATTATTTTCCTAATGCCTTCTGTATTCCTTTTCTTAATCTTTCTCAGTTATTTATATTTTCTCCTCATATGTATATTTTCTAAGTAATTTAAACTCTTTTATGTAATGAGAAAGCCACACATAAATACCCTTTTGACATGTAAAAATGTTCTAAGGCACATGGGAGGAGCGTATAGGTCCCAGAGTCCAAGGAGCTTTATAGATATAAAACATCTATACATACACTGAAGAGCCAAGAGAATCAGGATCAGCTATAAGCTCCACTAAAATAAAATAGATGTAGTCCTCTGCATAAAGGCCCCATTGGTAAATTAGTATTTAACCAAAAATTACATTTACTAAGCAAAAAGAACTAGTATGAAAAAACATCCTGGCCTTACACTTTCCCCAAAGTACAACATGTAACGAGCATATCCTCAGACTTTTGTTCTTGGCAATGTGGTTGACTAGAGAGTCTGAAAGCTTCTAGCTATGAAACATTTAAAATATATATACATCTAAATTAAATATAAATGACCTCATGGGAAAGAAAGGGCCACAGGGGCCCAAGGAAAGCCAAAATATTCTTATTTGAAAACCAAAATAATAACCTGTTCAACTTCAAAGACTGTTTTGAGGGTGTTGTCAGTCCACAGATGACTGGGTTTTGGTTGCTACACTTGACAAGGAATCAAGGACTTAGGACTGAATGAGGTTACACTGGATCAAACTTACTCAATAAAGCCTGTACCTTTAGAGTGCTAGTTTCTCCATGAAAGAACTGATCAGAAACACAAAACGAAACACATTATGGGAAACAAGATCTTTATATGTTTGGAAAAAACACGGTTCTATATCACTCAGAAGAAATCATAATGGAAATTAGATAATATAACTGAAAAATAAAGAAAATACAATATATCAAAAGTTATGGGATATGGCTAAACGATGCTCAGAAAGAAATTTATTACAAAAAGAAAGGTTGAAAAATATGAGCTCAGTGTCCAACTTAAGAAGTTAGAGAACCATAGAGTAAATCTAAAGAGAGAAGGCACAAATAAACAAACAACCAAGATGACATAATCCCACACAAAGTGGACATTAAGAAATACAGGCATCCTGTCGCAATAACTTTAAAAACTTGGGTGAAAGGGACAATTTATTAGGAAAATATAAACTGTCAAAATCTGACTCAAGAAATGGAAAGCATGGAAAGACCTCTGACTATTCAATAAACTGAAACAGTGTTTAAAATAGCTACCACTAATTAACTTAACTATTCCCCTTGCCCCTTCTACCCACCTACCAAGCAAACTAGTTCTACAGACAAATCAAATATTCAAGTAACAGATAACTGTAGTATTGCCATATGCGTACTGTTTTACAAACTGGAAGAAGCAAGAAGGTTGCCCAACTTAAAAAAATAGAATAACCAAAGATAAGATAACCAAAGATAAGATGGTAAGTGAAAAATTATAAGCTAGGCTATTGGATCAGTTTAGAAGCAAGTGATCCTAAATCAATGAAGTAATAACCAAAATTTTAAAACATCTAAAAAATGCATCATGCTCATAAGAGTTTTAACTCAGGAATCCAAGGGTGGTTTACTATTGGTAAAAACATTAATGAAATTCATCACCTTAATATATTAATAAAGAAAAAAACCGCAGGGCTATCTCAATAAAAACAAAGAGAAATCAACAAAATTCACTGTTCCTTTGTGATAAAACTTTTTAGAATAGTTGGAAGAGAGGAGAACTTTCTTAATGTCAGTATATCAAGTTTCACTCATAGTGGTGAACCATTAGAAGCATTCCTTTTGAAACCAGTCATGGCAAAAGCATGCCCTGTTTTGCTTTGTACTGGCCAGTCCAGGAAGCCCAGAGATTGACATAGGCAAACATAATAATTAAAAAAGAAGAAATGATACTCTCTATATTTGAGAGTAATAGGCAACCCAAGAAAATTTCTAACTAGCTTATTAAAAATAATCAGTGATTTCTAAAGGTTTATTACATGTAAGATCTAGAAAAAAAATTGAAAATATAATTTAAAAAAGATAGCATGTAGAGTAGCAACTAAAATGTAAAGCAGTGGAAATAAATCTACCAAAAGGTGTTGAAGACTTATGGAGAAAATTATAAAAGTTTATTGATAGTCAATAAAAAGAACTAAATATATGGAGAAGATGTTGCATGCAATAGAAAGTCAAAATACTAACCATGTGAATGATCTCCTAATTTGTGAGTAAATTCATTGTAATATTCCAATAAAATCTTACCAATATTTTCTTGGAACTTGGAAAGATTCTAAGACTCATGGAAGAACAAAGAGAAAACAGACAGTTATGAAGAAGAAACTGGGGAGATATCTTACCAATATATCAAGACATTTTAAAGTAATAGTAATTAGGGAAAGGCAGTATTGATAAAGGCAAAGATTAATAGACCAATGGAGAAAAATAGAAAGCTCAGACACAGAGTTGTATGTGTGTTTACATATCTGAAGTTGATAGATGAGAAATAAGGCTTATCAAATCAGTGAAGAATAATAGATTTTTAAAATAAATTACTCTCATGGAAAAAAATAGGATTCTTATCTTTCATTAGAAGCTGTAAGAACAATAATTCTCTGCTGAATAAAAACCTAAATAAAAACAAAACTTTAAGACTTTGTGAGGAAAACAAAGAAAGATCTCGCTTTATTTTGGAATAACAAAGAATATATTAAATAGGGAACAAAGCCTAGAACATTTAGGAAACAGTCAGTAAAATGGACTATGACAAAGGTAAACATTTATATTTATTAAAGGACTGTGAAAAATAGAAAAAGGAAATGAACAGACTAGATGAAGACATTTGTAGGGCATAGAGCTGACAAGGATTACTACCAAGAATATGTCAATGTTTTCTATAAATCAGTAGTAAAAGAGTGAAACATTCCAGTGGCAAATGGGGAAAGAATATGAGAAACAAGAAGATGACATCTCATAGGCCAGTAAATACATGAAATGACATGCAGCTTTGTGAAAGTTTATTACATATAGGATGTATATATAAAATGCTGATTATTACCCAAATAAGATGTTGACAAAGATATGCAACAAGGTAAACTTGCACACAATACTACTATGACTGTAAATTAGTAAAATCATTTGAGAGAGAGAGCAATTGATTATTACCTAATAAACTTGACTATGCTGGTACATTCAGCCCATCAATTTCTAGAGGCAGGAATTTCCATATATGTACTCAAGAGACAATATTGTGTATGTACAAAAGAGATATGTACAGGAATGTTTAGAGCTCAGTGCTTAAAACAGAAAATACTGAGATGATATAATTATTTTCAGCAGTATAAATAAGTATGCTGTGGAAGGGGTCATATGACAGAATATATCAAAGCAACAAAAACAAATGAACTAGGCTAGGACCATTGGTATCATTATGGGTAAATCTTTCATACCTAATGCTGAGTGAGAAAAAGCTCCTTGGAAAAGAATACACCCAATATTATGACAGTTGTTTAAGACTATATTGTTGTTGTTCAGTCACTAAGTTGTGTCTAACTCTTTGAGACCCCATGGACTGCAGCATGCCAGGCTTCCCTGTCCTTCACTATCTCCCAGAGTTTGCTTAAATTCATGTCCATTGATTTGGTTATGCCATCCAGCCATCTCATCCTCTTTTGCCCTTTTCTCCTTCTGCCTACACTCTTTCCCAGAATTAGGGTTTTTTTCCAGTGAGCCAGCTGTTTGCATCAGGTAGTCAAAGTAATGGAGCTTCAGCTTCAGCATTAATCCTTTCACTGAATATTCAGGGTTGATTTCCTTTAGGATTGACTGGGGTGAACTCCTTGCTATCCAAGGGACTCTCAAGAGTCTTCCCCAGCACTGCAGTTCAAAGGCAGCAATTCTTCAGCACTCAGCCTTTTTTTATTGTCCGGCTTCACATGCATACCTGACTACTGTGAAAACCATAGCTTTGACTATACGGACCTTTCTAGGCAAAGTGATGTCTCTGCTTTTTAATACATTGTCTAGGTGTGTCACGGAGAAGGCAGCGGCACCCTACTCCAGTACACTTGCCTGGAAAATCCCTTGGACAGAGGAGCCTGGTAGACTGCAGTCCATGGGATTGCTAAGAGTCGGACTCGACTGAGCGACTTCACCTTCACTTTTCCCTTTCATGCATTGGAGAAGGAAATGGCAATCCACTCCAGTGTTCTTGCCTGGAGAATCCCAGGGACGGGGGAGCCTGGTGGGCTGCCGTCTATGGGGTCGCACAGGGTCGGACACTACTGAAGCAACTTAGCAGGAGCAGGTGTGTCATAACTTTTCTTCCAAGGAGCAGGAATCTTTTAATTTCATGGCTGCAGTCACTATCCAAGTGATTTTGGATAAAATCTGCCATTATATAAGTGGTGACAATATAAAGGTTCACATGGAAATGATAAACATTTAATTCAGTGATATTTACTTCTTAGGTGGAGGGAGGAGAATATAATTTGGAAGAGGGGCACAAGGTATTTCAGCTGTATTTATATTTCATTTCTTTAGCTGTATTTTGAATTTATAGGTATTTATTTACTACTTTTATATTTTTAGATAAGTCTGAATTATTTAAGAAAGCCTTCAAAACAAAAACAACTAAAATTGACACCAGTTGCAATATGCCTGTTAAGAATATCCAGCCCTTCTGAAAGGTGCTTATTTTTGATAAGTATATATCATACTCCAAATTAATATCAAATTATGTTTCCAAGGAAAAATAAATGCCCTAGCATCATGAATGCCAACTTCCTTTGATAAGTCTACTTGAAGTAAAGTAGAGACTACAGATGTTGGGTACCTTGTGTTTGTATGTGTGCAGAGAGAAAGAGATGGAAGCGGCTGTTAGCTGATGAACAAACACCATCATATACTCAGAACTTTTATTTGTAAAAGACTCAAAATCATCCACAAATATCACATTTAGATTGCATTTCTACCTGTTTCTTTTTCTTTCTCTTCCTCCTTTGTCCTTGCTTTGCTCAAGTAATAATTTTCAAATATCTGTCCAATGTCTTGCATGTCAAAAATTATGGCTAGAGCCTTCAATGCTCAAGGAAAATGCTGCAAATCCTTTTTGCATTAACTCTTTAAATTAAATATTATATAAACATAAAATGACTAGGAACCCAAATGACTACTCTGCAGTTTACAAATTTATCTTTATTGCCAGATCCTTTATTTTTTTCCCTTAGTGCCTCCATTAATGTAGATTTAAAAATCCATTGATTGAACAAAAAAGCCATACAGCCCCAACATATCTCTATTATTTTTTTTAAGGATAGAGCTGATTGTAATTCAGCTAGGAACATTTGTGAAGATTAGCTCTGTTCCTGAAGCTGCAATTTTTGCAGCAAATGCTTTCTTATTCTTAAGAATAATTTATCCAACTTCTGTTATAAATATGATATTTCTTTTCTTATATGTGTACCAAGGGCTTAACAAAAGCTTTTATTATCAGTTATTTTATCTAGATTCAAAGCCTTAAAAGAAATGCTTGAAGCTCATTATTTTATATGCGACTTCCCATATATTAAATTAGGTTATTCTGTGTAAACATTTTTCATTTTAGTGAAGATTACAAAGCTGGACTGATTCCAACCCTGTATTAATATTCTTGTGACTTAGAATATATTTACCAAGTGCTAATTTCACTATATCTTTTCAGTATAAGGATTTTTTGTAATTTATATATTAGTGATGATATCAATATTGTCACCAAATAATCCTTTTTAGACATATTATTAATTGCCCAGCTGAAGGCAAACACAAAGCTCATTGAAGAGGTTGGATCATGGTTCCTTAAGGTGAAAAGTTTGTGTGTATGTGTTTTATGACAAATGTCTTTTGTGATTTTTGGAGTTTGGCTTTTTAAAGATATGGAGAGGTGACTTAGTGGTAAAGAATCTGCTTTTCAATACAGGAGATGTGGGTTGGATCCCTGGGTCGGGAGGATCTCTTGGAGAAGGAAATGGCAATTCACTTCAGTATTCTTTTTTTTTTTTTTAATGTTCACTCCAGTATTCTTGCCTGGAGAATCCCATGGACAGAGGAGCCTGGTGGGCTACCATCCATGGGGTCTCAAGAGTTGGATACGACTGCGTGACTGAGCACAGACACAGACATGTAAGTTCTAAGACACTCATGTGTTTTCTGATTTATATACCCAATGATCAGGGCTTAACTATCCGACACTGCAGGAAGTTTTTTTTTTTTTTTTTTTTTTACAGAATTTCCAGTTCACCCACTGGTGCAATGTTCAAAAGTCATCACACCCATCAAAATCAGCTTGTTCAGGGACTGCAATGGTCCTTCCTCCTTAGGGTCCTAAAACAAATACGGAAACATCTCCCTTTCTTCCCAAGTCTATATGTGAAAAGTCAGTGTCATAAATATGACCCCATAGTTATTGTTTGAAATAAGCAGTGATAGGGAGCTTTACTGAAGCACCTATAATTTCAGTCAGAGTCATTTTCTGAACCCTGTTTCTGAGACAAGGGTTCATTTCTGCATTTGACTTTTCTCGGATTCTAAGGTGATTGAAGGCGATGGCAACCCGCTCCAGTACTCTTGCCTGGAAAATCCCATGGGCAGAGGAGCCTGGTGGGCTGCAGTCCATGGGGTCATGAAGAGTCAGACACGACTGAGCGACTTCATTTTCACTAAGGCGATTGAAGGGATGGTGACATAACAACCTTTCCCTTTCACAACACAAGGTTCTGTGGGTAATACTCATTTTTGATGATCAAGTGGCCTCTAAATTACAAATAAACCCCCCTCATATCCTAGTCTCTGTTTTATTTTTGACTTCAGGTTCATTTAATGGGGGAATAGCAGTTAGAATTCCTGATTTGGTCTGGGAATGTTACCTGTATATATGAGGCTCCCAAAAGCATCTCCCCTCATGTGAGACTTCAACCTATCATGATTTGGAGCAGCCATCATTCCACATCCTTTTCCATGAAAGCTTTTTTTGGGATGTATTGGACACCCTCACTCTCCACTTGAGTAAGATCAACTCTTTGGCAACTCCAGTCAAAGCTTTTTGTAAACTGCAGTCCAGAATGGGCAACTCCTTTTCAGCCTTCTTGGAATTATGTGTAAAGCAGTTTCATTGCAAATGATCCTTAGTCATAACATGGATAGCTGGGGATTTAGTTTGCCCATCCTCTCTGCAGGTAGCCAATGAGTCCCTTATTTCCTGACTCTTTTAAAAAAATTATTGCAATATAGTTACAATTTTGTGTTAAAGTGTATAGCAAAGGAATTCAGTTATATACGTATTTGTCTATTCTTTTTTAGATCCTTTTCCATTATGATTTATCACAGGATATTGAGTATAGTTCCCTGTGCTATACAGTATGTCCTTATTATTTGTGTATTTTGTTCATAGTAGTATGTATATTTTAATCCCAAACTCCTAATATATACCTTCCTCACCCCTTACCCTTTGGTGACCATAAGTTTGTTTTTTGTGTCTGTGAGTCTATATTTGTCAATAAGTTCATTTCTATCAGTTTTTTAAGATTCAATAAATACTAAGTGCTATCATATGATATTTGTCTTTATCTGACTTACTTCACTTAGTATAATAAGCTCCAGGTCCAGTTACATTGCTGCCAATGACATTATTCCATTATGTTTCATGGCTGAGTAATATTCCATTGTGTGTATGTGTGTGTGTGTGTGTGTATATAATATCTTTATCAACTCATCTGTTGGTGGATACTTTGCTTCCATGTCTTGACTCTTGTAAATAGTGCTGCTATGAAAAGTGGGGTATGTATATCTTTTTGAATTATAATTTTGTCCAGATATATGCCCAGAAGTAAGATCACTGGATCATATGATAGTTCTATTTTTAGTTTTTTATAGAAACTCTATACTTTTCTCCACAGTGGCTGCTTCAATTTATAGTCCCATCAACAGTATAGGAAGGTTCCCTTTTCTCCACACCATCTCCAGCATTTGTTACTTGTAGACTTTTTGATGATGGCCACTTTTATAGTTGTTAGTATGTCGACTGTTAGTCTAGATTCATTTCCAGATTTGTTCCTAAAATGTTTACTAGGCTGTAGAACTGTCTAAAATAGGTCACCATTAAAACATACTCCTTGGAGAGTATCCCTTCCTATTAGATAATTCTGTAACTACAACAGAGGTTGTAGGTCACTTCAGGCTTTGTAGGTTTGGCAACTCTGTGTTGTCAAAGGGGAAAAAAGTCTGGAAATCATCTTGTGAAATGTGACCATATGGAAAAGAATGAAGGAGTACCTCAATGTATGTATATGTAAAAAGAAATCAAGAAAATAATGAGAAAGTAAACCACACACACAATGGACGGTGAGATTGTGACTTAAGTATTCAGCAATGAGGAATTCCAAAACTGGCATCACAGGAAAGAGAGACTTAATTTCCCTCTGATTTAATTTCCTCCTCATTAACTATGGGTTTATTCTGGGAGAACATTATTTTAAATTCTTGCCAAGTCTTAATTTTGTACCATGTGCATGAACTGACTACTAAAAAATGAAATAAAAAACAAGTGCCATGTGATTAATACATTATTCTTTTTAAGGAATAGAACCAGGAGAAATGAGTTATAGTTCTGTAGAGAATATGAATTTTAGCCCACAGATGCAAGTAGCAAGAACTGCATTACCTCATTTTCTTTAAATCAACTTAAATCTTTTCTGAGGGCAGTTTAACCCCAGTTGTTACTGAGATTCCCATTTCTCTGCAAAGCTATTCCAATTCTCTGGTTTCTGTGAGCTATTTAGACGAGATAGAATCTCATCTTGTTGTCAGTCCCCTGCTTCCCCGCCCCGATTACCTCTGAAATGCCGATGGTGGCACCTGCATGGCCTCTTCAGGTTTCCCAAGGTTACATCTTCTCTCCCACTCTCATAGTGGGGGAATCTTGCTATGCACATCACAAAGCTATCACCTAGAAGCTGTCACCTCCCCAGTGGACTGGCACAGGCTTTCTAGGGGACTGCACATTTCTTGCCATTTCCCTGTTTCAGGGCCATCTTTTTCTTCTCTCTTACGGCTCTCAGAAGAATCAGTTTTCTCTCTCCCCTGTCAGCACACTTGGGATAATCTCTTCAAAGAGTTTAGGTTTTTACAAAAGGCAGCAAGAAATGTTTATTCTGAGAAAAGCTTCTGCTTTCAGTCCAGCAAAAGTCCCTAAGCAAAAAGAGCAACCTCATTGAAAAGGATGAAAAGAAATATAGAGGAAAAACAAATACTATTTCATATTTTAATAAACCAATCTGCTATATCTGGGATGTTTAACAATAGTAAGTGAGATTCCCTAATCAACTTGTTGTGAAAGAGAGGCAGATATTTCTCAAAAGCGGTGATGGTTGTGATGTGTTGGTGTGAGTCTTCTTGAGAAGCGTTTATGGATTAACATCCCTAGAAGCCTATAAAACTGCAGTAATGGATTCAAGTTTCCATTTATCTTGTGTGTTAGAGTGTAAAGTCCTTGGGGGTAGGGTCGGGGAAGGGTCAATACGGCTATTTATTGCAGGCACCAGCTCAATGCCTGAGATAGAGCAGGTCTTCAATAAACCTTTGTTGAAAGGAAGAATAAATGAGTTAATGGAGCTAAAGATGGTAGTCTACCGATATTAGTTTTCAGTTTACAGCAACGTATAATAATTCTCCTAAGGACTTTAAGATGGTGAGCCCACTTCTGATTCATCAGTTTCAACTGTGAACTGTAAATTGTACATTCACTATATTTAATTCCTTAATTCATTTTATTTAAGTCCATTCATTTAATTTTATTCTAATCCCTTAATATTGATCATCGATATTTGGTGGAGTTTTATGACATCTTGCCAAACACTTAACTAATATTTCGTTAACAACAGTGCTCCTAGGACCTAACTATACTCTTTTATTGGAACTTGCATCCACAAATATTTGAGATTCACTCTCCATAGGATTGAAAATACTAATATGCAATGGTGAAGGGACATTTGCAGTTTCAGCAGCTTTTTTGTATTTTCTTTAAAAAAAAGTTCACTTAAATCTCATGATTATCAGTGAATTAGCAACTATTTAGTCACTATAATAATGATAATATCATATCACTATGACATCATAATATTTAAGTTTTTCAGATATTTCAAATCTCTTGACCATCTTCACATGAATAAATAATTATATTTATTAATTCTCCTGTCTCTCTTTCAGAGTTTCTTGCAGAAGTTCTAAGTCTATTCTATTCCATTCTATATCCTTGCTCACCTCGTCTTGAGGCATCTTTTACTTATGAAATGATCTACTGTTCTATAACAATAAGCAGCATGTTATATAATTATATATTTCATATATTGGGTTGGCCAAAAAGCTCATTCAGGTTTTTCATTACATCTTATGGGAAAATCCAGATGAACTTTTTGGCCAACCCAGGACTATTGGTAGCATTCTTTGTGTATTGCATTTACCATGTGCTGTGCTTAGTTGCTCAGTCATGTCTGACTGTGACTCCATGGACTGTAGCCCACCAGGCTCCTCTGTCCATGAGGATTCTTCAGGCAAGAATACTAGAGTGGGTTGCCATGCCCTCCTCCAGGGGATCTTCCCAAAGCAGGGGTCGAACCCAGGTTTCCCGCATTGCAGGTGGATTCTTTACCATCTGAGCCACCATGAAAACCCTGTATTAACATACTTTTAAGTAAATTTAATTCTCTGAACAGAACACTTGTTCTTTATGTAGATCATTATTATTTTTAGGTGCTTGTAGTTTACAAATGATGTAATTGGAGTCATTCAGGAGTACAAAGATGTCTTCTTTTTTTTTTAAATAAATTCAATATTTAATAGGGGTTCTTTAACTTAATTTTTAAGGCTTCCATGGTGGCTCAGATGGTAAAGTAACTGCCTACAATGTGGGAGACCCAGGTTCGATCCCTGAGTTGGGAAGATCCTCTGAAGAAGGAAATGGCAACCCACTCCAGTACTCTTGCCTGGAAAATCCCATGGATGGAGGAGCCTGGTAGGCTACAGTCTGTGGGGTTGCAAAGAGTCGGACACGACTGAGCGACTTCACCTAACTTAATTTCAATATACAAACATTAAAAGAAAAGAGAAATAGAAACAATGAAAAAGAGTAACAACACAGACATCATCAAATTGGGCTGACTAAAGATGTCTTTTGATCTACACTTGGGTTCTTTTCATTCCTGACTTTCTTTCAGAAATTATTTAACTTGAATAATAATATGTTTCTTCTACCAAGCCTACATTTGAGGCAGTGTTTAGTAATTTAGGCATGCTTCTCTACTAGCAAATGTGAGAATATCCTAACTGAAAGGTGGGGCTTCTAAATTTAGTTAGGTTGTTGTGAACATTAATGTGCTCATGTTTTCGAATCATGTTTGCATATTTGATAAATATTTAAATTAAAAATATTTATCATACAAGTCAGAACCTGGAAAGCACCAACCTTTCAAAACTGTGATTCTCATTCCTCACTTTCTGAGTATCTGTTAATTACTCTCCATATTTTAGAGGATATTGCTTTTTCTTGACAAAGAGCATTTGATGAAAACTACAGCGTTGGTGTATATATATAATTAAGAGAGGCTGAATTGCAGGGTACTTTTGGTTTTGTACTCTGATTAACCAAATCGTAGCGCTTTCCTTTTATCACCCATGTAGGACTGCAAAAGGAAGATAGTTACACACTTCAAAACAAGGATTAGGCCAGGGCCTTGATGAGTGGCGCGGGTGCCACTGCTACACGTAACGTGCTGCTTCTGCGTGCTAGGAGATGGAACGTAGTGCCATTCAGTGGCATCACTCAGCAGGTGCAAATGAAGTATGAGATGAAAAATTCCAACCCACACAATGCACAGAGAAAAAAACACAGCACTTTGTAGTCACTGCTGTGTCAGGCTATTTACTCTCATAGACAGCTCAGCTCCACCTAGGCCAGTGCCGCAAATCTCTCTGACTCTGACACCTGCTAGAGAAACTGAGTTTTGCTTTGTGCGAGTTTGGTTATGTTGATTCCCCTTCAAGAATCCCCATCCTTCCAGAAGAAGACCAGCTGGAGTGTTTAGGAGCTGGTTCCTTTCTTAAAGGGAAGAATGATGTGAGGGTAGGGGTAGGTGCTATTGAGAAATGTGAGTGATGCTCAAAATGGATAATAAGGTGATCCTGAAATTAAGTTCCACATGGAATTAGCATTCTTTTAACTTATGAGAAAATATTATAGCTAATATATTTGCTTGTTCCATTTTTTAAAGATCTGAAGGGAACCTGCCATCCATCACTGTTGATACCTGATGTAAGGATGACACAAACATTTGGATAATAAAATTATCTTAATTAATTCAGATAAATTAGTATCACCATGCCTTTAAAATATTTCTGCATATCTGTCTATGTACCTACCTACCTATCTACCTAATTGATCTCAGTCTACTTATTTGATATTATCAGTCAGAGCTAAAACTTAACTGATAACTTTAAAGACTATAAATGTTAGTGCCTCCTGGGGACAAGCCTCGATTTTCATTAGAGTATATTGAAAATGACAATGTCCTACTTATTTTTGTCTTCCGGTTTTATTGAGATATAATTAACATACAGCACTGTGAAACTTTAGGATATACTGCATAATGATTTGATTTGCATGCATCAAAATGATGAGCACAGTAAATTTAGTGAACATCCATCATCTCATATGGGTACAAAATTAAAATAGAAAAAAAAATTTATTGTGATTCAATCTCTTAGGATTTATTCTTTAATCATTTATAGATTTAACACCCAGCAATATTAATTATATTTATCATATTGTACATTACATCCTTAGTACTTATCTTATAGGTAGCAATTTGTACATTTTGACTACTTTCATCCAGTTCCCTCCATCCTACCTCTGGTAACCACCTCTGATCTCTTTTTCTATGAGTTTGTTTCTGAAGTATATTTAACCTACAACACTGTTAGTTCCTGTTACATAATCTAAGAAAATCACTATTTCTGTACATTTCAAGCTGATCAAGATAAGTCTAGTTACAATGTGTCAACATACAGAGATATTACATAGTTATTGACTGTATTCCCCACACTGTTCTTGTCATACTCTGACTCATTTATTTTGCAGTGGGCTTTGTACCTCGTAATCTCTCTCACCTATTTTTTTGCTCCCTCAAGTTCTCTCCCCTCTGGCAAATACCTGTTTGTTCTCTGTATCGGTAACTCTGTTCCTATTTTGTTACAGTTGTTCATTTTTTAAAGATTCTACGTATACGTGAAATCATACAATATCTATTTTTCTTTGTCTCTTTCCCTAACTTTTTTCACTCGGCATAATACCCTCTAGGTCCATCAGTGTAGTCTCAGATGGCAAGATTTCATGTTTATGACTGAGTAGTATTCCAGTGCACGCATATGTGTGTGTATATACCACGTCATCTTTATCTATTCATCTGTTGATGACTTAGTTTGCTCCCATATCTTGACATTAGTTATAATTGTAAATAATGTTGCAGTGAGCAGAGGGTTGCACATAACTTTTCTAATTAGTGTTTTTGTTTTCTTTGGATAAATACCCAGGCATGGTATTATTGCTGGATAATATGTCAGGTCTATTTTTAATTCTTTTGCGGAACCTCCATACTATTTCCCATAGTGGCTGTGCCAATTTACATATTCCACCAAAGGTGCACAAGGGTTTCCTTTCTCCACATCCTTGCCAACCCTTGTTATTTTTTGTCATTTTGATAATGGCCATTCTGACAGATATAAGGTGATATCTCATTGTGGTTTTGATTTGAATTTCCCTAATAATTGTTGATGTTTAGACTCTTTTCATGTACCTGTTGGCCATCTGTATATCTTCTTTGGAGAAACGTCTATTTAAGTCTTCTGCCCATTTTTCGATTGGGTTGTTTGTTTTTTGATGTATGAGTTCTTTTTATATTTTGAATATTAACTCCTTATCAGATATATCATTTGCAAATATTTTCTCTGAACCAGTAGGTTGTCTTTTCACTGTTGATTGTTTCCTTTGCTGTGAAAAAGCTCTTTAGGTTTATGTAGTCCATAATGTCTCTGCTTATTTGGAATCTACATTTTATGAAACTTGAATAGTGGATACCCCCAAAATGAGTAGCATAGTAATATACATAGCAAATTTAACTAATTTTAACAATGAGGAGGCAATAAAGGAGACAATTAAAAGATAAAAGCTAGCATGTTTTAATCAAAATAAGAACTGTAAATAGGTGGATTCATGTCAATGTATGGCAAAACCAATACAGTATTGTAAAGTAAAATAAAAATAAAAATTAAAAAAAAATAAAAATCAACACTGTTTAATTATTCTAAGATGGTAAACCAATATAAAGTGAGTTAGGTAAATGAATATCAAAATATATGTGAGCAATATTGTATTGATAGATGCAAAATTGTTAGAACTTCACATCGAATATATATTGAGGAAATCTCTGGCTTCCTCTCTAAGCCTAAATTTCCTCATCTTTATGAGATAATAGTAATAAAATAAGAGCCATTAGGCAAGATTTTGTAGGGATTAAGGAAAATAATCCGTGTATAGCAAAGTTCCTGGCCCATAAAAAGTGTTGGAACAATAATAGCAGCAACTGGATTTGTTTATTAGTAGCTCTAAAGAAGTCTTAAATTTTACAGTTTATATTTGGCCTTAGTTATGATGTGTTATAAATCTGAATAAATTAGCACTTATAGATTTTATGCATATACAAATCTAATTGGAAAAATTTATCTGAATAGGGTCTTTAAAAGTCTAAAACTGAGTTTATACATTATTAGTGTTTAGTTCTTATCTACAAAGTGAAAAACATAATCATTTTAAATAGTTTGGGGCTACCATATTCCTTTGTCTATAGAGATACACAATGCCCTTGAAGAATGGTTTATGCCCATGGTATTTATTAAAATCTGGAATGCAATTCCAACAATTAATTGAAGATTTTTTTTTGGTGACCCTTTTTATGCCAAATCAAATGGCTTCTTGTTTCACAATGTTAAATACTTTTAACCTATGGCTTTGTAGGTGATGGTTCTTACATTTTGGGTGGGCTGGCAAAAATAGCCCATGTCTAGCATAGTCAAACATTTTCCTGGTGGCCCAGTGGTAAACAATCTGTCTGCAATGCAGGAGACCTGGCTTCAATCTCTGGGTCAGGAAGATCCCCTAGAGAATGGAATAGCCACTCACTCCAGTATTCTTGCCTGGAGAATTACATGGACTTTGGAGCCTGGCAGGCTACAGTCCCTAACGTTGCATAGCATCGGACATGACTGAATGACTAACGTACGCACACATGCAAAAGCATAGTCAAGCATAAGAGATACCAGTGAAGTCAAACAAACTTGGCTTGTGATTGGTCAGAAGTATAAAGGGAGTGGGAAATAGAAGTCTAGATTGACTCTCAACTCTTAAATTTTACTTCCTAGAGAAGTGGTGGCCCGTTTATTAAGATAGAGTATATAGGAGGTAGAATAAATTTTGTAGATAATTTGTTGAGTTCATTTTGGATATATGGTCTTTGAGTCAACTACAGTACATGTATCTATTAGACACTGGGTCTAGGTATTAGATCTATGTTGTAGTAGTAACATTTATAATTATGAATGTGGGGTATTGTTTTCTGCGTGAAGATTGTAAACCATATCCTTGGTAAGTATTAAGAACATAGAAAAGACAGGCTGTAGATTTATGTACAATTTCTGGACAGCAGTTCTAACTTCATTCCTTTCTTGGGAACTCTTCCATGACTTATCTTGTGTCTTGGACACCACAGTGTCATTCAGAAAGAATCTTTAAAAATAAGATTACCTTAAGATTCTTAAAGCAAGAAGCAGCAGAACTCTGGTCATTATCAATACTAAAGAAAAGTGGATGAGTGCTAAGTCACTTTAGTTGTGTTCAACTCTTGTGACAGCATGAACTGTAGCCTACCAGGCTCCCTCTGTTCATGGGTTTCTTGGACAGGATTACTGGAGTGGGTTGCTATTTCCTACTCCATGGGATCTTCCCTACCCAAGGACTGAATCCTGTATTGGCAGGCTGGTTCCTTACCACTAGTGCCACCTGGGAAGCCCCAAAGAAAAACTAGAAAAAGATAAATTAGCAAAGGGAACTGTCAGAGATGGAGTAAAATGGGAGAGAGAAGCCAAGTGAAGCAGAGTTTCAAAAATAGGGTGCTTAACTGTCAAATATTCCTATATGATTAAAAAAGCTAAATGAAAGGTTTGTATTTTTGCTTTAACCAATAAATCATTGGTGATTTTTGCCAGAGCAGTTTCATTATGCTGTTTTGGATGGAACCTCACTGCAGTAGATGGAAGTACAATGAATAGTAAGTAATTGAAAAGTAGGCACAGTAATCCTCGATTATTCTAGAGAGGAGTGGAGTTATGCAAATTAAAAAAAGGGGGTACACATACAGTTGGATGAAAGGAAACTGGAAGGAGAAATTCTATGAAGATGAAAAAGACTTGGCATATTTTTACTCTGTGTAGAAGTATCCAGAAGAGAATAAGAGAACCTGAAAATGAGATAGAGAGGGCAGAGGATAGGGGTGGGAGGCTGTGATTTAGGCAATAAAAAAGAGCAAGTGTGAAGAATGGGAGACATTTATCTGGATTAAAAGGAACTTTCTTCAAGAGGGAAGGTGAAAATTTCTTTCTTTAGGAGGGAAGAAGATGAGAGGATTTGTATCTGATCACACTGATTTCTAGAGTAATAAATGGGATCATATCTTGAGAAGGAGGTGGTATCAGAAAATGGTACAAATTTCCCTCTTGACTGGCTAAAAGGGAAGACAGACATGACACATAAATGTAGATAAATAAATGAAGATAGGTGCTTCATGGAGTACTCTGCAAAGAATGGAGTACTCCGAAAGAGAATAACAGGTCACAAAATTCCGACTGATATTTAGGGAAGGCTTTTAATTTAATGGATGCCTGAGTACATCAAGGCTGTATATTGTCACTCTGCTTATTTAACTTATATGCAGGGTACATCATGAGAAACGCTGGGCTGAAAGAAGTACAAGCTGGAATCAAGATTGCCAGGAGAAATATCAATAACCTCAGATATGCAGATGACACCACCTTTATGGCAGAAAGTGAAGAGAAACTAAAAAGCCACTTGATGAAAGTGAAAGAGGAGAGTGAAAAAGTTGGCTTAAAGCTCAACATTCAGAAAACAAAGATCATGGCATCTGGTCCCATCACTTCATGGGAAATAGATGGGGAAACAGTGGAAACAGTGTCAGACTTTATTTTTTGGGGGGCTCCCAAATCACTACAGATGGTGATTGCAGCCATGAAATTAAAAGACGCTTACTCCTTGGAAGGAAAGTTATGACCAACCTAGACAGCATATTAAAAAGCAGAGATATTACTTTGCCAGCAAATGTCCGTCTACTCAAGGCTATGTCTTTTCCAGTGGTCATGTATGGATGAGAGAGTTGGACTGTGAAGAAAGCTGAGCGCCAAAGAATTGATGCTTTTGAACTGTGGTGTTGGAGAAGACTCTTGCGAGTCCCCTGGACTGCAAAGAGATCCAACCAGTACATCGTAAAGAAGATCAGTCCTGGGTATTCATTGGAAGGACTGATGCTGAGGCTGAAACTCCAATACTTTGGCTACCTCATGCAAATAGTTGACTCATTGGAAAAGACTCTGATGCTGGGAGGGATTGGGGGCAGGAGGAGAAGGGGACGACAGAGGATGAGATGGCTGGATGGCATCACCGACATAATACACATGAGTTTGGGTGAACTCTGGGAGTTGGTGATGGACAGGGAGGCCTGGCGTGCTGCGATTCATGGGGTTGCAAAGAGTTTGGACACTATTGAGTGACTGAGCTGAACTTAAAAAATAACAGGAGTTGGAAGGAAAATGAGAAGGGAGAAATGTCGGAAGACAAGGAAATATATGTGTAAATTTCACTGTTAAATAGATATTGTTAGGTCCATGTTATGTAGAGGGAGAAGCTCAGAGAGGTCCCTTCTCTGGTGTCTCAGGATTAGATAGTGTTAGATTTTAGGACCCAGGTCTATCTGATGCTACAGACTGTACTTGATCCTATTTCCTAGGCTGCCTCACAAGTACCTTCTTTTAGGACACACTTGATTGAATGATGACTTAGTTGCAGCTATCATAACAGTGTATCATTGTGGCTGGATGGCTTATAAACAACATAAATTTATTCCTCACTGTTATGGAAGCTTCAAGTTCAAGATCAGGGTGGCAGCATGGTCAAGTTCCAATGAGGGATCTCCTCTGGGTTGCAGATTGTCAGCTTCTTGTTGGGTCTTCACATGGTGAGTATGGGGAGGGGAAGCCCTCTTGCAACTCCTGTGTGTGTGTGTGCTAAGTCACTTCAGTCATTTCCGAGTCTTTGCCACCCCATGGACTGTAGTCCTTCAGGCTCCTCAGTCCTTGGAATTTTCTAGGCAAGAATACTGGAGTGGGTTGCCATTTCCTCCTCCATGGAATCTTCCAGACCTAGGGACTGGACCCACATCTCTTACATCTTCCACTTTGGCAGGCGGGTTCTTTACCACTAGTGCCACCTTGTAACTCCTAAAGTGAAAGTGAAAGTCACTCAGTTGTGTCCGACTGTTTGCAGACCAATGGACTGTACAATCCTTGGAATTCCCCAGGCTAGAATACTGGAGTGGGTAGCCATTGCCTTCTCCAGGGGATCTTCCCAACCCAGGGATTAAACCAGGCTCTCCTGCATTGCAGGCAGATTCTTTACCAGTTGAGGTACTAGGAAACCCTAAGAGGGCATTAAACCCATTCTTGAGCACTCCACCTTCATGACCTCATCTAATCCCAATTACGTTCCAAAGGCCCCGCCTCCTAATGCCATCACATTGACCCATAGGGTCTGAACATATGAATTTTGGGGGGATACAAACATTTGGTCCATAGTAGATAATTTCTTCCCTTCCTCATTTTTGTCAGCTTTCTTTGTTTGTACTTTTAAGAGTGGATGTCACCGAGACCCCTGTCTATGCATTTATTATCATCTTCCCATATTTTACTTTGATGACATCATCTATGCCCACAGCTTTAACTATGGCACTCAGACTCCTCACTGCTACCTTTACATATTCAGCCCTCAGCCATGCTTTAATCTCATTTTTCAAAATATTTTCAGAAAAATCCAAGTGACTGATCTAGCATCACCTCAAATTTCGTGTGCTCTGAATTGAGCTTGACATGTCTTTGTATGCCCAAATGACTCTCTTAATTTGTCATCAGTTTAAATGTCTTCAAACCATTTTTGTTTCTTTTTTCTCTCCTAAAAAACAAATGAAAAAAACGAATCTGTCATAAAGTTTGCCAGTGAAATGGAAATTACATTTCTTCTCCTCTCTCTGTACACAAGTCGAGGCTGAAAGAATTACATGCTGCAACAGCTCTCTGCTTGCTGTGCTCCTTGGAGTTGTCATTATCAAATACAGAATCCTTAGGCTTTCATGGCAATTTGTCTTGTTGATGCCTTCCTTGCACTGGTTTTTATATTTGCTTGCCACAAAAGTCTTTCATAAAAATTCTATATTCACATTGAGTGCTCATAGAAAATCTGTCTTCATAGATTTTCTATACAGTCTTGGGAAGATGGTATTTTTCGTCTATAATTATTTCATGCCCTTGCTGAGGTTTCTCTCTGGGTGTAGCATATGGCCTCACTCCACTGACTTTAAAGCTTATCGTGGCCACGTGACTTACTTTTTCCAATGAAATACAGGGAAACGTTCAGTGCGCTGGTGCTGAAGAAACATTACGTGTTTCTGCTCATTATCCTGTGCTCTCATCCTGCATTGTGAGAAGAGCAGTTATCCTAGGTAGGTGTATTTCTTTGGCCAGGCTCCTGGAGTGAGAGACACTTGGACACAGATGTGAATTGAACCTTTAGAAGCAGAGAAAATCTGGGATATATTAGCAAGATGTGTATGTTTGCTATTTACACTCTAGTGAGATGTTATGGTTGTTATACATCATCTTCCTAGAAATAGCTGACAAATAATCATTCTGGAAACCAAGTCTATAATAATAAACCCAGTCATAACTCTGAGGTTTGCTTTCCTCCTAGCCGTTGAGCTTGGGGTTAAAAGTTTGGAAGAAGTGTTGGTTCATAGTTATAATGTTTTTTGTATGATGTGTTGGAAAAGATGGGAATGTTTAGTTAAGTATCAAAATACTTTCAGGTTTGTTTTTGGTGGCATATATTACAATTCTGAGTAAAACTGAAGTTAACAGAAGTAAGCCATTAGAAATTAGGTAGAAATTGATTTGATATAAATTAAGTTTTTTTCTGAAAAGACTTTCTTATCAAGTCTTTTCTGAAGACATTTGGGAGATCTATTTTTAGATATACAGAAATTTCCTTACTCTTAGCATGGGTTCTTTTGAGTTGACATTTTAAATATGAGGAATAGATCACAATATTCTTAATAGTCCTTAATCAGCTTTCCTGAGTCTATTAAAGCCCTATTTATGTTTGCAAGACCCTCTATTCTTTGTCACAGTGAAAGCGTTAGTCGCTCAGTTGTGCCTAAGTCTTTGCGACCCCATGGACTGTAGCCCGCTAGGCTCCTCTGTCCATAGATTTCCAGGCAAGAATATGGAGTGGGTCACCATTTCCTTCTCCAGGGGATCTTCCCGACCCAGGGATTGAACCCGGGTCTTCTGCATTTCAGGCAGATTCTTTACCAGCTGAGCCACCAGGGAAGCTGTCTATCCTTTATGAGATAAACAATTCATTTATTGAATACTTTTCAAAACATCTATTTTATAAAGACTTTCTTTAGAGAAGAAACTGTTTCTTATCTCTCCTCTAGTCTTCCTAGGATCCTTTCTAAGGCCTGATTACCAGTACTTCAGAACATTGGTTCATTTTCCTGTGCCCCTCCAAAGATCCACGGGATAGTGTCATTATCTTTGATGTGTGACTATACCTTTCTAGAAAACCTTGCCAGGTTGTTGGCCTTATAAATAATTCTCTTGAACCAGTTGAGTTTCTCAAGTCTCCACTGGGGAAATAGGCACAGAAAAGTCAAGGCTGCATGTCTGTGGATTTATTTTAGTATTATTTATTTTCATGGTATGTTGAGAAGCTCCCAAGTCATATACCATATACCAAGTCTGATAAATTTAAAGTAGGAAAGTACTGATGGCCCAGTTGAGATAATATAATTAGTTGCAAAATATTAATGAGGATCAGATGAAAAACAAAACAAAGCAAAATCCAGGCATATTAGGCTTCCAAAAAAGCATATGAAGTAGATTTAGGAAATGAATTGGAAATCAGTAACCCAAAGGACTTTCAATAGGGAAAAATAGAAATTATTTCAGGCATCTCTTGGATGTTGGTGTGAAACGTTATGCCAAAGAAAGGTAAAACGGAAGATGAGAGGTGGAGAGCATGTTAGGGCACTTGGAAATGTTACACTGTGTTCGCATTTGTTCCAATGTGAATCCCTTTGATCAGTTTTTGGTGTCAAGTTAATATCTACTTTTTTTCTCATTTGTAGAGACTAAGTGGAAAGAGCCTCATTTCTTTTGATATTCTAGCCTCTGGGCCAGATCTACTGGTTGCCTGTTTCTGTAAACATTGTTTTATTGGCACACAGCTACACCTGTTTGTTTGTGTATTGTCTGTGGCTGTTTTCACACGAGAAAAGCAGAGTTGAGCTGTTGCAATAGAGATATTATGGCCGACAAAGGTAACATTTTCACTATCTGGATTTTTATAGAAAAAGTTTGCTGACCCTTGCTTAAGCCCCATGACTTTTACACTTTTTTCGGATTGTGCCCTAAGGGAATAACTATATCTTCCATTCCTACCACTGTCTATGAGCACACACAGACAAGAGTAAATCTTGGAAAATATTTCATGTAATAATTTTTAGTTGTTGTCCTTCCCTCCCCCTCATTTAATCCTATTCTTTCAGCTTTTGAAAAATGATGCTTCAGTTTTTACTGTTCAACACTATCCTACCCATACTTAGGACCGTGAAATAATATTTTCTGGAAATACCAGGGTCACTCATCTCTTTAAGAGTTTAAGTTTAGTTTAGCAATACATTTAACATAAAACAGAAATTGTTTTATCCTGACTAATATCAGCAGGATAAAAGAAAAAAAAATTAAACCAGCCATCTGATATACTATTGTAGGGGAAAAGATTGTAAAGAGCAATATACAAATCATGGGGATATTGGGATGCCACCAAGTTGACCTAACTTTGTTTAATAGGCTGCCTCAAGAACTTAATTAATTTCATATAGGTGTTTTTTACATTTCTGAGAATTTGGCTCAAGTCCATTTGTCATTCATCTGTTCCGTTTTTCACTTGTAGATTGGGAGCAAGAACTTAGCATATAATACATAATGACACGAAGCCAAATAAGATGTATACTTGAATCACTGTCAAATTCTTTTCATTTCTTCTTCAATTCACTCACCTATGGAACATCCATCCATTGAGACCATTTTTTAAAAATTTCTAGACACGATGTTGCCATTCAAGCAGGAATGGTACCTTTATAAAGCCTATCGTTTGATACGAGATAAAAGTTAATCAAATAACCTCATGAAATGGCATTTGTGATAGAAGCTATGAAGTCGAGATGCAGGTGCCATGAAGCATATAATAGGGCAATTTGACCTAGTAGGGGAGGTCAGTTGAGACTTCCAGGAGGAAGTAATGATTGAGCTATATGAGGAGGAATTCATGAGCTGAAAAGGACAGGGATGAGCGGACCCTCACAGTACAGAACGTCTTTGTAGAAATTTACTCTCACTCTCTCCTTGAACAGTGCTATTGTCCCACTTCTTCCATCTTTACTTCTGGTGGCATGTTAAATTGCTTGTTTATCTTTCTCTCCACTGCCTTTTGTTTGTGAGATGGAGAGGACATAGCTTAAAAACTCCATTATGTATCTGTTTATTCAAATAGTTCCATGTAAGATGCATTCACATTTGTGGAAATTGTTCTTCTTCATAGGGATAAGGTCCTAGACAGTTTTTTTAAATAGCTCTATAAATCGCCATGAAGACCTGACCTTGGTTTTCAATCAGCCTATATTTATGGTTTGGAAATGCTTCCTTGTGAAGCTGATAGGTTCAGAGTCACTGGCCATGGATTTATGGTTGCATTTATTATGACAGGTTTGGGCTCTAGAATGATAGCAAGGCAAGCCACTGCAATGATGGATTTTCTTGTTGAGATCTAAAACTTTTTATGTTTTTTCCCTCCTATTTAGAAATTTCCTTGGAAATGCTACTGAAAGACAAATTATATTTTATTTTTAACACATTTAAAAGTTACTCATCTGCTTAGTTCCTGTTCCTTAATATAATTGACATATCTAGGATTTTTTTTTTTGCTAACATAGGAATAAGGCAATATATAAATTTCAGTTTACACAGTCTATTTTTAAAAAACCATGCTTCTATATGATGAATGCGGAATAAGCAAAGCTATTGTATAGTTGTTTTGCTTGAGATGAAGAACAGACTTTTACTGTACAAAAAATATTGAAAATGAAAATTCAGTGCACAAAATTACATCAGGACTCAGTGCAAAATCTGCTATCTAGGTAAAAGGATGAAATACCAAAATTAGAAAAGTGATGTAATAGTACCAGTAAGACAGCATTTTGAATATTTGTCGTTGTTTTTTTTTTTTTATAAAGTGGTGACATTCTAATGTTTTGATTATTTATGAAGTTAAAGAGATTTAAGAATGTGTGCAGAATGGGCTCCTAAGGTAGGAGTTATTATGTATCCACTTACATGGGGAGGAGGTTCCGGAAATGTGTTTTTCCTTCCCACTGTACCCTGGAGAAGGAAATGGCAACCCACTCCTGTATTCTTGCCTGGAGAATTCCATGGATAGAGGAGCCTGGCGGGCTACGGTCCATGGGGTCGAACAGAGTCGGACACGACTGAGCCGCTAACAGTACACTATGTACCCGGACTGCCTACTCTTCAAAGGAAATTCAGAGAATGCAACTTCCAAATAGCTGAACTGTAGTAGAACAGATTCAGTGATCTAGAAATGTGCTGTGTCTTGGGATCATTGCACTTAGTATTTTATTTCTCCAGATATGAAGTTAATGTTCAGAAAGTTTCACTTAAGTCAAGACTGGTTTTCGCTCCTGAAAAGAACAATGCGAAAAATTACAGCCCTTTAATTCTTTTCTGAATTACAAGATGCTAGGATGTCATGGAGTCATGAGACCAGCAGATGGCGCTCGGCTTCTGTCTCGAAAAGGCTATGAGTGGCTTGTTCTTCAGCCTCTACTTATTACCATTCATTTTAAGGGATGAAAATCTGTGTGCAGAGAAAAATCTTTGTTAGCACAAAGCCTCTGGTATTTGTGAGAGACAAAAGTACATTTCGAGTTCATTCGAAGACTAGCTGGTAATCTCTGAATTTTGCAAGTTAACTCATGAGAACATAAACAAACAAACAAACAAAAAACCCCACAAAACCCACAACCCAAACCTTCTATTAACTGGTTAACTAGATGCACTCATTTGCCTCCTATCAGCCCACTGATGTTTTATATGGGAGCATGGAAAAGGCAGCTGATATTTTCATGCATTTTGAAGGAAGAATAAAAATGGCTGGTTCTCTTTGCCTTGCTTGTTCACAGATTTTGTAAGCCGAGGAAATGGATACTACGGTTGTTTGTAAAACTGAATCCAAACAAAGGAAAGAGAGCCAGGATGCTCTCCTATAACACTGACATGTGTACCACACTCTGGAAAAAAGATGAGGCTGCAAAAGAAGGTTTTAGCTTAGCATTTCAATTCTGAAATGAATGGTCCTATTTAATTTTCCACATACAATATCTTTCCTCACCGAAGAATAGATTAATATTACTAATCTCACTTATGTAGCAGCTTTAAAAGGCCGCAGCAACAAGGATATTTCAGAAGCAGATTGTAGTCATTTCTGCGGGTATAGAAAATTCCCTACCCACACAGAAAGTGATTGTGTTGGTAATCTCATGCTATTGCTTTAGTGGGAGTCTGTGTCATTCTTTGCTCCACGTGAGCTATATAGACAGGCATAATGGATAGAGTGATGAGAGAGGGCCATGATGAATTAGTGTCCCAGAGGTCCTGAAACTAATAACAAGGAAGAGTTTTGTGTGTCTGCGTGGCCACTGGGTTGCTAGAGTTGTGTTATGAAATGTGATTCTGGGATTGTCTGCTGCCTGGTCACCCTACAGAAGGTTAGAAGGAAGAGTTCCCTCAACTTCAGGATTAAAAGAGCAAGAAAAAGCAAGATATGCATTTACTTGTCCTGTAATGAAATGAAGTCATGACCAAGTATGCAGTAGATTTCTGCATGGATAAATGTGAGATTTTTTTCCTTTAGCATTGCATATACGAAATATCTACACTGGTTGCAGCTTTAGGATTTGCATTTGCTTTGTATTTTTTTTTTTTTTAAAGAAAGAGTATACATCGTAGTGTTTTATTGGGCTGCTTCTTCGCACATGTGTGGACTAAGCATCAGAGATGGCCCGAAAGAGTACTTTTCTAGTCGTTGCAATTCTTGGAGGTGTTATTGAGGAAAATAGATCCAAAGTGGACATGATGAGCAAATGTAAATTGTGATTATACTTTCTTCTACTTGCTTTTTTATTCGTTTTCGAATTCCCACTGAGTGCCACCTTACAGGGCCCTGAGGATAACAACAGGGGATAAAAGCGATTCCTTCTCACAAAGAGGCAGACATGAATAGTGCTAGCAATGGTGCAGTATGGTATGTGCCGTCAAACAAGCAGAACCATGGTCCTTGGCTGAATTAGAGTTACTAGCCCAGAGGATTTGAACTAAAGATAAACCTACTGCCAAACACATGTAAATGTCACTTCCGTTACAGGGATGATGTAGCCAGGAAAAATGCAGGCTAGGAAAGAAAAAGGAGTTTTCTTTTCTTTCTTTCTTTTGTCTAAGAGATGATTCCTCATCTAACCATCACAGAAATGAGGAGGGAAGGGCAACAAGCCCGTGAACAAAAGCTGACCAGTGAGCTGCTGTGCTCACGTCCTCCCTTTACAGTGCCATCTAAGTGTTCTGTTTGGCTGATTATGTCTCTCCAGAATGCAAGTATTTTCAGCTCCAAATGCCAAAGTTTTTAAAGGTTTCAAGGGAGATAGCAATACTTAAAACATTGTCAGTTTAGACATAACCCCTGCATCTTCTTTTTCCCATTTAGTATGTCGCAACTGATTTCACCCATATACTGAAGCAGAATTGTACATGTTTTAATGAAATGTTATTAACATAAGAAAATTGAGTAATGTATTGATATACATTTATGGTCTTTATAATGGAGAAGTAACCATATGTTGTGATTTTATGCTGTAGTGTTGGAGAAAACTCTTGAGAATCCCTTGGACTGCAAGGAGATCAAACCAGTCAATCCTAAAGGAAATCAGTCCTGCATATTCATTGGAAGGACTGAGGCTGAAGCTGAAGCTTCAATACTTTGGCCAGCTGATGCAAAGAAGTAACTCCTTGGAAAAGACCCTGATTCTGGGAAGGATTGAAGGCAGGAGGAGAAGGGGATGACAGAAGATGAGATGGTTGGATGGCATCACTGACTCGACGGACATGAGTTTGAGCAAGCTCCAGGAGTTGGTGATGGACAGTGAAGCCTGGCGTGCTGCAATCCATGGGGTTGCAAAGAGTTGGACTTGACTGAGCAACTGAACTGAACCATATGCTGTGCTTTATGACAGTTATAAATAGACCCTAATTTTTTTTAAAAAAATGAGGAAGTAGCCATTGTAATGTGAACATTCAGCTAAATATATAGAACTAAATTTAAAATATATATGTATAGAGGGAGACAGAGACAGACAGACAGACAGACAGACACAGAGAGAGAGATAGAGTTTAATTCATGAGTTGGTTTGGAATTTGCTCCATGACTTTGATAAGGCTACTTGTACATATTTGCTCTTGTGTGAAATACTTTCAATAACCCTTATTAGTAAAGCACTTGGAGATCATTGGTTGGAAAGCACTATTGATTCTGAGTACAGGATTTAGAGCCTTACAGTTGAGAGTCATCATAAATTTTATCTTTGCTGGCATAAGAGCAGAGATTATTTTTGTACAAAGCAGTGGCTTTTTTATTTTGTAAACACCTTACAATAGGAGTTTCAGTCATGAATTAAGATTATTTTTTACCTAGATCAGTAGATATATTGGTGACAACAGTAACATATATGTGTGTTTATACCAATGTTCTTGTAGCTATCTCTTCTTGCCCTGAAATATGAAAATACTAAATTTTGAACTAATTCTTTATATGTCTTCTATACTTATGGAGGATTATAGGAGATAAAAGAATCATACAGGTTTATTTTGGAAAAGATGACACTCATTTGAGGAGTCATCCCTGATAACACAGATTTCTACCCACTTTTTAATGTTAAGCAGGTATTCTAGTATGATTGTGAATTTATCAATCACAGGAAGAGGAGATTTATTGTTGTGGGGAATGTAGTTTCATCACCTATTAGCCAGAAAGAAAAGGAATCTTAAAGGATAAAAGTAGAAGTGAATTAAACTTTTCTTGGTATCAGCTTAACTTTTCTGATCAGCTAAAGTTCTCTGAGCAGGTGGAGAAAAGACACTGAAGGAATTGGAAATGGAAGGAAGGGCACTGATGAAAAACACATCACAAATGACTAACAAATTGTCAATGAAAATCGGGTGCCTTTCAGGTGGGAACTGCTAACAGGCTCTTAGGCAGCTTTTGGCCTCCTTTAATGGAAATTTTAAGAGAGGACTGGAGGTGATGAAGGTCATTCGCCTGATGTCAGTGGCTCCTGAGTGGTATTCCAAGTGGGCCCCTATAATTGTGTTGAAGGATGGTGGGAAAGGTGTATCAATTCGAAGGGCAGAAGCTCCCCAGCCAGTTTTTCCCTGCAGCAGATCAGAAGTAGAGGAAGTTAGATCATTTATTTAATTTGTGTTTTTTTATTAAGATATACTATCAAGATCTTCCATTTCTTTGGTGCATTATTTTAAAGCTCATTTCCCACATTAATCCATTAAGAATATTGAAGTAAAATATAGTTTCATTTTAAAATATATTTCTATGCTTGATGTGATAAAAAATTCACTTACAAGTCACCTGGGATCAGAGCAATAATAGAAACCAATCTTTTGCAAATATAGTTTGCTCTTATGGATAGGAAAAGTTGGAGGGAATAAAAGCCATTAAGGCTGTGTATGAAAAATATATTAGAGTTACATTTATATCATTGATTACACTCTTTCTCAATTATACAGTTTGGAAAAAAACATAAGCAATTAATCATGGTAGATTACACTCATTTTGTATTTGGCCAGCAGTAGCAAGTAGTTATTAAGAAGTCTGAGTTCCAATTGTTTCTCTAAATAATACTTTGTAATATATTTTGCTTATGTGATTTCTGTAATACCCTTTGGTAAATGTGATTATTTATACCTAGAAAAGATTTTAAAATAGCTCTCATTCCCTTTTTACAATTATACTTTTAATAGATTTAAAAAATATATTTACATTCTTAAGTATGATGCCATTACCAGCCCTGCCATTTGTCTTATTTAATCTGGATATGCATAATTATAAACCACACCAATTACAACCACTGTACATGCATTATCAACTGCATAGAGATTTAGTAGTAAAAATAGGATTAAAATATTCAGATAAAATAAGTAGACTCCTAGTTTATGTAAAATGATAATTATACATTGAAAAAATTTAAAATGTTTATTTTATAGGAAAGAGTTGTTTATATATGTTATACAATTCAGTATTGATAAAGAGGAAATCTATCAGTAACTTAATTTCTTAGATGTCATTTTCTTAAACAATGGGAAATACTAAAAATAATCTTTTTGAGATACTGACAGGACATTTAACATTTATGCCACTTACTTGCAAACATTGAAATGACTCACTGATAGCCAAAGAAGATGTTGCTGTGTATTTTTTTATAAGAATTTAGTATGCTAATACCTTATTATTCTCTATTTGAATTCGATATAAAATAATTAACAAGGCTAGGAATTATTTTTGATTAAAGCAATATGAAACAAATGTTTTTGTCTTAGAGGAGCTATAAACTATTGACATATGGTTTGAAATGATGGTATTCATGATAAAATGTTTCCCTTCATGTCCACGACATTTAGGAAACAAAATTTAGCCATACATTTTTGTACTGACTGTGAACTTCATCAGATTGTATTTCTTCAGATGGTATCCTGATATGTCTGTCGTCATTCTTCAGTTGCTCAGTCGTGTCTGATTCTTTGTGACCTCATGGACTGCAGCACGCCAGGCATCCCTGTCCTTCACTGTCTCCTGGAGCTGCTCAAACTCATGTCCATTGAGTTGATGATGCCATCCAACCGTCTCATCTTCTGATATGTCTAGCCTTCTTTATCTGTTGACTGTACTGTTTTCACAGTCATATCTATCTGATGATTTAAATAGTGTCCAAGAAAAATGGAATATCTTATAATAAACAGAGCTCCTTAACAGTAGCTTTGTTTTTCTATAATATAGTTTAGTACCTCTGTGTTATAAGTAGTGTGCTCTGAACACATGTTCTTTGAATGATTTTATCCTAGTTGATTAAAATTATTCTACTAAAATTCAAATAGTCAAAGGAACACATTGAAAGTGATGGTAAATGTTACTAACCCTTACTCTGATCCTAGAAGATACTTGAAATAATAAAGGAATGGGAAGAGGAAAGCAGAAAGAGAGGAAAAAGAGAGAAAGAGGCACAAGGGCAGATAAGCAGGCTGACTGGGAGAAGTTGAACATGTCCTTTAGGGACCGGTGAAAATTAAGTTTGTTTAGCTGGTGACCAGTGATCAGGCTAAAATGGGGAGCTGGGTGTTTGAAGTTTTAAGAATGAGTTTAGGGTATTTTTAGTGTATGTTTACAAAAGGAGAAATTTCCTTAATTAATGGAAGGCATTCGATAATTTTCATTTAGTTTTATTTTAATTTGCAGTGAGCAAATATGACTTGGAAAATCCTTGGCTTACATATGTCCAAATCCCCTTAGGCTTAAAGAAAAAAGAAAACATAGATCTTGAGTGCTAAAACTCACGGAGAAGCTCTGCAAATGTCAGACCAAGAAAAATGGACAACTGTTAACTAGACATTTTAGAGAAAATAAGCAATTCTGTTTTCATCCAGTTTTCAGATTTTCATCTGCTCATTTCTATTTTTTCTAGTTTTAGAAACATGAAGCAATGCAAACCAAGGCAGTGAGAATTCAGGATTCCGTTCACTTTTGACTTGCTTCCCTCTTTCTGCTCGTGCTGTGGAATGTTGGTATCCTCTGAACCTTAGTCCAAGCACTTCTGCTCTCACAGCTCTCTGTAGCACCAGTTATCACCTCTGTGCATGGTATTTCCAAGTCTGCATCTCAAAATTATTCTATCTCCCAACCTATTTTCAGATGCTCTTGTTATGTATTTATACATTGACTTTGTAAAAACATAAAACAGAATTATAAATAGAATTCATTTTTGTAGCTCAATCTCTATTTTCTGATTTTTCTAATTTCACCATTCTAGCCACTTAGACTTAAACCTTAGATTCATTTTTGACACAATTAGTTCTTTTGATATTACCATTTCTTTTATCCTGTTATTCACTACTTTGTGCCTGGTTAGCAAAAACAATTTTAATTTGAATCCTTACCTCTTTCAAGTATCATTCTATGTCATAGACAATTAGTCTTCTTAAAACTTTTATCAGAATATTCAGTCATTTTCAGTTTGACTTCTTTTTCTAGTCTTAAAATACGTTTTAAATTCTTCACTCCTGAGAGAGCAGCTTGTTTACTTAATCAGTACATTTTGTCCCCATATTTCTGTCTTTATGTGCATCAATCCTCTGTGTAATTATCATGACATCCTTCTCTGCTTCTGTTAACACTAATAGTTTTTTAAAAGTTTAGCTCATTTTTTGACTCCTTGACTTTTTTATCTTCAACCTAGAGATACTCATTTTCTGTATTTTGACACTTTTATTGGTTGGTTTATTTTCTGTTCTCCAACTACTATTGTGTAAGTCTCTGTAAAACTTCCCAAGCTCTTCTCTTTCCTGCCTTTATGGTTCCTCCAATCTACCAAAATTAAAATTAAGGACACGAGTTTGAGTAAACTCCGGGAGTTGGCGATGGACAGGGAGGCCTGGAGTGCTGCAGTCCCTGGGGTTACAAAGAATAGGACACAACTGAGCAACTGAACTGAACTGATGAAGCACTGTGGTCTAGGCAAGTTACTTGATGTCCAGGACTGTGTATTATTGATCTTTAAGTCTCTAGAATTTAGTATAGTTTCTAGCATGCCAAGAGTGATTAGTGAATATTTGTAAAAAAAAAAAAAAAAAAAAGATTAACAAATGAATCTTCAAAGGAAACCTTTCAGAATACTGTCAAACAATACTGTTTTCCCCACTCCAAACATCATTATATTTTCACAGATTACATGATTCATTTAGCTTTCAACATATGTAACTATATAGAATTACTTCTGTTTTCATAGAAATGTAATTTTCTTGACAAAATTATAGAACTTGAGAACCTTTATTGTTTTATGTGTTCCATCGTGTGTGCTCTGCACAGAGTAGGCTCATAAAAATTGTTTTGGGAAAATTATTTTTTCATAATGTTCATTTCATGTATTTTAGGTTGTATATGCACGTAAAGACTTTAATATGTCCAGAATTTTGGACACACATATTTATTTATTTTAAAACTGCTAGTCCATGAAAATTATTGGGGCACCCTCAAAAATAACTAAGATATAAACAGAGTGATATAAACACTGAAGAAATCATAACCAGATAAAAGAATTAGGGGAGAGCTTCTATGAAAGTGAAAGTGTTAGTCACTCAGTCGTGTCTGACTCTTTGCAACCCCGTGGACTGTAACCCATCAGGCTCCACTTTCCATGTAATTCTCCAGGCAAATATACCAGAGTGGGTTGCCATTTCCTTCTCCAGGGGATCTTTCTGATTCAGGGATCAAACTTGAGTCTCCTGCATTGCAGGCAGATTCTTTACCATCTGAGCCACCTATGAAGCACTGTAGGATGAGTTTCTTATTGAGATCTGAATTTAGCATTGATTCATGAATTAAAAGGAGAAAACTAGAAGGCGCATCATTATTTTATTCCAATAAAGTAACTTTAAAGATACTTCATTTCATAAAATAAAGCTTTCATGTTCTTCTGGGTATTTTATTTTTTATCTGTTACTGAATTCAGGATGGTATTTGTCTTCATAAAGACATACAATGGGTAACATAATGGATAATGTGATTTTCAACTCTGGTTTGTCAAAAGATGCAAGTATTTAAAAAATTTCTTGTATTGGTCATCTAGAAGACTTGAGGGCTACTACAAATGTGTGGAAAAGCCTCATTGAAAGGGTTGGTTTGAAAAGGGTGCTGACTAAGTAGCCCTGGAGACGAGTGAGGACTATAGGGCTGGTGGCAAAAGCATTCTAAAATAAGCACTTCACAAGCACGCAAGCTCTGTACTCTAGTTGGTAAAGTTATGTCCTGTGTGGGTGGAATTATCTGAAACCTCTATATGTGTCTGCTGGAACTGAAAAATTAAGTAGTAGATGTCTGAATGTGGGAGCCAGATTTCTCACTGTCAGAGTGGGAGATTATAGACAAACAAACGGAGAAGAATAGAATGAGCTATGAGGTAATGGACTAGAATTGGAGGCATCAGTATGAACTCATGTTTAGTGTAATATAAATACAGATGGGTTTGTAAAAAAAGATATGGTTTATTTTGGCTCAGTTGGTAAAGAAACTGCCTGCAGTGCAGGAGACCCGAGTTCGATCCCTAGGCTGGGAAGATACTCTGGAGAAGGGAATGGCAACCCACTCCTGTATTCTTGCCTGGAGAATTCCATGGACAGAGCAGGCTGGTTGGCTACAGTCCATGGGATCGCAAAGAGTCGGACACGACTGAGCGACTAACACTTTTACTTCACTTTCATATGTGTGTGTGTGCATGTAACAACAAACATATTAAGCCAAAAATATTGGCTTCTAATTCCATCCTCCAGTAGAAGGAACCAGGACTCCTTGGAGAAATGGCTAATCCTGGGGCAGGGAAAATATAAGATGAGCCAGGATCATGTTGCAGTGCTGGAAGTTAAGAAAGTGCCAGTACACACGCACACACGGACACACACACGTACTCATGCAATGATGGGAACATGCCAGAGGAGCACAGGAGCTTCTGAAAGGCCTCCTAATGGCCAGTGCTGGAACGTAAATATAATGCAGTGATACAAAATAAAGTGATACTGAATCATACTGCAGAGTAGAAAACAAATATCTATGAGTTTATCCTGATATAAGTACATGATTAAATAAATAAGTTAATGAAAGATAATAGACAAATGTTTCCTCGCAGAAAAAATCCCAGATAATTTATTAGATACTCTGCTCTTAATGAGGTGGAACATAGCTTCATGCTTCTTACATATGGAATTGATTTCCTTTCTAAGAATTCAATATGGAAAAGGCAGGTTGGACAGAGGGAGGGGGGGGAGTAACAATAGCACAGAAACCAGAACAGGAACATTACCTAGGCAGGTGATCAAGGTCAAAACATCAACAGCGATGCCATGTTGATAGTATCCTTAATATGATGCGGCTGGAATGGCAGCTTATCTCTGTGGTTTTCCCCCTCACTACCCATGACCTCAGTCTAACTGTAAGGAAAACATCAGGCAAATCTCATTTGAGGGTTATTTTACTTAATCAGCATGTCTAAAAACTGCCAAAGTCATCCAGGGCAAGGAAAGTCTGAGACACTGTCATGGACGAGAGCCTAAGGAGTTGTGATGACTAATTATCACGATGACTAGTATCAATACTGATTCATTAATTATGACAATGCAGCAAATTAATGTAAGATGTTGTAGGGAATACTGAATGTGGGGTATGTGAGGACTCTTTGTAATATATTTGTAATATTTTCTTAAATTTAAAACTATTCTAAGAGGTGGTTAAAAGATAAACCTTAAAAGATAAGAATAATTCTGATGGCGAGAACCTTGAAACTTGAGAAATCTTATGTTATGATTCATATTTGCTAATTTATGATTATTGTATTACAGACAATATCATAGGGAACAAATGGATATTTGACATGTCCATAAGACACTCTCAAGAATTAGCTGCATTAAGTGATTTTTTTTCTTTCCCCAGGGCTGGATTCCAATCAACTCATGGTAAATTCGACTGTTGAATTTCCCTGAAGACCTTACTAGTCCATATTGTTTTTGAGGAATCTAAAGGGAAGAATGGGCTTCCTAGGTGGCTCAGTGGGAAAGAATCTACCTGCCAATGCAGGATACATAGGAGACATGGGTTCAGTCTTTGGGTCAGGGAGATCCTTGGAGTAGGAAATGACAATGTGCTCCAGTATTCTTGCCTGGAAAATTCCATGGACAAAGGAGCCTGGTAGGAGTCTATGGGGTCACAAAGAGTTGGACACGGCTGTAAAGGAAAAGATAGATAAACTTGATTACACAGACATTTTAAAAAAGTCTAATAAGATGATAAAATGCTAATGCAAAGGAGAAAACTAGCAGAACAAATGAGAACATGTGAGATAAGAAAACAATTAAGTTGCTTAATTTATGGAATATTCCTAAAATTGATACAAAGATTCTGTTAGGAAATGGTGTAAAGAATATGATTAGAAAATTCATAAAATAAGAATCAGCCTAAAGCCACAAAAATATATTTAACTCTGCCAGGAATTTAATAAAAGTGAATATGAAAACACAAATATAATTATTTGTATTCAAATAAACAAAGATTAATACTCAACACTGATAAGTAAGCATTGACATGTATAAATTCTTATTATTCTATACGATTCTAGAAGGCCTTCTGTTGATTCCATAACAAAAACAACTACTGCATTCCTGGTACTAGTACTGCTAACACTCTCCCAAGTATCACACAGTCTTTTTCTTGCCATAGCTCTTCAGTGTTTAGAAGCATACACAAACCTTTGGAATTTTTATCATGTATTTAGGAGAGTTTTGTTGCTTTCTTTTGCTAGGCTTTTTGATACAGAATGTAGATGCCCTTCAGATCCCCCCGAAAAAGCCATTTTAGTATGAGCCACACATCTCAGAAGTTAAGGCATTGCTGAGTCATTTCCAACTGCAGCTCATTTGGTTTCTGGCAGACTTTTTTTGGTATCAGTTCAGTTCAGTTCAGTCGCTCAGTTGTGTCCGACTCTTTGCGACTTGCCAGGCCTCCCTGTCCATCACCAACTCCCGGAGTTCACTCAGACTCACGTCCATCGAGTCAGTGATGCTATAGTCCCTTGCTTTCTGCATCAAAGGTGAATAGATGAAGCAGTGTGTATTGGCTTCCTTCCTTTTCCCAAGTTGTCACTGTTGCTTCATTAAATGAAAACTGGTTGACTTTTTAAGCCAAATAAACTATCTTAAGCTTAGTGAAGACTTTGAACCCTTTGCTCTTTCCTTAGGCTGTTGCTCAATCTTGCGTTTTAAATTGGATGTAAGTTTTTGTATTTTCCTGCATCCTCACAGGCGTATGGTGGGAACTTCATTAGGCTGCTTTAGGTACTGCCAGCAAGATGCTCTTATGGGTTGGAAGGCTCTTCTAGGTAGTTTTGTTTGATACTGAATGCTTCTGCCTATAATCTATCCAAAATAGTTCATAGAAGAAATCTAACTCCAAATTCACCTCCTGCATCCTTGCCAAATACTTTAAAAACACAAAATCTTTAAGTTCCAGATTGCATCTTCCTTATTTGTGAGTTGACCCCATCTTCACCTTAATACTCACTCTGTTTGGCATCTCTCCCAGACCTATTTTCCTTTTGCCCGTTTGGCTTGCCATAGATCTTAACTTTGATAATCGACTCCAAGAACTATCCCATCAATCTTTGAAAGTTGCTCAGTCGGCACTTTTCCCCAAGCCTGTTCCATCACATATTCCCACCAGACTGTGATTTCAGTTCATCTTATGGGAAAAATCTATTGAATTAAATAGGAAATGTCATTTGTAAGGATTTAGGCCTCTCTGAGGTATATATAGGCTTCCTTATCCATGCTCTTTTGTTACAGTGCTTAGAACAGAAAATTAGTGAAAGGTCATTTAGGTATTAAAACCCAATGACAATCTTTTTCTTTATATTCAAAATAATTACTCTGATAAATAATTTTCAAGACATTTTACTACTTTTCTTTTGCTATCTCTTTAGTATTGTGCTAAAGGAAAACTAAAAGATGGTATTTTTTAATTAAAAAAAATCATTTTAGGAAATTCGAAGTCCATAGCTTCTTACTAGAGACTTCTTAACTATTTTTTGTCTCTTTGAATATTTCAACAAAGATTAATAGAAATAAATCGCTTCAACTTACAACTAACCACAATATATCCTGCCCCTAAGGGAATAAGATTGAATTTTGTAGCAAAATACTTTGATGGGCTTTGCTTGTTGCAAAAGATGAGGTCCCATGGAATTATCTGTAAGTTCACTGAAAACAATGAGAAGGCTAAACAGACTGCCTACAAAATAAATTGGATGTTTCAGGATTGTGAGGTTTAAAAGAAGAGAACAAATGTGAAAAAACTCTTGAGGGATCAGGAGGCCAAAGAAGATTGGAGAACATCAGGAAAGAAGGAGATCTAGGGAAAATTGTCTATACTGGCTGTGGCTGAGGGGATTTTTGTTTCAAGACCAAGAATGTATGACATCCCATCTCAAGTTATCCTCTGTGCCAAGTAGTGATTTATTCTATTCAGCTTTATTCGTTAAAGCTGAAGGAAATAGTACTAAACATAATTTTTTATGTGAATCTTGAGGGAAATTTAGAAAAAAAGGTAACTATCATAATTCAAGCCCATAGAAAATTTCAGAAACATTGTTGAGGATATGAAAAGTTTTTATTAATATTTAAAATAGCAGAAGAAAACCTGAAGACCACTCCAAAGTTCAAAACTGGAACAATTTAACACTAAAATAAATATTGATTATACTCAATTATAACCCCCAAAATATGAAAGATATCTATGGGTTCATATAATGAGTGAGTAAATGAACGGATGAATAAAACAGAATGAACCCAACTTCTTTAAAGAAGTATTCCAAATAATATATGTGTATACACATATCTGGATCCTTGATAGCTCATTTGGTAAAGAATCTGCCTTCAATGCAGGAATCCCTGGTTGGGTTCCTGGGTCAGGAAGATCCCTTGGAGAAGGGATAGGCTACCCACTCCAGTATTCTTGGGCTTCCCTTGTGACTCAGCTGGTAAAGAATCTGCCTGGAATGAAGGAGACCTGGGTTCAATCTCTGGGTCGGGAAGATCCTCTGGAGAAGGGAAAGGGTACCCACTCCAGTATTCTGGCCTGGAGAATTCCATGGACTCTATAGTTTATGGTATCACAAAGAGTTGGACACGACTGAACAACTTTCACTTCACTCACTCATATCTAGGAAGATAGCTTAATTTCACTCCCTTTGAGTGTAGGCTAGACCTGATGAACTGCTTACACAGCATAGGATAAGGAAAGGAAAACAGGCACTCTAAAGTGTATAAACCTAGTGGACACCACCTTAACCACGTGATTCATGGTGATGCATCACATTGATATCATATACCTCTTGATATGATGCAATGAGAAGAGGACCTCATCTCCGTGGTATTCTTTCCCCCAAAACCGATAAGCCCAGTCTAATCATGAGAAAACATGACAAACTCAAACTGAGTGTCATTCCATAAAATATCTGGTCGTGTGAGCGTGCTAAGTTGCTTCAATCATGTCTGACTCTGTGCGACCCCATGGGCTGCAGCCTTCCAGACTCCTCTATACATGGGATTCTCCAAGAAAGAATACCAGAGTGGGTTGCCGTGGCCTCCACCAGGGGATCTTCCCGACCCAGGGATCCAACCCGCGTCTCTATGTCTCCTGCGTTGGCAGGTGGGTTCTTTACCACTAGTGCCGCCTCCGAGCCCCTGAATATCTGGTCAATACTCTTCTAAAGTACTAAGGTGAAAAATAAGAAAAGACTGAGAAACGGTTATAGACATGATGACACTGATGGTTAAATGCAATAATGGTATCCTGGATTAGACCCAGGAAAAGAGACAGTAATAGAAAAACTGGTAAAATCTGAGTTAGTCTATATATTTTTGTGGCCTTGACAAATGTATCACGGTTATGTAAAACTTTAACATTAAAGAAAGCTGGTTACAGTGTATATGGGAGCTCTTTATAACATTTAAAATAATTTTTTACAATTGTTCCCAATTAAAAAGTTTATTTAAAAAATTATGATACTCAGTATAAACTGCTTTAGATTCACTTCAGTAAAACTATTTTAATTCTAATGATTCAAAAATAAATACTAACCTAGTGACTACTATAGGCCTGGGGCAGGTGAGTGCAAAAAGACAAAAAATACCGTCTTCATGAAGCTTGTAGTTCAGTGTAGAGAGGCAAACAATGAAATAAGCAAACACGTAAATTTTATTATATGTTAGGAAGTGATGAATTCTCTCAAATATGATTAAGCAGGGAAAGGGGGCCTTTGCAGTAAGCAGAGCAGGGGGTCAACCTTATAAAGGTCGTTCTAATTGAAAGGTGATATTTAAGCAAAGTTTTAAAGAATGTGAGGTGATTCTCTTCTTCCAATATCTGGAAGAAGACAATTCTAGGTCAGGTGAACAGACAGTGTGAAAGCCCAAGAATGGAGACATCTCAGACACATGTTTAAGAAAAAGTGAACTGGCCAGTGTCTGTGGCCAATGAGGAGAGAGCAGGGCTTTAGATGAACGTGTTGTTTCTGAGTGAGATGAGAAACAGGGTCAGGGTTCTGAGCAGAGGTATGTTGTGATCTGACTATGGTCTGAAAGGGATCACTGTGCCTGCTTTGTTGACGTAAGATAGTGAGTGAGAGAGGATGGTGGTAACACATACTAGTTTTTTGTTCAAAGTGTATTTTATTGAGCATCTACTATGTGTCAAGCTGGGGATACAAAGTGAGAAGGACCTTTACTCTCTCTGGCCCTTATATTGCCCTTATAAAGAGAGTGATTGAGTCAAATACCAGCAAGTAAAAAGACAAAGCAAAGGACAATGCTTCTAAGACATCCCAGTTTTTAAATTTTCCTTACAAAGTCACTTTTTGAATGTTCTCTTCTGCCAGCTCAAATTTAACTTTTTTTCTCCACAATAAGAATAAATGCATTTATTTGTTCATTTATTTATTTGTTGCATTATTGCCACTTCTCTTTCTTTAGGGGTCTGAGAAATTAAAATTATTTTTGTTTTAAAACAGAGGTCACCATCACAAATCATCCCCCCAAGTTTACTGAGGTAAACTGACAAATAAAATAGTAAGATATTTAAAGTGTACAATGTGATGTTTTGGTATAAATATACATTGTGAAAGAATTCCCCCCTGAGTCACTTAACAAACCATTTTTCATAAAAAATTTAAAAGTTGAAAGCAATGGTTTAAAATTGTGTAAAATTTTACATGTGATTCAGATAAGATATTCTAAAACCTCTACTCTAGGGGAGAGAGGGAGGGAGAGAGAGCATTGGATGGAATTTAATATCTGTACATGCGTGCTTAGTTGCTTCAGTCATGTCCGACTCTTTGCAACCCTATGTGCTGTAGCCCGCTAGGGATTCTGTCCATGGGATTCTCCAGGCAAGTATACTTTAGTGGGTGCCATGCCCCACTCCAGGGGATCTTCCTGACCCAGGAACTGAACCACATTTTCTGTATTGCAGGCAGTTTCTTTACCCGCTGAGCCACCTACATCTGTTCAATTTGCAGTATGTCAGATACAAGAATATAATTTACTCATCATTTTGGGGTAAAGACATAATTCCTACTAAAATAAGCTGTTGGGATCAGTCATTACAACAAACTAATTTCTTTTTAGACTAAACCTCAAAATAAATACTGTAGAATTATATTTAATTAAGAAATACAAAATCTGACTGCTCTTCCATAGATTTAGAAATTAGCAAAAAGGAAACAAACATAAATTTATTCTCCTCCTCCTTCTTCTTTGTAAATTTAAAGTCAGCAAAATTTAAGTTCTTTTATTGTGATTTGTTGGAACAATTTGGCCTTACAAATTCCAAAAATAATTTGTTCCATCTATAAGGAGAATTTAGGATGAAATGCAAGTTATGCTCTGTTGCCCTCTCAATAACATGCTTCTCTCCCATTATTCCTTTGCCTTTAAAATCTGTATTGCGTTAATTGCCTAGATATTAATATTAACAACAATTTTTTCCAAGTGATGATACCATATATGGAATAATCTTATTATTATTTAAGTAAATTATGACTTAAATATTGAACTGTGTGCAAGAGTGGCATATGAACCCATTGAAATTTATTTTTGAATGTTCAATATTGTCAAAACTGTGCTTGTCATTGACCACTTGATAATCATTTTTAAATCAATAAAATGCACTTGAATTGCTACTTAACTGATTTTCAGTTAGCATTATTTTTAGTTATAGAATGGATTGGAAAAGCAAATACTTTTGTGTTCCACTTTCAAATGTGATACATCAAAATAAGAGTTGTTTTGACAGAAAAAAGAATTCTTGTTCAGCCCTTGTCAGCATCAGTCAATTCTTTCATTTATTGGAGAACTTGAGGAATGTTTAGTGAAATGCTGACGAATGGACTTCGGAGCATATCTAATTAGTATGTTTTTCTTCCTGGACTATGTGGAGAAGGGAAAGTAATTATAGAAACCTAAAGTTTAGTCTTCAAACTGAAGCTCAACTTAAATGTAGTTTAAAACCTTTATCCCTTTAAACCCACTTCTCTTACTGCCTTTTGATTTCTGTGGTGGTTCATCCATATTAATGTATCTAATGACAGCACCCTGAAAAGGTGAGAATGAACGCTTTTCCACTGACATATCAGCAGAGGATGATGGTACAAAGCATGTCTTTCAGTGTATATCTGCATGGACTCTGGGTCTCAGAGAATGATATATACTTCTACTTTATGCCTGCAAGATTCAAAAGGCCTTTTCAAATATTCATGTTCTTCTCTTTTTTTCTTTTTATTCTCTACTGGGATGTGTTATGTGATGAGAAGAATGTCAGAGTCTCGGGAGTTTTATTTTTAAGTTTTAGTCTTGCCTGAGGGGGAAAATATATTGAAAATTTGCTGGTCAAGCTGTTCACACTTTCTCATAGCATGTCTAATAATTGCAAAGCAGTTTGTTCAAATAATTTAGGCAGGCCTTGTCTAATTACCATGATAGACTCTGAGTGAGTTATTGGACAGTGTCTGGTATTCAGTCAGTAACACCTGGGGATAACTTTCCTTTGTGTCATCCGTTATAACTGAGGGGAAACCAAAGGAGACACAGAGATGAGGACTTTTTTTTTTTTTTTTTTTTTGAGCTGAATTCTGATCAGTCTTCCCTGATCTTGTTTCAACTTGGGTTATAACTTCCTCATGTATGATGCATCATGTTAATAGGATTTGTATTGCCATAGGCACTATTGCCATTTCCAGCTATGGCAGGCAAGTGGAGATGCTGATTAGAAACATGATAATGCAACCACCCCACCTGCTAAACCCAAATTTGGAGTGAAAGGGCAGTGCATTTGTGATTTTATTACTGTGCCTGTTAGTTGCTGCTGTTTGTTCTTTTTATGCTCCATTGGCTTGAAAACTTAATGTATACATTCATATTTTAGTATGACATTTAGTCTTTTTCTTCTATCAGATTTGGACCCAGTTACTTTTTAAGACTTCACTTTTAGTTTTTATCAGCTTTTAAGCCTCACCTCTTTCTCCATTATCAACCAGGAAAAAAAAAATGTATAAAATCACCAACTAGTGAAAAAAACTTTTGAAGAATGTTAGCCAGATCAACCTTTACATAATCATTATGAATTATTGGGGGCAGTAGACAGGGCCAACAGAGGATGGGATGGTTGGATGGCATCACCAAGTCAATAGACATGAGTTTGAGCAAACTCCAAGAAATAGTGAAGGAAAGGGAAGACTGGCCTGCTGACCAAGGGGTCACAAATTGTTGGACGTGACTTAGCAACTGAATAACAATTACATGAATTAATTATGTTTTTCCTCCTCAGTAAAAATCCATGTATTTAGTTAGTTTCATGGAAAACAGAAGAGGAAAGAGAAGTAAACTCACAGTGAGCCATTTTTCCTACCCCTTACCCTCACCTCTTAACAATCATCATTCAATTCTTTGTGTCTATGAGTTTTTCTTTTTTAAGATTTTTTTTTTTTAGTTTAAATAGATTGAATAAATTTTTAAAAAGAAAAAAAGAAACATGTTTGAAAGCAGTGGAAGAATAGTAAATCAATTGAGATATATTTCTTGTTCATGACCAAAAGGCACAATATTAGTAAGATGTCAATTCTTTATAAATTGATCTAAAGATCCAGTGCAATATCAAAAAAATAAAAATACCTCAGCAAGCTGCTTTGTAGTTACCAACAAAATTAAACATTGAGTAGCTTAGATAATGCTAATGAAAAGCACATTGACAAACTCACACTTCCCAATTTCAAGATTTATTGTAAAGCTACGATAATCAAGAGAACATGATATTTAAAAGTGAATAGACACACAGATAAATGGAGCAAAATGAGAGTTCACAAACAGACCTATGCAAATACAGACAACTTGATCTTGTTCAGAGGAATAAAGGCACATTATCACATAAAAGAGTCTTTTACTCAACAAATAATGAGGGTAACAATGGATGACCATAAGGTAATAAATGAACAAAGATACAAGCTTTGTGTCTTAGACATAAATTCACTCAAAGTCACTCACTGTGGTAAGTACAAAATTAAAAACTATAAAAATTACAGTGGGATACCTAGGGTAAAATCTACATGAGTTAGAATTTGATGATTAGTTTTCACAAGTAACACAAACAGTACAATCCATGAAAGAAAAAAATGGATAAAGTGGAGTTTATTAAAATTTAAATGCCCACCTGTGAAAGACAGTATTCAAAGAATAGAAAGACAAGCCGCTGGGTAGGAGAATCTATTTTCAAGACACATATTTGAAGAGATATTTGTATGTAAAATATTCAAAGCACTGTTAAAACTCCACAATCAGAAAACAAACTCCCCAAATTAAAATAAATAAGGTAAAAAATACAGTGAAATGCTTCACCATGTTATAACAAAAAGTCATGGACTCATCACCTTAAAACTACCTAACACAAAAAAGAAGAGGAAACTATAATATAAATCTATAATTTCCCAATATTAAATATATCCACTACATTCTGAGTGAAGTAAATAACTCATCAACCCCCTCTCCATTATGGGAACAACCACACTGGGATATAACATGTGTTGGAAGAAGTGATTAAAAATGATCCAAACCAGTGCACTAAAATTTTAAACAAATTTTCACTATTGACACAGGAAGAGCATTCATTGGGAATAGCAATAACATCCACTTATGCAAAAATATCTTTGACATGCAATGAAAACATAACCTCTGGATACACATTCTCTCTTTAAGGTTTTCAGTGGGAATTGCGCCTAAGTGATTAGGGCAGGATTTGGTCCAATAAATAAACTGAAAATTTTGTAACAAGTGGTGGAGTAATACATATTAATTCTGAACAGATTGACACTGTAATTTGGGATAAAAACCATAATGATTACAGAACGCAGTCAGTGTAAGTCAAGTCTGATGGACTGGAACAGATGCGTCCACCTGTTCAGAGCCCAGCTCTGCATCGCTTGGGATGCATAATGTGACTGAGGTCCACAACATTAGCTATTTAGAAAGGTATGCAGGTTATGAAAAAAGGAGAAATGTCTAATTCTGGATCATTCTTTTGTTTTCCTATGTAACTATTGAAGTCGAAAAGACAAGAGGGTACATGCAGGACAAAAATAAAAGAGAAAGTCCAGTGGAGAGATGTAAACCTTATTACATGTCTTTCATTGAACATAATTTGTAAAGCTTCATAAAGGGCATTTCAAGGACAGAGGGATGGTAGAGATTTAGTTTTCTTTTTTTTTTCTTTTCTTTTTTTTTAATTTTTATTTTTACTTTATTTTACTTTACAATACTGTATTGGTTTTGCCATACATTGACATGAATCAGTTTTCATTTTCCTACATTTGATAGATTCTTTATAAATTAACTCAACCTGAGTTTTTCGTTTTATTTGCTAAAGTAAATGAAGAAAGATGGAAAGAAACTGCTACGTTTCAATGTTGATGCCTAGGGGGCACTCCATATATCGAACACCAAGTAAGAGTAAGCTTTTGTGACTATTTATCATTTGAAATTGTAAGAAAAAGATTTTTTTGACAGAATGCCTCATGTCTAAAGATTATACTGTATGTCATTAGGGGGTAATTTTATTTTTTTCTTTAGACAGAATGACATATTTCTAGTATGATAATAAATGTGTCTGTATTATAAGAAAGTTTTAATGTGTGGTAATAAACATTGTTCATTTTAAAGACTAAATGTTATGGGCATTACTATTAAAATATCCTTTGTTTGCTCCTTAATATTTCTTACTTAGATTTATTAATGAAACCAAGTACACGTGGGCTATTCTGTGCCCTATTCTCCTTTCTTTCTCTGTCAGCCTCTGGGCATTTAACCAATCCTTAATCTATGAGTCTCTATTACTATAAAGATAAAAGAGCCATCAAAAAATTTTAGTATATAGAAAGCAGTCTGCCAGGTCATTTATAATCTTCAACTGTGTTTGTTGGAGGTGTTTTACATTAAGAAATTTAAATAAATTTGACTTTCGGTAACATTATTTTCCTTGGAATGAGGTGTTCAAATTTCATGATGTGAAAGATACAAGTTAGTTTAGTAAAATAAAGAGATATTCTTGGCAAAAAGTTATCAACTCAGTAAAACCTACGAGAAACAGCTTTTTCGGTTTTACCTTCCCTTCCTGCCCCTATCTTTACATGGAAAATCTACGGGCAGATCATTTCAATCTGCTTTCATCACCATACTTGACAGAAGTGTTAACAAATCAAAGATCTCATTGGCTAAATGCCATAATAGGCTTCTAAAGAAAATGGTTTGACTGCTCACACTCTAGGAGGTGTATAAGATCTATGGCCTATAACAAATGGAAAACAAAACATATAAATAAATGAGACAGATGCAAGTCTCATTGCAGGGGCAACAGAATGACTGATTTGGGAGTACAGTATTTGCTTCCCGGGTGGCTCAGTGGTGAAAAATTTGCCTGCCAATGCAGGAGATGCAAGAGATGTGAGTTCCATCCCTGGGTTGGGAAGATTCCCTGAAGAAGGAAATGGCCACTGACTCCAGTGTTCTTGCCTGGAGAATCCCACGCATAGAGGAGCCTGGCAGGCTACAGTCCATGGGGTCGCAAAGAGTCAGACACGACTGAGCAACTGAACATGCAAGAATTTGCTAGAGATTCCTGTTTAAGCTCAAAAAGTTGAAGAGTTCAGTACAGCTGTGTTTTATATATGATTCTGTTTATTATTTTATAAAGGGTTACTGTCTTATTTTACAATATTTAATAAGCATATAGAAATATATGCTATAAAGCATGACCTAATGATTATAGTACTGCCAAGTGACACATACAGTATATTGTGGTAGAAGATGACCAAGGCTTTTGTGTCCAAATTAGTAGTTTCCAACTCTGGCAGTGCATCAGTTGGGAAATTTTAAAACAATACTGATGTTTCAGTCCAAAGCCTTCCCTCCTGAGGTTGTGATGTAATTGACCAGAGGCAGGGGGCATGAATGGAATTTTTAAGATCTCTTCAGGTCACTTTATTGTGAAGTTAGTGTTGAGAAATAACTAATCTTGATTTATCTGTTTTTAAATCAATGAGTCCTTGTGAGGAAAAAAGGTAAATAAAATAGTACCTGCACATATATTTGTAAAACATCTTACAGCTGTAAAAAAGGGTTTAACATCTAGTGGGGACACACTGACTAAATAAAGATTAAAATAGAGGTAAATAATATTTGGAGAAGATCACTGAAACAAATTTGGGGCCAGGGGTGCCAAGAAATACTTTTTGGAGAAAGGGATTTTAAATCTTTGGAATGAAACTCAAGTAGGCTTTTCTTAAGTTTCATCTGTGTTGTAGCATGTATCAGTACTTTATTCCTTTTTATGGCCAAACTGTAATTCCATGGTAAGGATATACCACAAGAAGCCAGTAACCAAAGACTAGATATACATAATTCCACTTGTATGAAATACACAGAAGAGTCAAACCTATAGAGTCAGAAAATAGAGTAGTCACTTCCCAGGACTGGAGTAGAGGGGGTATGAGAAGACTGGAGAATGGTAAATAAAGAGTTTAGGATTTCACTATGGTGATGAAAATATTCTAAAATTTAATATGGTGAAGGTTGCACTTATCTGAATGTACTAAAAGGCAGTGATTTATACACTTTGAATGAGTGAATTGTATGGCATGTGAAATATATCTCAATAAAGCTTTTTTTATATAAATAAAGCTGTTTTTAAAAATAAAAAGGCTTGCCAATTCAGGTGGGTAAGGAGGAGATATGGGAGACAGCCTGGAGAGTTTGCTGAATGGCAAGTAGCTGGTGATGGTTGGCATATCAGTTGCTCAGTCGTGTCTGACTTTCCGCAATCCCATGGACTGTACAGCACACCAGGCTTCCCTGTCCATCACCAACTCCAGGAGTTTACTGAAATTCATGTCTATTGAGTCAGTGATGACATCCAACCATCGCATCCTCTGTCGTCCCCTTCTCCTGCCTTCAATCTTTCTCAGCTACAGGGTCATTTCAAATTAGTCAGCTCTTTCCATCAGGTGGCCAAAGTATTGGAGTTGCAGCTTTGACATCAGTCCTTTCAATGAACATTCAGGACTAATTTCCAATAGGATAGACTGGTTGGATCGCCTTGCAGTTCAAAGGACTCTCAAGAGTCTTCTCCAACACCACAGTTCAAAAGCATCAATTCTTTGATGCTGCACTTTCTTTATAGACCAGCTCTCATATCCATACATGACTACTGGAAAAACCATAGCTTTGACAAGATGGACCTTTGTTGGCAAAGTAATGTCTCTGCTTTTTAATATGCTGTCTAGGTTGGTCATAACTTTCCTTCCAAGGAGTAAGCATCTTTTTATTTCATGGCTGCAATCACCATCTGCAGTGATTTTGGAGCTCAAAACCATAAAGTCTCTCACACTTTCCACTGTTTCCCCATCTATTTCCCATGAAGTAATGGGTCTGGATGCCATGATCTTAGTTTTCTGAATGTTGAGCTTTAAGCCAACTTTTTAACTCCTCTTTCACCTTCATCAAGAGACTCTTTAGTTCTTCTTCACTTTCTGCCATAAGGGTGAAGTCAACTGCCTATCTGAGGTTGTTGATATTTCTCCCAGCAATCTTGATTCAAGCTTGTGCTTCCTCCAGCCCAGCGTTTCTCATGACGTACTCTGCATAGAAGTTAAATAAGCAGGGTGACAATATGCAGCCTTGATGTACTCCTTTTCCTATTTGGAACCAGTCTGTTCTATGCCCAGTTCTAGCAGTTGCTTCCTTACCTGTATACAGATTTCTAAAAAGGCAGGTCAGGTGGTCTGGTAGTCCCATCTCTATCAGAATTTTCCACAGTTTATTGTGATCCACACAGTCAAAGGCTTTGGCATTGTCAATAAAGCAGAAATAGATGTTTTTCTGGAACTCTCTTGCTTTTTCCATGATCCAGCAGATGTTGGCAATTTGATCTCTGGTTTCACTGCCTTTTCTAAAACCAGCTTGAACATATGGAAGCTCATCGTTCACGTATTGCTGAAGCCTAGCTTGGAGAATTATGAGCATTACTTTACTAGCTTGTGTGATGAGTGCAACTGTGTGGTAGTTTGAGCATTCTTTGGCATTGCCTTTCTTTGGGATTGGAATGAAAACTGACCTTTTCCAGTCCTGTGGCCACTGCTGAGTTTTCCAAATTTGCTGGCCTAGTGAATGCATCACTTTCACAGCATCATCTTTTAGGATTTTAAATAGCTCAATTGGAATTCTATCACTTCCACTAGCTTCGTTCATAGTGATGCTTCCTAAGGCCCACTTGACTTCACATTCCAGGATGTCTGGCTCTAGATGAGTGATCACACCATATTGATTATCTGGGTCTTGAAGATCTCTTCTGTACAGTTCTTCTGTGTATTCTTGCCAGAATTCTGTGTATTTTTCTTATTCTGTCCTTTATTGAGCCCATCTTTGCATGAAATATTCCCTTGGTATATCTAATTTTCTTGAAGAGATCTCTAGTCTTTCCCATTCTATTGTTTTCCTCTATTTCTTTGGACTGATCACTGAGGAAGGCTTTCTTATCTCTCCTTGCTATTCTTTGGAAATCTGTATTCAAATGGATTTATCTTTCCTTTTCTTTTGTAAGGCCTCCTCAGACAGCCATTTTGCTTTTTTTGCATTTCTTTTTCTTGGTGATGGTCTTGCTCCCTATATCCTGTACAATGTCGCGAACCTCCATCCATAGTTAATCAGGCACTCTGTCTATCAGTCTAGTCCCTTAAATCTATTTCTCACTTCCACTGTATAATCATTAGGGATTTGATTTAGGTCATACCTGAATGGTCTAGTGGTTTTACCCTACTTTCTTCAATTTAAGTCTGAATTTGGCAAGAAGGAGTTCTTGATCTGAGCCACAGTCTACTCCCTGTCTTGTTTTTGCTGACTGTATAGAGCTTCTCCATCTTTGGCTGCAAAAAATTTAATCATCTTTTCATGTGTTTGTTAGCCATCCATATGTCTTCTTTGGAGAAATGTCTATTTAGTTCTTTGGCCCATTTTTTGATTGGGTCATTTATTTTTCTGGAATTGAGCTGCATAAATTGCTTGTATATTTTTGTAAAGTAAAATAAAGTAAAAATAAAAATTAAAAAAATATATAACCAATCTGATTTCAGTGTTGACCATCTGGTGATGTCCATGTGTAGAGTCTTCTCTTGTGTTATTGGAATAGGTTGTTTGCTATGACCAGTGCAATTTCTTGGCAGAACTCTATTAGCCTTTGCCCTGCTTCACTCTGTACTCCAAGGCCAAATTTACCTGTTACTCCAAGTATTTCTTGACTTCCTACTTTTGCATTCCAATCCCCTATAATGAAAAGGACATCTTTTTTTGGGTGTTAGTTCTAGAAGGTCTTGTAGGTCTTCATAGAACTGTTCAACTTTGGCTTCTTCAGCATCACTTGTCGGGGCATAGACTTGGATTACCATGATAATGAATGGTTTGCATTGGAAGTGAACAGAGATCATTCTGTCGTTTTTGAGACTGCATCCAAGTACTGCATTTTAGACTCTCTTGTTGACTATGGCAACTCCATTTCATCTAAGCGATCCACAGTAGTAGATATAATGGTCATCTGAGTTAAATTCACCTATTCTAGTCCATTTTAGTTCGCTGATTCCTAAAATGTCGACATTCACACTTGCCGTCTCCTCTTTGATCTCTTTCAATTTGCCTTGATTCATGGACCTAACGTTCCAGGTTCCTATGCATTATTGTTCTTTTCAACATCAGACCTTGCTTCCATTACCAGTCACATACAGAGCTGGGTGTTGTTTTTGCTTTCGCATATAAGATTGGCATAAGGTTGACATATAGGATTCAGGAAAGGATCCCAGAATTGGTTAGAAATGAAGCTGAAGCTGGAGAGATAAGCTAGGTAAGATCGTGAAGGATGTAATAAATCTTTGTATTTTTCTTTATTTTAATTGTGATAGAATGCATGTAACATAAACGTAGCATCATAACCATTTTAGGTATGTAGTTCAGAAGTGTTAAATATATTCATATTGTTGTACAGCCAGTTTCCAGAATCTTTTCCTGCTGTGAAACTGAAACTCTGTATTTATTAAATAATAACTCCCTATTTCCCATCATTCTACTTTCTATTTCTATGAGTTTGACCACTCTAGTTAAATCTAGCCAAACCATGCAGGATTTGTCCTTTTGTGATTGGCTTATTACACTTTTTTTTCAAACATGCCTTTTCATCCTGTCCATGGGGTTCTCAAGGCAAGAATACTGAAGTGGTTTGCCATTCTCTTCTCCAGTAGACCACATTTGTCAGAACTCTCCACCATGACCCATCCGTCTTGGGTGGCCCTACATGTCATGGCTCATAGTTCCATTGAGTTAGACAAGGCTGTGGTCCATGTGATTAGTTTGGTTAGCTTTCTGTGATTGTGGTTTTCAGTCTGTCTGCCTTCTGATGGAAAAGGATAAGAGGCTTATGGAAGCTTCCTAATGGAAGAGACGGACTGGGGGGAAACTAGGTCTTGTTCTGACGGGCGGGGCCATGCTCAGTAAATCTTTAATCCAATTTTCTGTTGATGGGTGTGGAGGGGAGGGCAACTATAGTGGAGGTAATGAATGCAATGGTGACCTCCTTCAAAAGATCCCGTGCATGTACTGTTACACTCAGTGCCCCAAGCCCTGCAGCAGGCCACTGCCGACCCACGCCTCTGCTGAAGACTCCTGGACACTCACAGGCAAGTCTGGGTCAGTCTCTTGTGGGGTCACTGCTCCTTTCTCCTGGGTCCTGGTGCACAAGTTTGCCCTCCAAGTGTCTATTTCCCAATCTTGTGTAAGTTCTGACAGCTCTATGGTGAGGTTAATGGCAACCTCCTCCAAGAGGGCTTATGCCATACCCAAGTCTTCTGCACCCAGAGCCCCTGGCAGTTCACTTCTGACCCATACCTCCACAGAAGACATTCAAACACAGTTCTGTCTCAGTTTCTGTGGGGTCCGTGGGAGAAATATCAATAACCTCAGATATGCAGATGACACCACCCTTATGGCAGAAAGTGAAGAGGAACTAAAAAGCCTCTTGACGAAAGTGAAAGAGGAATGTAAAAAAGCTGGCTGAAAGCTCAACATTCAGAAAACTAAGATCATGGCATCTGGTCCCATCACTTCATGGCAAATAGATGGGGAAACAGTGGAAACAGTGTTAGACTTTATTTTTGGGGGCTCCAAAATCACTGCAGATGGTGATTGCAGCCATGAAATTAAAAGACGCTTACTCCTTGGAAGGAAAGTTGTGACCAACCTGGACAGCATATTAAAAAGCAGAGACATTACTTAGCCAACAAATGTCCATCTAGTCAAGGCTATGGTTTTACCAGTAGTCATGTATGGATGTGAGAGTTGGACTGTGAAGAAAGCTGAGCACCGAAGAATTGATGCTTTTGAACTGTGGTGTTGGAGAAGATTCTTGAGAGTCCCTTGGACTGCAAGGAGATCCAACCAGTCCATCCTAAAGGAGATCAGTCCTGGGTGTTTATTGGAAAGACTGATGTTGAAGCTGAAACTCCGATACTTTGGCCACCTGATGGGAAGAGCTGACTCATTTTTAAAGACCCTGATGCTGGGAAAGATTGAAGGTGGGAGAAGGGGAAGAGAGAGGATGAGATGGTTGGATGGCATCACTGACTCAATGGACATGAGTTTGGTTAAACTCCAAGAGTTAATGATGGACAAGGAGACCTGGCATGCTGCAGTCCATGGGGTCGCAGAGGGTCAGACACGACTGAGCAACTGAACTGAACTGAACTATACACTTAGCATAATGTCCTCAAGGCTCACCCATGTTGTAACATGTCTCAGAATTTTCTTCCTTTTGTTTTTTTTAAAGGCTGAATAACATACCATAATATTTACGGAACACATTTTTAAAATTTATTCTTTCTTATGATGGGTACTTGAGTTGCTTCTACCTCTTGGCTAATGTGAAAAATGCTGCTATAAACATGTTTGTACAAATGTCTTTGTGAGATCCTGCTTTCAATTCTTCTGGAATTACTAAGACTTTTTTAAGAAGTTTAAAATGTACCCTGAGATTCCACATATAAGCAGTATCATATGCTATTTGTCTTTTTCTGCCTGGCTTGTTTCACTTTGTTTGATAATCTTTGGGTCCATCCATGTTGCTGCACATAACATTATTTCGTTCTTTTTTATGGGTGAATAACATTCCATTGTATAGATATACTGTTATATTTATCCATCACCTGTTGATGGACATTTAGGTCACTTCCATGTCTTGGTTATTATAAATAGTGCTACAGTGAACATTGGGATGCATGCATCTTTTCAAATTATGGTTTTCTCTGGATATGTGCCCAGGAGTGGGATTGCTGAATCATATGGTAGCTATATTTTTAATTTTTTGAGGAACATTCACACTGTTCTCCATAGGTGCTATACCCATTTGCATTCCCACCCACAGTACAGGAGGGTTCCTTTTTCACCGTACTGTCTCCAGCATTTATTTGTAGACTTAAAAAAAAATTATGACTGTAGTATAATTGCTTTGCTATATTGTATTAGTTTCTGTTGTACAACAGAGTGAATCACCTATATGCATATAAAGATATATCCTCTCCCTCTTTAGTCTCCCTCCCTCCCCCATCCCACCTCTCTGTAGATATATGTGTAGATATAAGTGAATCACTTTGCTGTATACTGAAACTAACACAACATTGTTAATGAACTATACTCCAATATAAAATAAAAATTAAAAAATAAAATATTAACACACCTACCACAAATGTCAAGATAAAAATAGTAATTTAAAGACTCCCCACAAGAAAAGCCCAGGCTCAGATCATTTCACTGATGAGTTGTAACAAACATTTGAAGAAGAATTAATATCAATCCTTCACATACTCTTGCAGAATGTTAAAAAAGAGGAACATTTTCTAACTTACTATTTAATGCCATTTTTATCAGTATACTGAAACCAAGGACATCATAAGAAAAGGAAAGCACAGTCTAATATCCCTTATGAATGTTAAAATACATTCTAAATGCCTCAGAAAACACTATCAAATTGAATTCAGTAAAATATAGAAAGAGTTATGCACTATGACCATGTAAATCTCAGGAATGGTAGCTTTGTTTAACATCTGAAAATCAATTAGTATAGTACATCATTCTAGTTAAGTAAAGGCTAAAATCCATACCACCATTTAAACTCAGGTGTGATGGCACAGGTCCACTTACATGCAGATTTTTTTTTTTTTTTAAATGCATTCTCTCTTGCTACATAATAGACACACTGTTGAATCTGTTGATGCAGAACCCTAGAGATGGAGGACAACTGTGAAATTACATGCAGATTTTTGATTGCACAGATGTTTAGCACCCCTAACCCCTGAGTTGTTCAAGGGTTACCAGAAATATATACAGAAAATATTTGGAAAAAATCAACACATTTTCATGATAAAACTTCCAAACAACCTAGGAAGAGAAGAGACTTTCCTTAGTCATATACAAAAGTAGGCCATCTACAAAAGCCCACAGCTAACATTATACTTAGTGGTGGAAGAAAATGCTTTACTATTAAGATCAAGAACAAGACAGGAAGTCTGTTCTTGCTGCTTCTATTTAACATTGTACTGAATATCCTAGCTAGGGTAATTAGGCAAAATAATAAAATAAGATAGCATACAGATTGTAAAAGAAAAAGTAAACTATCATTACAGATGGCCTGTTCTTGTAATGTAGATTATCTTGAAAAATACACACACAGAGACATACACACAGTATTGTAACTAAAAAAGAAGTTAGTGAGACTGTAGTATATAGATCAATATATTTATTTATTTATTTCCTTTTTATTTTATTTGTTTTTTAAAAATTTTATGTTTACTTTATTTTACTTTACAATACTGTATTGGTTTTGCCATACATTGACATGAATACACCACGGGTGTACATGCATTCCCAAACATGAACCCCCCTCCCAACTCCCTCCCCATAACATCTCTCTGGGTCATCCCTGTGCACCAGCCCCAAGCATCGTGTAGAGCGGACTTTTGGACTCTGAGGGAGAGGGAGAGGGTGGGATGATTTGGGAGAATGGCATTGAAACATGTATACTATCATGTAAGAAACGAATCGCCAGTCTATGTCAGATCAATATACTTAAAAAATCAATTGCATTTCTATAAAATAGGAATGAATGTTCTGAAAGTAAAATTAAAGTGATTCCATTTATAATAGCATCAAAAAGAATAAAATACTTAAGTATAAATTTAAAAAAAGAAGTACAAAGCATGTACATTGAAAATTATAAAACATCATTACCAAAAATTAAATGAGTAAGACATGTCATGTTTTTTGAGTGAAAACTTGATACTCTTGGAATGGCAATATTCTCCCAATTAAACTACGGATTCAATGCATTATTATCAAAACCCCATTTGGGTTTATTTTAAATAGACATTGATTTTCAAACCTGTTAAAGAACTTGCATCCAGAATACATTAAGTACTAGTATAACTACAATAAAAAGACAAATAACCCAATTAAAATGAGCAAAGTATTTGAATAGACATTTCATTTGCTCAAAGAAGATGAGCACATGGCCAACAATTATATGAGAAGATGCTAAAATTTATTAGTCACTAGAGAAGATGCAGACAAAACTATAAAGAGATCCTACTTCACATGTACTAGGGTGGCTTCCCAGGTGGCTCAGTGGGTAAAGACTGCCTACATTGCAGAGACCCTGGAGATATGGGTTCGATTCCTGGGTTGGGAAGATCCCCTGGAGGAGGGCACAGCAACTTGCTTCAGTATTCTTTCTTGGAGAATCCCATGAGCAGAGGAGCCTGGTGGGCTACAGTTCGTAGGTCACAAAGAGTAGGCACAACTGAAGTGACTGAACACAGCACAGGACGGCAAAAATCAAAAAGACATGTAATAAATTTCGGCAAGGATATGGAGAAACTGAGAGCCTTATACATTGCTGGTGGGAATATAAAATGGTGTAACCACTTTGGAAAAGAGTTTAGCAATCACTTAAGAAATTAAGCATGGAGCTATCTAATTACCCAGAAATTCCATTTCTACCCAAAAGAAATGGGTACATGTCTATTGAAATGAAAAAAAAAAAAAAGAAAACATACATCCACATGAATGGATGTGAATGTACACTTATATACAAATGTTTCTTGAAGCATTATTCATAATAGTTAAAAGGTGGAAACAACTGAATGGATGAAAATAATATAGTATATTCATATAATTGCATACTATTTGGCAATAAACAGAAATGAAGTGCTGATACATGCTGCAACATGGATGAACTTTGAAAACATTGTACTAAGTGAAGAAAGCCAGTCACAAACATGAGTTATTGTATTATTTCATTTATATGAAATGGCTATAACAGGTGAACCTATAGAGACAGAATATGTCTTGCTTGGGCTTCAGGAGAGAGATGGGATGTGACAGCTGTTATATCTGGGTTTTTTAAGAAGGGCTTTTCTCCTGATTCACATGGTAAAGAATCCATCTGCAGTTCAGGAGACCTGGGTTCAATTCTTGGGTTGAGAAGATCCCCTGGAGAAGGGAATGGCAATCCACTCCAGCATTCTTGCCTGGAGAATACCATGGACAGAGGAGCCTGGTGGGTACAGTCCAGGGGGTTGCAAAGAGTTGGACATGATTGAGTGACTTACACTTACTTCCTTACTTAAATTGTTCTAAAATTAAATTGCAGTGATGGTGATACGGTGTTTCTAGTACACTGAAAATATCCAACTGTACACTTTAAAGGGGTTAACAGTATGCATTGTGAATTATATCTCAATAAAGTTGTTTAAAGGGCTTCCCTGGTGGCTCAGCAGTAAATAATCCACCTGCAATGTTGAAGACATGGGTTCCATTCCTGGGTTGCGAAGATCCCCTGGAGAAGGAAATAGCAACCTACTCCAGTATTCTTGCCTGGGAAATCCGATGGACAGAGCCTGGCTGGCTACAGTACAGAAGAGTCACAAAAGACTCAGACATGACTTAGCAACTAAAAATAAAAAACAAAGCTGTTAAATAGATCATGTTTTTAAACAGAATAATGTATTAGTAAGAAATGCATGTGACATGCTTAGTTGTGTCTGACTCTTTGCGACCCCATAGGCTATAGCCCACCAAGTTCCTCTGTCCATGGAATTTTCCAGGCTAGAATACTTGAGTGGGTTGCCATTTCCTACTCTAGGGGACATCCCCAACCCAGGGATTGAACCCACATCTCCTGCATCTCCTACATTTGCGGGCAAATTCTTTACCATTGTGCCACCTTGAAAATCACCACCAAAAGTGCCTAAAATAAAACAATTTTTATATAAAACAATAGCAAAAAAGACTAGGAAGAAATACAGTGTTGCAAAGTTTTTATACTAGTAGCCAACAAAGGAGAAATTGTAAGTTAGAATTGTAAAGAATACTTAGTGGAAAAGTTGTCAGGAAAATAGACAAATTGAAACAAACAACAGAAGGTACAAAGAGATAGCAAATAGCAAGATGGATTACTTGATTTCAAGGCTTATTGTGATGGTCAGTAATCAGCAGAGTGTAGTTTGGAATTCATATAGAGAAATACATCAATGGAATAGAATAGAGAATTCAGAAATAGACCTACACAAACATGTGCAAATTAATTTTGGCAAAAGTGAAAAACAATTTTGTGGGGAGATAGCTGTTTTAAAAAGAGAATGGTGTGGAATAATTATATATAAATATGCAAAATAACTCAGTTTGATTGATGCCTTATATCATATGTAAAATGCAACTCAAAATAGATTATAGACCTAAATATAAAACCAAATGTTATAAAACTTCTAGAAGAAATCATAGAAAAATCTTCATGATATGTGTGATAAGGTAAATATTTCTGAGCTACCACCATCAAAAGTACAACCAATAAAAGTTTCATGGCAAAACCAATACAATATTGTAAATTAATTAACCTCCAATTAAAATAAATAAATTTATATTAAAAAAGTTTCATCAAAATTTAAAAGCACTTTTATTTGAAAGCTATGAGGAGAATGCAAAAACAAGCGGCAAACTGATATCTTGCAAAGTATATATCTGATAGGTGGTTTTTATACAGAAAAGGCAAAGATCTCTCACAACTCTATAGTGATTTAACAAAGAATTGCTTAAAAATAGGTAAAATATTTGAGCACACACTTAACCAATGACAGTGTACATATGGCAATAAACAAAAAGGATGCTCAGCATCACTAGTGATTAGAAAAATGCAATTTCAAATTGCAATGTGATAACATGACATAAAGTCGACACGACTGAGCCACTGAACTGAGCTGACCTGAACATGACACACCTGTTAGATCTGATAAGTTATAAAACTGACCATACACCAAATGCTGGCAAAAACTGTAGAGGAGCTGGATGTCTCCTACGTTGCTTGGATAGAATAAAACATGGTAGAATCATTTCAGAAAAGTTTGGTGATGTCGTAAAATGTTAAGCATCCGCCTAACATATGTTATAGGCATTTAACTCCCAGTCATTTATCCCAGAGGAATGAAAGTCTATGCCCATTAAAAAACTTTTATGTCAAAGCTCATAATACTTTTTATAATACTTTACTTTAAAGTAGCTAAAATGGGAAAAATTCAATTATCTTTCATCAGATGAATTGATAAGCTGATTTGTCGATACAGTGCTACTCAATAATAAAAAGAAATGAACTATCATATAAAAAATGTATCAAGCTCAAAATTATTTTGCTGAGTGATAAAAGCCAGGATAAAGCAATAATCAAGATATGTTCATCTAATATATCAAACTCAGGACTTTATGAATAATTGTAAAATATTGATTGAGAGTGACTAAACCAAACTATACCATAAAAATGTTTTGCTATTTCTTTATTTAAATTCTATTAAGTTAATGTTGAATATTCTTTTAACTTTTTTCCCTTGTGTACAAAAACCTTAAATATAAGCTTTGCAAATACTGGAATATTCTCTTTTCAAGGCAAAACTTTTAGTAGGTATATAAAGTGTATTTATTGGTTATAAACTTTCTGTCCTCAGTAATAAAAATAAAGTTGAATTAAATGAAGTTAAGCGAAGAAAAAACTGTTTCAGAAGTTATAGGGCCAAAATTAAGAGAGAGAAATAGATGTGGAAAGAACAAAATATACCAGCAGGTTCTCATGAATAATTTAGAATAATAGAATTACCACAATTCCTGCAGACTGTGCACTTGGGGATATGCATTGCCTGGTTCTTTGGCAGTCTTAAAGTACAGCACTGAAGTGGAAATAACTGTTTGCTAGCTACTCTGGCTTGTAAGACTGGATGAAATTATGTGGACAAGAAGGAAATTTGCTCAGAATAGTTTTGAGATTTAAAAATTGAAGCAACTATGGAGTGAAACAGAAAATAAAGGGAGAAGATGGTATGATTTCAAAGAGTATTGTTGTGTTCTCCATATCCCCTTGCAAAGGGTATGAAAACTTGGAATAGAGAACTGAGTAATTCTGAATTTCCTCTTTAACATGAAAACTGTTCTTTGGTGTAACATAGTCTCAGTGGGATTCTTCTCCTTTGAATCTCAAACAGAAAATGATCTGAAAGACTGGTTTCCCAGTCTTCCCAAGGATAATATATAACAAATTCCATCCTAATTCATATATGAAATGACGGCCTTGGCATGTTGATTGTGGCTTAATTCTTTCCTGAAGTCCCAGTTAAGGATGGTCTAGAGTGAATCACAAGCTTAAATAGAGTAATTTCACAGAAACCAAGAGCAAAACTACAGCCAGGCTCTTGAAATCTGACATTTCCTGGAAAAAGAATCAGGTTGATCAGGTTTTTACCAGGCTTCTTCCCCCCAAAATTGGTGTCATGTAGCCAAAACTGGCTACTGGGGGCTCACCTTTGTGAGAGGAACAGTTGGTAATATCTTTATAGGCCAGCCAGTCAGTGTCCAAGAAGTTCACATAAGAAATAGAATTTGTGTGTGTGTATGTGTGTGTGTGTGTGTGTGTGTGTGTGTGTGTGTGTGTGTAGGAGGTGGTGGTGGTGTTTAGTCACTAAATTGTATCTGACTCTTTTGTGACCCCATGGATGATAGCCTGCCAGTCTCCTTTGTCCATGGGATTTCTCAGACAAGAGTACTAGAGTGGGTTCCTGTTTCCTTCTCCAGGGAATCTTCCTGACCCAGGTATCGAACCCGTGTCTCCTGCATTGGCAGGGGGATTCTTTACCACTGCACTACCAGGGAAGACCAAGTGTGTTTATGTGTGTGGGGAGTACTGGGGGTCTAGTCTTTTTTATTCCTTTTAAGTTAGTATGTTTGCTACTTGTCTTCTTTATGTCCCGTATTAATCTTTGTTCCATGTGGTCTGAACTTGTCTTTTCAAGGTCCTCATTTTCCAACTGCTTATGCACCATTAGAGGATATGCTTTTTTTTATTGTACTTTGCAAAATGAGAAGTGCCAGCTTTCCTTATAATCCAGGGAATTACTTTCTTCTATTTTGTAGTCCTATAGTCTTCTCTTTTTATCAATTTATTTATTTATAGTCTCCTAATTTGAGCCTTTTATCCCAGTTTTGTAATCCTTTCATTACATATTTGTTTCCTACACTAAAATTATTTTTCAGTAGATAATTCATGGAATCAGTATAACATTTTAAAGTTGCCAAAAAAATATGGAATTTGTGTCTCCCTTCTCCTTATTTCCTGCTGTCCTTCTGAGAAGTAATCAACATTACTAACTCCTTATGTAACCTTTCAGATATTTTATGTATGTACATTATGCAATCTTCTGTATATCTGCTTTCTTTAACAAATATTAGGTACTATAAATAATACTTTGCACATGCTACTCTTTCCCCCACAGTACTAAGCATTTTAACCTTTCTGCAGTAAAACTAACTTCCTGCCTAAGGTATATAGTAAAAATATGACAAGAAAAGTTGATTTTTTAAATACTAAATTTCTTCCATGTTTGACCTATGTTTTGGCTTAACCAAAAAAGGAAATATGTGTATGTATGTGTGTGTATATATATATATCTCACATGATAACATATTAACCAAATGCATTGGCTAAAGAAGATAATTTATTATAACTTGAAACAAATTCTTGAAAACATATTTAACTCTGTTTTTGTGTGTGTGTGTGTGTGTGTGTGTGTGTGTTTATGTTGGTTTCACAGTTTGTCGTGTAGACAAGACTGCTGATGATATGAGAACATAAAACCACTCATTTGTGAACTTGAACATAGCTCTGAATGGAAAACTATTGCTACAATATTAACTCTTCCCATGCATAAAAGAAGCCTTTTATATTATTTTGGGAAGAGAGGTGTAAGCTGTAAAAAAATATAGTTATTCCTATCTTGGAATCTGACACATTCATTTGTCTGGAAGGAATAACCTGGGAAAAGATGGATTTATAGTACTGGTACTTTCAAAATAGAATGTCTAATAAGCTTGACATGTAGTAAACGACTTTGTTTTTTCCACAAAGCCAACATTAGGCTAAATATTTAACAATAACTCTTAGAAGTGCTTCTAAGTCATTCCATTTTATTTTTAGTTTTATAATATTTACTTGTAAATTACATTTTGCTTCTTAAATGAAATAGTTTTCTAAATGAGAAAAAAATACCTCCTGTGGTTGTTTCTAATTTCATTTTCTGCTAACATAGCTGTTGGCACTAGAAATGCAGAACAGTTTTCAGAGAGTACTGTCAACCATGTAATTTGTTGGCAAATATATGACAATTACTTTCCATGTAATTATAGTGTCATTCCATTGGATCCTACAGCTTCGTCAAGGAAGAGATTTCCCAGGCAATATTGTCCATCATTCCGCTTACGGTTGTTTCCTTATGTTAGTGTCCTGGACACACCATACCTAATGATTCTGTTAATACTGCAGTCAGGTCAAAGCAATAGCATTTAGTAAAGACAACTAATTTTCTTGTGCTACTAGATTATTCTTTTGGATTAAGACTAAGCTATATTTTGGAGTTTGCCTTTATTACTCATTAACATTTTCCAGTAGTCATGTACAGATGTGAGAGATGGACCATAAAGAAGGCAGATCACCAAAGAATTGATGCTTTTGAACTGTGGTTCTGGAGAAGACTCTTGAGAGTCCCTTGGACAACAAGGAGATCAAATCAATCAATCCTAAAGGAAATCAACCCTGGATATTCATTGGAAGAACTGATGCTGAAACTGAAGCTCCAATATTTTGGCCACCTGATGCCAAAGAGCTGACTCATTGGAAAGGACACTGATGATGGGAAAGACTGAGGGCAGGAGGAGAAGGGGGGCACAGAGGATAAGATGGTTGGATGGCATCATTGACTCAATGGACATGAATTTGAGCAAACTCCAGGAGATAGTGATGGACAGGGAAGCCTGGCATGCTGGAGTTCATGGGGTGGCAGAGTTGGACCCAAAACTGAGCAACTGAATAACAGCAAACCTTTCACAGGGGCTTCCCTGGTGGCTCAGATGGTAAAGAAACTTCCTGCAATGAGGGGACATTTCATAGGCATATATTGAGAATTGTCTTCAAAGAATCAAATGGAAATTTTACACCAACAAATTAGCATAAACAGAAAATAAATAATTTAAGTCAAAGACATGAATAAGAGAAATAATTTTAACTTTAGAAAAGATTTATATTTGACACTGAAAACTCTTCCAAATTTAGAGTGCTTTTCTTGAACATTTTCCATTTAAAATATGTCTCAAGGCTCATCACTCAGCTTTTCAAAAGGAAACACAAAGGGAATGCATAGCTATTCACCAGCTAGAGTGAATTTTATATAAGAGAGCAGAAAAATATGTTGACATTTTTAGTTTAATAAAAATCTAACTTTTGGCTTAGTTTTCGGTAAGCAAAATGTTGAAATCCTTGAATCAAAAAATTTTTTTGAAAAAGTGTCACAATTTTAAATAGAATTTCATGTAATTTTCAGTTACTTTTCTTTTTAAGTAGAGAAATGAAATTGATGTTAAAAATTTCTCTGTTCCTAGGAGTTGTGCCTTGGTCTGTATGACCCACTTAATCTTTATAGATATTTAGCTTTAATAAAATGATTTAGATTTTATGGGAAAGCTTTTAATTATGATCATGAAAATAATCTGGAGATTTGAAGAACTTCCTGCATTTGGATATATTGGCAAAATTTCCATAAGATGAAGAAACATGAAGGAGAACATGAAAGTTTAAACTAATATATGTATATTTTCATTATCATTTTATTGAACTATATGATTAATTTTGAAAGTCTCCATTTAGTTTTGCCAAAATGCACAGAACCTAGTGGAAGGAGACTTCAATTTTTATAAATCACTACTTATATATTGCTCTATTTTATTTGAAAAAAATTTTTTTTTATACCACTAAATGATTTACTATCAGCAACCCCTTTTTGGAGACCGAATGTCAAAGATCAGGAAATTATTTTACCAAGATGTGTGTATATTAACCACATTGTAGTTAATTTATAAGTATAAATATTTATTCATTTCTTCACAAGGAATATTTGAGTACGCATTTGATTCAAGGCAGAGTACAAATGGGAATAGGAAGCAAAGAACACATTGGTAGAGGTGATGGTCTGTTCATGTCAGCTCATCGTGATTCACAATAGCCCATCATGAGCATCTCTTCTGAAAGCCATGTGTAATGATATCCTGTTGGTATCATGATACTGGTCACAATGAAAGTATGAGTATAGTGAAAGTAAGCAAATGTTGAGGAAGAGGATTTTTTTTTCTCTTTTTTGTCTCTCTCTCTTTTGTATTTCTCAGATTTGGTAAGAGTCAGTTGTTAAATATTTTCTAGATCCCCATTAGGTAAAGGTTACAGTCTCTGTGATCAGATATACCTGATCAGTCATGTTTAATCCTATACAAACTTTAGACAATTAATCTTGCTTAGCCTTTTTCCTTATCTGTAAAGTGCAATTCATATCATCACTAATATTATGTGTTTGTTATAAGGATTAAAGGAAGTAATAACTGTAAAATGCTTAGCATGACTTGGTTTATAGATTTTTTTTTTCATTACAAGCCACAGACCCATCAAAATATCCAAATGCATATTATATAATACTACCCATCTTATCAAGTATCTTTATACTACATCTGTCTGTGCCACTCACACACTTTTCCCATTGCCTAGGCTTCTCCTCACATCATTCACTGTCTTTGCTTAGTAAATTCTGATACATCTATACATAATACATCTGGTACATCTGGTTCTAATACAATAGATATTATAATAAGGTAGACTGAATCAGTAAGGATTGTTGAAGTAGCTTCAATATCTTCAGTTATGCAGAAAGTGTTAAGCTACTGTGTTGAAAGGAGTGCTCAGTTCTACCAAGGAAGCTGAGGGTATACAGAAGGTAGAGTATGGATGGGGTTGTGATAGACTGTGACTGTAGTGACTGTAGCCGCCAAATTCAAAGATGCCTGCTCCTTGGAAGAAAAGCTATGACAAACCTAAACAGTGTATTAAAAAGCAGAGACATCACTTTCCCAACAAAGGTCCATATAGTCAAAGCTATAGTTTTTCCAGTAGTCATGTATGGATGTGAAAGTTGGACCATAAAAAATGCTGAGTGCTGAAGAATTGATGTTTTTGAACTGGGGTGCTGGACAAGACCCTTGAGAGTCCCTTGGACAGCAAGATCAAACCAGTCAATCCTAAAGGAAATCAACCCTGAACATTCATTGGAAAGACTGATGATGAAGCTCCCATATTTTGGCCATCTGATAGTAAGCAACGACTATTGGAAAAGACCCTGATGCTGGGAAAGATTGAGGGCAGGAGGAGAAGGCGGTGACAGAGGATGAGATGGTTGGATGGCATCAGTGACTCAGTGGAGCAAACTCTGGGAGATGGTGAAGGACAGGGAAATCTGGCAGGCTGCAGTTCATGGGGTCACAAAGAGTCGGACACAACAGTGACTGAATAACAACAACAACAACAACAACAAAGAATCAGTCACATGGTTTTATTGCTTGAAGTCTTGCTAAGGTATCTTTGGGACAATATTTTTCCTTTGGACTGTTCTTTCTCAAGAAAATTTGTTCTTTATTACTGAACTATTTAAAGTACTAAACTAGTGCTAAAGTACAGTAATATTTTAAAACTATAATAATATATTTAGCCATAGATATAAAGCCATTCAATTATAATATAGCCTTTTGTATTTATTATGAGTTCAAAGGGTTAAATGAGGGGTGATGAGTTTCAAGCTACGTTTTTAGGAAAAATTTGGTTTATTTTCACTGTGGAGCTCCAGTGGTTGATGTGCTAAACCCTTGCTTGCTCTGAACATGATTAGGCTCCCCTGTCTCTTCTATCCTGACAACTCTCAGTAAAAATAAGGTCTGTATCCAGCTGGTCCATTGAGAAGGACAATTCAGTGGTCTCTCCAGGGCACAAGGCATCTAGGGCAAGTCTCAAATCCATAACAAACATACTTTGATTCTCACGTACTTTGATTCTCAGCAGAAAGAGCCACATCTCTTCTGGTTGGCTTCGACCTTTTCATCCCCCTGTTGTGCTGCAGCAAGCTCTACCTGAAGGGTGAGAAATTGAAACCCTGAACTCTCTACTTGGAGCAGCCTCTTTTTTTCCCCTCTGTAGTTTTTTTTTTTTTTTTTAATAGCTTATATCTCTCAATGAAGCAACACTTACCTAAGGGAAAAGAATCTGACCCAGCTCAAGTTCTGAAATTAGTATTAGTCTTCATCAGATCAAGAGATTTGAGTAATATATGATCCATGAAGTTAGACTCTGCAAAGAAAGAGATTTGCATTGATGCAAGCAAAGAACCCAGTAAGGGAATTAGAGATTTATAGTAAAACAAAAAAACATCACTTTAATTTCAAATACCGGAATCCACCTTGTGAAAACTTTTCGAAGTAAAATCAAGTATATTCCCAAACTTAGCTAAGACAATAAAAGTAATTTGTCAAAATCGAACGCTTTGAGAGTTACAGAGAAAGTACTTCTAGTTCTGACCCTTAGGACCTGTCATTACTATGAGAGGCTGTAAAAAGCTTTGGGAGAAAGGTATTAAAGAAGTAGAAGTTGATAAGGTAGAAGTCTGCAGCTGTTATAAAAGTAAATCTTCCTAAACCAGAGCCAACTGTAAAAGAAAAAGATTTACTGCTGGCTGTCTCTGTCCCTGCTGCTGTAATGGGTACCATTAGCTATATGTTGTGAAAGCAGCCACTCGAGAAGATGGGAGACATTACTTTTTAGATTGATTTTGGAATTCTCAGGGCTATTGTTCTACATTCTTAAGAAAAGTTTCATGGAATGAGCAGATAGTTTTAGACTTAGCTTTGGTGACTTCATCACTGAGGCTGTATAGTGTGGTGGTTGGCTTTGATTTTAGATACATGTAGATTTGAAAGGCAGTTCCACTAACTATTAATTGTGCCTAACTGGGGAGGTGGCATTATATTAAAATTTTCAGTTTCATAATTGAGAAAATGACATGGTGATAACAGCAAATACTTTATCATTGTGAGGATTAGAATATGCTAATATAACTCTAAAATTATTATTAAAGCACTTGGCATATATCACAGTAAATGTAAGCTTAAAATCAGAGTCAGATCATGGACTCTCAGTGCTTGCCATGCTAATTGGCTATTCTGTAATTGTCATAAAGATATTGACTTCATTTTTCATCCATTTGAAAAATTGTTAGTCTGTGAGATAACAAACATATTAAAGGAAAAGGACAATCACAAAATGATTCTTTAGCTCTTTATGTATTTAAAAATCATCCCCAAACACTCAATGAAGTGAGCCTTCAACAGATATTAATTCATTGATTAAGCACAAAGAAACAGAAACTTAGTTTTGATTGTTGTTGATGTTTAGTCTCTAAGTCATGTCTGAGTCTTTGTAACCACATGGACTGTAGCCCACTAGGTTCCCCTGTCCATGGGATTTCCCAGGCAAGAATACTGGAGTGGGTTTCTGTTTCCTTCTCCAGGGGATCTTCCTGACCCAGGGATCGAACCTGAGTCTCCTGCACTGGTGGGCGGGTTCTTTATGACTGAGCCTCCGAGGGGGAAAAAGATTTAAAGAGGAAGAGAGCAAGTTGGAAACAAAGGGAAAAAACCAACCAACAAACAACAACAACAAAGCATACAATAACCACAGAGTTTATTTGTACAGTTTGACTAAAGATTGCAGCAGTGTGAGTCGGTCTCTGAGTGAAAGAAACAAGGTGTAGTTTCACCCTCGAACAACACAGGTTTAAACTGCACAGTTCCACTTACACATCAGATTTTTTTGATACATGCAAACTGCAACACTAAATGATCCAGGGTTGCCTGAATCTGTGGATGGGGAACTGAAAACACAGAAGGCCAACAGTGGGTGGGTCCTCCAACCCCCTGAGTTACTCAAGTGTCAACTGCACCTGATTCTGTTCATGCTCTTTACATGTGTTACCCCACGTTATTCACACACTAGTCCTATGAAAGAAAGATTACTTTTTAATATTACTAATAAAAAGCAAAGACCAAGGAAGTTTGTGTACTGAAGTCCTATAGGAATAGAGATGAGATGGACTTAATTGATTTTCTGACATCCTTCTTTGATGTTTATGGTAATAATTCAGGTCAAGGCAACACAGAGTTCCCAGCTTTGTATGAAATTGAAATAATGGAGGAAGCTTGTGTAGAAATGACCATTATTTCCCTCTGGAAAGAACCCAAGAGAATCCAGTGAGCCTTTTCTCTCTAGAATTCAGGTGTGACTCCAAGCAGCTGACAGTTGACTAGCCAATTAGACTGCAAACAAGATATAATATCATACAAATATCAATTTCCAAACTCTTTCAGACCCTGAGAAGTGTCAAGCAGCATTTGTGTGTGTGTGTGTGTGTGTGTGTGTGTGTGTGTGTGTGTGAGAGAGAGAGAGAGAGAGAGAGAGAGAGAGAAAGAGAGAGAGTGAAAATAAGAGATGAGGAGAGGACTCCATTTTATTTATGTCACTTTTTGTTCTCTTTATTATTACCCATATACTCTACAGAGCAATAAGCTGTATGTTTTTCATCTTAGGTTTCTTTCTTTGATGCTTTTCTTACACTTATTTTCTCTTATAGGACAGCCTGGGCATATTTGTGTTATAGTGGGTTGTTAGATTCTAGTAGCGCTAGGTGTCTAGGGTAAAGGAAATGGGTCTTTTGCGAAGGAACCTTTAAATCAGAGTGTTGAACACTTTTAGTGTTAGTGAGGCAAAAATATGATTATCAATTTATCATGTTGTAATAATGCATCTCACATCAGTTAACATCACAGAGAAAAAATATTAAGGCTGCTTCTTTGGTAGAAGGTGATGTGCTTCTTATCACTGTAAATACTAGAAAAATAGCATCTTAAATGATCAATTCTGAGCTTTACAAAATAATATAAAAAAGTATCTTAAATGCGAGACATTTAGTGGTCATTATTCTTATTCAGTAGGGAATTTTCCCCATACTAACCATTGTAATAACCATCGTGTGGACACTTTTTATACCTTTTTCCCATCTCTAAATTTTCTTCCTGTGCTTAGAAAGTTCTCCACTTTTAGAGTTCCAGCTTTTCTCTATAAAATTAGAAAAAAATTGTCAGCCTCCTTGGTAGCTGGAGCATGGTCATGTGACCTGGTTTCTACAAATCAGACACACATGCTTCAGAAGCTGGTGACCTAGAGGCAGGTTATGTGCAGAGTCCATTCTGGCAAGGCTAGCAGATGACATATACAGTTTCCAGGATCAGTAGTGATGGACATTCCAAGAAAGTGTCAGGGCCTATAATTAGAGTCTGGTAGAGAGTAACAGAAACTAGACTGCATAGTGGGAATTGTTACCTCTCATTGATGTTTTATGATTCATTGATTTTTTAAAATTAAACTTAGGGGCTTTAATAAAATTACCAATGTATATCTCATGTATAAGTTATAAATTAAAATGCTGTGTGGCCACAAAGAAGCCCCATTGTCTGGCTATGCCAAACAATAGCTCTTGAGCCCAAGAGCCCTCAGTCTTATGACAGAATTCTAAGTAAACAGATTATTTTCCCAGCCAACAATGTTTTTTCTTTTCTTTTTTTTTGAAATTTTTGTCTGTTTATTTTAATGGACTCTATTTTAGAGTATTCTATATTGCAGAAAAGTTGAGCATAAGTAGAGCATTCCTATTTTATACCTTCCATTCAATACACAGTTCCTCCAATTATTAAATATTTTACATTAATATGATTAATATGGTACATTTGTTAAAATTATAAGCCAATGGTGATATTAACTAGAGTCCAAACCTTATTCAGATTTCCCTCATTTTTACCAAATGCCCCTTTTCTCCTCTTCAATTCCACATTAAATTTGACTGTCACGTCTCCTTTGGCTCTCCTCGACTGTAAGTTTCTCAGAGATTTCTGCTTTCTTTGTTTCTGATGAACTAACTGAGTACTGGTCAGATATATTATAGGACATTTTTCTATTAAAGTTTTACTGATGTTTTTCTCATGACTATACTGGGGTTATGGGCTTTTAGTAGGAAGATTACAGAAATAAAGTGCCATTTTCATCACATCATGTCAAGAGTCATGATATGGTCTGTGACTAGCGTCATGATCTGAGACTATTGATGAGTTAGATCACTTGGCTGAAGTAGTTGGTTAGGATTCTCCAGTGTAAAGTCAGTCCTACACTGTACTCTTTGGAATTTTCTTTGGAAGAGAGTCACCATGCACAACACATTGGGAATAATTTATTTGGAGTTCCTTTGCATGGAAGATATCCCTGTGTTCCCCCATTTATTAATTTATTCAATCAGTTATTTACATTGGGAAAGGTTAGTGGATGTCTATTTTATACTTTAGATTTTAACCTAATAGTACTTTCATTATTTTGTTCAATTTGTTCCAGGTTAGGTCATTGGAAGGTCTTTCATTTGTTCCTGTGCCCCTTTGATATACTCCTCTCACTGTCTGTTTGCATTTATAAAAGCATTTCCTTAACTTTTGGGACTGTAAGATACTCCAGCTTCATCTTATCCATTCCCTGAAAAGCTTTAAAATCAGCTATTGCTCCAAAAACCCTGAATTCTTTTATCGGAGAGTGGTATTAGAAATCAAGATCTGGGTGCCAGGTGTGCCTTTAGCTAGTAGGTTGTTGTTGTTGCTTTCAGGCCCTCTTGGGTAACAGAGCAGAGAAATATATGTGTGTATGTTGATTCATGTATATACAAAAGTCTATAGCTGTTTCTACATGTAATTGTCTGAATTTCTATTAAGTTAAACATAAGTTCTTAGTGCTATTTCTAATTCTAATTTATTACCACATGGATCATTCTAGTCCTCACCCCTTGTGCTTAGAAGCTCAATCCTTCCTGACTCTTTGTGACCCCCTAAGATCATGGCATTTGGTCTCATCACTTCATTGCAAATAGATAGGGAGACAGTGGAAAAAGAGATAGACTTTATTTTTTGGGCTCCAAAATCACTAGAGATGGTGACTGTAGCCATGAAATTAAAAGACATTTGCTCCTTGGAAGAAAAGTTATGACCAACTTAGACTGCATATTAAAAAACAGAGACATTACTTTGCCAACAAAGGTCTGTCTAGTCAAAGCTATGGTTTTTCTGGTGGTCATGTATGGATGTGAGAGTTGGACTATAAAGAAAGCTGAGCGCAGAAGAATTGATGTTTTGAACTGTGGTGTTGGAGAAGACTCTTGAGAGTCCTTGGACTACAAGGAGATACAACCAGTCCACTCTAAAGGAAATCAGTCCTGGGTGTTCACTGGAAGGACTGATGCTGAAGCTGAAACTCCAATACTTTGGTCACCTGATGCAAAGAGCTGACTCATTTGAAAAGACCCTGATGCTGGGAAAGATTGAAATCAGGAGGAGAAGGGGATGACAGAGGATCAGATGGTTGGATGGCATCACTGGTTCAATGCACATGAGTTTGGGTGGACTCCAGGCGTTGGTGATGGACAAGGAGGCCTGGTGTGCTGCAGTCTATGGGGTTGCAAAGAGTCAGACACGACTGAGCTACTTAACTGACTGACTGAATGTACATGTATAGCAGTACTAGGATTATTAACCTGTACTCATGTAAGAAACAGTTTTATTGACTAAAATATAGGATATATGTTCCTTTCCTTTCCCCTGATAGCTCAGTTGGTAATGAATCTGCCTGCAATGTGAGAGAGCTGGGTTCGATTCCTGGGTTGGGAAGATCCCCTGGAGAAGGGAAAAGCTACCCACTCCAGTATTCTGACGTGGAGAATTCCATGGACTGTACAGGTTCACAAAGAGTCGGACATGACTAAGACTTTCACTTTCCTTTTGTATTTAATCTTATAGACTCCATTTGTATTTCGAGTTTGATTATATTAGTCCCTCCCCACTGCCCACTCTTCAGTATGGTTTTTTCATACATTTGCAATAATTAGAGTTTACTTATTACAGTCCACATTCTTTCTTGGGATCCTTTAAATGTCTAAATGATTTATTTTTCAATTTGCATACATCATCCTTGTGTTGTAAAATTTTGTAGTTTTAATAAATGCGTAATGTCATATATCTGACATTACAGTATCATACACACATAGTTTCAGTACTGTGAAAAATGTCCTGCACCTCACATGTTCATCCCCCCTGCACCTCCAAATTCCTGACACCACTTATCTTTTCCTAAAGTATGTAGCTTGTTCACACTGGCTTTTTTCACTTAGCAGGGTAAACGGTATTCATTTAAGGTTTCTTATGTCTTTTTGTGAGTTGATAGTTCACTTCTTTATATCACGAATAATTCAATACACAATTTGTTGATACATTGATCTACTGAAGAACATCTTTGTTGTTACGGGTTTTTGACAATTACCAGTAAAGCTTATATAAACATTTTGTTTAAGGTTTTCATTGTTGTTGACATAAACATTCAGCTCAATTAGGTAATTACCTAGAAGTGTGATAAATAAAATGTATTAGTTCAGTTCAGTTCAGTCACTCAGTTGTGTCCGACTCAGTGATCCCATGGACTGCAGCACACTAGGCTCCCTGTTGATCACCAACGCCCTGAGCTTTCTCAAACTCAAGTCCTTCAAGTCAGCGATGCCATCCAACCATCTCATCCTCTGTCATCCTCTTCTCCTCCTGCCTTCAACTATCCCAGCATCAGGATCTTTTCAAATCTGTCAGTTCTTCACATCAGGTGTCCAAAGTATTGGAGTTTCAGCTTCAGCATCAGTCCTTCCAAAGAATATTCTGGACTGATTTCCTTTAGAATGGAGTGGTTTGACTCCTTGCAGTCCAAGGGACTCTCAAGAGTCGTCTCCAACACCACAGTTCAAAAGCATCAATTTTTCAGTGCTAAACTTTCTTTCTAGTCCAACTCTCACATCCATACATGACCACCAGAAAAACCATAGCTTTGACTAGATGGACCTTTGTTGGCAAAGTAATGTCTCTGCTTTTTAATATGCTGTCTAGGTTTGTCATAACTTTTCTTCCAAGGAGCAAGCATCTTTTGATTTCATGGCTGCAGTCACCATCAGCAGTGATTTTGGAGCCCCCAAAATAAAGTCTATCACTATTTTCATTGTTTCCCCATCTATTTGCTATGAAGTAATGGGACCATGGACGGAGGAGCCTGGAAAGCTGCGGTCCACGGGGCTGCTAAGGGTCAGACACGACTGAGCAACTTCACTTTCACTTTTCACTTTCGTGCATTGGAGAAGGAAATGGAAACCCACTACAGTGTTCTTGCCTGGAGAATCCCAGGGACGGGAGAGCCTGGTGGGCTGCCGTCTATGGGGTCGCACAGAGTCGGACACGACTGAAGTGATTTAGCAGCAGCAGCAGCAATGGGATCAGATCATGGCAAATAGATGGGGAAACAATGAAAGCAGTGATAGACTTTATTTTGGGGGGCTCCAAAATTACTGCAGAATGGGACCAGAGGCTTCTCTGGTGGCTCAGAGGTTAAAGCGTCTGCCTGCAATGTGGGAGACCTGGGTTCGATCCCTGGGTTGGGAAGATCCCCTGGAGAAGGAAATGGCAACACACTCCAGTATTCTTGCCTGGAGAATCCCATGGACAGAGGAGCCTGGTAGGCTTCAGTTCATGGGGTCGCAAAGAGTCGGACACGACTGAGCGACTTCACACAGTGGGACCAGATGTCATGATCTTAGTTTTCTGAATGTTGAGTTTTAAGCCAAATTTTTCACTCTCCTCTTTCACTTTCATCATGAGGCTCTTTAGTTCTTATTCACTTTCTGCCATAAGGGTGTCTGTGTATCTGAGGTTATTGATATTTCTCCCAGCAATCTTGATTCTAGCTTGTGCTTCATCCAGCCTGGCATTTCACATGATGTACTCTGCATATAAGTTAAATAAGCAGGGTGAGAATATACAGCCTTGACGTACTCCTTTCCTGATTTGGAACTAGTCTGTTGTTTCATGTCTGGTTCTAACTGTTGCTTCTTGACCTGCATACAGATTTCTTAAGAGGCAGGTAAGATGGTGTAGTATTCTCATCTCTTTAAGACTTTTCCACAGTTTTTTGTGATTCACACAAAGGCTTTGGCGTAATCAATAAAGCAGAAGTACATGTTTTTCTGGAACTCTTTTGCTTTTTTGATGATCCATCAGATGTTGGCAATTTAATCTCTTGTTCCTCTGCCTTTTCTAAATCCAGCTTGAACATCTGGAAGTTCACGGTTCACGTACTGTTGAAGCCTGGCTTGGAGACTTTTAAGCATTACTTTGCTAGCATGTGAGATGAGTACAATTGTGCGGTAGTTTAAGCATTCTTTGGGATTACCTTTCTTAGGGACTAGAATGAAAACTGACCTTTTCCAGTCCTGTGGCCACTGCTGAGCTTTCCAAATTTGCTGGCATATTGAGTGCAGCAATTTCACAGCATCATGTTTTAGGATTTGAAATAGCTCAATTGGAATTCTATCACCTCCATTAGCTTTGTTCATAGTGATGCTTCCTAAGGCCCACTTGACTTCATATTCCAGGATGTTTGGCTCTAAGTGAGTGATCTAGTCCTAGTGATATAGTTGTTCTGTGTATTATTGCCACCTGTTCTTAATATCTTCTGCTTCTGTTAGGTCCATACTATTTCAGTCTTTTATTGTGCCACTCTTTGCATGAAATATTCCCTCAGTATCTCTAATTTTCTTGAAGAGATATCCAGTCTTTCCATTTCTGTTGTTTTCCTCTATTTCTTTGCATTGATCACTGAGGAAGGCTTTCTTATCCCTCCTTGCTATTCTTTGTAACTCTGCATTCTAATGGGTATGTCTTTCCTTTTCTCCTTTGCCTTATTTGTAAGGCCTCTTCAGACAACCATATTGCCTTTTTGCATTTCTTTTTCTTGGGTATGGTCTTGATCACTGCCTCCTGTATAATGTCACAAACCTCCATCCATATTTCTACATAGATGAAATATATGATAAGACTATATATATATGGCTTTGTACTGCCAAATGGTTCTCTAAAGTGACTGTACTATTCTGCAATTTCTCCAGTAATGAATGACAGTGTCTGTTGCTCTGCATCCTTATTGGCATTGCCAGATTTTGGATGTTAGCCATTTTAGTAGGTGTTTGATAGTTTCTCATTGTTTTAACTTGTGATCACCTAAAAACAAAAAATGTTGAGCAGCTTTTTATATGCTTATTTAACAAAGCAGAGACATTACTTTGCTGACTAAGGTCCATCTAGTCAAGGCTATGGTTTTTCCAGTGGTCATGTATGGATGTGAGAGTTGGACTGTGAAGAAGGCTGAGCACCGAAGAATTGATGCTTTTGAACTGTGGTGTTGGAGAAGATTCTTGAGAGTCCCTTGGACTGCAGGGAGATCCAACCAGTCCATTCTTAAGGAGATCAGCCCTGGGATTTCTTTGGAAGGAATGATGCTAAAGCTGAAGCTCCAGTACTTTGGCCACCTCATGTGAAGAGCTGACTCATTGGAAAAGACTCTGATGCTGGGAGGGATTGGGGGCAGGAGGAGAAGGGGATGACTGAGGATGAGATGGCTGGATGGCATCACTGACTCGATGGCCGTAAGTCTGAGTGAACTCTGGGAGCTGGTGATGGACAGGGAGGCCTGGCGTGCTGCGATTTATGGGGTCGCAAAGAGTCAGACACGACTGAGCAATTGAACTGAACTAAACTGAACTGATATTCGTTTTGAGGTGCCTCTTCAGATTTTCTGTCTGTTTTCTTACTGGAATGTCTTTTTTCTTGTTATTTTAGGTCTTTGCATACTTTGGATGTTGGTCTTTTATCAGATGTGTTTTGCCAGATTTTCTTTGTGACTTGTCTTTTCATTCTTTTAATAATGTCTCTCTTAGAACAGTTTTCAATTTTCGAATGTGCAACATATTAAATTTTTCATGAAATTTCCTTTTGACTTTGTTCATTAAAAGTCCTTGCCAAAAGCAAAGTCAATTTATTTTCTCACATGTTATCTTCTAGAAGTTTATGCTTTTGCATTTTGCATTTTTTGTTTGTGGTCCATTTGAGTTAGTATTTTTCAAAATGTGTAATAGCTATATGTTAATATGTCCTGTACTTCACATGTTCTAAATATGTGTGTGCATATTTAGATTCCACATATAAGGGAAATCATATGGTACTTGTCTTTATCTATCTTGACTTATTTCACCTAGCGTAATGTTTTTTATTTTCATCCATGTTGTCACAAATGACAGTGTTTTACTATTTTTTATGGCTGAATAAATTGGAAAAGACTTTGATGCTGGGAGGGATTGAGGACAGGAGGAGAAGGGGACAACAGAGGATGAGATGGCTGGATAGCATCACTGACTCAATGGACATGAGTCTGAGTGAACTCCGGGAGTTGGTGATGGACAGGGAGGCCTGGTGTGCTGCGATTCATGGGGTCGCAACGAGTCGGACACAACTGAGTGACTGAACTGAACTGAACTGAATATTTTGTTATGAATACATACCATAATTTCTTTATCCATCAATAGACACTTCTGTTGTTTCCATATTAACCTCATATCAGATATATGATTTGCAAATATCTTCTCCCATTGAGTAGGTTGCCTCTTAATATTGTTGGTGGTTTCCTTTCTTGTACAGAAGCTTTTCATGGTTTCATTTCCATAGAAACTTTACAATCAGCTTGTTGACATCAACAATATTGAGTCTTCTTTTTTTCCCAACTAATTTTAAATTTTTATTTTTACTTTATTTTACTTTATAATACTGTATTGGTTTTGCCATACATTGACATGAATCCACCACGGGTGTACATGCGATCCCAAACATGAACCCCCCTCCCACCTCCCTCCCCACAACACCCCTCTGGGTCATCCCCGTGCACCAGCCCCAAGCATGCTGTATCCTGCATCAGACATAGACTGGTGATTTGATTCTTACATGATAGTATACATGTTTCAATGCCATTCTCCCAAATTGAGTCTTTTAATCCATGAACACTGAATTTCTCTTCATATATTTAGATCTTTGATCTTTTATTCAGAGTTCTATACAGATCTTGTACGTATTTCATTAGATTTATACCTAAATTTTCTCTTTGTTTGATACTAATGTAAGTGATAGTCTCTCTTTAATTTCAAATTCCTATTGTTCACTGCTGGTACATAGAAAAGCAAATGATTTTTCTTTGTTAACCTGTATCTTGTGAAGTTGCCATACTCATTTTATTCTGGAGTTTTTTGTTGTTTTGGTGTTTTGTAGATTCTTTGAGATTGTCCATATGGATAATCATGATATCTTTGAACAAAGACAGTTTTAGTTTTCTTCCCAATCCATTTACCTTTGCTTGTCTTGTATCATTGCATCAGCTAGGATTTCTAGTACAAAGTTTAATAGGCGTGTTGACAGGGAATATGTGTTTTGTTCTTGATTTTAGAGGAAAAATATCTAGTTTCTCACAATGAAATAAGATATTAGGTATAAGTTTTTTGTAGATATTCTTTATAAGGTTGAAGAATCTCTTTCGCTTCCAAGTTTGCTGATAGTTTTTGTCATCAATAGATGTAGGACTTTTTCAAATTGTTTTCTAAATTAATATGATTTTATGATTCTTATTCTTTAATCTTTTGATGCAAAGAATTATATTAATTAATTTAAAAATATCTAATCAGCCTTGCATACCTGGAAAAAAATCCCACCTACTTCCGGTGTTTACTTATGTTTATATATTATGGGATTTAGTTTGCTAGTATTTTGTTGAGAAGTTTTCACTTATATTCATAAGAAATGCTGATCTATAATTTTTCTTCCTTGTGATGTCTTTATCTGGGTTAGATACTAAGGTAATATTGGCCTCAGAAAGAGTCTAGGAAATATTTCTTTTCTTCTTTTTCCTAGGAAAGATTATACAGAATTGAAAGTATTTCTTTCATAAATGTAGAATTGAGTAGTGAATCATCTGGTTCACTTGCTTTCTTTTTTGAAAGCTTGTTTATTATTTAATCTATTTCTTTAATAGTTATATTTCTATTCAGGTTATCTATTTCTTTTTGTGTGAATTTCGGCTATTTTTGTCTTTCATAGAATTGGTCAGTTTCATCTGTTACCAACTTTATTGGCATAGAATTATTCATAACATTCCTTTATTATCTTAATAAGAGTCTATGTGATCAGTAGTGATGGCCTCTCTCTCATGTCTGATATTAGTAATATATTCCTTTTTCTCTTTTTATCCTTTCTGTCTTTAATGTAAAATATTATTTTTAACCTTGGTATAGATTTATCAGGGCTTACCACATAGCTCAGTGGGTAAAGCATCTGCCTGCAATGCAGGAGACCCTGGTTTGGGAAGATCCCCTGGGGAAGGGATAGGCTACCCACTCCAGTGTTCTTGGACTTCCCTGGTGGTTCAGATAGTAAAGAATCTGCCTGCAATGCAGGAGGCATGGGTTTGATCCTTGGGTTGGGAAGATCCCCTGGAGGAGGATGTGGCAACCCACTGCAGTATTCTTGCCTGGAGAATTCAATGGACAAAGAAGCCTGGAAGGCTGCAGTTCATGGGGTTGCAAGAGTTGGATATGACTTAGTACTATCTTTCTTTCTTAGATTTATCAACTTTATTGGTCCTTTCAAAGCACCAGGTTTTGGTTTCTTTGATTTTCTCTGTTGATGTTCTATTTCCAATTTCATTTATTTCTGCTCTAATTTTTAATATTTCTTTTCTTCTCCTTGCTTAAGTTCCTCTTCCCTCTCTAGTTTCCTGAGGTGGAAGCTTAGCTTTTGATTTTTGATTTTTAATTTTTCTATTATAAGCATTCAATGCTATCAGTTTTCTTCTAAAGACTCTTTTGGCTGCATCCCATGAATTTTGATAAACTGTATTTTCATATTCATTTAGCTTGAAATACTTAGATAGCTCTTTTGAGAATTCTTGACCCTATGTTATTTAGAAGTGTAATGGTTGTTTTCCAAGTATTTTGGAGTTTTAAAGTTACCTCTCAGTTATTGATTTCTAGTTTAATTCCATTGTGATGTAATAAGGTATTTATGTATGATAAATATTCTTTCAAATTGTTAAATTATATTTTAGGGGCATTAATATAGTCTATCTTATGAATGTTCCAAGTGAGCTTGAGAAGAATGTGCTTTCTGTTATTGTTGGGTGAAGAATTCCAAAATCATCAACTTGATCTAGTTGATTAATGGTGTTGTTCAGTTTAACTATGTAATTACTGTTTTTCTGCCTGCTGGATCTATCAGTTATGGAAAGAAGAATGTTGAAGTCTCCAACTCTAATATCTGATTTGTCTATTTCTTCTTGCCTTCCATATGTTTTGCGTCATGTGTTTTGATGTTCTCTTGTTAGGTGCATATGTTAAGGACTGTAATTTTGGAGACTTATTCTCTTTATCATTATGTAGTGGCCCTCTTTATCCTGAAAATTTTCCTTTTTCTGTAGTCTTCTTTGTGTATAATTAATATTGTTACTTCAGTTTCCTTTCAATTACTGTTGCTGCTACTAAGTCGCTTCAGTCGTGTCCGACTCTGTGTGACCCCATAGATGGCAGCCCACCAGGCTCCCCCGTCCCTGGTATTCTCCAGGCAAGAACACTGGAGTGGGTTGCCATTTCCTTCTCCAATGCATGAAAGTGAAAAGTGAAAGTGAAGTCACTCAGTCATGTCTGACTCTTCGTGACCCCATGGACTGTAGCATACCAGGCTTATCCATCCATGGGATTTTTCAGGCCAAAGTACTAGAATGGGGTGCCATTGTCTTCTCCTCAATTACTGTTAACATGGTATATTTTTTCAATCACTTCATTTTTAATGCATCTATATGTTTATATTAAAAGTGTTGTTGTTCAGTCACTAAGTCATGTCCAACTCTTTTTGACCCATGGACTGCAGCATGCAAGGCTCCCCTGTCATTCACTATCTTCCAGAGTTTGCTCAAACACATCCATTGAGTCAGTGATGCAATCCAATCATCTCATCCTCTGTCACCCCCTTCTCCTCCTGCTCTCAATCTTTCCCAACATCAGGGTCTTTTCTAATGAGTCAGCTCTTCACATCCTGTGGCCAAAGTATTGAAGCTTCAACTTCAGCATCAGTCATTCCAATGAATATTCAGGGTTAATTTCCTTTAAGATTAGCTAGTCTTATCTATATGCTCTCCAAAGGACTCTCAAGTCTTGTCCAGCACCACTGTTCAAAAGCATCGTTTCTTCAACACTCAGCCTTCTTTATGGTCCAGCTTTCACATCAGTGCATAACTACTACAAAAACCATAGCTTTAGCTATATGGACCTTTGTTAGCACAGTGATGTCTCTGCTTTTTAATATGCTATCTAGGCTTGTCATAGCTTTTCTTCCAAGGAGCAAGCTTCTTTTAATTTCATGACTGCAGTCACTGTCTACCATGATTTTAGAGCCCAAGAAAATAAAGCCTGCCACTGTTTCCAGTTTTTCCCCATCTACTTGCCATGAAGTGATGGGACCAGATGCTATGATCTTGGTTTTTTAAATGTTGAGTTTTAAGCTAAATTTTTCACTCTCCTCTTTCACCTTCATCAGGAGATTCTTAGTTCCTCTTCACTTTCTGCCATTAGGATGGTATCATCTGCGTATCTGAGGTTGTTGATATTTCTCCCAGCAATTTTGACTCCAGCTTGTGATTCATCCAGCCTGGGATTTCCCATGATATACTCTTCATATAAGTTAAATGCACAGGGTAAAATATACAGCCTTTACATATTCCTTTTACAATTTTGAGCCAGTCCATTTTTCCATGTACAGTTATAATTTTCCCTTCTTGACCTGCATACAGGTTTCTCAGGAGGCAGGTAAGGTGGTCTGATATTCCCATCTGTAACAATTTCCCACAGTTTATTGTGATCCACACAGTTAAGTATTTAGTCTAGTCAATGAAGCAGAAGGGGATGTTTTTCTGGAATTCTCTTGCTTTTTCTGTGACCCAACAGATGTGTATTAAAAGTGGTTTTCTTATGAACAACTTATAGTTGAGTATTATTTTGTAATCCAATATGAAAGTCTCTGTCTTTCAATTGGTGTTTTTAAATTACTTGCATTTAAAGTGAACAACAGTATATTTTTGATATCTACCATGTTTCTGTTTTATACTTGTTGGTTGTTCTTTGTTTTTAATCTCCTCCATTTCTGCCTGGGCTCTGACTTTTGAGTGATTTTTTTTTTTCCTTCCTTCTGAGTGAGTCAAGAAGGCTAGAGGACGCTATATTTTGCTAATAGCTTTTCTTCTCAGAAAATAAATCTCTTATAAATTCATTTAAATAGATAAAGCAGAAATAGATTTTTTCTGGAACTCTCTTGCTTTTTTGATCATCCAGCGGATGTTAGCAATTTGATCTCTGGTTCCTCTGCCTTTTGTAAAACCAGCTTGAACATTTGGAAGTTCACGGTTCATGTATTGCTGAAGCCTGGTTTGGAGAATTTTGAGCATTACTTTACTAGCATGTGAGATGAGTACAATTGTGTGGTAGTTTGAGCATTCTTTGGCATTGCCTTTCCGTGGGATAGGAATGAAAACTGACCTTTTTCAGCCCTGTGGCCACTGCTGATTTTCCAAATTTTCCAAATTTGCTAGCATATTGAGTGCAGCACTTTCACAGCATCATCTTTCAGGATTTGGAATAGCTCAACTGGAATTCCATCACCTCCACTAGCTCTGTTCATAGTGATGCTTCCTAAGGCCCACTTGACTTCACATTCCAGGATGTCTGGCTCTAGGTGAGTGATCACACCATCATGATTATCTGGGTTATGAAGATCTTTTTTGTACAGTTCTTCTGTGTATTCTTGCCACCTCTTCTTAATATCTTCTGCTTCTGTTAGGTCCATACAATTTCTGTCCTTTATCGAGCCCATCTTTGCATGAAATGTTCCCTTGGTATCTCTAATTTTCTTGAAGAGATCTCTAGTCTTTCCCATTCTGTTGTTTTCCTCTGTTTCTTTGCATTGATCACTGAGGAAAGGCTTTCTTATCTCTCCTTGCTATTCTTTGGAACTCTGCATTCAGATGCTTATATCTTTCCTTTTCTCCTTTGCTTTTCACTTCTCTTCTTTTCACAGCTATTTTTAAGGCTTCCCCAGAGAGCCATTTGCTTTTTCCATTTCTTTTCCATGGGGATGCTCTTGATCCCTGTCTCCTGTACAATGTCATGAACCTCTGTCCATAGTTCTTCATGCACTCTATCAGATCAGTCCCTTAAATCTATTTCCCTTATGGCAGAAAGTGAAGAGGAAATAAAAAGCTGCTTGATGAAAGTGAAAGAGGAGAGTGAAAAGTTGGCTTAAAGTTCAACATTCAAAAAACGAAGACCATGGCATTTGGTCCTATCACTTCATGAGAAATAGATGGGGAAACAGTGTCAGACTTTATTTTTTGGGGCTCCAAAATCACTGCAGATGGTGATTGCAGCCATGAAATTAAAAGATGCTTACTCCTTGGAAGAAAACTTATGGCCAACTAGATAGCATATTGAAAAGCAGAGACATTACTTTGCCAACAAAGGTCCATCTAGTCAAGGCTATGGTTTTTCCAGTGGTCATGTATGGATGTGAGAGTTGGACTGTGAAGAAAGCTGAGCACTGAAGAATTGATGCTTTTGAACTGTGGTGTTGGAGAAGACTCTTGAGAGTCCCTTGGACTGCAAGGAGATCCAACCAGTCCATTCTAAAGGAGATCAGATAGGGTGTTCATTGGAAGGACTGATGCTAAAGCTGAAACTCCAATACTTTGGCCACCTCATGTGAAGAGTTGACTCATTGGAAAAGACTCTGATGCTGGGAGGGATTGGGGGCAGGAGAAGAAGGGGACAACAAAGGATGAGATGGCTGGATGGCATCACCGACTCGATGGACATGAGTTTGAGTGAACTCCAGGAGTTGGTGATGGACAGGGAGGCCTGGCATGCTGTGATTCATGGGGTCATGAAGAATTGGACATGACTGAGCAACTGAACTGAATAAGTTTGTGGCCCTAGCAGCTTCTGCTATAGTTCAGAATGTCCTGGATATGTTATTTTTTATTTTTTTTATTCACCTGTGTCTCTAGATTTCATGTGGCAGTTTGCCCCATGACCTTGATTTTTTGCTGGGTGAAAAAAAAGTTACTGATTTTCAGTCTGTTCAGCTTTTTTTCATGTTTGAATGATGGGGGTGATGAGTTTCAAGCCCTACCTGTTGGATCTGAAGGCTGATGAGCTCAGATCTTTATCTTTGAGATCATTTCTTCTTATCTTTTTCTTTAAGCTGTGTATTCTTTCAAACAAAATCAGTAATACTGCCAATACACCAGATGTAAATGAACTTTGTAGTGAGAAAAAAATTGTACATTGTAATTTTTTTCCAAATTAAACTCCAGGCTTTATTTGAATTTCACCAGTTTATCCATGAGTATGTTTTTTGATTTGCTTGTGTCAGGATCTGATCCAGGATATCAAAATGCATTGTTTGTTTTAGAAGGCTTTTTTAAAATTTTTTTTAATTTTTGCTTTGCTGGGTCTTCGTTGCTGTGTGCAGGCCTTATCTAGTTACTGTGAGCTTGCTTTGTGTTGCTGTGTTTTTGGTGCACAAAAACAAAAATGGTTTCTCATTGCAGTGGCTTCTCTTGTTGCAGAGCCTGGGCTCTTGCACACAGGCCTCAGTAGTTGCAGCAGCTGGGCTCAGTAGCTGTGCCTTGCAGGCTGTAGAGTGTGGGCATAGTAGTTGAGTCTCCTATAGAGTGTGGGCTAAATTGTAGCATGCAGGTTTAGTTGCCATGTGGGATCTTCCTGGAGCAGGGATCAAACCCATGTTCCCTGCATTGGCAGGAGGATTCTTATCCACTGGACCACCAGTGAAGCCCCCAGATTGCCTTTAGATGTATGTCTTCTTAGTCTCCTATGGTTTGTAAGAGTTTTTCACAAGTTTTACATAAAGGAGTATGTTGGACTGTCTATTGCTTGTTCAGATTATTTAAGAATTATTAATTTAACAGTTAATATATGTACATAGTAAGTTATAAAAGAAAACTATATACAATGAAACCAATCTTCTCTTATTGTCTTCTTTAATCTATAAGTTCCTTTTTTGGAAGTAGCTTTTGCTACTAGTTTATTATACATTTTTAAAAAGGTTTTTTTTGATATATAGTATGTATTCTCTTTTTATTCCTCCTCACAAAAATTGATAACCACCTTTGAATACCGTTTTATTCTTTTGTTTTGTGTTATCTGACCTGCTCTTTGACCTTACTCAGCAACATAGGAATATTGGGGATTTTCAACTGTCCAAAGAATAGTAAATACCCTTACATTTATTTTTGGCCATAACCATCAGAGAAACAGACATTTAATCATTATGGTGTCTTACTTTGGGAGTAAGGTAGGAAGAAGAGGACTGCTTTTAATATTGCGCTCTTATAGTTTCTAGAGCCTTGATGTTAAAACTGCTTAATTCACTCAGTTCAGAGTGGTTCATTAGTATTATTTCTGTTGGAGTAACATTTAGCTCCTTCTGTGAGTCTGACATCATGTTTGGGACTTAATATATTTGATGGGAACAGATTGTTGTTACTTGAGCCCAGCAGAGAGGCAACTTAATAAGGCATTATAACTAGACATCCTAAGATATCCATACAATTTTCTAGGACCTGGCTAGCATAATTTAAGGAACTGTCTCCAACCTGGATGGAAGGACCTTTCTATCAGGTACTCTAACTAGCTCATGCCCAGTGAAATTGAAGGGAAATTGACTCTTCAGTTAACTCCCACTTCCAAAGGCCCCTAAGCTGGACTGGTCCATAGAGAGGTCTGCTGACCTCAAACTCACCTTTAACCAATGCTCAAACAGAGGAAACTAGGCTACACTAGGATGAGGAGATGACGTCAGAAGTAGACAGCTTGCCCAAGATGCTGATCTGACTTTTATGATCATTTATAACGTTTTCTTGATTTCTTGGGCCTATGCCTATCAATCACATGTTTTCTATCATGGACATGATTCTATGCTAGTTTAAAACTCAATCCAATTGTTGGGTTGTGGCCAATTACCTGTGCCTATTACTTCTGGGTTACCTTGGTGGATTTCTGTTCTTTAGGGCTCTGATTGGATACCCCCTAGGAAATTTGTTTTAGATGAGTGTTCAGTCCTGTTCTATCTATTCATAATAATTCTAGATAGGATCCTTTCACCCAGCCAATTAAAAATACCTGCTCTGAGGCTGGCCATAGATTTAAGTTTTCTCTTAGGGTCATTTAAACTCAATCAGAGTGATGAGCTAAGTCTCAATAAAAAATTAACTTCTCATCTACTAAAAGGAAAACTTCTACAGTTATGGGGAGGATCTATATGGTTAACACCAGGCTATGGTCATTTAAGTTTAAAGGCTCCTTTGTGTTGGGAACGGTTAAATCATACTAAAAATGATCAACCTGGTAATTATGAGACAAGGCTGGGTGCTTTATGAACTATGCCTGATATTACCCTTAGAGAGAGTGATTGGTATGAAACTCAGTGGATTTGTCACACTAATTTATGGCCTTGACATATACAGGGATGATACGAAGGTGTAGCCTGGGAGTCCCATGAATTTAAGGTCATACATGTTAACAAATTACAGGTAACCCCAACCAATCTACCATTGGTATGATCCCAATGGGTCAAAGATCGGTATTCTACTAGTATGACCATTTAGCAGCTTGTGTGTGTGTGTGTGTGTGTGTGTGTGTGTGTGTGTGTGTGTGCGTGCCTTCAATGGAGCTGGAGGATGTAATTGACCATATCTAAGCCTTGACAACTTTCATAAGCTTTAAACGATAGTAACTGGGCTATTAGTCTATTGAATTCTGAGGTCTCTATGATGAGAAAGGCAGTGCTACACTACTGCAAGGCCCTTGACACCTTACAGCATCTCAGGGAGATATTTGTGCTATAATTCAAACTGAATGTTGTATTTTTGTACCTGATAAATCCTTTAATGTAACACATTTGAACCACAAGAAAAATCAGATTTCTGCTCTAAGTGACCCATTCCTTACTCTTGACAATCTTTTAAAAAAAACTGGTGTGGGAGGCTCATGGCTAAAATATTTACTTTTAATTCCACTAATGTTATTAACTATACCATTTGTATTTTGTTTGTTTCACAAGATTATTATTTCTTGTATTACCAAGAATATGACTGAGCCTTCAACGGAAATGATGACTAGATTTGAAGCAGTCGATCGAATGTATAGTTCAATATATGATCAAAGATTGTAATAGTGTAATTCTAGAAAGCAATGGCTGGAGAAGGCAATGGCGCCCCACTCCAGTACTCTTGCCTGGAAAATCCCATGGATGGAGGAGCCTGGTAGGCTGCAGTCCACGCGGTCGCGAAGAGCCGGAGACGACTGAGCGTCTTCACTTTCACTTTTCACTTTCATGCATTGGAGAAGGAAATAGCAACCCACTCCAGCGGAGAAGGCGATGGCACCCCACTCCAGTACTCTTGCCTGGAAAATCCCATGGATGGCAGAGCCTGGTGGGCTGCAGTCCATGGGGTCGCGAAGAGTCGGACGCAACTGAGCGACTTCCCTTTCACTTTTCACTTTCATGTATTGGAGAAGGAAACAGCAACCCACTCCAGTGTTCTTGCCTGGAGAATCCCAGGGACGGGGGAGCCTGGTGGGCTGCCGTCTATGGGGTCGCACAGAGTCGGACACGACTGAAGCGACTTAGCAGCAGCAGCCAGTGTTCTTGCCTGGAGAATCCTGGGAACAGGGGAGCCTCGTGGGCTTCCGTCTATGGGGTCGCGCATACGGACCCGACTGAAGGGACTTAGCAGCAGCAGTAGTGGCAACCAACAGCAGGTACAAACAAGAAGTTCCCCTGAAATTCTTATAACTTCTGCAAAGTCTGCTTTAAGAGTTTATCTACTTCTGTCTTTGGTTGTGAAACCATAATTGCCACAGTTGATTTCACTTCATTTGACCATAGATATAAATCAGTTTTTAACTGACTTAATTTTTGTCTCCAATCCTTTAGCCATAGTTTCTCTGTTGCTGCATTCATTATATTGATTTTTTTCAACTATATTTTAGCAAATGTTTTGTTGCTAGTCCTTTTTTATATTTGTTTTATGAAGGGTCATATTCCTGTGTGCTTGAGTCTTATGTGCTTAAGTCTTTTTGTTGTCTTTATAATTGTGACATTACTTGGCTTTGTATTAATTTTTTGAATTATATCTTTATTCTCATTATGTAGAGATTGATTCCTGTCTTCTGGCCTTAAATACTGCTCTTCAAACATTTTTAAGTAAATATTCTTTCACTCAGTTATATGTGATACAGTGGTTTTACTTGGGTCTTCATATATTTCTGGAACCTGACTTGGCTTGAGCTTGTTATTGGTTATTTTGAGCAATTTTTTCCCCAACAATATGGTAGTTCCTTTCAATTGACAGATTTAAGTCTTTGTTTCAGGAAAGCTTTATTCTCCTTTACTTTAGAATATTTTTTTTCTATTTGTTTTGTTTGTTCTATATATTAGGACCTTCTTCAGTCATATTTACCATACCTATCATCTTTTCTAAAATCATTGTTATTATTTTTTCTTACATTTCATTTTATTTGACTTTCTCTGGATTCTCCATTGCCTCTTATTCAATGTACATTTGTACTTATTTTTTATTTTACTCTAATGTATCTCTATTTTTATTTTTTCAAGGAAAAAAGCTGTGCCTATTTATTTGGCGTTCAACAAATATTAATGAGTGAATTTGATTAAAATAGACTAAAGAACAGAGATTTATGTATTTAAAAAATGAGTGAAAAATGGCCTCTGTTGTTCCAGATGGGGGATAAACTACAGACAGTATGGCCTTACACTCCAAGATAAGGTACAACTTAACAAGACAATAAAGATCGTTTTTTCCAATCATCCATTCCATCTTTTTTGGTTGAAGCTATTAGTCTTTAACCACATGTGTAGTGAAAATATAAACTACTCTTATAAAGCTATGTTTATTTGCTTATTTTTTATGTAGTTTGAATGTAATTACTTACTTGAAATTTTACATTTCCGTTGCCTTTTAGTTTGATCTCATCATATTCTCCATCCACATCCCCAAACTTAGAATCTCATGTTTAAAACATGTTATGTGCTTTTAATTATTCTTCCCAATGCATCTATATACATGTAGAAGATTTGTATCATTGTTTTACAAAAATGTGTGTATCCATGCTTAGTCATTCAGTCCTGTCCAGCTCTTTGCGACCCCATGGATTATAGCCCGCCAGGTTCCTCTGTTCATGGAATTCTCCATGCAAGAATACTGGAGTGGGTCCATTCTCTTCTCCAGGGAATCTTCCTGACCCAAGGATAGAATCCCAACCCTTGTCTTCTGCATTGTAGGCCAATTCTTTACCATCTGAGCCACCAGGGAAGCCACATTGCAAAATTACAAAAATGGGCTATTTCGAACAGTTTCTACATCATGTTCTTTTTTCGCAATGGTATCTCATGGAAAGTTCTCTAAATCAGTTATTCTAGCTATAATTCATTCTTTCAATGGCTATAAAATATTTCATGGTAGGAATGTAAAGTAATTTATTCAACCACTTCCAAATGGTTGTGTGTGAAGTCGCTCAGTCGTGTCCGACTCTTTGCGACCCCATGGACTGTAGCCTACCACGCTCCTCCCTCCATGTGATCCTCCAGGCAAGAGTACTGGAGTGGGTTGCCATTTCCTTCTCCAGGGGATCTTCCTGACCCAGGGATTGAACCCGGGTCTCCTGCATTCCAGGCAGATGCTTTAACCTCTGAGCCACCAGGCATTTACTTTATATTCAGTTGTTTTTCTCACTTGAAAAAGCTGCCTTATTGCTTTTATTTACCCTAGTTTTAAATAATTTATTAGCATGGAGTAAATTCTCAGGAAAGAGTTTGCTGGGTCAAAGGGTCTTTGAATTTTTAATTTTACTAGATGTTTACAGACTGCTTTTGATAGAGGTGATAGCAATTCATATTTTCTTCAGTAATATGAGAGTGTGCACTCTTCACATTCCACACAATGTATACTCACACTTTTTAAATATTTTAGTCAGGCTAATATATACAAATGTTCATTGTTATTTTATCTTTTTCCTGATGTAGATATTCAAGCATCTTGTCTTTTTCTGGTTTTTGGATGCTTGGATTTGCTCTCCTGTTTTGACTCATTGCACCATTTGCCCATTTATCTACTGCGGGTTATTTATATATTTACTATGACTGGACGACTGCACTGGGTCTTCCTTGCTGTGGCATGCTTTCTCTAGTGGCTTCTTCTCTAGCATGCTTTCTCTAGATACTCTTCATTGTGGTGCACAGGCTTCTCATTCTGGAGACTTTTCTTGTGGAGCTCACACTTGTGGGCTCCAGGAGTTGTGAAACATTGGCTCAGTAGTTGTGATGCATGGGCTTAGTTGCTCCATAGCACAATGAACCCACTTCCCCAGCCTTGGCAGGCAGATTTTTATCCACTGTACTACCAGCATTTTTGGTCCCATTTTTGTAATTTGTATGAACATTTTTTTAACATTATAGACCTTAACCTTTTCAATGAGCTCTTTTTTTTTCTTTGCAAAAATTTTTCTTTTTTTTAATTTTCTTTTTTAAATTTTCTTTTTCCTTTATTTTACTTTACAATACTGTATTGGTTTTGCCATACATTGACATGAATCCACCACGGGTGTACATGAGTTTCCAATCCTGAACCCCTCTCTCACCTCCCACCCCATATCATCTCTCTGGATCATCCCCGTGCACCAGCCCCAAGCATCCTGTATCCTGTATCAAACTTAGACTGGCGATTCATTTCTTACATGATAGTATACATGTTTCAATGCCATTCTCCCAAATCATCCTACCCTCTCCCTCAGAGTCCAAAAGTCCGTTCTATACATCTGTGTCTCTTGCTGTCTCGCATACAGGGTTATCATTACCATCTTCCTAAATTCCATATATATGTGTTAGTATACTGTATTGGTGTTTTTCTTTCTGGCTTACTTCACTCTGTATATTCGGCTCCAGTTTCATCCATCTCATTAGAACTGATTCAAATGTATTCTTTTTAATGGCTGAGTAATACTCCATTGTGTATATGTACCACAGCTTTCTTATCCATTCGTCTGCTGATGGACATCTAGGTTGCTTTCATGTCTTGGCTGTTATAAACGGTGCTGAGATGAACATTGGGGTACACGTGTCTCTTTCAATTCCGGTTTCCTCGGTGTGTATGCCCAGCAATGGGATTGCTGGGTCATAAGGCAGTTCTATGTGCAATTTTTTAAGGAATCTCCACACTGTTCTCCATAGTGGCTGTACTAGTTTGCATTCCCACCAACAGTGTAGGAGGGTTCCCTTTTCTCCACACCCTCTCCAGCATTTATTGCTTGTAGACTTTTGGATCGCAGCCATTCTGACTGGTGTGAAATGGTACCTCATTGTGGTTTTGATTTGCATTTCTCTGATAATGAATGATGTTGAGCATCTTTTCATGTGTTTGTTAGCCACCTGTATGTCTTCTTTGGAGAAATGTTTATTTAGTTATTTGGCCCATTTTTTGATTGGGTCATTTATTTTTCTGGAATTGAGCTGCATAAGTTGCTCTTTGTATTATAAACATGTTTCCAAAAGTAACTTCTTCTTTTTTTTTTTTTTTGCTTTGCTTTCATTATCCTTTGCTGTCTCAACTTGAATTTTACCAATTATAAGAGATCTATGTTGAAAAATAACTTCTGTTTCTGTTTTGGTTAAGAATATGAGGGACATATAATTGGTAAAATTCAAGTTGAGACAGCAAAGGATAATGTAAGCAAAGCAAAAAAAAAGCAGTTTTTTTTTTTTGAAACGTTTATAATACAAAGAGCTCATTGAAAAGGTTATCAATAACCTCAGATATGCAGATGACACCACCGTTATGGCATAAAGTGAAGAGGAACTAAAAAGCCTCTTGATGAAAGTGAAAGAGGAGAGTGAAAAGGTTGGCTTAAAGCTCAACATTCAGAAAACGAAGATCATGGCATCTGGTCCCATCACTTCACGGGAAATAGATGGGGAAACAGTGGAAACAGTGTCAGACTTTATTTTTGGGGGCTCCAAAATCACTGCAGATGGTGACTGCAGCCATGAAATTAAAAGACACTTACTCCTTGGAAGAAAAGTTATGACCAACCTAGATAGCACATTCAAAAGCAGGGACATTACTTTGCCGACTAAGGTCCATCTAGTCAAGGCTATGTTTTTTCCAGTGGTCATGTATGGATGTGAGAGTTGGACTGTGAAGAAGGCTGAGCACCGAAGAATTGATGCTTTTGAACTGTGGTGTTAAGAGAAGACTCTTGAGAGTCCCTTGGACTGCAAGGAGATCCAACCAGTCCATTCTTAAGGAGATCAACCCTGGGATTTCTTTGGAAGGAATGATGCTAAAGCTGAAACTCCAATACTTTGGCCACCTCATGCGAAGTGGAAAAGACTTTGATGTTGGGAGGGATTGGGGGCATGAGGAAAAGGGGATGACAGAGGATGAGATGGCTGGATGGCATCACGGACTCGATGGATGTGAATCTGAGTGAACTCCGGGAGTTGGTGATGGACAGGGAGGCCTGGCGTGCTGCAATTCATGGGGTCGCAAAGAGTCGGACACGACTAAGCGACTGAACTGAACTGATGTCCCTCATCCTTTTATTGTACTGACACCTAAATCTTCTTTTAGGATATTTTCTTTTCTCTTTTATATCTATATTATTATTTAATGATATAACTCACAATCTTGGCAATGAGATGGATTTTAATCAAATAATCACACAAATAAAATATAAAAGTTTGGTTGTGATATAACTGAGTTGATTTATGATGAATGAACAAGAGTTGACTAAGAAAAGATGGGAAACAATATTTAATGCAGAAGAAACATCTTTATATAAATATCTTACAGTGGAAGCAGATTTCATATAGAGAAATTGGTAAGAACCAAAATACACAGGTTCTTATAAATTGCATAATTGTCTCTCTCCTTAATCATAACAGTGATAGGAAGCTAATGAAAAGATTTAAATGCCCATGATAGTGGTAGTTGTGGTAAGAGAGAAAGATTAAACTTGCATTTTAAATGGATAACTTTGGCTCCAGAGTGCAAAATGGATTACAGGTACAACAGGAAATATAGATAGAAAGGAGATGGTGACAGTGCACCTATGGTGGTGATGTTGCAGAAGATGGAAAGTGAGCTTTTAAGTGATATGATAGAAGTAAATACGTTGTTGCTGATAGACTAAATATAGAATATGGTGCAGCTAGGAGAGGTAGCAGGAATGACTGTGCCATTCGGTGATTGTTGGGCTCTTCTGGGAGTCCGTTTGTGTTTGCTCATGAAGAATTTAGCTTGTTTGCTACTTCCCTGGTGGCTCAGACAGTAAAGCATCTGTCTATGATGTGGGAGACCTGGGTTCGATCCCTGAGTTGTGAAGATCCCTTGGAGAAGGAAATGGCAATCCACTCCAGTACTCTTGCCTGGAAAATCCCATGGACAGAGGAGCCTGGTAGGCTACAGTCCATGGGGTCGCGAGGAGTCGGACACAACTGAGCGACTTCACGTTATGTGACAACTTTTAGCAGTGATGAGCTACTAAACGTTGATTTAGACAAGGTGGTCTACTAGAGTCTTTTAGGGTGAGTTTATTCAGATGAATGTGATGAAGAGATAGAGAAACTGAGGCAGTAGATACTAATTGCAGAACTTTTTGAAATGATATTAACATGAAATCTAAGTTGGTGAAGGGTAGAAGTAAAGAAAGCAGCGGGTAGGGATTGTGATCACATTCTGAGATTTTATGATTAACTTCAGAGGGTATACTATAATGTTTTACATCTTAGTCATAACTCATATTGTCCCCTCACTCTTGATGGATCAATGGGATTTATTTAATTTTTATTAGGTTATAATTAACAATACAGTATCATAGCAATTTCAGGTGTTTATCCCAGTGATTCAATATTTTTACACGTTGTGAAATGATCACCTAAATAAAACCAATTACCATCTGTCATCATACAATGTTGTTATAGTATTATTGACTGTATTACTGATGTATACATCTTCATGATTTATTTATTTTGTAGTTGTAATCTTTTACCTCTTATTATCCTTTACCTATTTTGTCTGTCTCCCAACTTTCTTCCCACTGGCAAACACTAGTCTGCTCTCTGTAATCTATGAGTCTGTTTCTGCTTTGTTTCACCTGTTTTTAAGATTTCATATGTAAATGAAATTATATGGTATTTTTCTCTTTTTGACTTATGCCACTTATCATAATCCTCAGGTTCATCCATGTTGCTATGAACAGCAAGATTTCTTTTTTTCTTATGGCTGAGTAATATTCCATTATATATATATATAACATCTTCTTTATCTATTCATCTACTGATTGGCACTTAGATTGTTTCCACATCCTGCCTATTATTCATAGTGCTACAATAGACATAAGAGTACACATATGTCTTTTTGAATTAGTGTTTTCATTTTCTTCAGATAAATAACCAGAGTGGAATTTATAAATTGTATGATAGTACTATCTTCAGTTTTTTGAGGAACCTCCATACTGTTTTCCATAGAGTCTGCATCAATTTATATTCTCATCAGCAGTGCACAACAGTGCTCTTTCTGGGTCATCCACACAAATAGAAGTTACCTCATCTTTTTGATGATAGGTATTCCAACAGGCCTGAGGTAATATCTCACTGTGTTTTTTTTTTTAATTTTTATTTTTACTTTATTTTACTTTACAATACTGTATTGGTTTTGCCATACATTGACATGAATCTGCCTCGGGTGTACATGAGTTCCCAATCCTGAATCCCCCTCCCACCTCCCACCCCATATCATCTCTCTGGATCATCCCCGTGCACCAGCCCCAAGCATCCTGTATCCTGTATTGAACATAGACTGGCAATTCGTTTCTTACATGATAGTGTACGTGTTTCAATGCCATTCTCCCAAATCATCCCACCCTCTCCCTCTCCCTGAGTCCAAAAGTCCATTCTATACATCTGTGTCTTTTTTGCTGTCTCACATACAAGGGTTATCATTACCATCTTTCTAAATTCCATATATATGTGTTAGTATACTGTATTGGTGTTTTTCTTTCTGGCTTACTGATTTACATTTCTCTGATGGTTAGTGATATTGAAAACTTTTTCATGTGACTGTTGGTTATCTGTATGTCTTCTCTGGAAAAATGTCTCTAGGTCCTCTGACCACTTTTTCAATTAGATTGTTTTTCTGACATTCAGTCTTATGAGTTTTTTAAGGTATATTTTAAATATTAAACTCTTGATACTGCAAATCTCTTCTTCAGTTCAATAGATTGACTTTTAATTTTGCTGATGGTTTTCTTTCCTGTGCAAAACAGTCCCATCTGTTTATTTTTGCTTTTGTTGCTCTTGCCTGAGAAGACAGATCCAAAAAATAATGTTAACACCAAAGTAAAAGAGCACATTGCCTGTGTTTCCTTCTGGAGTTTTATAGTTTCAGGTCTTATATTTAAGCCCTTAATTCATTTTGAATTTTTGTCTACAGTGTGAGAAAATGGTCCAGTTTCATTCTTTTGCACATAGCTATCCAGTTTTCCCAACTTAAGACTCTTTACTCCTCATTGTACACTCTTGCTTCCTTTGTCATAGATTAACTGACCACAAGGATGTGCATTTATTTCTGGACTCTCTGTTCTGTTCCATTGACTTGTGTGTCTGCTTTTGTGTCAGTTCTGTGCTGTTCTGATTGCTATCATTTAGGGTAAAATTTCAAGTCTGGGAGCACAATATCTCAAACTTTGTCCTTCTTTCTCAAGATTATTTTACTATTGAGGGTATTTTGTAGTTACACACAAATTTTAAGACTCTTTTTTTTTTGTTGTTCTACTGCTGTGGAAAATACCATTGTAAGTTTGATAGGTATTGCATTCAATATGTAGATTGCTTTAGGTAGTATGAACATTTTGTCAATATTGATTCTTCCAATCCATGACCATGGTATATCTTTCCATTTACTTGTAGCGATCTTCAATTTTTTTCTTCAATATCTTTTAGTTTTCAGAGTAAATGTCTTTCAACTACTTGGTTAAATTTATTTCTACATATTTTATTCTTTTTCCTGCAACTGTAAATGATATTTTGTTCTTTATTTCTCTCTCTAATGGTTTGTTATTAGTAGATTGAAATGCATTTATTATTTTTGTATCCTGAAATTTTGCTGAATTCATTTATTAGTTGTAATAGTTTTTGTGGTGGAGACTGAGATTTTCTACATATAATATCGTGCCATTGGCAAATAGCAACAGTTTTACTTTTTCCTTTCTCGTTTGGATGCATTTTATTTCTTTTTCTTGACTAGTTGCTATCACTAGGACTTCCAGTACTATGTTGAATAAAAGTATGAGAGTGAGCATCCTTATCTTATACCTGATCTTAGATGAAAAGCTTTCAGTTTTTCACCATTGAATATGACGTTAGTTGTGGATTTGACATATATGGTCTTTATCATGTTGAGCTATGTTTCCTTTGTAAGAAGTTTGTTAAGTTTTTATCCTAAGTGGAAATGTAGTTCTCTAAATGCTTTCTCTACATGTATTGCTATGATCATATGATTTTTTTAATTCTTCATTTTGTTAGTGTGGTGTAACATATTAATTAATATATGGTTCTTGAACCATTCTTGTATCCCTAGAATAAATCCCACATGATCATGGTATATGATTCTTTTTGTGTATTTTTTTCCCCTTTGCTAATATTACATTTTTTTTTCATCTACGTTCATCAGGGATATTGCCTGATGTGTGTGTGTGTTGTTCTTGTCTGCTTTTGATATCAGGGTAATGTTGACCTTATGAGTTTGAAAATGTTCCTTCCTCTTCAATTGTTTGGAATAACTTGAGAACAATAAATGCTAGCTCTTTTTTTACCCTTTTTATTATTATTATTATTTACTTTACAATATTGTGGGCTAGCTCTTTTTTTAATGTTTTGTAGAATTCACCTATGAAGTTATTTGGACCTGTACTTTTGTTTTGGGGGAGTTTTTAAATTACTGATTCAATATCAGTATCAAGTAATCCATCTGGTCATATTTTCTATTTCTTCATAGTTTAATCTTGGATAATTCTGTGATTTCTCCTAGTTTGTCTAGTTTGTTGGTATAACATAGTATCCTCTTATGATTCTTTGTATTTCTGTAGTATTTGTTTTAATTTCTCCTCTTTCATTTCTGGGTTTATTTATCTCAGTTCTCTTTTTCCCTTGATGATTTGGGCTATTGGTTTTCTGAGAGTTTGTTTATATGTTCAAAGAACCAGAAGAGATTTTAGCAACAAGACTAAAATTTATACATTCAGTTGGTTTGCAATTGATTTGTTATCCATTTACACAGTGTATAGTACAGATTTGTAACAGGTCAGATCTCAGTGTTGAAGGAAAGAAGCACCTTCCATAATTAAAAAGGATCCCCTAGGTACTTTTGTTTAAACAAATGAGCAAACAAAAAAGACCTGTCCTAAAACAAACAAACAAACAAACAAACAGAAAGAAAAAAAAACTTGTAGGGGGAGAGCTGTAGAAAACAGGCATACAAAACTTCTAAGCCTTTTGCAAGTGTTATTTTGCTACTGAGGGAACACAAAGGCGTGCTTTCATACCTTTATAGATGGAAGTACAGGGTGCTAACCGTCTATCTTCGCTATGGTTTGCTATGATAAATGTTTACTTTTTCATGGAATAATCTGCTTCTTTCTCTTTTGTATCAGTTCCCTTCTGTATCATGTGGGACATTTGATATTTTCCACTTCACTTCGTCTTTACAACACCCAGAAGCTTGGGCAAGATGAGGGTTGTGAGAGTTCTTGTCCATGAAAGAGTTTAGGGTTAACATTTATTATATGAATTATATCAGAGTAATTTAGTAAATATAAGACCCTTATAGCAATGTTAGTATTAAAGAAACTTATACAAATAAATTGCTGTATATAGGCTGCAAGACTGGAAGTTTAATAGGGTGTCTAAATCTCCTTTAATATGTACCTTATTACATTTCATTACTAACGCTTGCTCATTAATCAGCCTCAGGTAGAAGCTGAGGTAGATGCTGCACTGTTAAAAGCTTTTTCATACTTGCAAAAATTAACAACTCTCTTTTAGGTTCAGAAGTTTCTAAAAACACATTTAATGTATATGCGTAAAGAGTTGTTATTACATTCATTTGCTAGGTTGGAAATTTAATCAGTGCCAGATATACAGATTTATTTTACCCACCTACTTTCTCATGCAGGGAAGATTAGACAAAACTTACTAATTAATTTGGAAGAATGTTTTACTCCTCTGTTTAATTTGTTTCTAACTTTTAGGCTCATCAACAAAGCTCTGCAGTCTTTAGTTCTGTGAGTGTTAGCCACTCAGAATCATCAATAAAACAAATGCACCATTTCAATATTTCACTCCAAAAATGCCAATATTTTCTCTCAAACAAAAAAAAAGTGCACACTGATGACAATAATTAGGAAGACAGAGTAGAAAAAGAGTGGCTAAGAAAAAACTGGAACAGAGTCTGATTTAAGTGCTGTGGGTAGCATTTCACTCAGCTCATTTCAAGACCCTGCTGGAGAATTGTACAAGAGATTGTTAAAAGGAGGTAGTTAAAAGTATCAGGTCATTAGGATTTATGTCAGCACTGCTCTGAGAGGAAAGCATTTTTTTCCCCAAGTCTGAAGTGTTGTTTTGGCCCATTGTCGGCTGGAAAACAGATGTGTTGTAGGTGAGATGTTATTGCACTAAATCATCTAGTGGAAGATGGTGCTGCATTCTACCTATGGGAATAGAGAATTGTATGTCTTGAATTTAACCACCTATGGTTGTCTTTTTTCTCTTTTGTGTGCAACTTATTAATATACCTGCTGCTTATTCAAGACATAGGGTTCACTGAGTGAAGTATTAAGTAGCTTAAATTCATTTTCTTGCTTTGCTTTAGTAGTACAATATATTAAATATGTAACAATGTGCTATTTATACACTTGGGCAATTGATATCTGACATATAACAATTACTGTTTCTTATGGATACCAACTAAAAATCCCTTCATTTGAAAAATTTTGTATTTTCATAATTATTTGCATTTTAGGTAATTTCTTTCATGTGTTTGGTCCTGACATTGTTAACAGTTAGGGATGACTCTTTTATAATAATTCTTGTCTTTTTTAGAAGTTTCTTTAAATTTTTAGATAGTGAAAAACATTCAACCCAGTGCAGATGGCCATAAAATCTTCGTTTGAAAATATGCTATAACAGTGTGCTCATTATATTACCATGAATTTTAGCTTAAAATGTGTACCTTCTATTTTTTTAAACTCAGTAAAAAAAAAAATATAGGACTTTTGTAATATACAATCTGTTTTGCAGCCTAGGAAAACTGATTAGGAATTTCTTGTAGTGACCATCATGCTTAAAAGTGAAATAAACAAAACACCAATTCACTTTATTTCTCATCCTTACCTGGAATCTTTCTGCAGATTTTAAACTGAGATTGTGAATATACCAGATGGAACCTAGTAACAGTACTTGGCAAAGAAATTATGCACTGACAGAAGGCAGATACAAACTTTCAATATAATAATAAAATCTTCATTTACTCCTTTCTGTAATGCTTGAGTGCTAGGACTAAGGACAAATGAAGGAATTCAGCAGTTTGTAAATATTTGTATTAACTCAAACAGTCCATTTTGTATTTTTCTTTAATTCTGTGATATAGTTAAATTTTATTTCAAATATTTTGAACTAAGAAGAAAAATTGCTTTTTCTCTAGCATCATTCACATTTGTGAAATTTAACAGGCCATATTTGATTAAAACAAAAAGATCATGGTTTATATACCTGGAAAAACTTACCATACTTCAACTCTCCAATGAGCTGTAGCTCATAGTGATTTGCCAGAGTATTATGTCAACTTGAATACCTCCAAGAGATTTCTCAAGAAATAATATTATCCTCCAACAAGTGAAAAATAAGTGTCAGTTGAAGTGGAGACTTAAAAAATTACAACAGGATTATTCTCTAAATCCATGTATTATTTATGGAAATAATTCATTTCCATTAACTATGGAAGTAGTTGTTCAGTTCAGTTCAGTCGCTCAGTTGTGTCTGACTCTTTGAGACCCCACAAATCGCAGCATGCCAGGCTTCCCTCAGTTCAGTTCAGTTCAGTCGCTCAGTCGTGTCCGACTCTTTGCAACCCCATGAATCGCAACACGCCAGGCCTCCCCGTCCATCACCAACTCCCGGAGTTCACTCAGACTCACGTCCATCGAGTCAGTGTTGCCATTCAGCCATCTCATCCTTTGTCATCCCCTTCGCCTCCTGCCCCCAATCCCTCCCAGCATCAGAGTCTTTTCCAATGAGCCAACTCTTGGCATGAGGAGGCCAAAGTACTGGAGTTTCAGCTTTAGCATCATTCCTTCCAAAGAGATCCCAGGGCTGATCTCCTTTAGGATGGACTGGTTGGATCTCCTTGCAGTTCAAGGGACTCTCAAAAGTCTTCTCCAATGTCCATCACCAACTCCCGGATTTTACCCAGACTCATGTCCATCGAGTTGGTGATGCCATCCAGCCATCTCATCCTCTGTCATCCCCTTCTCCTCCTGTCCCCAATGCCTCCCAGCATCAGAGTCTTTTCCAGTGTGTCAACTCTTCACACGAGGTGGCCAAAGTATTGGAGTTTCAGCTTCAGCATCAGTCCTTCCAATGAACACCCAGGACTGATTTCCTTTAGGATGGACTGGTTGGGTCTCCTTGCAGTCCAAGGGACTCTCAAGAGTCTTTTCCAATACCACAGTTCAAAAGCATCAGTTTTTCGGCACTCAGCTTTCATCACAGTCCAACTCTCACACCCATACATGACCACTGGAAAAACCATAGCCTTGACTAGATGGATCTTTGTTGGCAAAGTAATGTCTCTGCTTTTTAATATGCTATCTAGGTTGGTCATAACTTTCCTTCCAAGGAGTGTCTTTTAATTTCATGGCTGTAACTTACCCCAAATCCAGTGTGTGTTTTTAAATACTGAGGAAACAGAGTAGTAGCCATAAAGTTTACAAGAACTTTACCATAAAGTTCTACTTGTAAATTGTAAGACATGAATATGTTGGAAAAAAAAGTCTTAATGATTTTACAGTTTTAGATAGAATATGATAAAGAACATTCTTATAATATTGTCTTATTGACAAGTTGGAGAGCTTGGGAACTTTGTAATAAAAACAGTCATTCCATACAGAATGTAGATTGCTAGCTTGAAAGACAATGGGGATTTAATGGTGCAATTGTATTTACATTTCTCAGTTGTTGAACATTCCACTTTCCACTTTTGAAAAGTTAATTGCACAAAAAACACAACCCACGTCTCTCTTAAATCAGTATGCTGGTTTCTTTGGGTAATGCATGATGTGTTTGTCATTAGTTACCTAAAGACAGGAAATAAATAGACCACAATTTTATGACTTTCTAGAATATATTATTATAAATTTAAATATTAGTACTGAAAGTTTCCTATTCAAGAGTAAGATGATAATTTTTAAACATACTAAACAAATGTTGACAGTTTATAAAAATTTGGGGGTTTTTCTCTGATTATAAAAATGAAGAGCATTCTGTTTATAGGATTAAATTGTAAAATTAAATTCATCCTGCCGTAACTAGGAGTTAAAGACATTATAAAAGACTCAGGTAAAATGTACTTGTACATTTGTATTAAAGATTAATTACAATAGAAGAAATCTTTGCCCTACTTGTTAGTTTTTTCCACACTAAACATTTTGCAGCAATTACTGATGATTCTTGCAAACTGGTACTGGTTCAAAAAATTCACTAATAAATATCCATTGCTTATTTGACAATGTATTAAAAAGACAACAGGTAAGTCACTGTACCCCATCAGAAAAATTGATTATATTTCCTTTGCCTTGCACCTCAGTTGTCTTATATAATTTATGTCACTTCAGCTCATTGCACCGTCTTGAGCACTCCCTTTCTAGAGCTATATTCATTTTATCATTTGCTTCCAACAAACCTGCTTGATATATAGATTTCTGCTATAAAAATCGATTTTGTAATACATGTTTGCCATATGTAAGTTTCCAACTGCTTTGAAGTTATCGATTGCCAGTCCTTAAGAACTTACTACTTACTCTAGCAACAACATCACAGGTTTGCTAAAATTCCCAAATAGTCTTTCATATCTGTGCTAGAAAAAACTTTGCAGAATTTTCATTTTCATTATAAAACAGGGTTTCGTGTTCATTCAGAATATACTCAAACCCATTTATATTTCATCTGCTAGAAACCATGAATCCAATCTACTGTGCTGTTCCTTTCCCCTTGTTTACTTACTTCAATACTGTATCAATCTATAATATACAACAAATGCAATCATCCTAAACACATGAAGGTGATTAGATAGTTGTCATACCTACAAACAGTTTGATTTTCACACAAGAATTTTTCACACACACACATACACACTTTTTGAAAGTGAAAAGATTAAGCAACTTGCCTGAAGCACTTAGCTGGACTGTAATTATATTTTCAAAAGGCCCAGATATGCCTTTTGAAAGATAAACTATTCTCGTTTTTTTCATTCTGAGAAAATTTTACTTTATAATTTCACTGGAGGTTCCAATAAAAGGTGTTGAAAAAAAAACAAGCATGTTGCCATAAAATTGCTTTATGAGTAACTCTAGACCTGTAATTTAAACCAAGTTTCATAGTATCTAGTAATCAAGTGACAAAATATTTGGAGAGAGCACTAATTTTTACAGTGTAAGTTGTATATACTGGAGCATTTAAAATTTGCTTTATATAAGTAAAAAATAGTTTGGAAATCATTTTTGAAATTTTAATGGCTATAGAGAATTTATTAGTGTTATATTAATTATTGCTTATTTTAACTTAATTTTGGTTCTTTAACTTTAGAATGCATCTGAGATTTTACAGAATCTACAACATGGTAAATGTTTTGGAGGCTTTTTTTGATTTTTTTTAAAATATAAATTTATTTATTTTAATTGGAGTTTATTTTGTCCATTAAAATATCCGAAAGTTCTCAATTTTCTACTAGGATACATTTTTCTTAACTAAATTTGCTTTCCCTCTTTAAGTAATTTTTGTGACTATGTCCTCTTTTTTCATAAGCCCCAAAATAGATTTTAGTCATATCTCTGAAAAACAGATATTTAAATGTTCCCTTAGGGAAGATTAGGAGGTATTCAGATATAGTGATTTCCATAGAGTTATTAGCCTATTTTATAGACTATTGCCTTAACATTCATAAGAAAATGATAGATAATTTGTAAGGTGATATATAGTCTATTTCATTCTTGTTTTTTTAGCAAATAAATCTGGATTACTATATAACATTTTGCCTATTTCTGTATATGAATCTCATACGTACTTTATTCAAAAGCTAACAGTTATTGTTATTATATGTATCTAGATGAGTGAACAGAGTCTGTGTTTTGGAAAGTAAGTATAATTGTCTTTCTTCATTTCATGTTTATTAATCTACTTCCATGTGACATTCATGTCTGAAGTGCAAGCAAAATCTTGTAGAGAGGAGGCAACTTAGTTCTTGATATTCTATCCCTCCCAGGTTGCCAGTGAAGTTACCAAGACAATATGAGAGAAATCTAGTCACCCCCGAATCTAGGTTGCAACTCACATGCAGGAAACATCAAATATAACTGTATAGCTAAAATACGTCAATTTGCAAATCTGTTCTAAACCAAAAGTAGTACAGATTCGAGGGAAACACATATGGTTGAATCTTGTAAAAATGTTGGCTCATGATTTTGATGATGAATATAATATTTGGGTGGCCTTTGTTTAAAAATAAATATATTAGAAACCTACAGTGTTTATAACAGTATCGTGTTGAAATAAAAGCAGACATAGAGATCAATGAACAGAATAGAGAGACCAGAGATAACCCCAACTCATATATGGTTAACTAAATTATGATAAAGGAGTTAAGAATATATTATGGGGAAAGGATAGTGTTTTCAATAAAATGGTGTTGGGAAAACTGGACAGCCACATGTAAAAGGATGAAACTAGACTACTATCTTATATCACACACAAAAATTCATTGAAAGTGGGTTGAACTCTTGAATTTAAGTATTTTAAGACCCTAAATCTTAAAACACCTAGAGAAAAACATATGTGATAAGCTCATTGACATTAATCTTAATGATGAATTTTGGGGATCTGACTTCAAAAGCAAAAATGAATAAGTGAGACTGCAAAGCTTCTGCTCATTAAGCGACTGCAAAGCTTCTGCTCTTTAAGCAACTGCAGATTAAACGAGAACGAGATATTATTGTATACCCATTAGAATGGTTAAAATCCAAAATCCTGACAACACCAAATAATGGAGAGGATGTGGTACAACAGGAATTTTCATTCACTGTTTTTGGGAATACAAAATGGTACACAGCCACTTTAGAAGACAGTTCTGCAGTTTCTTCCAATGTTATATACTTACTATATGGTTGAGTAATTTAATTCCTTGGCTTTTACCTTAATGAGTTAAAAATTTATGTCCACACGAAAACCTACACATGAATAGTTTTTATAGTATCCCTTTTCTTATCAGTCTTTATTTCCCTCTTGAGCATTCTTCTGCTGTTGTTTCTTTCCTTTAACTAACTATTGATTTGACTCCCTATTCCATGAAAGGCACTGTGTGAAGTTCTTTAAGGCAGGAGTGGATAACTTTTTTGGTAAAGATCCATATATTATAAATATTTTTGACTTGATAAGCCATATGGCATCTATTGCAATTACTCAGCTGTTGTTGTGAAAGCAGTCATAGATAATATATTAAAAAGATGGACATAGCTGTGTAATAAAACATTATTTATAGAAATAGACAGCTTGATGAACTTGATTATGTGTGACTTGGTTTGCTGATCTCTACATTAAGATATTCAAGTATCTCATGCCTTTATGAAACTTGCAAGATAGTAGAAGATATCTATGTGTAAAAACACATTTTATTACAAAACGTAGCCAAATAGTTGGGCTTTCCAGTAGCATCTGCTTGCTAGTGCAGGAGACACAAGAAACGTGGGTTTGATTCCTAATTTGGGAAGATATCCTGGAGAAAGAAATGCAACCTGCTCCAGTATTCTTGCCTGGAAAATTACATGGACAGAGGAGAGTGGCAGGCTACAGTCCATGGGGCTGCAAAGAGTTGGATGTAACTGAGCACATACACACAGTTGAATAGGTACACAAACAAGAGTTCAAGTGATATGTTACAGAAGTAAAGAAAAGATACAGAAGTTAATTAAGACTTAAGTTAACAAAGACTTCAAATATACATTTGCATGCAGATACCAGTACTCTTGCCTGGAAAATCCTGTGGATGGAGGAGCCTGGTAGGCTACAGTCCATGGGGTCACTAAGAGTTGGGCACAACTGCGCGGCTTCACTTTCACTGTCATGCATTGGAGAAGGAAAGGCATCCCACTCCAGTATTCTTGCCTGGAGAATCCCAGGGATGGGGGAGCCTGGTGGGCTGCCGTCTATGGGGTCGCACAGAGTCAGACACAACTGAAGCGACTTAGCAGCAGCAGCAGCAGACCATGAATGGTAGTGAGAAAAAAGGGACGTTGCAGTCAAAGAATTTGGCTACTCATCTGAATGAAGAAAACAAAATGGTGACATTTTAAACATTTCTTATTCATTTTGATGAACTCATTGGTTAGAGTGGCTACTGATATTAAAATTTAAATTTAATAACAATTCATTTCTGTTGAGATTGGGGAGTGCGTGTTCATTTTCTGTTGCACCTTAAATTTTAGACTATTCATAAATGGAAATCCACAAATGAATAGAATTATCCAGATCAAGCTTTATTTTATTGGGCTCCAAAATCATGCAGATGGTGACTGCAGCCATGAAATTAAAAGATGCTTACTCCTTGGAAGAAAAGCTTCTAAGATTTAATATTAAATAAAAGGCAGAGACATTAAAAAGCAGAGACATCAGTTTGTTGACAAACGTCCACATAGTCAAAGCTAGGTTTTTCCAGTATCTATGTACGGATGTGAGAGCCGGACCATAAAGAAGGCTGAGAAACAAAGAATTGATGCTTTCAAATTGTGGTATGCAAGGAGATCAAACCAGTCCATCCAAAAGGAAATCAACCTTGAATATACTTTCGAATGACTGATGTTAAAGTTGAAGCTCCAATACTTTGCCATGGGATGTGAAGAGCTGACGCGTTGGAAGACCCTGACGCTGAGGAAGACTGAAGGCAGGCAGAGAAGGGGTGACAGAGGGTGAGATGATTGGATGGCATTACCAACTCAATGGACATGAGTTTGAGCAAACTCTGGGAGATAGTGAAGGACAGGAAAGCCTGGCATGCTGTAGTCCATGGTGTCTCAGAGTCAGACAAGCCTGAGTGACTGAACAACAGTGTGTGTAGAATATCTTATTATATTCTGGATGATTACCAAAATAATTCAGCATTTTGTAAAGTTGTTGGCAATAAGTAGATAAAATCATTTATTGCCATGGTTGTAAATTTGCTTTCTATATTTCAAAGAAGAAATGGTCACTTGGAATAGGTTGTTAATCTGACTGACGTAAAGATGGGCTATCAGAGATTTGCTATGGGGTATATAAATGGATAGTCACTGAATTGAATTAATTTCAATAACAGAAGGCAAAAACTAGAATAATATATATACTAGTTTTAATTTATAAAATTTAATATGTTATTAGCTGAAATTTAAGTTGTAAAAAATTTAAAATTGTAAGATATATAAATTTTATCTACCTTAGCCAGCTGATTTTTAGATCTAAGAAATGTTTTTCCATTAAAGGTCACTCAATGAGGAAACTGGTTGTGAAGACTTAGGCTATCATCTCAACCACTGTTTCCTGACTCTACATTCAAATTTGAAAGAAGTTCTTGATTTTTAGTGCAATCATTAATAATTATCACAGGGAAGACTGAATATGAAGCAGCAATGTTTGCTTTTTATTACATTTGTGTCCTTGCTAAATCATTTCAGTCGTGTCCGACTCTTTGTGACACCATGGACTGTAGCCCTTCAGGCTCCTCTGTCCAAAAATGGTAATTTTGTCTTCAAATTCACGGAAAATGTTCTCTTCTATTTAAAATTGGGCTCAATCTTCTTAAATAAAAATCTTTTCCTGGGTTTGGTAATTACTGGAATCCCATGTTTACACCCCAGTTCTTCTCTGGGCTTTAGGCAAGGCTTAGTGCAGCACAATTGCCTGCCCTGTGATCGGCTGCAGCCTATGGAGCTTGTCTTTTGAAGAGTGCTGCATGGAAACAGAGCAGGGAGAAATGGAGACATACAGTCAGCAAAGTTTATTTCCTATGTATAATTTTTAATTGAGGAGCAGCAGATGTTTAATGAACTTGTCTCTGACATACCAGAATAAGGTAGCTCATTCTATAAAATGAATAACATTTTTGCGAAATATTTATAGTGTTTTTATCATATACATAGATTCAGTTTTTGAGTCTCTGAATACCATATTATGTTTCATTTATACTTTTCTGAACTGCAAAAATGGGAGGTTATGTAAATTATAGGATATTAGAAAGCCAAAGGAACAGAAAAGACTTGAAAGGGTTAAATCAAATGAAAA